>NC_088377.1:130202500-130827500 GCF_037993035.2 Macaca fascicularis
ACCAAGGATTAATAAGCACATGATAAATATTAATGAATATATGCAGTATGTTAATTTTTAAGGCAATCAGAAAAGAGTATAGAAGAAATATCTCTAATTGTTCTTTGGAAAGAACATATCACCATTGAACAAAAATATTCTGACGGTAACAGTTTGTACAAAATTTCACAAGAATTCTGTTTCACACTTTGGAAGAAATCTGAGATCCTCCCAGCCATAAATCCTCCCCCAAATATTTAAAATGTAATTTTTAAAGGCTGTATAAATATGAAGACTTTTATAAAAACAAAACAAAACCCACCCAGGAATGTGTTTTCTTTTAAAAGATTCAGAGAAGAGCTGTCTATACAAATACCAAGAGCATTTGCAGTTAAAATGAATTACACGTCTTCAGTCTGTACATGACAATTCAGTGCATTAGCCAATTGCCAACTCTGTTCCTCAGCTCGCTGCATAGCAGCCCTTTTTAAGGTTATTGTTACAACCAAGATGGTCTCTGAGAATCAAACAGAAATGAATCATCTTCTCCTCTGTGTACTGCAGCCAGTTAAAAAGTACTGTATGCATAAAGCACTAAATATGTAAATCATATTTTCCTTTTCCTTTATGACTGCTCAGATCATTTTTTTGGACACACACATAATCAAACACAAAGATGCACAGCTGCAGACTGCAGAGCAGAGATAGCAAAAAAGGAATCCATTTTCTTCCTGTGTCTGGTAAGCTAGCAAGTGAATCGCAGGATTCCACTAAATATATATACACATGGCCCCCCTTCCCCTGTTCTCTCTCTCTCTCTCTCTCCATACACACACACACACAAACACACACACCCATGTAATGCACATACAAACATACATTATCTTATGTTTGTGCACACACAAATATGTGAATCTCTGTATACACGTTACATACAGATGCTAAAATAAAATGATGTCTCTGCTTGGACTGGATGTTGTGGATTTGTCATACTCACTATCGGTGAGTTCCCATAGCCGTGGGGGCAGGTCACTAAAATACTCGTGGCTCAAGGCAGCCTGTGCCGATAGTCTGTTCTTTGGGGAACATTGTAGGAGCTTGGAGGCCAGGTCTTCTGCATGGTTCACATAGCTGAGCCTAAAAACATGAGCAAAAAAGAGACGTCAGACCAAACAAGAAAACCCACTAAATAAGACATAAAGCTTACCTAATTTTTCTGGATTTCAATTTATTCTTGGCTAGAAAAACAAATTACCTGCTGAAAATAAACGAAGCAAAATGCACACTAGTTCTTAGAGTATTTGTTACTTCAAACTTACTTTTAATCTAGGTATCACAGTATAATTGATTTAAAATATTTCTACTATAGGCAAAGGGTTGATACTTTCAGAAAAGATAAAACTAGGGCCAGAGGTAGAAAATTTCAGAAGACAACGTATCAAATAATTGCTAGAATTTGTTCATAGAATCTATGTACTACACCCACATCTGGATATATTTATAGAAAATTAATAATAAATACCTAAGAGAATTAAAATAAAACTGCTATTAAACTCTCCAGCTACTAAAGTTTCTTTTCCTCTAAGAACTTACATTTTCTTGCATTGAATATAAATAACATTATTGAAACAGTGCCCCGTCAAATATCAACTATCATAATATTAAAATACAGGTTAGCAAAGGGGATGTGCTTAGATGATATAGGGCTGAATCAATTCAAGATGACCTTTAAAACAACAGTAGATAGAAAATATGTGTCTCAAGATTACAGAAAAAAGCATAACAATAGTCTTTCATGTGGTATAAGCTTTCAAATGGGTAGCAGCATTTCTCAGTCCAGCTCAGCCTTGCTTTTCATGGAACCTCTATTTCTCTACTCAGAGCAATCAAGTCTGGATAATTAATATAATAATGATAATAAAAGTATTCCTGATAATGGCTACCATTTCTGGATAGTTGAACATGTGTCAGGCACTTTCCCAGGTACTTTTAACACTGATAGTTATTATAGTCTGAGAAGGTTAACAGTTGCTATTTTGTAGTGGTGGAAGACAAGTAGGAGTCAGAGATGGCAGTGGATCACTCGGGTAGCAGGTTGAGAGGAGATTCAAATCCACCCAGAACTCCTTGACTCTAAAGCGGTTTGCATATGCCATGCTCTTCTTTCTCTCACAGGTTATTTTAAAGGCATTCCCAATGGATTCTCCAGTTTCTGACACCCGGTGCAGTATGTACAGTGACTCTCAGAGGCAGCCAAAAGTGGGTGAGGGAGCCAGAAGTGGTTGCACCTTCCAGTAGGTATTTCTTTAAAAATCCTTGAAGCTACTCAAGACACAATTAGCCAACAAAACATGTTTCCTCAATGACCAACAATCTCCTTCTTCCCCTTCTCAACCAGTTCTTTAGTATTTATTTCAAATTGCTGGGGATGGGGGTAGGAAGAGAATACGAGGTAATGGATTTGGGTAGAGAAAGAAAAAGGGGAAAAGCAAAGAAAAATATTACCACAAAGATCCAAACTAAGAGACTTTCTCTCTAAATCTAATGTGAAGGCCTCACAAATGGGTTCAATGTGTGACTGCTGCAAAGGCTGTTCATGAAAAAAATGGATCAATGGATTGGTTGTAACTGTCTCTCCCTGGAAGAGAGAAATTTGTCCATAGGGAAAGAAAGCATTCTCAAAATTCTTAACAGGTATTTTTCCCCCTTTAAGAGGGCACAGGGCCATCCATATTATTCCTTCCTCTTCCAAAGACTTTATCACTAGTACAACTTTTCATTCATATTTTTAAAAATCATATGCAAAGTTTGAGATAGGCTTCATGGTTAAAAGTTATACTTACACTGAATGTACAGTTCATAGTTAATTATGGTGAACAGTACCTTCATATCAATTTTATATAGTTTTGATAAAATAGAACAACCGGATTAGGACTAGATCTGAGTCTCAGGCTTAATACTGTTATCATTTTCCTAAACTCAGACAAACAACTTTTATTAAAAGAAAAAAGGAATATTATTAATTGCCCAAACTGTATGTTGTTACACTGCATGTAAATACAAGAAGAGAAAGGTGATTGCAATACTTGGTGTACAGGTACTTAACTCAGAAGTCAAGAATGTAAAACACATGAAATACAAAGCAATACATACTATTTTTGATCTTGGTTTTCCCATCTATTGAAAAATAGTGATGAACCATATTATGTCTGCAGTCCCTCCAGTTCCAAAAAGCCACAAATCACATCTGAAGCATGGTTTCATTATCTTGAAGAATTATAAACACTTACAGTTGTATCTTTGTGTCTGCAGTAAACTGTTGACTATATTTAAATGTAATGTATATGCCTCATATAAGGAATTCATCAATATAAGACAATCCCATTTCCCCCTAAATTGACTACACTTTAATATGCCAATAATCAAATTTTCATTTGTGATATTTAGTTAATATATAAATATTTTTTATATAAAATTTTAGTTTAGAAATTTTATTCTAAGTTTCCACATGCATTTTCGACATCAAAGCCTTTGTCACCGCTAGAACCTCTTTTTTCGGTCTACCTAAGTTGTTAAGACATGATACTTTTGGCAATCCATGTATGATATCTTAATTGGAAGTTTTATCTGAAGTCATAAGCATACCTTATCAGATTGTTAGAATGGTAGTGGTGGTTCTCAATCTCCCATGTGATGGTAGATCGTTTTCAATCTTTCCTTGCAATTCCATCAATTTTTGTTTTATATTATAAGGCTGGGTAATTAAATGCATAGCAGTCTAGCACTATTATCTCTTCTTGGTAAATTCAGTCTTTAATCCTTATGTCATGACACTTTTTATCTTTCATAAAGCTTTCTAGGCTAAAGTTCATTTTATTCTTACATTAATACAATATAATGACCTCAGCTTCTTTTGTTTAGTATTTGCCTGCCATACCTTTTGTTACCTGCTTATTTTTAATGTTTCATACATGTAATATTAGGGTGTCTCTTTCATAAATATTACTTAGCTAAGTTTAATTTTTATCCAATTAAATAATCCCCGTCTCTCAAGGAGTAAGTTTAGTCCATTTACATTTTGCAATTATTGATATATTTGGAATTACTGCTACCAGATTAATTTTGCATCCTATTTTGTCCTCCTTTATCTTTTTTCTCTTTGCCTGTTTTCTTTTGGATAGAGTTTATTTTAGATAGAACTATTTTAGAAGTACAACTTCAAGAAGTTATGCATTCTATTTCCATGTAATTAGTAAATCCGCTTAATTTTTCTTCTTCTTTTTTGCATTCATTATCAATTTAGGTGTTTAAGCTTTCACAAGTTTTTGGAAGCTGGTGAACACTGACAAATTATTTCTCCCACGAAACTGGAAACACACAATCCAGACAGTATAAGTATACGGTTGAACTGACATCAACAGACATGACCATTTCATTGATTGTATAATAAAACAAATTATTAAGTATGCAAATATTAAGTTATACAGCTCAACAGGCTTAAAAAACATTACATTTCTGCTCCATTCACTACCAGAAGTTAACTTCTCTTTTTGCAAGAGAGGTTCGGAAGAGATGAACAAAAATCACATTTGAAACAATAACAGCTGGTAAACAACTTCCAATAGATATGCAAAAAAATTACAAGATTTTCAAAAATTGTATTATTAACAATTATTTCAGCTACAATCATAAGGCATGTCTACCTTAAAAATATTTACTAAAGAGCATATGTCCTAAACAAGACAAACACATTTTGCTAAAAATCCTTAACAGCTCTCCCACTCTTCCTTCAGATCCTCTAAGTTGCACCTCAAATGCAGACATTAAATTAACTTTAATACTTTTTTGGTCTGGAGACAGACATTAAAGATATGTGCTTCTGTGCAATGTTGACTTTGTATGAACTTTTCAACCAGAGGTTTGTGATTTTCAAAATGGAGATTTTCATAATAGCACAAAATGAGATTTATAAAAAGACATTAAGAAATCATCATTAGACTTGGATGAAAGCCAACAAAATCAATGGGTACACAAATCTGATGTACACTGTTTTAAATGTGGCAGTTATAAACATATAGTAGCAGGCAAATAGCCAGATAGGCACCAATATTAATGTTTGAAATGACTGAAGGAATAAATCACAGAAGGCCTAGACTGCACACAGTTCTTAGGTTTTTAATTCGGTAGCACATTAAAAACATACAAGTATTGTGCTGGGTATTTTGGCACCCAATAACTCTATATTCCTTATATACTGATAAGATTCAAGAATGTGAATAGACTTCAAGAAGACATAATACTGCATGATTTCAGGAAAGATCAACTCATACGAATGGTAAACATGCTTTAAGTGTTGAATAACAAGCTTCTCTCTTCTTTGTCTTTTTTGAGACAGAGTCTCACTCTGTTGCCCAGGCTGGAGTGCAGTGGTATGACCTTGGCTCACTGCAACCTCCACTTCCTGGGTTCAAGCGATTCTCATGCCTCAGCTTGAGAGTGGCTAAGAGTACAGGCATGCGCCACCACGCCTGGTTAATTTTTGTATTTTTAGTAAAGGCAGGGTTTCACCATGTTGGCCAGGCTGGTCTTGAACTCCTGACCTCAAGTGACCACTCGCCTCGGCTTCCTAAAGTGCTGGGATTACAGGTGTGAGCCACTGTGTCTGGACAAACAAGCATCTTTTGCTGAGTGTTCAAACAAGCTGATCATAATCCAAACACAGAAGTTTCAATTCTGTCAAGCTTGAGGCCTGGTAAAAATGCTCATCAATACTTCATTAGACTTATCATTCACTAAGCCTACAAGTTGGCTAATATGTTTGATAAACTGGGTCCTGTTGCAAAAGTTCCATTTCCAAGGCAATTGCATCAGGTAGCCCGGTTTTATTGATTGCAAGAGTTGTTTCTCTGACTGCTGGTGTCTAGGAAGTGCAGCTGCAGTGTAGGACAATACTGCTTCAAAAGTGAAAAACTGCTTGCTTCTAACATTTCCATTTCACTTTTGTCTTATGAACTTCACTGCATCTTCATATTTCATTTCACTTTAATGCTGGGACAATGAACACTAGAGCTCTCCCAAAACCAGCAACAACTAGCCTCTCCAAGAAACTTTATTTTACAAAACATAACCAGTTATCAACAGGCTTGGATAAATGGCAATGTACCATCATTCAGAACCTGGATGCCTTCTTTCTCACAAGAGCAGTGTTGTAAGTTGCTTCACATATTATCACTATTGGGTAAGAACATACTTTAAAGTTCCTTTAACATTCATTTAAGGTCATACTGACTGAAATATCCTGTATGTGACTTCACATGACCTGACCAATTCATTTGAGTCACGTTAGTTAAAAAAAATACTCAATAGGGTTATTTAAAAATTTAAACTTCTTTTTGAATAAAGCATAGAGAAATGATGTAAAAAATTATGTAAAAATAACTGAAGTCTACTTCAATGTACCACACTTTATACTACACTTGAAATCTTCAGTGCTTTGGAGTATGAAGATGGGAGTAACAGGACGTGAAATGAACCTCCAGAAAAGCAAGATCAATTCTTCAATCCAGTAATGAGGCAACAGAAAGGAAGTTCCCCTAGGTTTACCCATCTAGGTCAGAACTCTTGTAAAATGCTTTCCTGATCTTAATTTGATTCTCGTGTGTCCTAGTTAACCCCTCTCATGGAGCTGCTTGGTAGAACAGTAATAATATTCTTTAATTCCTCTGTTTGCACAGAAGTCATGCTGTATGCCTGGTAATCTCCATTGCCCTTCAGAAACTTTGCAAATGCATGACCAAGAACACTACAGAACTGCCCAACCTGTAGCTAGCAGTGACCTCTCTTGGGGTAGGTTGGCTTAGGGTCTTAGTATCCTTGATGGTAAACATCAAGGATATAAAAATAAAATTTCCATACTTTATATCTTCACTCTCAGTTCTCCAAGCGGATGGCTCCTCAACTTTTTAATAATTAACTCTATTTAACTTAAAATTTAGAGTTCAATTTTATTTTTACACTCATGTGTAAGAATATTGCAATACTTTAATTCTGATGACACAGTCCCATCTATCATGTTATTATTGTCTAATATTTTATTTCTATTTTCTGTGCTTTTTAAGGACACATATTAGACATTATTATTATTATTACTGTTATTGTTATTTTATTTACCCATGTTTACTAATTTATTTAATCACCTTTCTTTTCACATTTCAGACATTGCCTCTCAGATTATTTTTTGTACCAGAAATACAAATGATAGCGGTTATTTCAATGAGCATCATTTGGTGGTAAATTCCGTTTTGTTTACATATAGGATAATGGGTTGGCTGGGTATATATTTAATAATTCTATATGCAGGTTCAAGGCATTTTCTCTTAACCCTCTGAATACATTACTCCATAGGTGTCTGTTGTTTCTGCCTCTTAGTGCTCTTCTCTTCTTCTTCAGAGTTCTGCAATTGCAATGTTAGGTCTTTTTATTTAACCTGCTTGGTACTCACTGTGTTTCCTGAATTTGAGGTTTCATGATCTTCATCAATTCAAGAAAAAATTCCAGCCATTACCCCTCAAATATTATCTTTCTCCAACTCTGTCTCTTCTCTCATTTTGTAATTTGGATGCAATGCAATCTCATTACATTGTTCATGTCTTTCCTCTTTCAGGTTTTCCATCTGTTTGTCCCTCTGTTTTCCATTCTGGGCAATTACTTCAGAGCCATCGTTCAGTTCAATGAATTATCTAATCGATTGCATCTAATATGCTATTTCCCCTGTCCATTTTGATTTTATAAGGTCTTTTCAATTCTTTGACAAATTTGCCTATTCAGTTTTGATAGTCTCTTAAGTTTTTTATATGATCTTATTTCTTTACGTTTTAAACATAGTTGTAGGTCTGATAACTCCTAATACCTAAAATGTTGGGTGAGAGGAGAGTTCAATTTTGTTGCTTTTGCTACTGATCCTCACTTGCAAAACCTTTTTCCTCACATGCTTTATAATTTTGGAGTGTAAGCCCATGGTTATCTAATGTTAATCCATGGGAAACCTGAGGGGCCTGGATTGAGAATGTATTTCTCCATAAGGATTTTCTTTTGCTTCCGTCAAAAGGCCTGAGACTCTCCCAACACATGGGTACTCCAAGTTCTTGCTGTTGGTTTCCAAGAGCATGCAAGTTGTGTAAATTTAAACCTAAATATGTAGAAATTCTCATATCAGACTTTTACATCCCCATCCAGAGTGAAGGCTGGCACCAACAATTGTCCTTGTGGTCTTTCTTTGTTGGAAGCAGTTATTCCTGAATCCATTACTGAGGCTGAATTACATTACTGAAGCCCATTAATGTGCTTTGAGGGTTCCCACTCTATGTGGAGAATCTCAGTTCTGATTCCCTACCTTTTTCAGGCCGAAGGCCTTGTTTCCTGATCCCCAAGTGGCTTCATGCTTCTATTTTAGACAACAACTTCAGGGCAGCTGCAACTTCAGCATTTGATTACCCTTCTGGTTTCCTGTCTTTCTTCATTCTTGGCCTTTCCAGAGATTTTACCTATTTTCCTCTTGGTTCAGCTGTGCATCTGAAATCACGTGCTTGGTGTATTTTATCCAGCATTTTAGGTGGCTTTTAGTACTAGGAGCAGTAGAAGAGATTTTTTTTTCCCTGTAAGTGTATATTTATAATCCCCGTAATTTAATTCATTACTATAAAATCATCTATACTTACAATTTTTAAGTCTTTCTCCCTGGAATAATCACAAAATAATCACCTACACTTACAATTTTTAGGTCTTTCTCCCTGGTATTCTTTCATTGCTCCATCCCTCTCTTTTAAAACTAATTCTCTTAGGTCACCTCTATTTAGTCTCAAAAACTAATTATCTGAAGTTGATTGAGGCTGACAATTTTTCACCACACAACGTCTAGATGAATCTCAAATGCATTATCCAGAATGAAAAGGCAAGAGGCCTCTTATAGGTATATAATTCCATTTATACAACATTCTGGAAAAGCCAAAATTATATAAACAGAAAACTGATCAGTGTTTGACATAGGCTGGAGGGAAGGTGAGACGGTTTAGCAAAAGAGAACTGGACAATCTTTTTGGATGGTTCTACATTGTGATCAAGAAGGATGAACACTGGGCCATGTGAGAGGGCCAGGTCAGGGGGATTATAATAAAAATTCAGAAGATGGAGCCATTTAGAGAGATGGAATACTGCAGATTTTTCACAAAGAACATTCAGGCATTAAGGATGGAAAGCTGCCCTCCTGTGAGCGGCTGAAATTAGAACTTCCTTGTCTTGAGGGGATTCCCAATGATGTCTCAAGAGATGCTCCAGCCTACCCAGAGATGTTGCTGCCAATGGTGAGGCCCTCCTATCGATTTCAGTGTTCTATCCCAGGCCATTGAGTGGAAATCTGCCTCAGGCTGCTGGACCTGGGCCCACCAGGTTGGTGGGGGTGTACTCAGTGAGCCTGCATGTTCACAAGGGGTCAGAAAACCCTGGAACATAACAGACAAGAGACTGTTATGTTCATTTCACATTTATGCTGTAAAAGCATGTTTGTTGTTCATGGAAACTCTTTAAAAAAAAAAAAACTAAGGAATTTTCAAATTATAAACCTGGATGACAAGACATAAACAATCCCTACTGAAATCAGAGTATGTGTGGTATGAGAATCTTATATTGTGAATAACTATGAAACGAGTGTTTTTAATACAGTTGAAAATAACCGTGTGCTGCTCTTCTAATTATAAAGAATTTTCTGGATTTTTTAAGTCCTTATCCATGCAATTCTCTCTCTCTCTCCCCCCCTCTCTCTCTGTCTCCTTGCAGTTTTTTAAAAAAAATGTATGAAAGAAGGTAACATGAATAGTGAAAACCGGTCTTAGATCATGAATATAGAGCAGGATATTCTCCTTATTCCCTGTACAGGTTAGTTTTTGTACCTCAGAAATGAGGAAGATGGAATAGATTGTCTTTAAGAGTTGTCCTAGCTCGAACGCTAGAACAATATCCTCCAATCTCAGAAGAACCGGATTATGAACTAGAGGCAGGGAGAGTTAGCACAGTGGCCTGCCAAGGCTGACCTACCAGAATTTCCTGCTCTGCCACCAATGAAAGGAACAAACAGTGCTTCTCACTTCTCTCCAGTCAACCTTGCAACTAATGCTTCTTTAAAATCTAACCTAAGTTTCTAAGCCTTCCTGAAAACAGACAAAGAGAAAAGTAAACCTGGAGTCCTCTGCCAGACTAGAGAGTACCATCAAAGTTGAAAAGACAGAATGGAAAGTGGAGGACAAAAATGGTAGTGCAAAAAAGAAAAAGAGGGCGGAGCAAGATGGCCGAATAGGAACAGCTCCAGTCTCCAACTCCCAGCGCGAGCGACACAGAAGACCAGTGATTTCTGCATTTTCAACTGAGGTACTGGGTTCATCTCACTGGGGAGTGCCGGACGATCGGTGCTGGTCAGCTGCTGCAGCCCGACCAGCGAGAGCTGAAGCAGGGCGAGCATTGCGTCACCTGGGAAGCGCAAGGGGGAAGGGAATCCCTTTTCCTAGCCAGGGGAACTGAGACACACAACACCTGGAAAATCCGGTAACTCCCACCCCAATACTGCGCTTTAAGCAAACAGGCACACCAGGAGATCATATCCCACACCTGGCCGGGAGGGTCCCACACCCACGGAGCCTCCCTCATTGCTAGCACAGCAGTCTGTGATCTACCGGCAAGGCAGCAGCGAGGCTGGGGGAGCAGCGAGGCTGGGGGAGGGGCGCCCGCCATTGCTGAGGTTTAAGTAGGTAAACAAAGCTGCTGGGAAGCTCGAACTGGGTGGAGCTCACAGCAGCTCAAGGAAACCTGCCTGTCTCTGTAGACTCCACCTCTGGGGACAGGGCAATAACAAACACAGCCGAAACCTCTGCAGACACAAACGACTCTGTCTGACAGCTTTGAAGAGAGCAGTGGATCTCCCAACACGGAGGTTGAGATCTGAGAAGGGACAGACTCCCTGCTCAAGTGGGTCCCTGACCCCTGAGTAGCCTAACTGGGAGACATCCCCCACTAGGGGCAGTCTGACACCCCACACCGCACAGGGTGGAGTACACCCCTGAGAGGAAGCTTCCAAAGCAAGAATCAGACAGGTACACTCGCTGTTCAGAAATATTCTATCTTCTGCTGCCTCTGCTGCTGATACCCAGGCAAACAGGGTCTGGAGTGGACCTCAAGCAATCTCCAACAGACCTACAGCTGAGGGTCCTGACTGTTAGAAGGAAAACTATCAAACAGGAAGGACACCTACACCAAAACCCCATCAGTACATCACCATCATCAAAGACCAGAGGCAGATAAAACCACAAAGATGGGGAAAAAGCAGGGCAGAAAAGCTGGAAATTCAAAAAATAAGAGCGCATCTCCCCCAGCAAAGGAGCGCAGCTCATCGCCAGCAACGGATCAAAGCTGGACGGAGAATGACTTTGACGAGATGAGAGAAGAAGGCTTCAGTCCATCAAATTTCTCAGAGCTAAAGGAGGAATTACGTACCCAGCGCAAAGAAACTAAAAATCTTGGAAAAAAAGTGGAAGAATTGATGGCTAGAGTAATTAATGCAGAGAAGGTCATAAACGAAATGAAAGAGATGAAAACCATGACACGAGAAATACGTGACAAATGCACAAGCTTCAGTAACCGACTCGATCAACTGGAAGAAAGAGTATCTGCGACTGAGGATCAAATGAATGAAATGAAGCGAGAAGAGAAACCAAAAGAAAAAAGAACAAAAAGAAATGAACAAAGCCTGCAAGAAGTATGGGATTATGTAAAAAGACCAAATCTACGTCTGATTGGGGTGCCTGAAAGTGAGGGGGAAAATGGAACCAAGTTGGAAAACACTCTTCAGGATATCATCCAGGAGAACTTCCCCAACCTAGTAGGGCAGGCCAACATTCAAATCCAGGAAATACAGAGAACGCCACAAAGATACTCCTCGAGAAGAGCAACTCCAAGACACATAATTGCCAGATTCACCAAAGTTGAAATGAAGGAAAAAATCTTAAGGGCAGCCAGAGAGAAAGGTCGGGTTACCCACAAAGGGAAGCCCATCAGACTAACAGCAGATCTCTCGGCAGAAATTCTCCAAGCCAGAAGAGAGTGGGGGCCAATATTCAACATTGTTAAAGAAAAGAATTTTCAACCCAGAATTTCATATCCAGCCAAACTAAGTTTCATAAGTGAAGGAGAAATAAAATCCTTTACAGGTAAGCAAATGCTTAGAGATTTTGTCACCACTAGGCCTGCCTTACAAGAGACCCTGAAGGAAGCACTAAACATGGAAAGGAACAACCGGTACCAGCCATTGCAAAAACATGCCAAAATGTGAAGACCATCGAGGCTAGGAAGAAACTGCATCAACTAACGAGCAAAATAACCAGTGAATATCATAATGGCAGGATCAAGTTCACACATAACAATCTTAACCTTAAATGTAAATGGACTAAATGCTCCAATTAAAAGACACAGACTGGCAAACTGGATAAAGAGTCAAGACCCATCAGTCTGCTGTATTCAGGAGACCCATCTCACACACAGAGACATACATAGGCTCAAAATAAAGGGATGGAGGAAGATTTACCAAGCAAATGGAGAACAAAAAAAAGCGGGGGTTGCAATACTAGTCTCTGATAAAACAGACTTTAAACCATCAAAGATCAAAAGAGACAAAGAAGGCCATTACATAATGGTAAAGGGATCAATTCAACAGGAAGAGCTAACTATCCTAAATATATATGCACCCAATACAGGAGCACCCAGATTCATAAAGCAAGTCCTTAGAGACTTACAAAGAGACTTAGACTCCCATACAATAATAATGGGAGACTTCAACACTCCACTGTCAACATTAGACAGATCAACGAGACAGAAAGTTAACAAGGATATCCAGGAATTGAACTCATCTCTGCAGCAAGCAGACCTAATAGACATCTATAGAACTCTCCACCCCAAATCAACAGAATATACATTCTTCTCAGCACCACATCGTACTTACTCCAAAATCGACCACGTAATTGGAAGTAAAGCACTCCTCAGCAAATGTACAAGAACAGAAATTATAACAAACTGTCTCTTAGACCACAGTGCAATCAAACTAGAACTCAGGACTAAGAAACTCAATGAAAACCGCTCAACTACATGGAAACTGAACAACCTGCTCCTGAATGACTACTGGGTACATAACGAAATGAAGGCAGAAATAAAGATGTTCTTTGAAACCAATGAGAACAAAGATACAACATACCAGAATCTCTGGGACACATTTAAAGCAGTGTGTAGAGGGAAATTTATAGCACTAAATGCCCACAAGAGAAAGCAGGAAAGATCTAAAATTGACACTCTAACATCACAATTAAAAGAACTAGAGAAGCAAGAGCAAACACATTCGAAAGCCAGCAGAAGGCTAGAAATAACTAAGATCAGAGCAGAACTGAAGGAGATAGAGACATAAAAAACTCTCCAAAAAATCAATGAATCCAGGAGTTGGTTTTTGAAAAGATCAACAAAATTGACAGACCACTAGCAAGACTAATAAAGAAGAAAAGAGAGAAAAATCAAATCGACGCAATTAAAAATGATAAAGGGGATATCACCACCAACCCCACAGAAATACAAACTACCATCAGAGAATACTATAAACACCTCTACGCAAATAAACTGGAAAATCTAGAAGAAATGGATAATTTCCTGGACACTTACACTCTTCCAAGACTAAACCAGGAAGAAGTTGAATCCCTGAATAGACCAATAGCAGGCTCTGAAATTGAGGCAATAATTAATAGCCTACCAACAAAAAAAAGTCCAGGACCAGATGGATTCACAGCCGAATTCTACCAGAGGTACAAGGAGGAGTTGGTACCATTCCTTCTGAAACTATTCCAATCAATAGAAAAAGAGGGAATCCTCCCTAACTCATTTTATGAGGCCAACATCATCCTGATACCAAAGCCTGGCAGAGACACAACAAAAAAAGAGAATTTTAGACCAATATCCCTGATGAACATCGATGCAAAAATCCTCAATAAAATACTGGCAAACCGGATTCAGCAACACATCAAAAAGCTTATCCACCATGATCAAGTGGGCTTCATCCCTGGGATGCAAGGCTGGTTCAACATTCGCAAATCAATAAACATAATCCAGCATATAAACAGAACCAAAGACAAGAACCACATGATTATCTCAATTGATGCAGAAAAGGCTTTTGACAAAATTCAACAGCCCTTCATGCTAAAAACGCTCAATAAATTCGGTATTGATGGAACGTACCTCAAAATAATAAGAGCTATTTATGACAAACCCACAGCCAATATCATACTGAATGGGCAAAAACTGGAAAAATTCCCTTTGAAAACTGGCACAAGACAGGGATGCCCTCTCTCACCACTCCTATTCAACATAGTGTTGGAAGTTCTGGCTAGGGCAATTAGGCAAGAGAAAGAAATCAAGGGTATTCAGTTAGGAAAAGAAGAAGTCAAACTGTCCCTGTTTGCAGATGACATGATTGTATATTTAGAAAACCCCATTGTCTCAGCCCAAAATCTCCTTAAGCTGATAAGCAACTTCAGCAAAGTCTCAGGATACAAAATTGATGTGCAAAAATCACAAGCATTCTTATACACCAGTAACAGACAAACAGAGAGCCAAATCAGGAATGAACTTCCATTCACAATTGCTTCAAAGAGAATCAAATACCTAGGAATCTAACTTACAAGGGATGTAAAGGACCTCTTCAAGGAGAACTACAAACCACTGCTCAGTGAAATAAAAGAGGACACAAACAAATGGAAGAACATACCATGCTCATGGATAGGAAGAATCAATATCGTGAAAAGGGCCATACTGCCCAAGGTAATTTATAGATTCAATGCCATCCCCATCAAGCTACCAATGAGTTTCTTCACAGAATTGGAAAAAACTGCTTTAAAGTTCATATGGAACCAAAAAAGAGCCCGCATCTCCAAGACAATCCTAAGTCAAAAGAACAAAGCTGGAGGCATCACGCTACCTGACTTCAAACTATACTACAAGGCTACAGTAACCAAAACAGCATGGTACTGGTACCAAAACAGAGATATAGACCAATGGAACAGAACAGAGTCCTCAGAAATAATACCACACATCTACAGCCATCTGATCTTTGACAAACCTGAGAGAAACAAGAAATGGGGAAAGGATTCCCTATTTAATAAATGGTGCTGGGAAAATTGGCTAGCCATAAGTAGAAAGCTGAAACTGGATCCTTTCCTTACTCCTTATACGAAAATTAATTCAAGATGGATTAGAGACTTAAATGTTAGACCTAATACCATAAAAATCCTAGAGGAAAACCTAGGTAGTACCATTCAGGACACAGGCATGGGCAAAGACTTCATGTCTAAAACACCAAAAGCAACGGCAGCAAAAGCCAAAATTGACAAATGGGATCTCATTAAATTAAAGAGCTTCTGCACAGCAAAAGAAACTACCATCAGAGTGAACAGACAACCTACAGAATGGGAGAAAATTTTTGCAATCTACTCATCTGACAAAGGGCTAATATCCAGAACCTACAAAAAACTCAAACAAATTTACAAGAAAAAAACAAACAACCCCATCAAAAAGTGGGCAAAGGATATGAACAGACATTTCTCAAAAGAAGACATTCTTATAGCCAACAGACACATGAAAAAATGCTCATCATCACTGGCCATCAGAGAAATGCAAATCAAAACCACAATGAGATACCATCTCACACCAGTTAGAATGGCAATCATTAAAAAGTCAGGAAACAACAGGTGCTGGAGAGGATGTGGAGAAATAGGAACACTTTTACACTGTTGGTGGGATTGTAAACTAGTTCAACCATTATGGAAAACAGTATGGCGATTCCTCAAGGATCTAGAACTAGATGTACCATATGACCCAGCCATCCCATTACTGGGTATATACCCAAAGGATTATAAATTATGCTGCTATAAAGACACATGCACACGTATGTTTATTGCAGCACTATTCACAATAGCAAAGACTTGGAATCAACCCAAATGTCCATCAGTGACAGACTGGATTAAGAAAATGTGGCACATATACACCATGGAATACTATGCAGCCATCAAAAAGGATGAGTTTGCGTCCTTTGTAGGGACATGGATGCAGGTGGAAACCATCATTCTTAGCAAACTATCACAAGAACAGAAAACCAAACACCGCATGTTCTCACTCATAGGTGGGAACTGAACAATGAGATCACTTGGACTCAGGAAGGGGAACATCACACACAGGGGCCTATCATGGGGAGGGGGGAGGGGGGAGGGATTGCATTGGGAGTTATACCTGATGTAAATGATGAGTTGATGGGTGCAGCACACCAACATGGCACAAGTATACATATGTAACAAACCTGCACGTTATGCACATGTACCCTACAACTTAAAGTACAATAATAATAAATAAATTTAAAAAAAAACAACAACAACAAAAAAAAGAGGAGGTCCATTGGTTGTGGCAAGATGAAGAGAGCTACTTCCTGGAAGACAGCATTTATTTTCCTTCCTTCCTTCCTTCCTTCCTTCCTTCCTTCCTTCCTTCCTTCCTTCCTTCCTTCCTTCCTCCCTCCCTCCCTCCCTCCCTCCCTCCCTCTCTCCCTCCCTTCTTTTTTTAAAAAAGAGTCTTGCTCTGTTGCCTGGGCTGGAGTGCAATGGCATGACCTCGGCTCACTACAGCCTCTGCCTCCTGGGTTCCAGCAGTTCTCCTGCCTCAGCCTCCTGGGTAGCTGGGATTACAGGTGCACACCACCGCGCCTGGCTAATTTTTGTATTTTTAGTAGAGACGGGGTTTCACCATGTTGGCCAGACTGGTCTTGAACTCTGACCTCAGGTGATCCGCCCGCCTCGGCCTCCCAAAGTGCTGGGATTGTAGGTGTGAACTACTGCACCCAGCCGGAAGGCAGCATTTCTAATACAATGTGGAGACACAACATCTGCTAAATGACTGAATGTTTGTTTGAGTACTGAGTATATCAATGGTTATATCTATAGAGGTTTCACAATACCTGAGAAACAAAAATTTAAAAAGTCGACAGTCATTTTTGAGCAAAAACATCTTATGTTCAAGTCCTGGTCCTTAAAAAACCTCTTCAAACTATACATCCCCCGGAGGATGTCATTTTCTTTTTTTTCTTTTTTTTTTTTTTCTCTGGTTTTGGTTTGGTTTTTGAAGTGGGGAGGAAGTTGATCCCTTGCCTTTTTAAAGTTAACTTATAAACTAGGACTGCATGGATGTTTGTTTTGATTTAGGGTTTTATTTTTACACTGTAGTTCTAAAAGACTCCCTCTAAAACAGATGATACACCTGCTGTATAACAACTAAGGCAAGCTACATTTTGTTCCCAAGGGTGGCTTCTAAATCTCTATAAAACTCTCCACTGGAATTTATTAATGTTTTAGCTCATGAAAACTGGATATAAAGAGTAAAAATGTGGTATGTGTAATTTACATATTAGACCATGCAATAGAGATAGAAAATTCCATATAAAAAGCTTAAATGGGAACAAAAAGTTCTAGAATGTTCCTCACTTGCATTTTATATGGTGACGGGATACTATTACACTCATTATGGGCCTATGTCTGAAGCATAATAGTGTGCTTTGTTTTACAGAGTTGGAAGTAGAGCAACCAACCTGCAGTGAGTGATGCAGAGGGTCTATACTCATACTTTATGCACTGTCACACTCTTCACAGAGCCTGGATCCCTTCATTTGACAGCACACATCTCTGTGGCAAGGATGCCAATGCCGGTGCTGGCCACTGAATTAATCGACATCTGATCGCTTGAAAATTAGCTGGGTGATTTGTGAAGAAGTCCACCCACCAATAAAAACAAGTCTGTCTGTTTTCCTTAACTACTGAACAGAACTGTCAGGTGCAGCAGTCTTCTTGTCTACACATCAAAAGCAAAATGCTCAAATGCTCATGTAACCCCCTCTTATCAAAGCTTTTTGTCTTAGAGGGAGTACTATGGTCATAACACTGCTTTTGTTTTTCAAAAAATGACTTAGTTTTAGCAAATAGGCTTAAATGTATTCATTTTGCAAGGAGGGGACAGGAATTGGTCAAGCAGAACATGATTGAATCTCTGACATTGGAATGAACTCTTGGGGAAAATAAAGACTAACAGAAGAAAAGATTCAGCCCTGTGCAGTGTACTTCTCAACCCCAGGTGCTGGGCTGTGTGATGAAATGAGAGGCAAGACTCATAATTACGTTAATAATAGAGACACAGAGTTGTTTAACACTGGGACTTCCTTTCTCACTGTACTCAATGTAAAAAAAAAAAAATTAATGAGATTCCTCCCCTCAAAACAAACTGATAACATTTTTATATTAGTTTCTGTAAATAGGTTGTAGTTTTAGTACATAAAAATACTCAATTCTTATTCATTTATTCTAATGAAATTGTTTAATGCCACAATCTCCCTGGCAGACACTCATTCCCATAATGGTCAGCTCACTAGACGGCCAATGCTATATTAGAATAATGCTATTTGCAGGCAGCTCTACAGTTCACAAAATGCTTTCCCATGTATTATTTTATTTGATCCAGATGATCAAAGGGTCATGCTTACAAAATGGAGAGTATTCAGACTTCTGATACTTACATCTTAGTGTCCATTGCATGCTATGCCAAAGAGTTATTGCTAGCTGTACATTACTCAGTTGGTAAAGGGGTTATTAGATTATTCCTAAAGTTTTCCTTAAGAACACATTACATTTTTCCACATTTATCCCTTTTCCTTTAATTTTGAACTTTATTGCTATAGAGACTATTCTTTCTATATTCTTGTTAACACCTCCACTGTCCTATGCTAAATAAGGACAATGGGGAGAGTCCAGCCTTAACGTGAACAAGATGAATAATCATACGAATCCACACTGCTAGGTCTCCCCATCAGATCTAACCCTTACTCAATACACAGTTGCCCTTGCAGTCAACTATACCCGATGGAAAAGTACAGAAAGTGTTGAAGAGCCCTCAGCAGGATCTGAAATAAATCAAGTTTTTGAAAACGCTAGCACTGATATTCTTAAGGCTATTCTAAACTGCCAAAAGTGGGCCAGAAAAAGGAAAATATTAAATTCTTGCTTTGGATTTCAGAGCTTAGCTTGGTAGTAATTCCCCAGCCTTGATTTTTATTTATCACTATTTTCTACCCTTCCTGGAAAAAAGAGATGTCTTCAAATGTTTAAGTTCATTCCAAAACCAAAGAAAGGGTGATCTGCTTTTAAAAATCTGTTAACTTATGACATAATTATAGCAGCCTTTCCTATGTACTAATATGATACTATTTTCATATTTACCTTTCAAAAATCCATTGATAGACATTATCATAAAATATTCATAGACTAATATATATGAACTTGTTATTATTCTTTTCAACAAGAGCCCTCATTTATTTAAACTTACTTTCATTTAACTCCTACAAAAGTAGATCATGTTTCCATCCTACTGTCTACAGGAGAGAACAGGGTAACTACTTCGCTACATTGCTTTTGCAGAGATTCCACTTTAATTCCTTTTGCAATCTTCTCCAGTGCCTACTGGCAGTGACTGTTTTCAGTTGTGAAGTTTTATTTTTAATAATTTATACAGAACATTATAACCCATGTGCACTTAAACTATAATTTTGCATGAATAAATAGCCTAATTAAAAAAATTTCCTATGATTTTTCAGAGATCCCCAAACATTATTTTTCATATATGGGATAGTACAAACCTGTCAGTCATTATACTTGTATCTCAGTTATATTTTAGAAAAGATCCCTAGATTTAGTGAACCAGTGATTATATGATTTTGTAATTTTTATTAAGTATTTTACTTCAAAAAAGTAGTAAACAGCAAAAGAGGCACCAATAATTACTTTTCAATCCTCTGACTAGAAGACTTGATAGAAGAAAAATACATTTACAATAATTGACCTTTATTATCAGAAGAATAAAGTTTGCAGAATACTTAAAAGTCTAACCTCACAAGTCAGCGTAGAATATCCTCAAACCCAAAGATGTGTATTCAACAGAATTGATTTCCAGCTTCCCAGTTATTTTATTTACAGTTATAACCTATCTATCATAAGCACTAGACCTTCATAACCACACAAACCTGCCCTGTAAGAAATCCCATTGTAATGTACCTGAAAGACATTAGGTAACTCACGACCTTTCCAATTTCTGGATACAAGATCAGGATAAAGTTAATAGCCCTCTCCTACTTCACAGGACTGCTGTGAAGATTGACCTTTTCTTTCCATAACTTGCTTAAATCGATTATAGGCATCTTATTATTTCACTGACTTCACAGGTTTTAAAATGTTTTTAGGAAATCAAGAGTGAAGCAAAGTAAACTGTTAGTGAATGTTATACTCCTGTGATGCTTTTAATATTTATACTATTTGGAGTATAAAGATTGCCGAATTTTCCTGAATTCAAAGTGGTTGATTAAAGCACTGTTTCAACTGAAACAGATGACTCTCATTTTTTATGATAAAAGATTGAATGGGAGTTTAAATACAAATCTTCATTTATCCAAAAATTCAATCTATGTAAAAATTTAGGAACGGCTTATGTTTCAGAGAGATTGGTTATAAATATTTAGTCCAAATTATCCAAGCAGTGTGAAAAACATTTTCACCATCAAAGGCTCTGGTAAAAAGTTTAACTTATTGGTGCATCTGCATTATGGTAAATGGAGTTAACAGAAATGGTGGCTTCCTAGCCTTTCATTCTTCTGAAACCCTAGAGAAGTTACAAATCTCATCATCAGAAGGAGGTTTTGGAATGGTATGTCCTTTGACTATAAATAGTGCTAAAAATAGCCCCTGAAAGGCATAATTTTATATAATATTATTTCACAAAGAGAGAAGAAAATATATAAATATATCTTTAATCCTGAACAAACCTCTTCAAAGTTTATGTTCTCAGTAAACCTTTCACTGAGAACTGAAAGTATAACTTAGTAATGCAATAAATGCCCTAACAAATATATCAGATTTTTCACTTAATGCTTGTTATAGGCTTAAACCAAATGGAGTAAAAGGAAATCACCTTTTACAATCTGACTCCTACAGGAAGAATGCCTTGCTGTTACGCTTTTTAAAGAAGGCATGGTGAATTGATCTCAACTTTGGTGAATCTTGGGCCATGATAAAAAGAAGAAAAATAGCAGAGCAGTTAACATTCCACAGAACTCTTTCTTCACATGTTTATTTCCTTGCACATTGGACATGATCCAAGATAATAAGAAAAGTGTAAAAAAGAACTTTTCTTAAAGGCAATATATAGTTTAGCACTCTATGTTGATATAGAAGAGATAATGTTTCCTCATCCCTTAAAAAATTATCTTGTAGATTAAACGTATTAAATGGTTAGGACTGCAGAAAATCACCAAAACTAGTGTTCCCAGTTATATCAAAATGAAAGAATATTCAGTTAGGTCAGAGGTCATGGGTTATTAAAGTTTAGTTCAAAGCAAATGAAGAATCTATTTGCTGGGCACTCTAATTTCAGCTTTTTATCTTATGATATTGCATCTGAAATTTGAAAATATACGCTTTCATTATGAAAGAAAGAGAAACGGCTTATGTCTAAAGCAAGAATTGGACTGACTGCTGAACAGTTGAGCATCCTTTACATGGGCCCTGTTCTCTAAGAAATAAATGTCAGAATCCCTTTCAATGCTTTCCACTCCTACAAGGAGTTTCCTATCTGTCTTCTCTAACCCACAGTGTCTTTCCGACTGCACACTGAACCAACGACCTGGTGAATGATCTCATCTCTTCCCATTACACAGAAGACATGGCCAGTCAGGAGATGGAACCCTTGTTCTAAATACTGGGGGAAGATATACAAAGGGGAAGGAAACATATGGTTTACTATGTGCTAGCGATTTTTTTCACATGTGATCTCCCTTATCCTACACACCCAGCCTATGAGGTGATCATCATCATCCCATCTTGCAGAGGAAGGAGCTGAGGTTCGGATAGGAGGAGCAACGTAGCCTCAGTCATACAGAAAGTGAGGCAGAGCTCATTACTTGCCTCAAATATGGGTACTCTCTTCCCTGTATCATTCCATCTACAGGCTATATTATAGCTTGTTTTTTTCTCATTATGAAAGTAAGATAGGATGATTCTAGAGCACTTAGAAAATCCTGGAATGTATAAAAAAGTCTTAATAGCATGTAATCCAGATATAATTTTAAAAAATCAATTAGATATATAAACGCCATGTATAGAGGTCCAAGAAAATTTATACATTTAGTTCTTTGTATTTTTTAATCACTGAAATTTTTTTTTCTGTTTTTTTTTTTTTTTTTTTTTTTTTCTTTCCTGGAGACAGAGTTTCGCTCTTGTCACCCAGGCTGCAGTGCAATGGTGTGATTTCGGTTCACTACAAACTCTGCCTCCTGGGTTCAAGCAATTGTCCTGCCTCAGCCTTCCAAGTAGCTGGGATTACAAGCACCTGCCACCATGCCCAGCTAATTTTTGTATTTTTAGTAGATACAAGCTTTCACCATGTTGGCCAGGCTGGTCTCAAACTCCTGACTTCAGGTGATCCACCTGCCTCGAGCTCCCAAAGTGCTGGGATTACAGGTGTGAGTCATGTGCCTGGCCTGAATATGTTTTTATATAATAAAATTTCCTTTCAATACCTGAATTTTACTTGAGTCCATTTTGAGGTTGTATTAGCTTTCATTTTCCCTCTTGTGAAGAGAAAAATTTTTAGACATCCATAAATGCTGTATCCTGTTGAGGGTGTACACTTTTCTTTTACTTGGGCTGTTTACTTTAATTCTCACTTTGCCACTTAATATTCTCTTAGTAATGTAGCTAGTTTTACGAATCTCCTTCACATGCAAAAACATGGTTATAGGCCTCTTATGTCAGGCCAAGGTCTAGTGATGCACTCAACTTTGTGACCATGATACTGTGAGGTGTCATAATGGAAATAAATAAATTTACTACACAACACTCCTTTTAACATTAATTAATAAAGTCTGCTGGAACAGGCCTTCCATTACAAGAGCAGAAAACAAGACTTCAAAGTTAGGGGAAAATCAGCTGGTGTCTATTGCATACCCATGAGGATAGCTGCAGTGAAAGCAAGATAAAAATTTTCATATTTTCTTTTCTTTTTTCTTTAAACAACAAATATTTATTATCTCATAGTTTCCAAAGGATCAGGAATCTGGGAGAAGCTTAACTGGATAGTTCTGACTCAGGGACAAAGTTGCAGTCAAATTGATAGCCAGGGATGTATTGTACTCATCTGAAGTTTGGGTCTGATGGATCCACTTCCAAGGTGATTCATTCATGTGGCTGTTGGCAAAAGGTCTTAGTTCCTCATCACGTGAGCCTCTCTCTAGGCATGTTGGCTGGCTTTGCCAGAGCCAGTGATCAGAGACAGAAGGAGCCAGAGCCCAAGACAGGAGATGCAATCTTTTATAACCTAACCTTGGAAGTAATGTGCAATAACTTCTGCCACATCCTACTGGTCACCAAGACCAACCCTGGGATGATGTGAGAAGGGGATGAAGACTAGAAGGTGGGATCGCTGGGAGCCACCTTTGGGGCTGCTGGCCACACTGATGATTACAGAAGAGACCTGCTTTTTTTGTTTTGTTTTGTTTTTCTTTTTGGTAAATTGTGGTAATATAGATAAGTAACTGAAAACTTGCCATTTTAATCATTTTAAGTGTACAATTCAGTGGCATTAATTACATTCATAATATTGTGCAACCATCACAGTATTTCCAAAACCCTGTCATCACCCTGAATAGAAACTCTACACAAATTAAGCAACATTTTCGTTATTAAAATAATGTGACAATATTAAAGATAATTTTGGGAAAGAAGAAAAATAATCACCCAAAATTCTACTACTGCATCACAACTATTTTCATCTTATATATTACATTTCAGTAACAGCTAGTCCACAGACTTTTTACAGTAATATGTTAGTACATATATATTTTTATTCATCTTTTTTCAGGAAACATAGGGAACATTTCCTATGTTTTTAAAATCTCCATACATAATATCCTAACATTGTTGTGTAATATTCCACTGAGTTCCTGAATCATGATTTGTTAAACCTTTCCCCATTCCCTTAATCTTGGTTAAGTTGATACCAAGTCTTTTTAAAATTTTTAAACTACAATACAGTAATGAGAATTTTGGGGCAACTTGGTTTTTACTTGGTTGAGCTATTTCCTTGGGGGAAATACTAACAAGTGAAATTGGTAGGTTCAAAACATAATTCCTCTGGTTTCCAATCAGAAGTAAAGCAAAATCCCAAACTCTGGCCTGCAGGGCCATTCCTTCGCTAGCCTCTGCTTTCACTCGCCAGTCTCCTCTTCTCTCTCTCCCCACGTTCACCATACTCTCACCACCAAGCACTTTCATTATTCAACAAATACGAGCTGAGTGCCTTGTATGGGACAGGCTCTGTTGTAGGTGCTAAGGACATGGAACTGGGCAAAAAGTAAAAATCCCAGCTTTCATATGCTTAGAGCCTGCCAGTGCTCTTCCGTTTCATCACATTGCTCTGTTTTATTGTCTTTATGGACTTAGCACTCTTTGAGATTATACTGTTTATATTTTGTTTACCGTCCTCGCTACTCTAGAAGGTAAGTTCTATGACAGCAGAAACTTAGCATTCCCAAACATTCAGAGTATCTAGATGATACTAAATTTCTTGAATGTTCCATGATACCTTTATGACCACAAACACGTTTCCATATTGTTTTTCGCATTATTTGCCAGTTTAGAGGGACATCAGCAGTAAATGAAGGGGCTCATTTTTCTACAACCTCACCAGTATTGGTGTTTATGAAGAAGTGGGTTGTGGATGTGGGGTTGGGTGCAAATGAAGGGTAGTTTGATGGAGAGCATAGAAGACACTGAAGCTATCTTTTGAGTTTTTGAAATATTGCATTAAAGTGTTATTTATCTTGATCGCTGAGATTTTTCTTGACACCACCTAAATTCTGAACCCAAAATGAGCACCTTACATGCCTCACTCTAGTCTCAGCCCTGTTTTGTATAAAAATGGCAAATGAGACAGGTATTTATAGATCTGCTCTTGAGATTACAAAATAACTGAAGACAGGAAAATAAAATTTGTAAAATAAACTTAGATGATCCTATCAGGAAAACCATTTGAGAGTTGTTTTCGGAATTAAATGAGATGATGCAGACAAAGCATTCTGGCATGCTGTGAGGCACAGACGTGTGCCGTGAACAGTGTAGCCGGTGATACTTCATACGGCACTATTGCCATTTCTCCCCTACTGCTACACTTGTAAAAAATTAAACTGACCTTACTAAATGGAGTTAAAAGAGTCCCTTGGGACTGCAATATTCTTTCCCAAATTAGAGTACATACCTGAAAATATTTTGGTAGGAGAAACCTCATTGGAGGATTTACAATTAATGGAAAAAAACATGAAGTAAAGAGGATTGAGATCATGAGTGAACTCATACAAAAAAGGTCTCATAATTTTTATTAATTTTTACTTTCTTGTAAATTTATTTTAGGTTCGGGGGGTTCACGTGCAGGTTTGTTACATGCGTAAATTGCATGTTGCTGAGGTTTGGAGTACGAATGATCCCATTACCCAGGTAGTTAGCATAGTACCCAATAGGTGCTGTTCAACCCCTTTATCCCTCCCTCTCCTCCCAATAGTCTCCAGTGTCTATTGCTGCCATCATTGTGTCCATACATACTCAATGTTTAGCTCCCAATTACAAGTGAGAACATTCAATATTTGGTTTTTCTGTTCCTATGTTAATATACTTAGGTTAATGGCCTCCAGCTGCATCCATGTTGCTGCAAAGAATGTGATTTCATTCTTTTTTATGGTTGCATAGTATTCCATGGTGTATATGTGCCACATTTTCCTTATCCAGTTCAACACTGATGGGCACCTAGGTTGATTCCACGTATTTGCTATTGTGAATAGTGCTATGATGAACATGTGAGTGCATATGCCATTTTGGTAATATGATTTATTTTCTTTTTTGATATATAAACATATAAATATTGTGCAACTATCACAGTATTTCCAAAACAGTATATAAACAGTAATGGAATTGCTGAGTCAAATGGTAGTTCTGTTTTTAAATGCTTACTAAAATAAGATAACGGTGAGGTACCTTAAGTACAAATATTTTCAATATTCTTTTAAATACTTTGATATAGAAACATTCTCTTGATAGATATGCTTCAGAATTTGTCTCCAGATTTTAAGAAGATTTTGTAACTGTGTTTTGCTGTGTTACACATTAAAGTATACTCCTCTCTTTGCCAATCTCCCCTTCAGGCCCACTCTGTTTGTCCTTTTCTAAATGTCCAATGACTTCCTAATTTTATGGTCCACCATGATTGGTTCTTGTTTCCCTGGCCTATTTTAGTTTTAAGTGTCTTGATTTCCTCCTGCCTAGTGGGCACCAGGATGCTGGCCTCAAGTCCAAATTGATCAACACAACAGTGCAAAAGCATTCTTTCTACTTGGTCATCCTTATTCTTCTTTTCCCCTTCTCAATCCTTAGGTTCAAACACTTCCAAATAGAGTGACACACAAACATCTGAACCAGCCCTCAGAGCTACAGAGTATCAAACTGACATCTGCTAGAATTCTGAATAACTGTGATGTGTGTTTAGGGAGAAAATACTGCAAAGTCTTACATGGCAGATGCTAAAGTTAGTATGCATAACATTTTTGTTTGTCATTTTTGTTTTGCAGTTCAAGTCCTGGGAAATAATTTACTCTGTGATGTACGCAACAAATATGAGAATATATTGGAGGAGGGATTTTCAAATAATTAGAACAAAAATTCATGTATTTCTTTCAACAGATCTTATTTCAAAAAGATTGCTTCCTCCTACATTAGAATATGAATGTATAATTTAAGGAGTGACTTTTAACAACAAATCTGCAGGATGTATTTCAACTCTATGTTATGAGGAAGAGTTAAGTAGTGGTACCTCGTGTTCTCCTTCTAGTTCCAAGTCCTTGCCTTTGACTTTTCATTTTTTCTCTCTATGCTTATCTGAATCTGCATTTGACTGAAACGCTATTATCAAACAGCCTAAAGTGCTTCTGGAGTTTGCAATTGGCTGTTCCCAACACAGAAATAGTTGCTACATTGTAGCAACTTTAGTGAAACGATTTTCTGCAATAATTCATCAACAGAAAGGCCACCAGTCTTACAAAGGCAGGGAACTTGCTTTGTGCATGGGAGCCCAGTCTTAAAGTTCATTACTAAAAAACACTGCTAAAAGTTTCATGGCCTCTATTTTACTGTCATGCCCTGTGGTGAGAGGATGCCTAGGCTTTTCCAAGAGGCTGGTCAAATTATTCTTATAGTGTGACTCCCAGAAGACCCTGCATTCGTCTCTCATGTGGAGGAGGTTGTAGATCTGGGGGCACGGATGCTCCAAAGTGGGATTTGATGGTGAGCATAAAATAGGCTGAGGCTATCTTTTACTGCAACTGAGCACAACCTCTGAGTTTCACAGTCCTTTATTCCTGACTTTAACTCTACATCTGGCTCTTTATATAAAATGATTTATAATGGAAAGGTGCCATTTCATATCTGTGGCTTTAAGAAAACTCAAATTGGCATGATTGCTAGGCTTTTTATCTTTTTGATCAGCATTTTCACCTTTACAACTGAAATAAAAGAAAGACAAATGAATAGGATTAAAAAGCTGCACATTTAGTATCATCTGGGGTCCAACTACTTATAACTTCCAGGTACATGTAGGTAAGGGCATTTTCAGGTATATCTCTAACATGAATCAGAAGCTGGCGGCCAAAAAAAAAAAAAAAAAAAAGTCTACTGATGTCTTAAAACTAACTATCAGCATAATGTAGGAAACTGAAGACAGGCATTTGCAGATCATACGTAAAGATATGGAAGTGTTTAAATAAATGAAAGAGAGAGAAAAAAAAACTCATCTGATTACTTGGGAGCTTAAAAGAACCCCTCCCCTCCCCTCCCCTCCCCTCCCATCTCCTCTCCTTTCCTCCCTTCTTTCCTTGTCTTTTTTTTTCTCTTTCTCTTTTTCTTTTTCTTTTTTTGACAGGGTTTTGCTCTGTTGCCCAGGCTAGAGTGCAATGATGTGATCTTGGCTGACTGCAACCTCTGCATCCCGGGCTCAAATGATTCTCCTGCCTCAGCCTCCCAAGTAGCTGGGACTACAGGCATATGCCACCATGCCTGGCTAAATTTTATATATATATATATATATAATTTTTTTTTGTACATTTGGGGTCTTGTCATATCACCCAGTCTCGTCTCAAACTCCTGGACTCAAGTGATCTGCCCACCTTGGCCTCTCAAACTGTTGGGATTACAGGCTTGAGCCACCACACCTGGCCACAAGAACATTTTCAAAAGAATGTTGAGGTCATTTCAAAAAGGATGATACAAACCTAATATTTATTTGTAGTCAATGTAAATAGCTGCTCATACACACCCACACACAAACAAAACCTACTTAATGTGCTGTGTGTCCAGCTTCTATGTAGCCTGACACATTTTAGCACATTTACTAAGTTGTATTTCTATATTTAGGAACACTAGATATAAACAGGTGAAGAGTGACGGAGCTTAGACTGTGAAACGGCCAGCGCCTACAGAATCAGTGCTGCCAAAATGCCATGCTTTGAAACTCCATTCTGGATACCCAAGAGAGATACATTCAATACTCAACAAAATAGAAGAATCTGAAAATGAAAAATCTCTCAGATGTTCTGAGAGAAAGCAAATCCTGAGGCAGAGTCATAGGATTTGGATATAAGTCTATAGCTACATAATAAAGAAATAAGTGCAAAAATAAAAATCTGGGCAGGAGGTTTTTAGCTGAAAAACCTAATTCACCTCACAACATATTCTGGTGAAACACTTGCTTTAAGCTGATCAGAAGTTATGCTCTACTTTGCACTATGAAATTTGGTAGTCGGTAGCCACATGAGGTTATTTGAATTTAAACTAATATAAATTAAATGAAATTAAAAATTCAGTTCCTCAACTGCACTAGCCACATTAAGTTACTCAATAGCCACACATGGCTAGTGGTTACCATACTGGAAAGTGAAGATAGTGAACATTCTTGTCAATGCATAAAGATCTATTGGACGGTACTATTCTATATCCTTAAAATATTTAATGCAGCTTCTAGAAATTTCTAAATTCTCATAAAGGAATAGTGTAGTTCACACAGTGGGAGGATTTGGTTCTTCAGATGAACGGTAGAGACTGGATTGAGAAAATCAATGAATGTGGCAATAGAGAAGGGGTCCTGATCAGGGACTCACTCCAAAGATGTGCGAGGCAGGCAAGGGAAGGAGCCCAGCTTTAAGTCCAAAGTCTATTCTGAACAGAAAATGTCCCTGTGGAAATGTTTTTCATTTTCTTGGGAAAAATAAAAGGCGCTAGAATTCTTTGGCAGTCACAACCTAAAAGCAAATGATGTGAGATAGCAGAATTCTAAGATAGGAAGGTAAAGTCTCACTTGACTACCAAATAAAATTAGAACTATAGGTACAGTTTGACTCAAATTCTATACTTCGGTCAAGGGTAACAAGAAATGAGAGCCAAATGAAAAAAATTCCGTTTGTATTCATCTTTATAAATATAACGATGTGCTTTGTCCCATGTGGAGGCAAAGGCATGGAACCTGGTGTAATCCCTAAGTAGCCTACAAGGTAGGCTGATCCAATTCATAAAAAATGTTCATCATCCAAACAGACACCTAAAGTGGCAGACAGGGTCAGACAAAGCATGGGGCAGCTCCGGCTTCTCTAACAGAGACATTTTACTTCTTTTGCTATCAGAAAATATATATATATAGCTGCTTATCTCATATTTTACGGAGATAAACAGTTGCCCTGTAACTGTTGTTTTTTGGTTTTTGGTTTTTTCCCTCAGAGCATGCTGCCCTCTACAGGCCACATGGATATACATATATGTGAAGATGCATAAACAAGGTTCAGTTACATCCAAACAGGATCACAGTAAAGGTAAGACAAAAAAGAAGGGAGGAGGTTGGTTATACTTGTGTGTCTAAAAGGCTTTAGAATCAAGATGAGAAGCAATCAACATTTATAAGCCTCCAATAAACTTTATCTCTTCAGCCGACAGACATAAGAAATTATAAATAGTACTATAGTCCTATCATGCCATTTTCCCTGAGAAACTTAAAAGTAGGTCGACAGTCACTTTTCCTTTGTTTTAACTAGGGAGGAGACGCTGGGGAAGAAAGAGAAGTAAGAATGGTTGACGTGGTTTGATGCTTTTTCCTAACATCTCCAAAGTACATCAGTTTTTATCTAAAACTTTATATATTAAAACTCAGCTCTAAATTAGGAAATAAAAGCCAATGCATTTAGAGAAGTACACACGATTTTATCCCTAAGAGTTTAATCTTTTAAGCCCTGGCTTTAGTGAAGTAGTTAAAATCTGGCCTAAGAAATGAGAACTACCCTTCATCTTTACTTCAAATCGATTCTTTGGCAATAGTTGTGCCATAAACACACACTCGTACACACACACGCGCGCACTCACAGCTGGTATGTTTATTGGTTTAGTCACTAAAGGATTTAGCTGGACAAACATCACAAAGATGATGGCTGATTTAATTGAATTTATGATCAAATGTTTTCTATTGCAGGAAGAGTGGGAAATCACTTATGGGGAGATCTGAATAATTTAAGGGAAGTTCTCTATTTGGCATTATGTTTGTATATCAAGTCTTGAGGGATTAAATACAGCTGAGGACTAGCAGAGAATTCACATAGAGATACACAAAGATATGCTGTACAACAACGTAATGAGGGCCAGAATATTGATCCCTTTGTGTTAATATTTCTATTCATTTATCTCATTTATAGTCTGTGTAATAATAACCACACACACATATATATATATAAACTCTATGAGACTTCCACTGTAAACCAACACTAGATTTTTCTGAAATCCCAAAGATGTTGAAATGATTTTAAAATATTCTCTCAGAGAAGACAGAAAAATAATTGTGTTGGGAGTTGTATATGTGTGTGTTTAAGGCTTTTCAAAGTGCATTTTTGTTGTTGTTAAAGACATAATGAAACCTATTGTTAAAGTTAATGTCACTGCCATGATGGAAATAACTATTTAACATGGGATCTGTGCCTTCGGATATGGACGTGGCTCAGTGTCTAAAAGAAAAAGGCCAGTTACCTTTGGAATCCCCTTCCCATTTTCCTCACCATAACAGATATGGCATGGCCATGCTCCCAGACTTTATTCATTGTGTTTTGAGAGATAATTCATCTACTCTCCCCCTCTAAATGCTGTAAACAGCAAGGATAATTACTTTTAGTCTCACCAGTGAAATCACTGGGCCAAGTGGATGCCCAGACCCTACACTCCTGGCTTAGGGTTATCCATCAGTCTGTGTACAGGTTATATCACAAGAAAAGGTCTAACAGACATTTGAACCTGGTAACAGTGATCTGTCTATGGGTTTCTTTCAATCTAATTAGGAAAACTGTCTAATAAAATGTGTTTCGAGACTAAGGATTGCATTAATTATGTACAATGCTATTGGTTATGTACAATGCTATTGGTTAACACACCACTCTTAGGAAGAAACTGTTGAGGAAGGGGAAATCTTGTTTTTACACAACAAGTATTTTAAAACAAAAGTTTTGGTGACCAAGCAGTTCAGCATGTGCCCCTAAGAAGGCAGAAATAATATTCCAGAAGATGTCTGGGGACTCTATGTAGGAGTGGTATCCATGTTGAAGGGTAATTGCTTATTTGGAGCTGAATGAAACACTCTCACTGGGAGGTACGACAGGGAGCACTGAAAAAGAGAAGGGAGGTAAACTATTTGCCAAAGGACTGTGTTTAGTAAGGTACCCAGTAATTGATACTCTTACCTTACTTAAAGATTAAACAATAATCCTGCCAAGAGGTTATACAAATTGAAAAGCTGAGGCTCAGAGAAGTTAGAGAGCTTCCTGAATATCACACATTTCAGTAGTGGAACTAGGGATGAACCTGGTTCCGATGCTACCAAAGATGATGCTGGCTCCAGGCATTTTCTTGTCATTTGTGTCAATAATTAGCTTGTGCAACCTTCCTCCCTCTCTTCTGTTTTTTCCTTTGCTCATGTCAATACTATTTACTGATGGTATATATTCTTAGGTCAGTAAGACCACTAAGTACACAACATGTTAGATGCAGGTATTAACAAGAATACTGTAGGAGCTCTATCCTCACCATGAATAGAAATTGAGCCCCGGTTTTATAGAGTCTCCCCAAATGATGAGAGGGATATATTATTTCATGAAAATCAAACAACCAGAGGGTGGACTGGGTAACAGTGGATACTAGGGATGACATTGTTGTTAAAATCATCTCTTTTTTAGCTAGGGATGGTGGTAGGTACTTTTAGTCCCAGCTACTTGGGAGGCTGAGATGGGAGGATTGCTTGAGCCCTGGAGGTCAAGGCTGTAGTGAGCCATGATCCTGCCACTGCAGCCTGGGCAACAAAGCTGCAAAAAAACAAAACAAAAACAAAAACGCTAAAAAACAAATAGTGTCTTTCTCCAGTGACTTCTTATATTCATCTTCATTTTGAGGCTGAACATTCACTAAATTTGTAAATATTTTCTTAATCAAATGAAAATGATATCAGTAAGTTTGAGGAAAAGTATCACATATCATGTGTTTCTTTTATATAAGGAGAAGTAAAAATGATTGCATTTTATTCATGCTTCACTTTCCCAAATGTGGCAGTTTTCAATGTCCTAAAGCTTAAGAATTAAGGTATATATATACCCACAGGGGCCCAGTGAGGAAGACCTGGCTCAGCCCTTGATTTGGAAGGCTTATTTAGAAAATGGAACCCCTCTCAACAGCATCTCATATGTGATGAACAGGAAGCTGAGTCTTTACGGTGTTTTCTGAGTAGAGTTAGGGGAGATCAAGGAGATCGGGAACAACAGCAGAGAGGTGAATTCTTAAGGGAGTTCAAAAAGGGTAGAGAGCTGTGTGTCTAACCCCTAACAGTTATCAACAGAAAAGAGAGAGAGAGAACACAAGAAGGAGAAAGGAATAGAGACGCTTGCAACAGGCTGCACCCCTCAGGAGAGAACAGCGTGGCTCCTGGAGGGGAGGAGGCAGGGAAAGGAAAGTCTGCTTGATGTTCTTTGATATTTCCACTATTCCCCCTGCAGATTTATTATGCTTATTGGGTACTCCAGAGCTATTATTCTCAGGGTGTTTACAAATAAAAGAGGGGTGAGAAGCAAAAATAAAAAGCAAGATCTCTGGACACTTGAGTGCAAAATGCAATGACTCTTTAGTGTAGCGTTTCCAAAGCAGCAGACATCCACATTTGTATTACACTGACAAGCATTTAAAATAAATGAATATTGCACAAGTTGATGTAGAATTGTGTCACCCAATATGGCAGCCACCAGCCACATGTGGTCCTTAACTCTTATTAATTACATTTAAATATAATAAAAAATTCAGTTCCTAATTCACAGTAGTCACATTTTAAGTGTCCTGGAACCACAGAGGCCTAACAGCTACTGCATTTGTCAGCACAGACATAGAAATGTCAGGCCAAACTTTTGGTTACCTCAGAGGCCGGCAGCCTTCTTGAGCATAATCTCTTTTTTCTCTGTGCTAGGGCTAAAAACCGATTTCTTCCTTACATATAATTTTGAAGACACCGGTTGTGAACCAGGCAACTTGAAGTCAGAAGCCTATGCCTGTTACCTGATGGGTCAGAGACCAGGCAAAACAGACTGTGTCTGACCTGGGTGGGACTGGGTTTGCTCCTCCTCTGTGCTCTGCTTCACTCCATGACTCGGGATTGAATGGGAAACTCCAGTACCCACTTGTGATAAGCAAAATGGCCCCCAAAGATGTCCACCTGTTAACCCCTGAAGCTGGTGAACAGGTAACTTTTCATGGCAAAAGGGACTGTGCAAAGAGAGTAACCTGGATTAACCAGGTGGGCCCAATCTAATTACACGAACCTTTGGAAGCAGAGAACTTTCTCCTGCTGGAGGCAGAGGAGATGGGGCAGAGAGGAAGTCAGAGAGATCAGAAGCTTGTTTGATGGAGAAGGTGGCTATGTGATGAGGCATGCAGGAGGCATTGAATGGGTGGAGACAGTGAACAAGGAAGTGAGACCTCAGCCCTACCCCACAAGTAACTGAATTCTGCCAACAACCTGCGTGAGCATGGGAGGAAATTCTCCCCGAGAGCCTCCAGATAAGATTCTCCCCGAGAGCCTCCAGGTAAGAGCCCAAGTTGGTCAACATCTTGATTTTGGCCTTGTGAGACCCAGAGAAAAGAAACCAGCTCAGCTCATCCAGACTTCTGCCTGACAGAACTGTAAGGTAATGTTTGTAGTATTCTACACCAATACATGTGTGGTAATTTGTTATGGCAGTCACAGAATACAAACACCCACTGTATATTTGGGAGAAGCAGAGGAACTCCTACAGTTTATGCTTCTAGAATCTGTTTGGAGAAGAGTTCAAGAAAGCCTAATTCCATCTCCTCCTTTCAGGGAAATGAGCAGCCCAGCTGCCTCTAGAAGCTCTGTGCCACTTCAGAAGTAGGGTTGGGTTTTATTCCTTAATGAGCTGGATGGCAGGAGGAAGGTATTAGCCGCACCATAAGCGCGTACTTTTTGGATGAGGAGTCCAACACATAATCTGATAAGATGAAAAGCAATGGCTGTTGCCAACTCCCAAGCCTGGCACATACTGCCAATTAGTAAGAGAGAAGATGGGTATTTTCTGTCTATCAGAAGGGGAACAAAAAACACGTGTCCAACAGATAACAAACAGCATGGGGCCTGCCCTTGGCCATCACCAGGGGTTACTAATGACACTGAATTCTTCGCTACAAACAAAAAGAGACATGGATAAGAAATCTGGCACTGACACAAAATGATAGGGGCTAACCTCCTGGGGGCAGTGGGAGCTGTATGGAAGAGGTGACAAACCTCACTGGTAGGGTGTGAGTGGGTAGCAGACAGGCCTGTCATCTCTGGCACTTAGACTGTCTCAAAGCCAGCCTTTTTCCCATGGTGCACTACCCAGCAGTAGGCAGGAGAGGCCCAAGTTGGTGGTGCGGGCAGTCAGCCAGTTGCAAACACTGTTTTCCCCAGGACAGAGAAGTCATGTTTCTGTTCTGTCTCAGCTCTCTTGGCTGCATGAAATCTAGATTGGGAATGGCATCAGGTCCCAGAAGAGACATCCCCACTCATGGCTGCAGTGAGAACAAAATAAAATTGATATTGATAAGCTCCCATGAATATGGGGTTTTCAAATTGATAATATTCCCTTCATAAGATTCACTGGAGTACATACATTCCTAGTTGTTATTTGCAATTGTGCTGATCATTTGACCTCATGAGCCTGTTTTTAATTTTAGGCTATAAAATGAAGATGATAATATCTGCCCTGACTACCTCAAAAGACTGCCATAAGCTATGTGGGGATGTGACAATATACATTGCAAAAGGCTGTCTAACTGTTAGTTCCACCACAACTATAACTGTGGAGATGAGTTGCATGTCAGGCCTTTGACTATGTCTGTTTCATATGCTTTCATATTTATACTGTTGCCACTGCTAGTGATCAGAGCTAGGCCTTTGGTAAATTTACCATCTTCCACTCAGATAGTTTTCTCTTTGTCCTCCTGGCACCTGCTTGCGACCTGAATCTTTGGACAGATCTTTATTGTCTTTTCCAAGGCTCTCTAGGACTCCCACCAGGGCCTGGGAAGCATTTCCTATTTTAGGTCCTCTTTTTCCTTTCAAGAATCCTATCTGCAATTTCCTAGAAGAGCTGCTCTCTGTTAGATGGCAAAGGGTTTAGGGGGTCTTAATAAACATCATGTCTATGTAATGCTTTCAGTAACTGAACTAATGATTCATTCTCATGAAAACAAATGTCTCCAGAAATTGCTACGAACTGCAACTTCCAAGCAAGCAGGTGAGCCTTTGGGGCCTGGAAACAATACTATATGTATGGCTGTGAAGAGTCAGGACAAGAGACCTGCTTGGATTGGACTGTCTGTGTATTGAAAACAGTACATTTTCAAGGGTATGGCATGTGGTGAAGAACTACACCTCATGCAGTGTTCTAATACTGAACTCGAATCCATAGAGCTGGGCAGTGGACAGCTGCAGCTCATCCTTTGAGTTAAAAGACTGGAATTCCAAAATGTCTGCTTTAGTGTCTGCTTTAGAGCTTATCAGCCCAATAAACCCATCCCCAAAACAGTGAATTAGTGATGTATAGAATAATTTCTTTGAAAATATTATGAGAAGAAGTCTCCAGGCACTAAATAAATTAAAATTGTTACTTTGAAGTAAATAGAGTTATAACAAAAACGATCAACAATGAAAAAAATGTGAAAGTGGGGAAAGATGATTTCAGATCTCACTCAACTCAACTGCTCCTCCTAGTGCAATAACAGTGTTCTTACCTTCCTCTCACATTTCTAAACGGGGAAAGACATTTAAAACTCTAGCTTACTTTGCAATATATTATTATGGTAGAAAATTTTAGATCTGGCCGGGCGCGGTGGCTCAAGCCTGTAATCCCAGCACTTTGGGAGGCCGAGGCGGGCGGATCACGAGGTCAGGAGATCGAGACCATCCTGGCTAACACGGTGAAACCCCGTCTCTACTAAAAAAAATACAAAAAGAAATTAGCCGGGCGTGGTGGTGGGCGCCTGTAGTCCCAGCTACTCCGGAGGCTGAGGCAGGAGAATGGCGTGAACCCGGGAGGCGGAGCTTGCAGTGAGCCGAGATCGCGCCACTGCACTCCAGCCCGGGCGACAGAGCGAGACTCCGTCTCAAAAAAAAAAAAAAAAAAAAAAAAGAAAATTTTAGATCAACTTAGAACATTAGGGAGAATGGAAAACAGGGTCTTTCAGTTTCGTGTGAAGTCTCTGACTTAAATCTTAATGGGACATATCATCTATAATGACAAGAAAAATACAATAAAGCACCACCAACATAAATACAGAGTGAAAGTTACATTATTCCTCTGAATATTATTTTAAATACATTATGTTTTATGCATATGTAACTCCAAGTCACCTTTGAAATATGTCTTGGAAGTTAGACATCAAATCAGATAAAATACTCAAGGAAAGTTCAAGAACACAAAGTTAGGAAACATTTCTAAATCTTTTAAATTCGGGTTTGTGACTCCACTGGAACATTCAATTGTAGCAGGTAAGATTTTTCTTCTCTGTTTTTGTGTTCCCAGAAAGGTACCTTTGTTTAAATGTCTCTGTATTTACTACACAATTTAAGATATCAATTCTTACAAATTCTTAGGAGAAATCCAGTTTTACTTAACTAACAGAGGATTATAAGCAGAACCATAGCATATGTGGGAACAAGCAGGAAAAGGTTAACCTGTGCCTACTCAAGTCTGTAGACGTGCTTCTTGTTACCAGCCACAAGTGGCCTTTTCCAGATCTGTCTTCTGTGACTTAGTGGTTTTTCCTTAGTTCTCTTTTTGGTACTTTCAAACCTCTGAAATCGTTCAGCTGTTTAAAAGTTCCAAAACAAGCAAATGTGTTCCTGGAATCTTCCCCTTAACTTTGCTGGAGAGGATATACTAAGGCTTCTTCTCCAGCCAAAATAATAAAAGATCTTTTAAGTGGCTAAAATTCTTGGTTGATTGCACATACATGCCAATGTCAGACAACTATAAATAGAGAGATTTGGAAGAGAAATAGGGAGAATATAACTGCAACGAAATAAAATGGAATGTCTTGAAGGTAATCAGAAAACAGTACATGTTTTTACAAAACTAAGATTTGTCTCCCTTTAATCCACAATCCCCTTTACGGAGGAAGAGCCCACATGGATTATGCACTTCCAGTACGAGGGAATAAAAGGACTTTTTTTCTTTATTAATATACATTTATTATTCTCAATCACATAATTAAGATTTCTTCTTTCTATTATTCTTTTGAATTTGGATATCTGTTGGATCTTATGATATTTTCCCCCATCACTGCTTTGTTTTCACAGAACAGTAAAAGAATCTTTCAAAGGATGAAATTATGTCCATGGTTGCTGATATAAATGAATTCAGCAGGGAATTGCCTATGTGTTACCTAGAGTTGGCCCCAAAATAAACTGGATCTTTTATTATAGCTATTCAAATAAACTTAAGGATTCATTTCTCAAGAAATTTCTACTCTCTTAGGCAGGTTAACATATCCACTAGCTTCAATACCTAGGTTAATATATATTTTTAAAAGCATTGTTACTTAATTTTGAACAGTGACCTACTTCTTTATATTAACCCACCTATCTTATATTAACCTATCTAAACTGAACTCAAATTAGTTCTTGCAAATTAGTTCAATTTATTTTAAACCTATTACCACCGTACAAGAGAATTTAACAGTTACTTCAGTTTAGTAATTGTGCTATAGACAAGCAAATTAGTTGGCAATGGAGAAAACCATCACTCATGTAATAGTCTTTTAATGTAGTTCTTTCAAATTCTGATCTCACTCCTTAACTGAAAGATGCTGAAATGTTGATGATGTTGCAAGGACCATTTGGAGGAAAAATCAATAATATAATTAACATCTCTGCATCTTAGTTCTCTTTAAATTGCATTGGTTTGAATTGGCTAGAGGCTACAGCTTGGCTCTAAAGATTCAGCACTTAATATTAGAATACCAGAAAGTAGCATTTTAATATTTTTAGTAATGATTTTGTTACTTAGTGTCTCTGAAATAAACCCTTAAGGCAAGACTTACAAGGACTTAAAAATAGCAAGTTTCTAAACAAGCCATGTTCATAATTTTAAAATCTTACCTCAAGCTCGGCTTTTATCATTTTCCTTAAAATATTTAAAAAATAATCTAATGGTGAGACTCAGTTTATTAAATGCCTTTGAATTATAATTCTAATGATAAATTCTCTAATTCTAATTACCTGTTCTCCAGAAATGCTGCTATGCTACATCTGATAGTTTCAAATTTTCCTGTTACTTTAAATATAGGTTTACAGATTCAATGGCTTTATCAAAAATTGTTTCATAAAGTGGTTATCTGGTTGGAAGGAATGATGCCACATTCCTATGAGACAGGAAGGTGTTTGATCACTTAATTAAGGTAGGAACTGTATACTGTATATATTACTTGGTGTATAAAAGCACTTAATTAAAATATGTTAGACCAGTGATCAGGAAATGGGGAGGTAGAGAAGAGGAGTATGCACAGAAAGCTCCCAGGAGAGGGAATGCTTCCCAGGGGAGCCTTGAGAGCAAGAACTGGCTCTTCAAATGGCACATGCAAAGCCCCATGTTAGACAAAAATGGTTATACCTATGTGTTCGAGTTACAAATTTAATAAAAATAAATGGCCAAATCCCTAAACTACCGTAGAATTTAATGTATTCATTTTATGAGTTCCTTGCCATTAGCTGTCCACTGTATCCACTGACAGCATGGATTAGCAGCATTTTAATATGAAAAAGTTTTTCTTATTTTTTCCTAACTGGGAGTATCCAAAATTAAACATGTGATAACAGTGAAAAATGTGAGTATAACACTAAATTCCAAGTAGACAAAATTGTATGACAAATTGCAGTTTATTTAATCAACCCAGTTCCAGTTGTCTTTTCTCCAGCATAATCCTTGAAATGTGACACCCTTGAAATGGGAATGACTAAATTACTGTTTCCAACTTCCAATGATTTTCTAACACCTTGGCTTGCAATAAAAGTCTCCTGAATAACTACAAAATCCAGATCTTCAGATTTTATGAAATTTCAAAAACCATAAATAAAACTAAGGTCAGATGAGAGAACAGACATGAAATAAATGGAGAACACATACTTCAAGACATAAATGCATTTAGCTTCCCAATAAGGCTTAAGCGAAAAATAAGCAAAGTGAAAAAATCTGAAAGATCAACTTTAGCTCAAAAGTTGTCACCAACATCATTTATATTAGAAGGTCAGTCACTATATTGTATTTTCTAAATGCTTTTTTGCTAATACAAAAATATTTCTTGGAATTTAGCTGCAAGGAGACTGACCACAAGGAATTTTAGGATTTACAGTTCTGAAGCAATGCCACATCTCTCTAGGAACTCAAATTCATACAGTGTTGGCTCAGGCTGAACACGGTAGCTAGCACACAGTTAAGGTTTAACAGCAGTTTAATGGTTAAATGAATGAATAAATACACAACAGGATGAATGAACAATGTCATGAAAAACATATAAGAAGAGTTGTAAATATTAAAAGAGAAAGAAAGAGAATGAGCACAATCTGTATAAAGACTTACTTATTCCATGCTTGTCTAAGGTTTTTAGAGCTGTACAGGGTAAAGCGTTCTGAAATAAAAGAGAAAAATGATAAACAATCTTTGTATCAAATGTATATATTACAAGCATGTTGAAAAAACTTCAACTTTAAAAAAAGACAGTGGGCTATTCAGTCAGTTAGGCCAGCATAGTAAGGTCTTCACTTTTATACTGGGCAGTTGTAAAGAGTAAAACAGGAAGGTTACAACATATTAAACGGTGAAGCATTGTTTTCTTTTGTCTAAGATGGTTTATTTCATAATTTGGTTTCATAGTAACTATTTCTTAGAATAACTAAGTTTTAATTGAGTTGAAAAAAGAAATGCAAATTCCAAACCTCTAACCTGTAAGTAGATTTATAGAAGCATATCAATACATTTTGTCAAGTGAGGCTTGCTGTTTTTTTCCTATGATGATTTCTCTGACCAAATACGATAATGTTGGGTCTCCTTTCCTATACTGTATGGTATTTATACATGCTCAAAGTCAAAGTACCAGAGTCCTATACTGTATATTTACATTTATCTGTGAACAATCTTTAGATTTGTTTTAGTTTAAAAAGGAACATGTTTGTTTTACCAAGTTAAACAATAAAGTGATAGAGAATAGATATTATAATCTCTTCAGAATCTCATTCTTTCACTTCTGATGCTATGGCAATTGTTAATGATTTGATATGTCCCTTTTCAATATTTTTTGTTTATGGAATACACCCATCCTTATGTGCAAACTTATATACCACTGATTTTTTGAATGGATTTTACAATAAACATTACCCTTGAAACTTTTTTGGCACTTAACAATATATACTGGATAGTCCTTCAAATCAAGAAATATATGTAACAATTTTTTTTTTTTGAGACAGAGTCTTGCTCTGTTGCCCAGGCTGTAGTGCAATGGCCCAGTCTTGGCTCACTGCAACCTCCACCTCCTGGGTTCACACGATTCTCCTGCCTCAGCCTCCCGAGTAGCTAGAATTACAGGCATGTGCCACCACACCCAGCTAATGTTTGTATTTTCAGTAGATACAGGGTGTCATCATGTTGGTCAGGCTGGTCTCGAATTCCTGACCTCAGGTGATCCACCTGCCTTGGCCTCCCAAAGTGCTGGGATTACACGAGTGAGCCATCGCGCCCAGCCTGTAACGATTGTTTTAAAATTGTATAACGTTTCATAGAATAGAAGTACCATAATTTATCTGACTCTTCTCCCACTGATGAACCTTTAAGTAGTTTCCAATTTCTTTTCCCTTACAAACAATACTTAAGCAAATATCCTTGCACATGTCTCTCTACATACAGATGCTTTCATTTCTGTTGGATGGATTCCCCAATATAGAACTGCTTGGCAAATGGTATGCATATTTTACAATTTAATAAATGCCGACAGAGTACTTTTCATTTTCCCACCAGTGATGAAAAAGAATGTCACTTTCTCCATATGTCTTCTAGCATTGGTTGTTACCAGTTGTTTACATGTTGCCAAAGCTACACTTGATAAAACATTCTTGGGCTTCTTTTCATATGCTTTCTGGCCATTTACATTTCTTCTACTGTTTCAAATTTCACTTTTCATAGCTGGTACCAATTTTAATATTGGATTCTTGGTTTTCTATCAATCAGTTTATACAAGTATTTTTGTATATGATCAAGTTGACCCGTGTGTGTGTGCATGTGTGTGTATAAAAGTGAAATATGTATGCACTTTTTTCCACATAGAAATTTAAATTTTTATTTAGTAAAATATTCTTATTCTTTTTTATTTTACTTTATGTTCCAGGATACATGTGCAGGACATGCAAGTTTGTTAATGTAGGTATACTTGTGCTGCGGTGGTTTGCTGCACCTATCTGCCCATCATCTAGGTTTTAAGCCCTGCATGCATTAGCTATTTGTCCTGATGCTCTCCCTCCCCTCACCCCCCGACTCCCCAACAGGCCCCTGTGTGTGATATTTCCCTTGCTGTATCCATGTGTTCGCATTGTTAAATTCCCACTTATGAGTCAGAACACGCTTGGTTTTCTGTTTATGTGTTAGTTTGCTGAGGATGATGGCTTCCAGCTTCATCCACGTCCCTGCAAAGGACATGATCTCATTCCTTTTTATGGCTACATAGTATTCCATAGTTAATATGTACCACATTTTCTTTATCTGGTCTATCATTGATGGGCATTTGGATTGGTTCCATGTCTTTGCTACTGTAAATAGTGCTGCAATAAACATATATGTGCATGTGTCTTTATAGTAGAATTATTTATATTCCTTTGGGTATATACAGAGTAATGGGACTGCTGGGTCAAATAGTATTTCTGGTTCTAGATCCTTGAGGAATCACCACACTATCTTCCACAATGATTGAACTAATTCACATTCCCACTAACAGTGTAAAAGCATTCCTATTTCTCCTCAGCCTCACCAGCATCTGTTGTTTCCTTTTTAATAATTGCCATTCTGACTGGCATGAGATGGTCTCACTATGGTTTTGATTTGCAATTCTCTAATGATCAGTGATGTCGAACTTTTTTTCACATGTCTATTGGCTGCATAAATGTCTTCTTTTGAGAAATTTCTGTTCACATCCTTTGCACACTTTTTGATGGGGTTGTTTTTCTTTTCCTTGTAAATCTGTTTTAAGTTCCTTGTAGATTCTGGGTATTAAACCTTTGTCAGATGGGTAGACTGCAAAAATGTTCTCCCATTCTGTTGCCTGTTTATTCTGTTCACTCTGTTCATTCTTTTGCTGTGCAGAAGCTCTTTAGTTTAATTAGATCCCATTTGTCAATTTTAGCTTTTGTTGCAATTGCTTTTGGCATTTTTGTCATGAAATCTTTGCCCATGCCTAAGTCCTGAATGGTATTACTTGGGATTTTTTCTAGGGTTTTTATGATTTGGGGCTTTATATTTAGTTCTTTAATTCATTTTGAGTTAATTTTTGTATGAGGTGTAAGGAAGGGGTCCAGTTTCAGTTTTCTGCATATGGCTAGCCAGTTTTCCCAGCACCATGTATTAAACAGGGAATCCTTTCCCCATAGTTTGTTTTTGTCAGGTTTGTCGAAGATCAGATGGTTATAGATGTGTGACATTGTTTCTGAGGTCTCTGTTCCATTCCATTGGTCTATATGTCTGTTTGGTGCCAGTACCATGCCTTTTTTTTTTCTTTTGGTTACTATAGCTTTGTAGTATAGTTTGAAGTCAGGTAGCATGAGGCCTCCAGCTTTGTTCTTTTTGCTCAGGATTGTCGTGGCTATACGGGTTCTTTTTTGGTTTTATCTAAAATTTAAAGTAGTTTTTTTTTTTTTTCTAATTCTGTGAAGAATGTCAATGATAGCTTGATGCGGATAGCTTTCAATCTATAAATTACTTTGGGAGGTATGGCCATTTTCACGATAATGATTCTTCTTATCCATGAGCATGGAATGTTTTTCCATTTGTTTGTGTCCTCTCTTATTTTCTTGAGCAGTGGTTTGTAGTTCTCCTTGAAGAGGCCCTTCACATCCCTTGCTAACTGTATTCCTAGGTATTTTATTCTCTTTATGGCAATTGTGAATAAGAGTTCATTCATCATTTGGCGCTCTGTTTGTCTATTGTTGGTACATAGGAATGCTTGTGATTTCTGCATATTGATTTTGTATGCTGAGACTTTGCTGAAGTTCCTCATCAACTTAAAAAGTTTTTGGGCTGATACGATAGGGTTTTCTAAATATAGAATCATGTCATCTGCAAACAGAGGCAATTTGACTTCCTCTTTTCCTATCTGAATACCCTTTATTTCTTCTTTCTCTTGCCTGATTGCCCTAGCCAGAACTTCCAATACTATGTTGAATAGGAGTGTTGAGAGAGGGCATCCTGGTCTTGTGACAGTTTTCAAAGGGAATGCTTCCAGCTTTTGCCCATTGAGTATGATATTGGCTATGGGTTTGTCATAAATAGCTCTTACTATTTGGAGATAGTTCCATCAATACCTAGTTCATTGAGAGTTTTTAAAATGAAGGGATGTTGAATTTTATCAAAGGCCTTTTCTGCATCTATTGAGATAATCATGTGGTTTTTGTCATTGGTTCTGTTTATGTGATGGATTACGTTTATTGATTTTCATATGTTGAAGCAGCCTTGCATGCTGGGGATGAAGCTTTTTGATGTGCTGCTGGATTTGGTTTGTCAGTATTTTATTGAGGATTTTTGTATCAATGTTCATCAAGGATATTGGCCTGAAGTTTTCTTTTTTGTGTGTGTTTCCACCTGGTTTTGGTATCAGGATGATGCTGGCCTCATAAAATGTGTTAGGGAGGAGTTCCTCCTTTTCGATTGTTTGGGATAGTTTCAGAAGGAATAGTACCAGTTCCTCTCTGTATCTCTGGTAGAATTCAGCTGTGAATCCATCTGGTCCTGGGCTTTTTTTGGTTTGTAGCCTATGAATTACTGCCCCATTTTCAGAACTTGTTATTGGTCTATTCAGAGATTCAACTTCTTCCTGGTTTAATCTTGGGAAAGTGTATGTGTTATGAGTTTATCCATTTCTTCAAGATTTTCTAGTTTACTTGTGTAGAGGTGTTTACAGTATTCTCTGATGGTAGTTTGTATTTCTCTGGGGTCAGTGGTGATATCCCATTTATCATTTGTTATTGCATCTATTTGATTCTTCTCTTTCTTCTTCTTTATTAATCTAGCCACTGCTCTATTTTGTTAATTTTTTCAAAAAAAAAAAAAAAAAAACCCCAGCTCCTGGATTCATTCATGTTTTGAAGGGTTTTTTTGTGTCTCTGTCTCCTTCAGTTCTCCTCTGATCTTAGTTATTTCTTGTCTTCTGCTAGCTTTTGGATTTGTTTGCTCTTGCTTCTCTAGTTCTTTTAATTGTGATATTTGGGTGTCGATTTGAGCTCTTTCTAGCTTTCTCATGTAAGCATTTAGTGTGATAAGTTTCCCTCTTAACACTTCTTCAGCTGCATCCCAGAGATTCTGGTACATTGTCTCTTTGTTCTCATCGGTTTCAAAGAACTTCTTGATTTCTGCCTTAATTTCATTATTTAGCCAGGAGTCATTCAGGGGCAGGCTGTTCAATTTCCATGTAGTTGTGTGGTTTTGAGTGAGTTTCTTAATCCTGAGCTCTAATTTGATTGTACTGTGATCTGAGAGAATGTTTTGTTATGATTTCAGTTCTTTTGCACTTGCTGAGGAGTGATTTATTTCTAATTATTTGGTTGTTTTCTGAATAATAAGTGCCATGTGGGACTGAAAATAATGTATAATCTGTGGATTTGGGGTGGAGAGTTCTGTGGCTGTCTATAAGGTCCACTTGATCCAGAGCTGAGTTCAGGTTCTGAATATCCTTATTAATTTTCTGTCTCATTAATCTAATATTGACAGTGGGGTGTTAAAATCTCCCACTATCATTTTGTGGGAGTCTAAAACTCTTTGTAGGTCTCTAAGAACTTGTTTTATGAATCTAGGTGCTCCTGTATTGGGTATATAAATATTTTGGATAGTTAGTTGTTCTTTTTCAATTGTACCATTTACCATTATGTAATGCCCTTGTCTTTTTTTTAATCTTTGTTGGTTTAAAATCTGTTTTGTCAAGGGACTAGGACTGCAACCACAGTCTTTTTTTTTTTTTTTTTTTCTTTCCATTTGCTTGGTAACTTTTGCTCCCTTTATTTTGGCCCTATATGTGTCTTTGCACATGAGATGGGTCTTCTGAATACAGCACACTGATGGGTTTTGATTCTTTATCCAGTTTACCAGCGTGTCTTTTAATTGGGGCATGCAGCCCATTTACATTTAAGGTTAATATTGTTACATGTGAATTTGATCCTGTCATCATGATGCTATCTGGTTATTTTGCACACTAGTTGATGCAGTTTCTTCACAATGTCATTGGTCTTTATATTTTGGTGTGTTTTTCGCAGTGGCTAGTACCAGCTTTTCCTTTCCATATTTAGTGCTTCCTTCAGCAGCTCTTGCAAGGCAGGCCTGGTGGTGACAAAATCCCTCAGCATTTGCTTGTCTGAAAATGATTTTATTTCTCCTTCATTTATGAAGCTTAGTTTGGCTGGATATGAAATTCTGTTTGAAAATTCTTTTCTTTAAGAACATTGAATATTGGCCCCCACTGTCTTCTGGCTTGCAGGGTTTCTGCTGAGAGATCAGCTCTTAGTCTGATGGGCTTCCCTTTGTAGGTGACCTGTCCTTTCTCTCTGGCCGCCCTTAACATTTTTTCCTTCATTTTGACCTTGGAGAATCTGTTGATTGTGTGTCTTGGGGTTGGTATCTTTATGGTATTCTCTGTGTTTCCTGAATTTGAATGTTGGCCTGTCTTGCTAGGTTGGGGAAGTTCTCCTAGATAATATCCTGAAGTGTGTTTTCCAACTTGGTTCCATTCTCCCTGTCTCTTTCAGGTACTCCAATCGATTGTAGGTTCTGTCTTTTTACTGCTTGATCAATTTGGCTATTGATACTTGTGTATGCTTCATGAAGGTCTCATGCTGTGTTTTTCATCTCCATCAGGTCATTTATGTTCCTGTCTAAACTGGTTATTCTATTAGCAGCTCCTGTAAGGTTTTTATCAAGGTTCTTAGCTTCTTTGCATTGAGTTAGTGCATGCTCCTTTAGCACAGCAGAGTTTGTTATTACCCACCTTCTGAAACCTACTTCATCCATCTCATCTTCTGTCCAGTTCTGTGCCCTTGCTGGAGAGGCGTTGCAATCATCTGAAGGAGTAGAGGCACTCTGGCCTTTTGGGTTTTCAGCGTATTTTTGTTGATTCTTTCTTATCTTCATGAGTTTGTCTAGTGTCAATCTTTGAGGCTGCTGACCCTTGGAGGAGGTTTTTCTGCGAACATTTTTGTTGATGCTGCTGTTGCTTTCTGTTTGTTTATTTTTTCTTTCAATGGTCAGTTCTCTCTTCTGTATGGCTGCTGCCATTTGCTGGGTATTTACTTCAGGCCCTATTTATCTGTTTCACTCTCATGCCTGAAGTGAACTTGAGAAGGCTGGAGAACAGCAAAGATGGGTGCCTGCTCCTTTCTCTGGGATCTCTGACCTCAAGGGGCAGCTACCTGATGCCAATAGAAACACTTCTATGTAGGGTGTCTGACAACCCCTGTTAGAGGGTCTCACCCAGTTGGGTGGCACGGGGAGCAGGACCCATTTAATGAAGTACTTTGGTTGTCCCTTGGTGGAGGGGTGTGCCGAGCTGGAGGGAAACCCACTCATCTGGGCTGCCTGGATTCCTCAGAACTAGCAGGAGGAAAGACGAAGTCTGCTGGTCTGCAGAGACTATGGTCACCCCTCCCCCTAGGTGTAAGGCCCAGAGAGATCAGAGTTCTGCCCCTGAGCCCCTGGCTGGAGTTGCTGGAGTTTCTGCAGGGACGCCCCATTCCCGTGAGAAAAGATGAGTCAGGGTCAGGTCTGAAGAGGTACTCTGGCCACAGTCTGCCACAGCTGGTGTGTTGGGCTGTGGGGAATCCCTCTTGGGACCAAGCCACCCAGCTTCTCCGGCTTCAGCAGGCGAAGAGCATAGCCTAGAGCTATAGAGATGGCTGCTGCCCTTATCTTGCCCTGGGAGCTTAGTGTGTTAGGCAGCTAGCAGTTCCAGTATTGGCTGCTGCCCCTCCCTGAAGGAGCTCTGAGGGTTTAGACAGCAGGTAGCCGCAGCTGTGGTGATGGCCAGCCCTCCCACCAGGAGCTTGGAATGCTTAAGCAGATTCTAGCTTAGTGGCTGTTGAAAATCTGAGCAGCTCCATGGTTGGAACCCTAGGCCCTGGTGATGTGGGCTCATGAGTGGGATCTTCCAATTCGCGGGTTACACAGTTCCGTGGAAAAAGCACAGTTTCCCAGGCTGGGTAGCACACTCACTCACTGCCTCCCCTGACTAGGGGGTGAGGGGTCCCCTGCCCTGTGTGGCTCTCAGGTGGGCCGCCACACTACACCGCTCTTCCTTCCTCTCTGTGGATCATGCCAGCTGCCTAGTCTGTCCGCATGACAGAACCTGGATACCTCAGTTGCCAGTGCAGGATTCGCAAGCTGTTTTAGTTCTTTTTGATGGGAGCCTTGGATCGCCACTGCTTCATAGTCGGCCACCTTGGCTCTGCCCCAAATTACTCTTTTTCTTTTGGTTTTCTTGTCTTGTTTAAAGAAGAAGACCCTGATCTTGATTTTATACAAACAATAACTTCATTTTTCTCCTACTTTTTTTTTTTTAAACAAATTGTTACTTCTTGGCTTTACTATCTGGAATTTATTTTGTAAATATGGTATGACATTTTCTTTGTTCAAGGAGGACAGACGATTATGCCAGGATTCGGTAAAAATCAATCATTATAGATCACTCTTTCTCTGATAATTTGAAGTGACACCTTTGTCCTATATTACATTCCAAAATATATAAGAGCCTGGACTCTTTAATACTCATCTATTTATGTCATTATCATAGTATTTTCATTAGAGTGCCTCTTGTTATCCAGGAAATGTCTTTTCTTACTAGTATTCTTTTTTTTTTTTTTTTTGGTAAAAATTATTGGGGCAAGTTTTGAACATCTCTTTCTTTCTTTCTTTTTGTTAACATTTCCTTTTTTATTTTTAAAGACAAGGTCTTGCTCTGTCACCCAGGCGGGAGTGCAATGGCATAATCATGCTCACTGCAGCCTTGACCTCCCAAGCTCAACTGATCCTCTCACCTCAGCCTCCCAAGTAGCTGGGACTATAGGAGCATGCCACCATGCCTGGTTAACTTAAAATTTTTTTGTAGAGATGAGGTTTTGCTATGTTGCCCATGCTGGTCTCAAACTCCTGGGCTCAAGCAATCCTCCTGCCTTGGACTCCCAAAAGGCTGGAATTGTAGGCATGAGTCACTAAGCCCAGCCTGAACATTTCCTTTTTCATTAATTCCACACATAGTTAATGGTACCTAATATGTGCTAAGCATTCTTTTCATGATGAGAATAGGCATGAACAAAACAGAACAAGTCTCTTTCCTCATGGAGCTCATATTCTAGAAACATGAGACAGACAATAAAAACATAAATACCATCATCACCATCACCAGCAGCAGCAGCAGCAGCAGCAACAACAACAACAACAAAATGAATGAGTTAATTTTAGAAAGTGGTGAGTGTTCTAGCAAAGCAAAACAAGGAGATTTGATGTAGACCAGTGTGAGAACACTTTAGGTTCTTCTTATGAGGGCAGACCAGTTTAAAATAAAACAGTCAGTCAACACAATACACAGGCTGGGTGTGGTGGCTCATGGCTATAATCTCAGCATTTTGGGAGGCCGAGGCGGGAGGATTGCTTGGGCCCTGGAGTTTGCAACCAGCTTGGCCAACACAGGGAGACCCAACTCTACAAACAAATTGAAAAATCAGCTGGGCGTGGTGGTGTGTGCCTGTAGTTCCAGCTACTCAGGAGGCTAATGTGGGAGGATCCCTTGAGTTTGGAAGGTTGAGGCTGCACTAAGCCATGATCGTGCCACTGTACTCCAGCCTGAGTGACAGAGCAAGACCCTGTGTTAACAAACAACAAACAAAAAATTTTAAAAATTGTTTCCATTGGAAATCTGATTGCATTCTATTAAAATATATATTAATCTGAAAAGGATGATGTAAAACGTTTGTGTCTTTCCATTTAGACAGCATTCATGTATACATCCTTCGGTAACATTAAATAGTTGTTTAAAGTACTGATCTTATTTCTGTTTAATGATTTAATACTTATTAGGCTTAATTCTGCTTAAAAATGGTTGGTATCCTTTTTCAGTGTTGTCTGCTTTTTTTAAATTTAAATTTAAATTTTTTTAGAGATGGCATCTCACTCTAGATGGAGTGCAGTGACACAATCATAGCTCGCCGTAGCCTTCAATTCTTGGGCTCAAGGGATCCTCCCACCTCAGCCTCCCAAGTATCTGAGACTATAGGCACTCACCACCATGCCTTACTAACTATGTATTTATTTATTTTTAGAGATGGCATCTCACTGTGTTGCTCAGGCTGGTCACAAACCCCTGGCCTCAAGTGATCCTCCTGCCTCAGCCTCCTGAGTAGCTGAGATTACAAGCACAAGCCACTGTGCCTGACTTCTTGTCTGCTTTTAATTATAAGTTTTTAAAGGAGAAAATAAAAATGACTTATATTGCTTTTGTTATGGTATGTTTCATGTACAAGAATACCATTGGATAAGAAGAACAAAAAGAAAAAACACACACTCAGCTTCCTAGCTTTAAACATTATGCAATGATTTATTCATTCATTTCAACTACTATGTATTGAGCAACTACTGTGTGTCAGGTATATAATTCTCGGGGCTGAAGACACAGGAGAGAAACAAAGCAAAAAACCTTCCTATTAGCAGGGAGCTTGCATTCCCATAAGGAGTATGCTAGGCTGGAATGTGCTGGAGGCCAGGATAGCTGCAGCTGACATAGAACCCAGGAGAGAGAGGTGGAGGCTGAGACAGAGACAGGAAGAAGGGTTTGTGGCCTTTAAGATATGATCTGGTATGGGCTTTTTTTTTTTTTTTTTTTAATATAAAAGTATCACTCTGGCTTCTATTTGGAGAGTTCACTACAAGAGGCAAGGTTGGAAGCAGGGGGCCCAACAAAAGCTTATTACTGTCCAGAAGAGAGACAATATGACTTGGGTATGGGAACTGAGTGAATGCAGTGAGAAGGGGATCAGAGTTTGAAAATGCTTTGGAGGATGAACAAGTGAGATCTACTGGTGAGTTAGAAATGAAGTGGGACAGAAAGGGAGGAGTCAGGGATGATTCATAGAGCACTGACTGATCTCCAATTTCCAGGTTACAAAGATATGGAATTTCACACACAACTCAATTACTATTTGGATAAGTTAATCTTTCTGTGGTAATTCAGAAGGTATATAAAGAGGAGTTCCCCTGGAGTTTTGGAGTTATCAGTCAAGCAGGGGTAATTGACAAAATATTTAATAACCTGTTAAGCATAGGCATTGACCAATCAGAACAGAAACTAGCCATGATGCAATAAAGATGTACACTAGCTGATGATCAGCCCGGATTACAAACATCCATTGTTCTAAAGACACAGGCAAAAGGGCTTACCAACAAATGTGTATTTATTTGTTTCAAAGGAATGTCTAATTTCTGAGTTTATTCTCTACTAGGCTGCATTATATAAGATGCAACATAATTCAGCCAGTTGGTGCAGAACAGGAATTTAAGGGCATAGTCTAGGTCTGAGGATTAACTGACAAAGGAGAAATGGGAAGAATAGTTCTTTATATGAAGTTCTTTTTTTTTTTAATTATCTAAAGTCTGGTATTAAGAAAGAAAGAGGCATTTTAAATATTAAGTCAAATGTCCTCATAAAACAAATTTGATTTCCTTAACTTTGTACTATCCACAAAGCAAATTTAATAATTTGCTATGACTTCAGGATGAATAGGAATTCTATTACAGATAAAATTAATACAATCTTGCATTTATAAGTAAATTATTATTCTTAGCAATTAATAATTGCACATAAATATTAGTTCTAAGAATTGCCTCTTTTAGAGCTTAACAGGATATGCTAATATATTTTTTTTTCCAGAAACACAATGTCAATTTTAGCTGTGCACAAAAAAGACTAAATTGATAGTGAAACATGCCATATGAGAATAAAAAAAATAAAAAAGAATAAAGCCTCGTTCTCAGGTTTACCTTCCATCAATATTCACATAAAACCTTAACTTTTTTAGCAAATATTGCCTGGGCATTTGCCTGTGTGCCAGGTGCTGCACTGGGCAATAGGCACACAAAAATAACTAAGTCCTGGTTGCAGTTCGGTGGCATCGAAAAAATATAGAATTACAGATACAGAATGAAAAACGCTACAGTATGGATACAGAGTTCCCACCAGAGACTACAGCTGGAGCCACTAACTGCATCTGTTTCTTTTCCAAATGAAGACAGGACAAACTCAAACAGGAGAAGCTAGCTCCAGGAACACACAGAGCCTCATCGTTTATATCCAACAGCTTTCAGATCATAACTGCCAAAGTACACAATTTCAAATGGAGCCATTTCTAATGTTTTCTGCAATGAACATGACATTTATAATTAGAATAAAAATTTTTATTTTACAAACTACTTCCATCATAAATAAAAGTAATGTTCCAATAGATTAAAACAATATAATTAGCCATGTAAGTTTTGAAAACAAAAAGGTGCTGAAATTGGTGCCCCAAGTTGATAACAAGCATATTTAATAAAATAGTCAACTGTTTATGAATAATTTTATCAGAGTATTTGAGTATTTGCATATGAACGTTTTACACTGTTCTCCTTCACTTAAGTTTACTCTCACTTATTACTTTAATGTCAACTTTCTCTTTCCAATTATGTTTAAACTAGAAGTTTAGAATGTCATTATTTAAAGCACTGGCTAACTCATAGCATAACTGAGAAGTGCAATTAATTTGAACCTGCAGGCTGATTTTCACCTTCTCCTCTTAGTGCAGGGACATTGCAGAGGATGATCCCAACACAGCAGGAGACCAGGGAGGAGAGCTTGCTGAGAAGAAATCACTTGCTAAGTGACAGGGCAGGGAACAGAAGATTGGAAAGGTTTTCTCTCAAACCGCCATGCAGGTAAGCACTGCAATTCGTTGACATTCCACAGGAAAACAACTAGAGAACAATGCTGCATATTGTAAAGTCTCTTGGCTTAAAAAAGCTACACCTGAAATGTCTTGAGGCACTACAAAGCAAACTTTAACCCACAGGAAGATAAAACCCAAATTGGATTTTACTCATTTGCATACAAGCATGCAGTGTATACTTCAGGAGATTAATTTTAATTTTCCTTACTCTCTTCTCACCAATGTTTTTGTATCTTATACTGCTGTGTTTTTAACTTCAATGACAGAAAGACATATGAATAAAAAGTTCAAACAACCAATAAAAAACTTCAAGTATGTTCAAAGGACTTGAAAGGCTGAAACTAGATTTGTAGCTCACACTTTTCTTTCTTTTTTTGGGAGGAGGGGGAGTGAGCAGACAAGGAGGGGGATCCACAGAAGGATTATACAAGGCTCAAACTTCAGTAGATCTTTTGCAAATGGCTTTGACATCATATAATATAGATAATACCATGGAACAAGCATTAGTTTATAAATCAATATAAAAATGAGTATGTTTAAATGCCATATGAAATTCTAGCTGTTCTTCATAATTAACTCTTCTAAATCATACATTCAGTTACTCACAATTTCAATTTAGGATTATTTGTCATTGTAACATATGCATTTACTCCTATTGAGCTGGTAAAAAAGTGGTAATGATTTAAGCAAAAGGCTGTGGCCACACTGAAGGGCATGTCATCATCTGGCGGAGATGCTGAGCCCAGTGCCTTTCTGGGGGTTGCTTTCATGAAGGCAAAAGGCTCCAGTCTCTTATAAGGATGAACAATTAACACTGTCATAAATCACTCTGGTTATATTTCAAACAATTACCCTAATTATTTCTTTATGTTACAAATAACACACTCAAATCCTTTTGGATAGAAGGCACAGAATTTATTCATTCATTCTACAAATACTTACTGTGTGTCTGCAATTTGCTAGAGACTATGAATACAGTGGGGCAGCAAACATACAAGGTCACAAGTAGCCTCCAACAAATCATGCAAACCAATACTGAGAGGCCTTCAATAGAAGAAAGCTACACTCACAACTATTCACAAGAATTTTTATGCACGTTTTACTTTCTTATATCTGTTAGGAAAACCAAGCCATCAGTGAACATTGCAGTCAACATTCTGATCAAGATATTTTAAACACTGAATCTATAGTTCTTGGAACAGAAGTAAAGCAGTATTTGTATACAGTAGAAAAGAGTTTACCTCAAATAAAGAGGGCCAGACTTTTCCCAAAATCTTAGGATTTTAGATATCTTAACTCCAAATGGGCATGGTGATTCCAACAGTCATTTTAGAATAATATGTATGTTACTCTAAACTGCAATCCACACCTTTAAAACACTTGATATTCCTACGATATTTAATGGCTCAGATTTGACACAGCCCCAGCATTATCAGTGAGAGGTTTTGATGTAACACATCAATGCGGAACAGAATTGCACTGCCCTGTCACTGCCACCCAGTAGAGCTACCTTAAAATGCTGAGCAGCCTCTTCAGTCCTTTACACGTGAGGCAAAATCATCCTGACTTGCCCTGGCTATAGCAAATCATCCTTCAATTACTAACAGTGTGCTTTTCTAAATGAGTAATCTTTGAGTAACTTCTGGAAACAAATGTTCTACCGTATTCATTAAACATTATTGCTTGTGATAACATTTGTGTTTCTAATATACAAATAACATTGTGGGGTTAGTGAATGCATATTCCCAGATGAGGTTTCCAAACCATTTACACCTTCCTCTATCTAAAAGTCATAGACTAATTCTCTTTCCACAAGACATTTTTCTCTAGAGAACTAAGTTTAATCAGTTAGGCAGTTATTAAAGTCTAAAGCATACTATTCATAAACAAGAACAAATTTACAGCTCCCAGAAAAGACAGTAGGAGAAAGATGTTGTGTCTCACTCTCTGTGCATCCCCTTCCCCTTCCAAATCCCCCATCCAAACTCTCTAAAGGGGAAGACAGAGCAGCTCCAGACAGTGCTAGATGGGACCCAAACAACCCAGTGGCCTAACCCTTAATTTATAAATGGGTAAACTGAGGCTAGAAAGGTTGAGTTGCCTGAGGCCATAATGCAGGCTATAGTGACAGAGACTGAACCAGGACTCTAATCCCAGTCTACTATTACCAAAGAGCTAGGATACCCACGATTCCTATTTGATATTTAACAGATGTTTCTTGTATCCTCTGTGGTTTGCAAATATGAACTCACTGTAATCCACACAATAATGCTACGGGTAGGGGCTATGATTATCTTCATTTTTTACATGGTGAAATGGTACAGAGACATTGACCAATTTGTCCACATTACACAGCTCATAAGTGACAGAGCAGAGATGTGAACCTAGACAGTGTGGATCTGGAGTCTATGCTTCTAGCCGTTATACCATGACACCCCTCTGGGTCTTAAATGGCAGAGACTTGAAGTGCTACCCCGATAATGCACAAAGCTAGTAGCAGAACAAACAGATCAAAACTCCTTGACCAGTAATGAAAAACAGGCATAAGAACATTTACACAAACAAGATTCGCAACATTCCTCACTCCCAACTCCCTTTCCACCTGCTGTCAAAGTGCCTTACCTTTTTAAGTCTAGGAGAATAAATCTGTCTTGTGTTTATAGGGAATGAGAAACATATGTCTTTCAAATTCTAGAAACCTTGAACAGATTAATCATTCTGTGCCTCAGTTTCCCCATATCTCAAATTGGGATAATAGCAGTACCTACTTCATAGTTACTACAAATGTTCAATAAGAAAATGCATCTCAAACGCTGGTAAGTTCTGACACATAAATAAAACACTCAATATCTGTTAGCTATTAATATTGCTACTGCAACTATTAATAATAATATACTCAAAAAACTGACCATCTTGTACAGTTATATACTTTGGAAGGAGACATATGGTATATCGAAAGCAGTATTACTCCTGGGAGGGCAAATGCTTCATCTACCCTACATTACTCATTTTGAGGCAACAGTTAAATTAATAAAATCCATAAATATGTTGATGCTCTTCTAACTCCTGTGATTCTAATGCACTAGTGGAGAGTCAGGATTGGCATTCTGAGAGGATGTCAATTGTCCTCCTTTTTTACAGTTGAGAGATTATTAAATGGATTTACAAAGCTGGCTCTAAAGGCACAAGCACCTGTTTACATACATACTTATATCCTTTTTAAACAATCTCCATTGGGAGTATTATTGTCTGTTAGCTACAAAGGTGCTCTCTGCCAGTGCTGCATGAAGGACAGTGTACATGAAGGAAATCTTATCAGATCTTACGCCAGAGCGAATAATTAGCAGTCAGTTTATCATCCTGTTGGTCTGACTTCAACATTTTGGGGGTAAGATGCTTGCATCTTAAGTATCGGAAGTGAAGGTTTTTTCTTTCATCTGTATATTAGAATAAGAGTTATTATTCCATAGTCATGCATTTGTCTTGAAGGAGCCATGTGATAATGGCCTAAAAGGATTTTTTAAACAGCAAAAAATGAACTCACTTGTTTTAGCTAGGAGTAGCTGACAAGCCTAGGAGTCAGAACCTACTATGGGAGATGAGATGATTATTCAGCAAATAATCACTCCCTCCTTTCTTCCAACTTTCATGAATGGATGATACTTCTCTGCCCCACCGACAGTTTGTGTGAACAGTGGTAATGACACAAACAGATTTGAAATGTGACTGTGGCCTTAGGTCTGCTCTTTTGTATCCTGCCTTTCACTGTAAGAAGGACATTCTTCCATAGTTGCCACTCCGAAGAGGATTAAAGGGATGTAGAACATACCCGAAACCTTCAGCTAGAAGCCCAGAAACGCAGGGCCCAGCCAACACGAGCTGAAACCCAGCTCACCCGGGTGTAGTAATTGGCAGATACTTAGTGGGGTATAGTACACCTTTATGGTGGTTTGTTTTTGTGTCATGAAACAGTATTTTCCTCAGTGAGCTTCAGCTTTGTCCATCTGCCATGTCTACCTTCCTTAGTGGGAGGACCTCCTGAGATAGCATCCACGAAAGCACTTGATACACAGGAAAGAGCTATACAATGCAAACTAGCATCATCAACTATGTGACACTTAAAATTTTTGCCATTATTGTGTGTTTCTAAGAATTTTCAAATGCTGAAAAATTTATATGAATACTCAGATTACCGAACACCATGCTGTTCTCTGTGCATCCAATATTTCCAGGCACCTAAGAGAGAAAATCTTCATCCTAACCTTGGTTCAACCACTTAGTCATGAATCTCTCATAGTGGTGTGGAATCACTGCTCAAATTGGACACCTGTGCAAGCTTCTGGCTTGGTGAAGTCCCATTTCTTCCCTAAAGCTACAGTGTCCTACACAAGGTACTGTGGTCAACACCCAACTTGAAGACAAGGGGTAACATTTTCTTGTTTTACATCCAAACTTCCTGTCCCCTCATCTCCCTTCCTAAGATCTTGACTTTTAAAAAGTTTTTGGAAAGGTACCTAAAAGCTCAGGGTCAGGAGTTATGGAGGACTTTACACAATGCATAGACTCCTAGTTATATACTTGCTGGCATTCATGTGTGGGAAGGATAAACATAAAACATTAGGTTACAAACTTAGGAAAGCAATTAAAAGTGTATGGCCAGTTTATGGAAATTCCACTGGTATATAACCACTCAATCAAATGTTTTATTTTAAAAGAGATGACAGTTCTTTCAGTATCAAGTAAATCATCCATGTCTTCATTGAATTCTGCTATAAATTCTTAGGCTAAATGTTTAATTCTTTTCTTCAATATGACTTTAACCAAATCATACAAATTGGACAGTATACAAGACTTTCAATACTCTTAGGTGGGTTGGAATTACTGAAGAGGTAAAGAAGTCTTTATATGGTGACTGGCCCTCCATATCAACTTTAGCGATGTGAGGTGTGAATAACTCCCAAAATGAATTTTACAAAATTCCAGGGAGTAGAACTAATAAAACCAGTTTATTTAGGATTTAAAAAAATAAGTCGGCTATCAGTAGAACTTCCTTTTCCCTTGAAAATTTAATCTTATTACTTTTTTTTCTGGCATTTTCTAGACATTCTGCTAGTCTCCATCATTACTGATGCCCTCTAGTGAAAATAAATGTGAAATTCTTCAAGTACATCCAGACAAAGTACAGATCGTCCCTCCTTTGCACTGAAATGGGTTTATAACATTCCTACAGGGGTTTCCCTCCTTAATCTACCTATTGTAGAGGAAATGAATTGCTATTCTGCATTTTTAAGTGATTATCAAGGTTTTTGGTTGTTTCTTTTTTATTTTTATTTCATATCATTGGTCATATCTCTGACTTATTTTATATCAAATCTCTGGTCAGCTATGGACCTGTGAGGAAAAATATCCTTCGTGTCTGTGGCATCACTGCTAACTGGTAGGAGAATAATTTCCCTGTGAGTTAGTACTTGCCTTTATAGACCCTTCTTGATCCAGGGTTGCAGGCAGAAATGACCAATCAAGAGGATTTCACACTTCAAATGAAACCTCTTTCCAGCTCTGAAATGAGTCCGTGACTTTTTGTAGCCTGTAGGTCTTTCTGAAAACATAAAGCATTGATTTCTTCCTCTCTTGAAAACCCTCCGATGATTCCACTCACATTTCAAGTAAAATCCTGACTCTTCACCTTGACTTTCCAAGGACCTGTCCCCCTGAATTGTCTCTTGCCACTCTCCCTGTGCTCACAGGCATAGTAAGTTGTAATTTGTCTATTATTAGTCCCTTCTCTAGCATGTAAGCTCTGCAAGAAAAAGGATTCATCTGCTTTGTTCATGACTGCATCTTTAGCACCCACAATACTGCCTGGCACCTAGTAAGCACTCAATAAGAATCCAAGCTCATGAGCAGACGTAAAGCAGTTATTGCTGATGGAAACACCGACTCTCAACTTTAGCACCTGCTCTCCAGCAACCACCAGCGACCTCCCAGTATGGCTGACTCAATCAGAAAGTGAAGTCTGCCCTTTCTGTCATGTTTACATATTTTACTTCCTTAGCTTTATAACGTTCACATAGTTCATAAATTTAGTAATTAATTGGCTTTTTCACTACGTGATTAAAGTAGCATTTATTTGTGGGAGGAGGGACAGCAAAGTTCACAAAGGTGATAGTTGATGGTTAGTGGAGAGAGCTCTAAATACCCTAAGGCTTGTGTCAAGCAGACCAACAAGGCTTTTAGCAATAAAATCTGAGATAAAAGCCAGATATTTAAATAATAATTTTTAAAGTCCATTTTAATAACCATCACATAGTTACAGCCCATATGCCTAGACCTAACCCATAATCATTATAGTTGCTATCAATCATAAAAAAATTTTAAAATTCCTGAGGTAAAGTGTAAAGAGTAAGTGGGAAAGGAGATAGCAGGCAGAGGACATGGTATAAATAGTAAAAAATAATATTTTGCAGTTACATGCCCCTTACAGTTTGAAAGTACTTTTATATCAATTATGTCAGCTAGCTCAAATCTTCTTAAAAATAGGTAGAGTATAAATAACAAATATTGAAGGGAATGTAAAAACAGTTTAGTAGGAAGTCTGCAGGCTGGATGGAGCGGACATGATTCTTCTAGAAGAGTAAGGAAGGTATCTCAGCACTTCACAGGCCTCCCCTCACTGCAGGTGTGGTCTGTGCAGGGCAACATCACGGCACAAAGAGGCGCCCCCCTCTAGTCTTCCTGCATGGAATATCCCACCCCAACAACAATTTCTGCTGCATCCACAGCTTTTCTATCACCTTCTAAAAGACTCAGGAAAAGCCAAGAATGTCAGTAAAGGCTAAGGGTTCAAACATCCTCACTTCTGAAAATGAGGAAAGTGGGCAGTTCCGACATTATGTATTAAGGACTACACATCTGAGACTAAACGTCTGCAGAGGACATTTTGGAGCTGAAGATTTATTGGAGGCATAGGTTTAAAGGGTGGAAGAATATGCCCATACCCAGCAAGTGGAGGGTGGATCTGGAATGTCCAGGAAGACAGAGGTCTTTTCCAAGATGCCACAAGACAGAGTTGGGAAGAGCCTGACATTTCTCCTTCACAGGTCTAGGTCTACGGGCAGCGAAGCTCTCTTAAAGAGAGGAGGAGGCATCACTGAGAATGGCTTAGAGTTGAAAGACCTGAGTTTGAGTTTTGGCTCTGCTATAGCCTGGAGGGATGAGATCTCTAGGCAAGTCACACTATCTCTCTGAGCCTCGATTTCCTAGTTTCTTCATCTGTAAATGGGATAACAATATTAGGAAAAAAGCATTATTATAATGCAGTTATTCTAACTATCAAATGAGATAATATGTTAAAATGCTTTGCAAATAATAAAATATAGCATAAAATGTAAGGTGTTATCACCATAGTATTCTATTTCTGAAATGATTTACTTCCTCCCTCTGGAACAAAAACGTGTGGATCTGTTTGGTTTTGGGGTCCCAGTCAGGCCAGAGAAGAGGAAGGACTTAAAGAGAAGTTTTTTTGTTTGTTTTTTGGTTTGTTTGTTTGTTTTGCTTCATTACAAAGCCTTGATACAGCTAAGTTCATACATAAATATTCCCTTTAAGGTCAATGTGTCTGTAGAATTAGTTTTCGGCACAGTGTGTTTAAAGTATCACCATTCCCCAATTGCCTCCAATGGCAAATTCTTTACATTATTTCATTCGTTGGGAGACTGTCCATTTTCTTCAAAGTTTCCTGAATCAAACAGCCTTTTCTATTGGATAACTTTCCCTTAGAAATAATATAACCACTTTAGAAATGCTCTATTCTCTTGCTTGATTTTGGAAAATATAATTATTTTATTCTAAATTTCATTACTTTTAATCGCTTCCGGTCTAGCAGCATTTTTTTCCTCACTGAACTTCACAGTGCCTTCCTTTTTGAGCTCCTGAATAATCAGCCATTAAATAGTTTTTGAATGTCCCTTTTGTTGGAAGCATTTATACATGGAATCTACATGTTATTTCAGGGCTAACCCATTTCATACAAGTGTTATTGGTGGTTTTGTGTATATATTTTACCAAATACAGAGATCAGATCCTCTCTACTTCTCTGTTTTTTAAAATAGTCTAATTGTCAGTAAACCGCTCTTTAGAAGGGCAATGCGAAATTGTAATACACATTCAGTAGAATGCTATTTCATAATGAAAGCTGGAAAACAAAAACAAAAACACAAATACACTCAGGGAGTGAGACCCAGGGAGACCTGGAATCTGCTTCCACCTCTGACACTAACTTTAGGGAAGTTCTTTAGCATCTCTGGACCTGAGGTTCCTAACCTCACAAGAAGAAAGGCAGACTAGATGCTCCCTGGGGCTTCCTCTGGCTCAAACATTCACTTTGCTTAAGGCACAATCAAACACCACTGGCACTCTCAGCTCATGCAGCCCCGGGGTACTCCTTGACAGCTGGAAATTACAAAGCCTTGCCAGAACTCTTCATCCATTACTCTGATTCTACCGGTCTGGAGAACCTCAAATGTCTACACATACTCTGCCCTGATCTGGGGTTACCACAATTCTATGAAGCTTAAACAACTCCTCAAACATGTATGCAAGATGCATCTTTTAAAAATGATGTCTGTCTTACAACAACAACAACAAAAATGGCACTGCCACTTTAGCGGAGACATCTGAACCACACCACCTGTCGATGGGATACAAAAAGGGGGTAAAGCTGGTAGGAGAAAGTGATCCTGGGACTCACACAGGGGAACCTCTCATTATCCTAGAAGGAATTTATAGCAGAGAGCCTTATGCAAAAGCCTCCTGTTAGCGAATAACTATGAACCCATGAAAAGGAGTATGACTTATTTTTACAGTGGACTCTTACTTTGTGTTAGACCATGGGGTTTGCCTGTGATGAATCTCACCCCAAGTTATGGAATTACTGAAGTACTGAGAACACCACAGCACAACCTCTCACCTCGAGACTTTCCCACAGCAAGCATCCTGAACACAGTGACAAAAGGAGACACTCTGGAATGAGAGAGGGAGGGGTAGACAAGGAGACCTACTTTTAAAAGACCATTAACCATGGAACCCTGAGGGTAAGGGAAAAGAAACAGGAAGGTAATCGGGTTCAAAAATGAAATAGGCCTATTTTCCATTTCTTTTAAGAGAAATTTAAATAGAAGTAAATGACAGAAAAACAGCAGCTTCCAAGGTCAGACTCTGATATAGTTTGGATGTCTGTCCCCTCCAAATCTCATGTTGAAATGCGATCCCCAATGTTGGAGGGAAGTGTTTGGGTCATGGGGGCGGATCCCTCATGAATAACTCAGTGTCTTCTACAGGATAATGAGTGAGTTCTTGTTCCATTAATTCAGATGAGAGATCTGGTTGCTAAAAAGAGTCTTGTATTGGTGTAATATTGTAATATTGATGTGTATTGGTGTACATATTTTCCCAAACAGAGATCAGATCTTCTCTACTTTTCTGCTTTTTAAAATAGTCTAATTGTCAGTAAACTGTTCTTTAGAAGGACAATGAGAAATTGTGTTGCACATTCAGTAGAATTCTATTTCATAATGGAGGCTGCAAAACAAAAACAAAAGCAAAAGCACACTCGACTAAGACCCACGGAGACCCGGGATCTAGTTACACCTCTGACACTAACTTTAGGGAAGTCCTCTCTTCTCTTTTGCTCCCTCTCTTACCATGTGACATGCATGCTTCCCCTTCACCTTCTCCTATGATTGGAAGTTTCTTGAGGCCCCCACCAGAAGCAGGTGTCATGCTTCTTGCACAGCCTGCAGATCCTGGAGCCAACCGAACCTCTTTTCTTTGTAAATTACCCAGTCTCATGTATTCCTTTATAGCAACACAAATGAGACTTACACAGACTCCTTATTGCATATAACACGCACATACTTTATAATATATAATACCATTGGGACCTGTTATAGTTGTCTGGTTGCTATGGGAATATGCTGAGTTTAAGAAGTTTTGTGTAAGCACAGAAGAAGATATACAGGTTATATAGTAAAGAATAAAGTTCAGTTTTTAACTAATTGTTCTTTCACTATTTCAGGAATTATTTTAAAAATATTTCTCCATTTTTGTTATATATTTTTTTCCAAGGGAAAACCATATTGAGTTCTGGGATAATCATAGGAGTTGAAAAGGGAAGGTCATTTTATTCACAGTACATTTCATTGCATCTCCCCTGGATTCCCATTATAACCACCTAAGGGGTCCCCCCTGCTTCTTCTCTGGCCCCCAATTCTCAGTATAATAGATGGGGTGGTCTTACTAAAACAGAAACCAGCTCCTGTGCTGCCTTGTTCAAAATCTTCTAGAGCTTTCTACCTCACTCAGATCAATGGCAAAGGACTCAGAGTATCCCTCAAGGCCCTATGTGATCTGTGATTTCATTATCAGCCCTCCACTCCTCCCCATTCAGGGCATTGGTGCTTGCTTTTGTCTCTGCCTGAAGAGTTCTTCCCTCAAATATCATCTTGGCTCTGCCTCTCATATTCTTCAGTCAAGTGTCTTCTTTTCAGGGAGGCCTTCCTTGATCAACCTATTTAAACTGTAAATCACCCCCCTTCCTAGAACTTCCTGAACCAGTTTCTTGCTCTATTTTCCTCCACAGTACTTATCACCACCCAATATATGATATATTTCACTTACTATATGTCTCTCCCGATAAGGATCATTTGCATTTTGTTCAATGCAACATCTCCAGTCCCTAGACATACAAGTGGTGCTCAGGAAATATTGCTGAAATAGTAGGTGTATTTAACTTATTTCGTAGACATTAACTAAAAAAGTAAGTTATTTAAGAAAACAACTACTAGGAAATTAGGTTAGCATATGTTAAAACCAAAAGATTTATTCATGGCCTAGATCATAGCCATAAAGTAATCCACTTAAAAACCCAAATTGGTTTTTCTTACACAGATACACATATATGAATTTGTACATATACCTATAACAGAAATTTGGTCTTTAAAAAAATTGTGGTCAGGCACAGTGGCTCACACCTGTAATCCCAGCACTTTAGGAGGTTGAGGTGGGAGAATTGCTTGAGACCAAGAGTTCAAGACTGGCCTGGCCAAAATAACAAGACTTCCTCTCTCTCCATTTTTTTTTTAAATCATAACTCCACTATTCTAAAAACACCATGGGCTTTTTTCTCAAGGCAAAACTTACTCAGTTAGGCAAGTCAAGGAAGACATGAGAGACATAAGACAATGATTATTTCAAAATTGCTTAAAAATTAGAAAGGATCATTTTTCAAATTTTAAAGAAGCAAAAGTTTTTTCATGGACAAAGGGATGATTTCTCTTAAATATAAAGAACTCAGCCAGGCATGGTGGCTCATGCTGTAATCCCAGCACTTTGGGAGGCAGAGGTGGGAGGATTGCTTGAGCCTGGAGTTCAAGACCACCCCTGGTAACACAGCAAGACCCTCATCTTTACAAAAGGTTAAAAAAAAAAATTAGCCAGGCATAGTGGCATGCACCTATAGTTAGTCCCAGCTACCTGAAAGGCTGAGCAGGGAGGATCACTTGAAGGTCGAGGCTGCAGTGAGCTGTAATCGTACCACTGCACTCCCACCTGGGCAACATCACTAAAAATAAAATAATAAAATAAAATACAAAGAACTTCTAGAAATGGATTTTAAAAACCACACAACTCAACTGTAAATTGGCCAAAAGATAAAAAGAATTCAGAGAAAAGGAAATAGAAATGATCCTGAAACATATCAAAAGATGCTCAACCTCATCATAAGGCATATGCAAATTAAAATTTTACTGAAATTCCTTCTGTCATCTAACTGGCAAAATCCAAAAGTTTGGTCACATAGCATAGAGAGGAGAAGCAGCTGTGGGAAGAAGTATTCTCCTGTATTCTGGCAACAGAGACAACAGATACTACTCCTTTGGACAACAGTTTGATGAAAGTGGTCAAAATCGTAATTGTCTATACTTGTTGGCTCTTTAACCTTATTTCTCCTAATTTATCCTTCAGATATATTTGCATATGTGCAATGTGTATGTGTATGTATAGGCTCAAGGCTACTCAGTGCATTAATATTTGTAATAGCAAAGCAATGGAAACAACCCAATTGTCCCTAATTAGGGAATGGGTTAAATCCATACACCAGAAAACAATGCAGCTCTGTGAGACAAGAGGGACACTACATTGGTCTCCTCCTTGCAGTGATATGAGAAGATCGATGAGATGCATTAATGAGAAAAACAAGATGAGGAATTGTATTTAATATGAGAAAAGTAAAAATTAATATTAATTTCTTACATTTACATAAAGGAAAGAAACATAAGAATACGCTGGGGGCCTGCAGTGGGGTCAGTGGTTCTAGGGAAGTTGGCAGAGGGGAGGCAGCTCTGCACTATGCTCCTTTTTCTTATTGCTTGACATTTTAAATTGCTTAAATTTATTATGTATTAGAAAATTAAACAAAGTTTGTCCTTATGTCTCAGATTATCTTTTCCAGACTCTCTAGGGCACTCTTTGGGGTAGATCAAGGAGCTGGAGAGTGGAGTTGGGACAGGCGGACCCTAGCACTGATATTTTCCTCATTTGGGATTGTATATTTTCTTCTCCAGGACTATGAGATCTACGAGGTCAGGGACTGGGGCTCCCCTGGATGGTCTGGTAAGTGTTGCTTGGGGAAGGACTCGGAGATTTGCTTCCTTTGACTCAGTCTGTTGTTTTGCCTCCCTTGACTCCTTTCAAGCAAACTCAGGAAACGCTTATCATACTTATGTGCTATGGTTCATAGCCCTGAGCTTTGCCTGGAATAACCTTGCTCATCACCACCCATGCTTTCCACTATCTTCATATGTTATTTTTCTGTTTTCCTGTTACTTTCTATGTGTTATGTGTCTGTTGTGGGGCTTACACCTAATGTTAATAACTGAAACATAAATATTCTAGTTTGTATATGCCCACCAGAGGAGTCACATACATAATGTCTGTTCTAACATTCAATACAATCAAGTGCAACAAACATTTATTGAACACCACATATGTACAATGAACAGTCCCTGGTGTCTTGAAGTTCACAATCTGTTATCTTAATGGGTACCACATCCTAGTACTTTCCAAAATACAACTAATACATGCTTTTGTATGTTGTTGATGAAGATAAATTCTATTCCCACAAAAGCACATAAATTACTCCATGTTTTCTAATCCAGAAACTAGGCAGGCCAAATGATTTCATCTTAATTGCTCCTTTCTGTCTGTAACTTTATTCATTTTAAATCTTTTCAAATTTTCTTGTTTTATCTGCCTACAATTTAAAATTTTAGGTCCTAAAACAGGGAAATTAACCTTCTTGAAGTGCCCACAATTGGATCGTCTATAAAGAACTGTGCTCTTCACTCCATTAAGAACACGTGGATCCGTTACAGGATGCCTCTTGGTTGCTTAAAAAAAGAGTCAGTCCATTTAAAATTGTTAGTTTCCTATAGTCTTTCAGAACATAGAATTCATTTAGAATTTCCAGCAAAAGTACAGAGAGTCTTCAGGGAAGTTGAAGAAGATAAAATAATTCTGAACACACTGTACACTTTCAGAAGAAAAATATTAAGAATAAAAATAGTTTCCCAACTCAGTCATTCTTTGGAACTGATAATTTATTCCTGATGGTTCCCCAAAAGAGGGGAAGAGAAGCAAAATAATATATTTGGCTCCTCTAATAGATATTATTCATAGCTCTTTTCCCTCATAGGATAATAGACTATTAGAGCTTCTATAAAATCCCTTTCAGTAATTTTATGGTGGGTCTGCATTTTGTAAGCCATGTTTTATAACTGAGAAAAGAAAAAAAAAAAAAACACAACCACCAAGAGAATAATTTTTACAATAATTCATTCCACTGATTTTATTATATTTTCAATTCCAAACCTTTCCCCTCTCTTATAAAAATTAGACCATGTTTGAGATTCGTCTGTTAAGTGTAATTATTAAAACAAAGTTTCACGCCTGCCACCTACTGGTGAAAACAAAGGACAACTTATTTTAAAAGTTCACATTTCTTTCAGATTTTTCAGTGTTTAGGTTTAAATATTTTACATGAAAACATATTGAATGCTGTACAATAGAACATTCAGAACATCTTACATGTTTAAACTCAAATTATAGACCATATATTTATTAGTTTTGTAAAGAAATAAAAATATGATTTTTCCTTTTTACAATCCAATACTTTTCCTGGTCACTTATTGCAAGAAGTGACACAGATGAGTTACAGCACCCCAATTTAAATTTTGTTTTTGTAGACATGGATGCCAGTCTAACTGATGATGAAATTAACAGTTACTGCAAAATCAACCAGTCAAATAAAATAAAGTATATATGGTGAAAATCAGACAAATAATTTGTGAAAACAAAAGGAAATTCCATTAATAGATAAAGTACACAATGGAAAAAGTAACCAAAATTTTTCAAGGTGGTATATTGCTTAAGCGGGAACATTTATATACTCACCTTTTGCATATAGGAAGCACCTAGTCATCTGTAATTAACGAAACATACCTGGCTTAAAATGTGGTAAAGAATGAACTCCAGGCCATGTGTCCTCATTTGGCGTTCCAAGAACCTAGTGGAGAGCAGGAAATTGGGGAACAGCCTTATTATTTCCAAAGCACTCAAAATTCTCAAGTGTAGAAAAATAGTACACTACATATTATGAAACTCTGGTATTTTTTTTTCCATTATTGTGTGCCAGGGATTTTATTTCAGTAAAAACAAACCCGGCTAAAGAGCCACCCAAGATGAATCTCTGTGTTATAACAAATACAGCTGAATGTGGTAAGACAAGTTAAATCTGCTATATTTTATCAAGTCCAAACTTAATAAGTAGGCTAATGAATCAAACAATAAGCTGTCATTTTCATGTTGCTGAATGAAGTTTGTATGTGTCCCCCATGATTCCTTCATAAGCTTTTGTCTTTCACTCCAGTCTCATCATTTAACAGTTCCAACAATTCTGCCATTTCTACCCCACATCCTCTGTCTGAGCATTATAATGTTTCAAAAAGGCAGGGTTGACAGCTTAGAATGCTCAGATTCTCTCATTACAGTTACAATTTGTAATTACGTGATTTACAGTTTCCTTTTGCCAAAATACTGTTCTTCCCACATGTTTTCCTTTTTCTATCTGTATGTCTACCTTCTTTCTCCATCTACTTTTCTATCACTACAATGTTTGATCTGGGGAAAGGAATTCATGGGCAATTCCAGCTCACATGTAACTGGGCACATTCCATTTGAATATTCTGTTCCATGATCTATGGCTCTTATACTCAATGATCATGGCAAATCACTGACTGAGAACAGAGTTTCAGGGTTAAGCACCTAGAAAGGGGAGATTCAGGGTTAAGAGGCCAGGCTCTGAAGACACCTTGAGTTCAAATCTTTGCTCCCCTATTTACCAGCCATGTAAGCTTGGGCTGAGAAATAACCCCACTGAGCTTGAATTTCCTCATCTGTAAACTGGAGGGTGTTGACAGCACCTACCTCAATGTGGTAGGAGAATGCTACCTAGCACACAGTCAGCACTATGTCAGTATTAGATACTACTCAAAGAACCCACAGAAAACTGGGTCTAGTCAGATCAGGGAGGCTCCAGCCACGTGGGAAAATTTAGACTGCCCACTTTTTCCACAGGGACTCTATGTTCAAGGGAGTCAGAGCATCATAATGTTGCCAAGAATGATGCCAGATGGCGTCATTCAAACTATATTGGATAAACATGGATAGACCAACAGGTTAGAAAGGGCAAGAGATAAAGCTAGAAACCAGCAGAGGAGGAAAAGGACCACTAGATATCATGAGAGGTGTAAACCAAAAATAAAATTATAAGCCCCTCAACCATCTGAATGGACCCCTCCTCTCAGCCAAAGGTATTCTAAAGTTAACCTGAAAAACTAGTTCAGGCCATGAGGAAGGGGAGCATAACACAGAAGCCTCATTATACCTGTCTCCTTTTTGGAATTCAGGCACAGCTGACCGGCAGAAACATCAACACAGGCCTTAAGACTGATAGGACAGATTCTGTAAGTCCTATAAGAAACATTTACACTCTATTGTCTCTGAAGCCTGCTACCTGGAGGCTTCATCTGCATGATAAAGCCTTGGCCTCCACCCTTTTGGTAACCCCTTTTGGTAACCCAGACATTCCTTTCTATTGATTCCAGTCTTTAGGTAATAACTCTCTGAACCAATTGTCAATCAGAAAATCCTTGAATTCACCTGTGACCTGGAAGCTCCCACGTCCAGTTGTCCTGCCTTTCTGGACTGAACCAATATACATCTTACATGTACTGATTGATGTCGTATGTCTCACTAAAATGTATAAAACCCAGCTGTAGCCTGACAACCTTGGGCACATGTTCTCAAGATCTCCTGAGGGCTGTGTCATGGGCCATTGGTCACTCATATTTGGCTCAGAATAAATCTCTTCAAATATTTTACAGTTTGACTCTTTGTCAACAGAAGAAATGAAGCATATTCACTTTATCTGAGGATTTGTAGGCACTACTAGGCCAAATGGTAATACAGGGCTCAAATTGTTCATGCATTTATTTACTAGTGGGTGACATGGCAGTGATGTCAAAGAGTGGCACGTACACAGTAAGTGCCAAACTCCCTGCTTCCTACTCTAGTGAATCAGGATTAAATACATGTATTTATGTTCCTGGCTGAAACATGAATCCACCATCAGCAAATGAGAAAATAAAAATTCTTTTAAGACTCATACTTGGTTACTTTTTCATGCACTAATTAATACTAACATCAATAGACAGATCTACACAAACTAGGTCACGTTATTGATGGGCTGGATGATGAGGGGGAAGGAGGCAGGCAAGAGAGCTGGAAGAGTTGTAACACGAGAAAAGAGACAAAAGCATTGTCTCTGACATAAACGCTTATGATAACAGTGTCTCTGCAAAAGGCATTTCTCCCTTTCTTTTCAATAATCCCAACCATTATTTCAAGAGGAGACAATCAAGTTTGCAGGCAGCACATACAGCTAATCTGGAAATGCTCCACTTTGTTCTCACTAAAATTTGCATCAAGGACAAAGGAGTCCAACAGTACTAAACTTTAGCAACAAAAGGGAGAAAATGTCAGCTCAAAATCACAACTTGAACACAGCCAATCTGTCACATGCAAAATTAGACCCTATGGAAGTTTTATAAACAATGAAAAGTCCAGCCAGAATCTGAGCCCTGTTCTCTTGCTCCTAATAAAGTACAATTGTTTTCCTGGCTGCCTCTGTTTTGACAATGCTTGCGTTTGCAAAACTTTTTTATAGGCATTATCGTCATCCATATCCAGTGTTCTGTTTCAAAGTGATTATGAAATATTATGGTCATATTATAAAAATTTCCAGGAAAGAAACAAATACATTAGACTTTTCTTTTTCAATTACAGGTTTAACTATTGAGATTCCAGACCTCAAACTGTCCTGCTTACAACCCTGAACCATTTACACAGAAAATGCAAAGTGGGCAGAAGGTGGGCAAAGGAAAAGAATAATTAAAAATTAATTTTGCTTCCTGTAAAATCCATTTTGGAAAAAACAGTTTGGGTTTAATGTATGATTAGCAACGACTGGCTACCTGTGCGCTAAGGGAGAGTATGTGTGGTCTCTGATGCCAGATTTTCATTCCTATTAATTCACTAACAAGTTCCATTAACAAGACATATTTAAGTTAGAAGAAAAAGAGTATTTTCTAAAAGTCAAAAATAATCTTTTGCAAATGAAACACAAAGAAAATGAAAATTGCACCTGAGGTGCCACCAACACTTAAAATGTGGTCCCCAGCTCTGTAAATAAGCAGGTTCATGACACTTGAAGCCCCTTTCCATCTATGATACACCGAAAAGTCTTCTACATATCCATTTAAGCAGATTTACCCTAAACTTGTGTCTGTGGTTTGTCCATCTCCTGTTTCCTTTATTGGTTCAGCTCTTTATTCGGCTAACACTTATTGTACTCCTCACAGAAGATGTAAGAACGTGGACTCTGCCTTGAGGTGCCCCTGGTCTAGTGATGCAGATGAACCGGGGTGGTGATGAATGGCCTTCAACATAACAGAGCTGATGGTATGGGAGAGTGAGGTCAGAGCCTAAAGAAGGGAGGCTTGAGTCTTCCTGGGGGCAGGGAGAAAGGCTACTGGGAGAGGGTGGTTTAGTGGGAGAGGGAACACTGAGTCACGGTTTGCCAAGTAAAGAAAGGGTGGGAGTGACAGTAGAGTGTATGGTTATAAGGAGAGGCTTATGTCAGAACACTTTCAGCTCTCCAAATTAACAGAATGCTCAGCCCCTGTGTCTTCTCATAGTGGATTACTCTTCCCTAACGCCCTGCCCTAATCCTGCCAGCTGAACTCCTACCTCTATTTGTAGCTTCAGTTCAAGGGTCACTTTTTCCTGAAAGACCTTCTGGACTCTCTGGTCCAAGTTATATGCTGCCTGTTTGTGATGTCTGAGTGCTTTATACAAACTTCTATTTAGAACCTCGCCATTACCTGGTAATTGCTAGATTACTCACCTGTCTCTGCATTGTGGTCCTCAGAGTGGAGACGACAATGTTGATCTCTGGATACTTAGTGTACCATGTGCCTGGCACCAGATACGCACCCAGTAAATGTTGACTGACTGAGTGAATGAATGGTGTGTCTGGATAACACTGTGGCTAGACTGCAGGTTGCGCTACAGGATGGGAAGCAGAAGCCAGATGCTGAATTCAAGGAGACTGCATTTTATCTCTGTTTAAGGTTTTTGCAAATTGCAGGTCATATGACTGGTTGGGGGATTGTAAATTCATCAAGGGAGTTGACATTGGCACTTTTCAAAAGATGGAATTCAAGAGAAGATATCAGAGGGCAACATAAATGTAAAGATACATATTGTTTTATGAAACTTCTGTTCAAGTTACATCTTTGTGTGTATACATAGTGAATCATGATGTAAAATATATATTCTGCTGTTTAAAATCCACTCATACAGGGAAGAAGTTATTAGCTGAAATCAAGAATGCCAGAGATGAAGCAAGTTTGGGGGCTGAGAGCAAAGGGTTTCGTTCTGGATCTATTAAATGTTAGAAACGCCTGCAGGTCAAGATTGGGCAGCTGGAAATACACGTCTGGATCTTGGGAGAGGAATTTCAGAGGGAGAAAAACATTTGGCACTCCTCAGCACACATATGGTAACAAATAGCAAATGCCAAAATGCAAGCTACAAAATGGTCTCACGTCCCACTGTTCAGAAATATACAGTTGCTAGAAGTCTTTTCTGTGATTTCTTATTAGACTATTTAACATCTGTTTAAAAAAAAAAAAAAAAAAAAAGGACAAGCTCATCTTATCAGTGGAGGTCTACACCCCCGACCCTGAGGAACTAAGAGGTAATGATGGCCCCACACTCACTCCTCCAGGTGTGCCTCTGCCCTGGCAGGTGTGGCCAAGGTTCTGCCCGTTATGTCAGCCTCTGTTGAGCAGAGAAGATACTGAGAAAAAGAGGGCCTCTCTGTGAAAATACCTACTCCAAATAACAGGAGAAAAGCAAATTCTAAACTTCTAGAGCTCAGAGTAACTCTGACAAACTAGTGTTTGTTAGAAATATTTACTTATCTTTCTAAACTATCACTAATTCCACAAATTATCTCACTTTCTAGTCTTTGCTTTTGCACAGGCCTCGGGGCTGCTAAACAGGAGTCCATGGGCTTTTCCTGAACACCTGTGATTTAAGTAGAACAAGACCTGCTAACGGTTCTTCCTGGGTCAAGGGGACCGAGAGGTCTCTAACGGAGACTACAGCACAGAGGAATTCTGGCCTCTGGGACACATATAAAACTGGCTCACAGAAGTGTGTCCTAATGAAGTGATATGGAAAGCACCAGATTCCCACTTCAAGGCTTTACATCTTAGGGGCACGACTACAGTGGCGATGAGGATTTTAAACGGACTCAGCTGTGGATTCTGAGGGACTGGAGAACAACCAGTCCCTTAGGATAGGGCGGAGTGTGACTGTCATCCCATCTTAAACCACATGCCAAATGCCCGCTTTTTAAACACATTTTAAACATTCTTTCTACTATCCAGAACTGATGATTTTTAAGCTGCAACTCCGAAAGTCCACACATATAACATCTCTAAAATAATGATTGCTTCACAGCTGTACTACTTTTGGATCTGGAAGATTTTTTTCTGGCTCTTTAGTGAGAAGCCCTAAAAGAAACCTGTGAAGTGGCTCAGCAGAACTCAGCTGCAATATTATACACCCTGCTCTGGAACAGATGGTATGAAGTTCCCAGAAGAGCCAGAGAGAGAAAGCAGAACTTCCTAATTCTGATCCTGACTGTGCACTCTCCACCCGGAAATACGATGATCAGGTGGAAACGCAGAGGAACCACCTGGAGCTTGCACTGCCTCCGACAGCACAATGAATGTGCTGCAGACAGGGCAGGTGGAAGGCGAGGAGAAAGGTTTCAGGATCCAGTGGCCTCATGGTTGATGGTGAGAAGGAATTGTTTTATTTTTCGAGATAGGATTTCATTCTGTCGTCCAGGTTGGTGAGCACTGGTGTGACCATGGCTCACTGCAGCCTCAATCTCCCAGGCTCAAGTGATCCTCCCATCTCAGCCTCTCAAGTAGCTGGGATGACAGGCACACTCCACCCTATCCTACTAAATTTTTTATTTTTTGTAGAGATGGGGTACCACTGTGTTGCCCAGGCTTATACTCCTGGGCTCAAGTGATCCAACTGCCTCAGCCTCCCAAAGTCCTAGGACTACAGGTGTGAGCCACCGCACCCGGCCAAGAAGGAAATTTTTTAAGAGGAGGATATAGTGATAGAAGAAGTAGAGGTTGAAAGGATGGAGTACATTAAGGGGAAGGGGAAAGATGCAAGTAAGAGGAGATTATAAGAGTGGCCAAGGATATATGGAAATGACCAAAGAGCAAATTTCGGCATGGAAATCTTAAAAAATGCCAATTGCATACTTGAATCAAATATTCATTTTCTGTATGTAGACAACTTCTAGAGTAGGTCAAGGGTATCCCTAAAAACCAAACAAACAAACTAGTAACAGCAGTGGTCTCTGGAAAGGGGAATGGGTGGCTGGAAATCAGAGGTGGAAGGGGCCCACGCTTTTCACTGGTGGTGTTCAACCATTAATTATGCTTTCCCATCCATGTAATAAACAGAAATGTACTAGTGATGACAACATGACCACCCCTTTCCTATGTGTAGAAGATAAAAGATTTTTTTAAAAAGTGTCTGCCTTAGAGTTGCTCAGTCTGGAAAGAGAGACAAAGAGACAAGCATGTGAAACAGAAAGTCAGCATGACAAGGCTGCTCAATGAGGGGTGTGATGAGTGCAGCGGGGGCCTAGGAAAAGAGGCGAAGGGACGGCTTGAAGAAAATGAAGCCTTAAAACTGAGAGTTCAAAAGTGACCAGGGGCTTGTCAAGCAAATGAGTAGGAGAAGGACACTCCAGAAAGAAGAGAGTGTGTATAAAGGTACAGAGGTATGCATGTGTGTGTGCCAACTCCAAGTGATCTGGTGTTGTCTTCTGGGAACACCCCTGTATTAGTCAGGTTTCAGGCTGCTGATAAATACATACCCAAGACTGGGAAGAAAAAGAGGTTTAATGGACTTACAGTTCCACGTGGCTGGGGAGGCCTCACAATCATGGAGGACAGCAAGGAGGAGCAAGTCACGTCTTCTATGGATGGTGGCCGGCAAAGAGAGAGCTTGTGCAGGGAAATTCCCATTTTTTAAACCATCAGATGTCGTAAGACTAATTCACTATTATGAGAACAGCTCAGGAAGGACCCACTCCTATAATTCAATCACCTACACTGGGTTCCTCCCATGACACGTGGGAATTGTGGGAGTTACAATTCAAGATGAGATTTCTGTGTGGATACAGCCAAACCATACCAATTCCTCTGGGAACTCTATGTGGATTGCTTTTATAGCTCACATTTTAGAGATCATATTTTAGCATGTGCTTTCCACTACCATATACACGCTGAAGTGTTCTAAGTATTTTTCTGTATCTGAAGTTCCACTTGCAAGATCCGGATTTGTATTTTCAGCCCCTCCAAGGTGTAGTCAGGAGGAAGGGAAGGAAGTGGAGGTCTACGGGAGGAGGCTGCAGCCAAGTTGATAAGATTAAATAATAAGCAAGGGCTTTTTAGATTTTAGGGACATAGACAAAGAGCAGGAATGACAAGACCAGCTCTGCACCTCATAAAACTCCTGGAGTTGGTGGTGGAGAAGGGGGACAAGAAGCTGAGAGGTTAGTGAAGAGGCCACACAGAAAGGCCAACACAAGGGTTCATCTACGGGGCATATGAGAACCATTTGGGAGCTTCTAAAGCCATGGTGCTCAACCCTCACATGTCAAATGCCCCCTTTTTAAACACATTTTTAAACATTCTTTCTACTATCCAGAAATGGGACTCATAGATCATAAAAGGTACCTATGCACAACTAAAAAAATCAGTATAATACTGTAACCATTGCATAAAGAAGACATGAAAGTATTTCATGAAAAAATATGTGCCCAATGGAAAAAACTCAAATAGGATGGCACCAATGGGCAAAATGAAATAATTGGGTGCCTGTAGCTATACGCTAAACTACCTTGAAGGCCATAGCTATCAATGATGACACATTCAACTGTGTTGCATTAGAGACTCGAATCTTGAATAGCATTGCTGTGTGTCAGGATTTTCTGAAACTGCTGATTAGCTGCGTACCTGATATTTCAGTGTATATTAATATTTATTATGTATTAAAACTGAGAAAAATGTCTTCTGCTTATAGGTACAACTGTATTTATATATTGTGTTTACTGTGTTACTTACATGTAATTGTATTTCTAGATAAAACAGAGATACTAAGCAATTCAAGGTTTGGATAATTATAACAAAGTTTTTCATAATAGAAGTGTCTGGTGGGTCATTTAGTTTTTCACTGAGCAAGACTGACCAACAGTGCCGAGTCTAGCATTGTGGCCACCACCCATGAAAAGGCAATAGCATCTTAATCAATACGAAAACCAAGAATAATCCCCAATACTTCTTCCACTGAAAATTATTGTTTTATAAGTATCTCTGACTAGGTCCCAGCCCAGATGAATTAAGTCAGCTCTTTGTAAAAGTTCCACAGGTGATTCTAAGTCCAGTGGTGGAACTACTGGCCCAAAGTAGCTTTTCCCAAGGTGTGGGATATGTACTCCCACACTGAAGATTATTTTAGGATATGAATAGAGCATTAAATTATATTTACTCACATGCTTTGAATTTCTTTCAATTTATTTGAGAACATCAAGGAGAAAAATCTCAGCTTGGTGCTTATTTTTAAAACCTTTCAAACACTTGCTAACATCCTCCATAGAGAAAGCAGCCAAAGGTTCAGAATTGTGGCCAGGCAAGAAGGTCAATTTCATAATAATAATAACTGGTTTTCACTGAGTTTATTTTCACATTTACCTCCTATTAATGGCGATACATAAAGGTTTTCTACTTTCTATAGTGTTATAAACAAATACATAAAATTATTTGAAATGAGTTGACTGAAGAAAAATATTAAGTCATTAAAAGTATGCTATAATGTTATAGTCAAAATTTAAGAGGAAGAGTAAGACAGACAATTTGGGAGACTCATGGTCCTAGAGTAGGAAGAGATGAAGATGGAATATTGGAGACCACCAAGTAGACACTCAAAAGGGCACTCGCTGGCTTCCGCTCTTCTGGCCTAGTCTGCAGGACCTGCTGGATTCACCATCAGGATTAACAGTGAAAGGCAGATGGCTGGGGGTGTCTCACGACTGCCTCAGAACTGGTCAGGGAGACAGACCAGAGATCCAAAGACTGGATGGGATTTCCTCAAACATTCTTGAGTAACTTCTTCAGGTTTGTTATTTTTATACATGCCTCCACCATCTCACCACATTAATGTATTTCCATTATCAACTTCTTATTTTTACCTCCTATGTATTTTCTCCCTCTCTTGCCATGCCATGCTATGGCAGGCTACCAACATGTCCTAAGGCACTAGCCAGTGCCCTCCCAACCAGTCTACTTGCCTCCATTCTTGTACTCTTCCAATTAATGCATGCATATTCCTGAGTAATCTTCAAAGTCAAATGTGATCAAATTCCACTCCCTGAATAAGATCTCTCAATGGTTCAGTGGCTTCCCAGTGTTCCTGGGTAAACCTGATATTGCACACATGACCCTCAAGCTGCTACCTGCCTTGGGCCTGCCCCTCTCTCCCCTTACCTAGAACCACCACCCCTTCCTTTTCCTCTCATGCTCTGCTCACACTGATCTTTCGGTGCCTTAAATTTGCCATGCTGCTCCCCCATCCCCACACAGGGCCTTTACACATGTATTTCCAAAGCCTGGACATCTGTGCCCATTCCACCTTGTTCCTAATTCATTTTTCATCTCTGAGTTGAAACATCCTTTTCTCAGGACAAACCCCTGCATATTGGGGCAAAATCCCCATAATATACCATTATAGCACTGTAGGCTTCTTGGTAAAAATTGGCACAGTTGAAACTTTACATTTATTTCTGTGAATATTTGATAAACGTCTATTTCTTTCATTGGACTCTAACTGTAATAAGTAAAGAGATCATGTCTTTTTAAAAATTTTTGTTTACTTTATCTTCCTTTTGTTTATCAAAGTACATGAAGTAGGCACTCATTAAATATTTGTTTAACTATATAGACCTGAAGGATCCTTATAAATGACAAATTATCATGACTTCATTTAATAAAAGTCATGTTAAACTAACCTTTTTAAAAAGTAGAAGACAGTTGTCTTCAGCTTCAATATTTATGCTTTTCCTCCTACCTTACTCTACCTTCCTGGAGAAGAACAGTGATGCAAATTAAAATTCTTCTAGAAGCCAGTCAAGCAGGTGACTGAGGGAGAGGGCTGGGGAGAAAGAAGGGGGACTGAATGTGACAAGGCCCTGTCCATAGAGAGCAGCGACTACTCAGCTTCCACTGGAGGCTGCCCCGCACAGTGCAGGCCCCCAGTATTGCTGTAGCTTTCATTTCACTAAGGGAACTGGATGATACCTGGATTTCCTGTGAAAGTACCTTAATCCTATGACCTAATTCAAATTTCTAAGAAAAATTACTTAATTCAAATTTAAAACAAAAACTAAATGAGATGGGTCAAACAAAACTTGTCGATGTCCTGAATTCAAAGAAGAGCAGCTGGGCAGTAACCCTTGCTCCTCTAGCATATGTTGATTTTAGCCAGGCATCAATAAAATAAGCTATTGTTTATTGATATCATGTGTGCAACATCAGGTTTACAACCAGTTTACTGACAAACTGGTTGTTCAAGGTTGCACAGCTAGAAAGCGGGGGAGCTGGAATTCTAAATCAGGTTGGTGTGACTAGAGAGACCATGCTTCGAAGAGCTGTACTATCTGCTTCCAGGAGATAGTACAGCTGAGCAATGTGGCTCAGATGTCATTAAACAATTTATATCCACCTGACCAGACCCTAGAAGGAGGTTTTGAGTATTAGAACAAGGTTTTTTTCATTCTGTCTCTCCCTCACATTCAATACACACACACGCCTGCACGCGCACACACACACACACGCACATTTATATATGTCTATAGGACATAAGTATGTAGGTGTACATCTATATTCTGTATAATGTTAGAGATCATCCTCTTCAGCATTTTTATCAGTGACTTGAAGGAAGACAGAAGAGATGTCTTATATTTTTCAGATGACATGAAATAGAAGGGGTGTGTAGCATTCTGATGGCTGAACCAGGATTCAAAAATATTTAATCAGGCATGGACAACTGGCCAAACCTAACACCAGGAAAATGTGATAGCTATAAACATAAAGTCCAGTACTTAGATTCTATTAATTGATGGTTCAAGATGGGAACACCTGGCATGCAGCAAGCTGCATAAAAAATGACTCGTGGTTTTTAGCTGAATAAAAACTTCTGTAAGACCACCTACTGGAAGTCAAAAGAGATTAGGCGGGTTGACTCTAAGCTTGCCCCTGTGATTCCCACCTCCTGGTGTTCACAACCTTCTCCTTGAGTGTGGGTGGGAGCAGCAACTTCTAACCAACAGAATATGACAAAAGTGATGAGATGTCACTTCTGAGATTACAATTGGCCCTTGAACAATGCAGGGCTTGGGGCACCAACCCCATGCACAGTCAAAAATTCCCATATAACTCTCGGCTCCCAAAACTTAACTACTAATAGCCTACTGTTGAACAGAGGTCTTACCAACTATATATGTTATATTTATTATATACTATATCCTTACAATAAAGTAAGCTAGAAAAAAGAATATTAGGAAAATCAAGAGGAAGAAAAATATAGTTACTATTTATTAAGTGGAAGTGAATCACCACAAAGATCTTCATCCTTATCTTCACGTTGAGTAGGCTGAGGAGGAGGAAGAGGGCTTGGTCCTGCTATCTCAAGGGTGGCAGATGTGGAAGACATGGAGGAGACGGAAGGGGAGGCAGCAGAGACAGGCACATTTGGTGTAACTTTTATCGAAAAAAATCCACGTTCTAAGTGGACTTGTGAATTCTAAAGCTGTGTTGTTCACAGGTCAACTGTATATTGTGTACAATGATAATAGCCATTGTGCTAGAGGACTTGCTCCCTTGCTGGCTTTGAGGAAGTGAGCAGCCACGTTGGGAAGGCCTGAAGGCAAGGAACTGGGGGTGGCTTCAGCCAACAGCCAGCAAGAACCTGAGTCTTTAGTTCCACAGCCTGCAAGAAACTGAGTGTTGCCAAGAACCACATGAGCTCCAGCCGACCCTCACATCAGACTGCTGCCCCAGCTGATACCTTGATTACAGTCTTTTAAGACCATGAAGCAGAGGGCCTAGCTAAGTCATGCCAGGAATCCCAACCCACAGAAACTGAGAGATGATAAATGTGCCTTAGTCACTACATTTCTGTTAATGTTGTTATGTAGCAATAAGCAATTAATACAGATGTAATCATTTAATCATATACTAGTCAGAATACATCTGGATTGCTGTGCCAGTACCAGACGCTAAATGTGACAAGGGACACAAATAAATAGTCTTCTGTGGAGTGTATTCAGACAGGTTGGGGTTGGGGGGAGGGGTGTGCCCCATGTCCCATTGGGCTGACTGGAAATGCTGTTGAGAAAAAAATGGTTTGGGATATGATATCACGTTGAATAGATTCAGTGCTACATTGTGAATGGGAGACTGACTTATGCGGAGCCATGTGACAACAAGGATCAATGGGGTAAAAACATTCATGTATAGCAAAGAAGGGCATTCTAAAGATAAAAGCTGTGTAAAATGGAATCAGCACTTTTATGAGGTTTAAGCAGAATTAAGGGTTGCATTTTGCATTCATTTTGCATTCAGACATAATAAGGATCAAATTCTGCCTGCACAGACCCAGTGCACTAGTTTAATCCTGAGGTAATATACAACAGAGTTTGGGTGACAAGATGAGGTCACACAGATGCCCATATATTTACTTTTGTTTTCATGTGGCTGCAATTACAGCTTAGAGGATAGACAGGAGAAGTGGGTTGATAAGGAAGGGTATAATTAGACGAAGGAGGGCAGAGAAGTTAGTCATGAAAGCTTTCCTTCCCCATTTTCTATAGTGTTGATGCTAATTATTTTGCAGGGAAACAGCACAATCACATGGCTAACAGAATATTTTTCTAGTAGCAGGATAAGCTATCAATATGTGTGTGTGTTACAGTTGTGAATTTATCTATTTACATATATATACTTCCTTTCTTCCATCATTCCCTATGCCTTACCTTAACTACCACTATGTAAGAGATTAGAGTATTCTGAATGCTTATTTTTGGCAGTGACATACAAGCTGGATGTGGGATTAGAAAATTTTCCTTAAAATCCTATGATTCTGGGTTGTGTTTTGTGGAGCAGCAGAATCTGTAGTGAGGTTCTGTAGAGCAGTGAGCTCTACCTGGGAAAGACAGCAGGGGGAGCCACTGGACTGAGAAAATGAAAAGCTGCCAGGGCTTCAGAAAGCAGCTTCAATATTTAATCAGCTGCTTGGCTGCAGGTGATGGATTGAAGGAGAGGGTGTTTCCAAAATATTACGTAGAGTTTTCAACATTGCAAAGGTTTATATAGGAAGCAACACACACAAAAATACTGCTCTTAGAGGGTTTTTAAAAATGAGTTCAATTCATCTGCTAGAAGGTTACTGTCTCAGTGGTGCTTGGCTGGACACAGGAATTATTTAAGGAATATTTTAAAATACTGATTAAAAAAAAGAAAATGACTGGGACCTAGCCCCTAAATTCTTATTTAACTGGTCCAAGGTGCAGCAAGATAGGCAGAATTTTCTAAACCTCCCCAGTGATTCTAACATCAGCCTGGTTGGGACCAGACTGTCCCAATTTAACTAGGCAACCTCCCAGAGGCTGCAGCACTTAGTTATATGGTTTAGAGATTTTTTTTTAAGTTTTCACCCTGTATCCAGAAGGCCACAAAATATTTGTGGATGAATGAACAAAACAAGCAGGTGGCTGCTAAAGAAATTCGAGGATAACAAATAAATAAATTTAAAATTATTCCAGAAAATGCTCTTAGTGCCTGGAAAATTCTGCAGTGAAAGTAGAACATTTCAAATGTTTTTCCCCAACTAAATGTTCATTCTTTTTCTTCTTACTGTTCTCCTACTGTTTTTATTCCCTGTCTCCCTAAACCCTGATTCCCTTATGAATTTCACTCTCATCTCAACAACTTTTCTCTCTTTTCAGATTGAGTGATGTTATTGTGACACAGCTTCAGACTCAGTGCCCGACTGCACTGTGGGGGCCACAGCAATGGAAATGTACATGTACATGAAGCGGCCGGAGGGTGGAAGCAGCAGAGGCTGGAGGGAAGTGATGTTGCCAAGCGAATGCAGCAGAACCAGCCTGACTGCTTGAAACTGTGCCTCAAAATAGGGAAAAACAGGCAGGAACCTGCAGGCAGGAGCACTAGATGCTACAGCCCTGCTGCTCAAAGTGTGGTCCTTGAACTAGCAAGCAGCATCACCACCACTTGCAGAAGCTCAGGTCCCACTCCCTGCTGAATCAGAATCTACAGCTCACGAAGAGCCCCAGGTGGTTTACAAGCGTACTGAAGTTTGAGAAGTTCTGCTTTAAAAGATGCATTCTAATTAAGACTTTTAGACTTATAAAGCATGAGTAGTGGAGAGGAAGTTATGGCCACAGTTCCATCTTCATCTGGAGTGCCTATGTAAGATTATTCTTTAAATTAGCATTTGTAAAGGAAGGGTTGAGGGCAATTTCAAGTTCTGTGGTGTCAGGAGCTACCACTGATGATAATGACTGCATGGAGAACTGGCTCGGCACTCTGCAAGTCAGAGCTCACCCCTCGGCACCTGCTCTTCTACCTTTAACAGCCTTATAGGCTAGGTAGCTCCAAGAGATTTTGAATCATTTCTGGAAGCTGTCAGGACATAATAATAAAAATGTTCAATTCATCCACTGATGCTTTTACTTCAGCTGCAAACTTAAGGCCATTGAAAATCCTCATACCTATGTCAAAATGATACACACACATGCCCAAATTGCTCACCATCTTGTTTTTCTGTAATGAAAGTAATTTATTTACTGATCTTTGTGTGCTGATTGTCAACTTTTACCCTGAAAAATGTAGTGCTTTAAATATTTAATTTAAATATTCATTTCAGTTACATCGAAATTAAATTAAATACGACAGTTATTGAATTGATCCAGAACACTTTGAAAGCTTGACATCCTCAATTGTGTTTTAGAAAATTATATTATCTTCAAAAATATGTTAATATAAATGTATTGATTTCCTGTGACTGCTGTAACAACACAAACTTGGTGGCTTAAAACAAGAAATGTATTCTCTCACAGTTCTGGAGCCTGAGGTCCAAAACTGTTTTCAATGGGCTGAAACTAAGATGTTAGTCGGGCCTTGTCCCCTCTGGAGGGTTTAGGGGAGAAGGGTTTCTTGCCTCTTCCAGCTTCTACTGGGTGCTGGCATTACTTGGCTTGTGGATGCATCACTCCAATTTCTGCCTCCCTCTTCACACTGCTTTCTCTTCTGTGTCAAATCTCCTTCTGCCTCTCTTTTATAAGAACATCAATGACTGAACTTATGGATCACCTGGATACTCAATGATAATTACCCCATTTCATGATCCTCAACTTAATCCCACCTGCAAAGACCCATTTTTCTAAATAAGATCGGATTATAGGCTCCAGGTATAAGGACTCAATATCTTTGGGTATCCATTATTTAACCTACTACAGAGTAAAATTACCACTTACAAGATACTATTTGTAAATGATACTCAACAGGGATACTTTATACATATAAGGTGTATGAAGTAAATAGAAAAATCAGGGGAAACATGTCTACTTGCCAGAATGATTACTTCTCACAAGCTGGTTTACTATTTGCAATTTTACACCTATTATTTTGTGAGTGTGCATCAACCCAATGAAATAGGACATAATAATGAAAGCTAAGAGGGGACCCTGCCTAGGTGCCCTGGAAGAGAAGAACAGAACCAGGATGCAACCTGGATGTATGACACTTTGTGAGGTGTCCTTCCCCCTGCTGTCTGGTAAAACACTACTAATAGGACTATTAATTCATCTCAGTTGACTCACAAAGAGAGGCTTATGTATGCAAGACCAGCAAAGACTGACAGACTGACAGGGAGTGCTCAGCTGGGTGACCTCACTAGCTAAATGACTCCTTTTCTCCCAGCAGGTGCTGCTATACTTCTGCTGAACTACTGGACGTACTTAGTTTGGTTTCAAAGTCAAGGAATGACATTCCCATATGGATATTTCCTATGAAAACCAAGTTTGTGATTTATTCTTATTTCATCCTGGAAAATGTAATAGTGTTTATCCTTAAACTAAGGAGAAAATAATGTATTTGTTATTTTTTTTCTTGCTTTGGACCTGATGCAGGGAATTTTAATGAACTTAATAAGTACCCATGAACTCACTACATCATTTAACAACAATCCACATCTAATTGTCTGGCTCAGGCCCCATGCAATCTCCTGACCTCCCCCAAGTGAAGTAAGCTCCATCCTGAATCATGTTCACTATTCTCTACACTTCTTTGTTATGTAACTTTGTTGTCCTTATAACAATTATAAAATAATTTTAATTATTTTAAATTTTACATACAGGATATAATGCTGTAGCTAATATTTTGGGATTTTTTTTTCACTTAACATTACATTGCTAAGATTCATCCAAACTCCTGTGTGACTATTATCTAAAGGGAATATTATTCATCTACTTGCCTATTGACGAGCATTTGCATTGTTCATGGGTTTCTGTTCATGATACAGGAAGGAAAATCACATCATGCAAAAATGGCAATTAAAACCTAGCAGCAATCATCTTATTGTCCCTTTACCACTATAAAATTCCGCAGTGCAAAAACAAAATATTGGCACCTAAAATGGAGTTGTATTCCAACATATTGAGAGCTGTCTGAGACTCACAATATATTTCCCCAAAGAACTAACTCTCTACATGGTGGTTAGTTCATTGGCTGATGCACAGAAGGCTGCTTAATTAATAATAAACCAAAAAGCATGACAGAGACAAACCATTCTGGTACAACAGCATTTCTGATGAAAACGCATCCACCAGGGAAATCACAGCACTCCTATAGAGGCAGACCAGGGAGCAGGACAAGGCTCCTGTTTTCTTTTCCCCAAGTCTCACTTAGCCTTAGCCAGAGGCAGCAACTCCAGCCAAGGGAAGGAACAGGCTGGCCTGAGGCTTCTAAGCCCAGGGAGATACTGGAGTGGAGACTCTAAGGCTAAGAACTGAAAGGGAACTGTGACTTAGGAGAAGTGACAAGAACTCTAGTGGAAGGAGTGAGGGGTGGTCAAAAAATGAATAGCTTTCTCTGCATTTTTAGCACTGGTCAGTGGGGATCAACAGCAAGATGGGGTCGGAGGTAGCTGCAGGGTGCCTCTACCAGGTGACAGGCTTGCATTTTCTTTCTCTTTTTCAGTCTTACTTCCTCTTTCACAGAGGCACCTACATGCACTCAGGATGGCATTTGAGAGGCAGAATATGGGGCTCTTGGAAGAGGTGGAGAATACTGAAAGGAGGTGCCACCTCCTCTGTGCTTTTGTGTCTGCAGTGGTTGGGAGGGAGAGCAGGATGGAGCCTCTTGGTGCCATGCCCACAGTAACTATTGCTCTCTAAGGACTGGACCTATATTGGGAATATTAGGTCAGAGCCTGTATACTGAAAGAAAATCCATACATTTACCTGTTCTAAAAAAAGATGCTGCTATTTTTAGGGCTTTGATGAGGTATGCAGGAATGTGTGAGTTACAACTAAACCTCTGGTAAGTTTAATGTTAGGAAATCTACTTAAAAATTTCGGTCAAAACAGTTCTATAAAAATGTACTACACTCACAATATTTTTCTATAGTTTTTGCAACTGTATAATAGCATTTAGATATATACAATCAAAATTTTAATATGTGTATACTATTACATATGTATCCATTTATTTTCAAAAGTTATTGAGAGCTTATTTTTGCCAAGGAAAAGCTAGGATACAAGTATGGAAAAATATAGTCCCTGATAAAGGGTGATCCTCATCACAATCTCTGGGGTCACAAGCCTACTCCTGGTCAAGAATAGACTCCCCTGGAAATCCTAGCCAGAGCAATCAGGCAAGAGAAAGAAACAAAGGGCATTCAAATTAGAAAAGAGGAAGTCAAACTATGTTTTTTTTGTCAATGATATGGTCTTATACCTTGAAAACTCTAAAGACTCTTTGAAAAGATTCCTAGATTTGATAAATGAATTCAGTTACAAAATCAAAGTTTCAGGTTACAAAAATCAGTATACACAAATCAGTAGCACTGCTACACACCAATAATGACCAAGCTGAAAATCAAATCAAGAACTCACTCCCATTTATAATAGCTGCAAGGAACAGAAGGGGAAGGGGGGGGAGGGGGGAGGGGAGGGGAGGGGAGAGGAGAGGACAGGAGAGGAGAGGAGAGGAGAGGAGAGGAGAGGAAAAGAAGCTACTCAGGAATATACTTAACCAAGGAGATGAAAATTTTCTACAAGGAGAACTATAAAACACTGATAAAAAAACAAAACAAACAAACAAAAACAGAAATGACACAAACAAATGAAAATCATTCCATGCTCATGAACTGACAGCATCAATATTGTGAAAACGGCCACACCGCCCAAAGCAATCCATAGACTCAGTACAATTCCTATCAAATGACCAATATCATTTTTCATAGAGTTAAAAAAAAATCCTACAATTCATATGAAACCAAAGAAGACTGGAAATAGTCAAACCAATCCTAAGAGAAAAGGACCAAAGGTGGAGGTACCACATTATCTGGCTTTAAATTATACAGCAAGGTCATAGTGACCAAAAGTATAAGAGTGGAAAATTTAGAGCCATATTCAGAGGAACAAAACTGGACCCCTATCTATCACCATATACAAAAGTCAATTCAAGATGGATTAAAGACTTGATGTAAATGTAAGACTGGAAACCATAAAAATTCTCTAAGAAAGCTTAGGAAAAACTCTCCTGGACATTGGTCTAGGCAAAGAATTTATGGCTAAGACCCTAAAAGCAAATGTAACAAAAATAAAAATAAATAAATGAGACTTAATTAAACTAAAAATCTTCTACAAAGCAACAATAACATTAATAATCAATAGAATTAAAAAGACACCTACAGAATGGGAGAAAATAGTCATAAACTATACATCCAACAAAGGACTAATATCCAGAATCTATAAGAAACTTCAACAAGACAGGCAGGAAAAAAAACAAACACAAATAATCCCATTAAAAGTTGACAAACAACATGAACAGACATTTCTCAAAAGAAGATATGCAAATGGCCAACAAACATATGAAAAAATGCTCAACATAACTAATCATCAGGGAAATGCAAATTAAAACCCAGTGATATATACCACTTTATCCCAGTGAAAATGGCCACTTTAAAAAAGTCAAAAAATAGGTGTTGGCGTGAATGCGGTGAAAAGAGAACATTTATACACTGCTCTGTTAGTGGGAATGCAAATTTGTAAAATCTCTACGGAATACAGTATAGAGATTTCTTAAAGAACTAAAAGTACATCTACTATTCGATCCAGTAATTCTACTAGTAGGTAGCTACCCAAAGGAAAATAAATCATATAAAAAAGATACCTGCACTCCCATGTTTATTGTAGGACTATGCAATATGCAATATATGGAAAAATACAGACTCAACCTAAGTGCCCATCAACAGATGAGCAGAAAAAGAAAATGTGGTGTGTGTGTGTGTGTGTGTGTCGTGGGATACTCAGCCATAAAAAGAATAAAATAATGTCTTGCAGCAACTTGGATGGAACTGGAGGCCATTATCCTAAGAGCAGTAACTCAGGAACAGAAAACCAAATACCACATGTTCTAATTCATAAGTGGGAGCTAAGCTATAGGTATGCAAAAGCATAAGAACGGTATAACGGACACTGGAGACTCAGAAGCAGGGAGGATGAGAGGGGGGTGAGGGATTAAAGAAAATTACCTATTGGATACACTGCACACTATTCAGGTGACAGGTACACTAAAAGCCCAGACTTCACCACTATACAATTTACCCATGTAACCAAAAACCACTTGTACCCTTAAAGCTATTGAAAAACAACAACAGCAACAACAACAACAAAAGAATCAGCTCCCATTCCCAATGCAATGCTCTTTTGGCAACTGATATACAATAGTTCAGACTTTCACCTACAAATGGGCTACTTATTCCTAAAAGCCTGTGGGTCAAGAATCAGTATTTAGAATCCCAATACTAAAATGGGGTATGCATAATCTAAAATTAGTAAATTACATAGAGTTGAAAATGAGGCATCTTCCCAGGAAGTATGGCTGCCATGCAAGTCCTGAAGCTTTGGGGCACTACTAACAACACTGGCACACAACAACAGTGGATGTCTGCAGTTCTTTGGATGACACTGAGATATGGGGTCATCATCAGTATTACAACGAATTGGTTGTAACTCTCAATTGCTGTTAGTTTTTGGTTCAAATTATAAACTGGTGTTAATTTAGCTTCCTCAGCACCAGCTTAGATCGTTGTGAGCTACCCGGTTAACTACATATTATACTTTTTTTTTTTTTTTGAGATGGAGTCTCGCTCTGTCGCCCAGGCTGGAGTGCAGTGGCCAGATCTCAGCTCACTGCAAGCTCCGCCTCCCGGGTTCCCGCCATTCTCCTGCCTCAGCCTCCCGAGTAGCTGGGACTACAGGCGCCCGCCACCTCGCCCGGCTAGTTTTTTGTATTTTTTAGTACAGACGGGGTTTCACCGTGTTCGCCAGGATGGTCTCGATCTCCTGACCTCGTGATCCGCCCGTCTCGGCCTCCCAAAGTGCTGGGATTACAGGCTTGAGCCACGGCGCCCGGCCCTACATATTATACTTTAATGTATTTCTACATCAGTAATATATTTGGCCTATTATTTTCCAGTATCTAGAAATTATGACAGTTATGCATTGTGGGTTATACACGAATTAACTAAGAGACTAATGCTGAAGCAGACATACATCTAATTCTTCCCCACCCTTTAATCAGCTGTTTTTGAACACTGATACTGTTATCTTCACAGTTACGTGGGAAAGAATAGGAGTAGGCAGGCTAAGAGATCTTTTGCTTGCCTAAGTGTACCAAGGAAACAAAGCAGGGAACACGTTCTAGAGGAGCTCCAGCAAGAAACATACGCAGTTTTAATTTATCCAGCATCACAATAGTTTAGACAGAGAATTTATAATGGTCATGATAGTTTGGGCAGGGAATTTATAATGGTCAGAGGAGTTAGGAGGAGGGGGCTTCATCATATATGACTATGAAATGTGATATAATGAACAATAAACCCCAAGTGGGAAGCACTGATTTATGCAGACATATAGAAATGGTGTGTGAAACAGATTGCATAATTTGCCAAAGGTCATGAAGCTAATGGTGACTAGTGAGGGAGGAGAAAGGGGATGGTCTCTGGACCCTAGTGATCTTCCCATAAGATTATATTAGAAATTTAATTTAAACACATATGTTGACCTTTGATGGAGAATTTTACCCTCATATGAAGAACTGAATGGAGACCAAAGATACTCCAACACATCCGAGGTTGGGCTAACAGTGGGTATCTCTTCCTATTTTCCGTCTCACTTCTGTACGACTATCCTGTCTTGTGATTACTTTAACAGTTGTTTTCACTCCAGATTATCAACACATCACAAAACATTGCCAAGATGGTTTATCGTTTTCAGTAAAAGATAAAGTTTCCCAAAAGTTAGGAATCTAGACAGCAGACACGGCATGGCCTCCTTACAGAGCTAAAACTGTCAGCAGTTGCTCTTCCTCTGATCTCTCAAGAAGGCAGCTCTCCTCACTGTCTCTCCACTGTGCCTCTGTTCTTCTGCTGACAGCTTACAGGGAGAAAGGACAGCCTTAGAAGGCTGTCTGTCAAGAAAAAGGAGCAAAGGGCCAGTCCAACTAAGGTGCAAAGTTTTCTAATGATTATGTTCACTTAAAAAAAAAAAAAAAACCCGGGTAACTTAGTCCTCTAAAAGATGTCACCTAGATTTTTAATTTTCAGCCACATTTGTCTGGCTCTTTCTTATCAATAAAATAGGCTTACAGTGCAACAAGTTGAAGAAAAGACATAGACAGTGAGTGGGCATTTTTGAAAGATAAAACATTAGGACTGGCAACAATGCAACTCCTGCCTGAGACCTGGGGACTCATTCTTTTAGAATATACAAAATTAAACTGAAAAAGGAAGAAAACCTTCACGCTACTCTTTTTTTCCTATACTGCTCTGGAGACAGGCAAAGGCAGTACACAGGCAGTTGGCTCAGATTCTTACTTTCAAAAGATCATCCTCAATAATGTAGCATTTCCAGGCTACACTGTAATGCCCAAACAGAGACACTGCGTCTTTCTCTCTCCTGCTAGCTTTGTCAGAAGAAGGCAGCAACCACATGATCAAGGCCAACCCATAGTACCTTAAAGTACCACACTTGAGTACAAGAACAATCAACATCATTTTCATTACTTTCTCATTCCATGAACCATGCTTACATTAATGTAATTTGATGAGGTTTAAGTCATAAAACGCACTGTCCTTTACTAAATTACTCACGGAGAAGGCCTTAAACTACCTCCTGCTTGAACAGAATAGCTAGGTTTCCCCCAAGGTGCCTTTTAAAATGTACATTTCTTTGGACAATCTTTGGACAATCCCTTGGCAGAAACTCTTCTCTATCTTAACAGGCTCATCTATGACTGATTTTAGAATTAGGAGGTCAGAAGAACAAAGTGCCAGATGCAACTGCAGTATAGTGCAAAGCAATCCAGTTTTGTTATGGTGCATTCACAATATAAAACAGAATTTGATTATTTTATTAATGCATGCCATGAAAAGTTCTGTTACTAGATTAGAAATAAACACTTCAAAATTACACAGACCCTCCCACCTCTTACCAAGAAGGCCTCATTCATTTCATTTGATGCCTGTGTTTCAAAACAGTTGAGCAAACAAAATACCTAAAGACTTATATCCTTGATTCCTAAATTACTTCAAAATTGTTCAACATTATTTGCATTTGAGACCTGGGTGGATTGCATTTGGAGTAAGAGAATCGCTAGCAGAAAACCAGCAGAAAACTATTAGTTGGGTACAAGGTGTGTTCATGGGAATAGCTCTGAAGAGGGTAAATAATCACATCACATACTAAAGACAACCTGTCAAACAGACTTAGCTGAACTAATTAGCTATACTGCTCAGTGATTGAGAAGGTCTACCAGACCTAGGTTTGGGTCCAGGTCTGCCACTTACTTACCAGCCACATGATCATGGAAAGGCACTATGATAAGAGTGTGGCTGCCGAAATCAATCTATCTGCATTCAAATCCCAACTTATTTATTTAATTAATTAATTTAATTTATTTTTTTTAATTTATGAGACAAAATCTCACTTTATCACCCAGGCTGGAAGGCAATGGCACAATCTCGGCTCACTGCAACCTCTGCCTCCCAGGGTCAAGTGATTCTTCTGCCTCAGCCTCCTGAGTATCTGGGACTACAGGCGTGTGCCACAACACCCAGCTAATTTTTGTATTTTGGTAGAGACAGGGTTTCTCCATGTTGGCCAGGCTGGTCTCGAACTCCTGGCCTCAAGTGATATGCCCCCTTGGCCTTCCAAAGTGCTGGGATTACAGGCATGAGCCACCGTGCCCAGCATCCAACTTAAATATTTTGAACCCAATAATTTAAACTCTTTTATGCTAGTTAGTTAACTTTCCTGGACATCAGTTTCCTCTTCGATAAAACAGGGATAACAATGAGTACCTACCTCACTGGATTCTTGGTAAGAAGATTAAATAAGGTAATACATGAAAAGTACTAAAAATACCATTATGACATACAGTGGCACTCAGTAAACGTTAGCTGACATCATTATCACCACCATAATCATCATAATCATCATCATCATCATCATTTTGGATGGGTTGCTTAGCTTCATTAAGATACACTTTCTGGCTGGGTATGGTGGCTCACGTCTGTAATCCTCGCACTTGGGGAGGCCGAGGCGGGCAGATCACTTGAGGTCAGGAGTTTGAGACCAGCCTGGCCAACATGGTGAAACCCTGTCTCCACTAAAAATACAAAAATTTGCCAGGCATGTTGGCGTGTGCCTATAATTCCAGCTACTTGGGAGGCTGAGGCAGGAGAATAACTTGAATCCAGGACGCAGAGGTTGCAGTGAGCTAAGATCGAGCCATTGCACTCTGCACTTCAGCCTGGGTGAAAGAGTGAGACTCTGTCTCAAAAACAAACAAACAAAAACAAACAAACAAAAAACCCACTTTCCTTTTATGGAACATAGGATAATAACACCTATTTCCCAACATTGTGAGAGTTCATGAAATAATGCATAAAAGTACTTAGCATAGTACTTTGTCATCTAATGACAATAATAGTAGTGGTAATAATTAAAATAATTTGTCTATCTATTCCCTATAATTGAACTTTTCAGAAATCTTTACGTTTTTGTGACTATTTAGTAACTCTGAGAAGTCTAGAGTCTGAGCCAAATGGTATGAATATTTTAAAATTCTTTGTAATCTATTCTGTAGAATCATTATATCAGTTTATAACCCCATTAGGAGTATTGAGAAGTACTTATTTCACCTTGTCTAGAGTAGAAATTATCATTCTGAAGAATCTTCCCTGAGTGATTATATATCACGGAAGACATGAAAATCAAGAACACTACCACCCCATCACCAACAAAAACCAAACTTAGGGTTTATGGTACTAGAATACAGAAAACAGATTTACAGAGTAGCAGGAACAGTAATGCATTTATTATGAAAAACAGTAAATCAGTGTACTGATTAACGGACAAGTCTTGACATGAACATCATATTCCACTGTGGAATAAGGTAGTGCTGTAAAATGAAAAATACATCATCACAGTGGACATCCTCAGTAGCATGAGGAAATCAAGAAACACCAAGGTTCACATGCTTGCCCTAGAAAAATAGTTGTTAGTACTTTTGAAGGATTCAGTTGTTTCATTAGATGAAAAAAAAAAAAAGGTGTACTTCAAAGGCGTAAAATATTGGTGCCTAAAGAGTTTTTTCTTCTAGCCATACAGCATCAGTCTTTACACAGACCATAGTGAGAAGCTCCAGAGGCTGAGGAAATAAGTTAAAAGGACATAGCTTCCTAGTGGGCAGGAAATAATTCTTCTTATATGTGGTATATCAGCTCAGAAAGAGCTAATAAGTTTTTAAACAATACAATGGAAACAAACTAAAGCAGATTCATTCTGGTCATTTTCTTGTCACCTTGAACACAAATGAAAAAAAAGTTGCTAATAAAAATGTAATACACAACTGCATGTATTATAAGTATATGCCCATATCTGCATTTACATGAAATTCAGAGCAATCTCTGGAGATCTCCTGTAGTCATAACAATGGTAACATGTTTGCCTTTAAAAGGGAGAACATTTTGCTGGGGTAATGGCATAGGATAAATATTTTTTACTATTACTCTTTGGTACTGTTTGGATTTATTAAAATCATGCACATTTCACTTATTTAAAAAATGCATGAGAAATATACAAGTAAATAAATACATAAAATATACTGAGGATATTTGACAATTTCTGTAGGCATTTTTGGAGGAGAGTAGTGCCACTGGCATTTAGTTGATAGAAACCAGAGTTGCTGTTAAATATCCTACAACGCACAGGACCAGCTCAAAAGGTCAATAGTGAGAAACTATTGTCTGTAGTTGAGAAACCTTACTCTAAATGATAAGCCTTTACAAAACGAACATAAAGACACACAATATGAATTATATAACTACCGAAGCTGCCTCTTGGCTCCTCACTACTCCAAACAGAACATATCACCCAAAGAGACAGGGAATGGAAGCGATTCTACACACAGTCCCTCAGCCTCTGGCAGTTTCCTGCCTGGTGGAGGAGGAACAGCTCTCGTCAGCAGCTCTCAGCACACGTAGCCGTAACAGCAAGACTGGACCCATCCTGTTGCCTCAGTTGTCTTGCAGAGATGACTGTCAGGCCTCCTCTTCGTGGGCTTCTGTGGGTCTAAGAGGGCATTTAGGGGCTGAACTGTCCCAGTTATTCATGTTTCAAAATATTTGGTTAAAATTTGCTCACACTTTCATATATTAAACATAGCACTGGCACCTATATTAAAACTGTTATATTACAATCCAATGGCATCATTCAACAGTATATTTAAGAGTCACAGGCTTCAATAAATTTAGGAGAGAGTATGGTGACCAATGAAAGTTTCTTACAAAGCAGTATTTACTTGGAGGAATTCAGGCCCCCAAAGGGATCCCTTGACAAGGTGTTCCAGAAAATTTCAAATCAGGAAGAACTTATGGAGGGTCCACTGATGGCAAAATGAAAGAGGAATGAATCTTGCTTCCTTGTAATGCAAAATCTATTTAGGTTAATTTCAACATATCTCTATATTATGCTTTTTCTATCTCTCTAGTCAGTAGATTTCTTGTACTTGTTCATTTTTGTATCACAGTGTGTGGCAACAAAACCATAATGTTTGAGCTGGAAGGGATCTTAAAAATCATCTCACAAAATCCTCACATTTTATAGATAATAAAAACAGCTATCATATATAGAAATTTCTAAGTACCAGGCATTGCCCTAAGTGCTTTACTTCTAACTAATAATTCTTTAATCCTCAAAGCCACCCTATCAGGCAGATGTTATTATTATTCCTATTTTACTGAGGAGAAAACTGGGACACAGAGGTTAAGTTCCAAGTTGTGAAGACAGAACTCTAAGATGAGCATCCATTAGTCTTGCCCTTGTACAAACCCCTCCCACTGTATGCAGGCAGAAACTGTGGCATTGCTTCTAGTTGACAGTATATGGCAATGGTGATGGCAGAGTCACTTCAATGACTGCATTATGTTATACAAGGCACAATCATAGGAGACTTAGTAGAGTGTAGAGAGAGAACCTCCTACTGGCTTTGAAGGAGCAAGTTGCCATGCTGTGAGACAGCCTTCTAGGGAATCATGTGGCAAGAAACTGTGGCACTTCCAGGAGCTGAGAACAGCCTGTAGCGGACAGTGAGAAATTAGGGACATCAGTTCTATGGCCATAAGAGATTGAATTCTACTAGCAAGTGCATAAGATTGAAAGAGGATCCCAAGTTCTAGAAAGGAAAGCAGTTCAGCCAACACCCACACTGTAGCCTTGTAAGATCCTGATTCCAGGACCTAGCTAAGTTATGCCTGGCACCTGACCCATAGAAACTGTGACAAAATAAAGGTATGTTGCTTTAAGCCACTAAGTTTGTGGTAATTTGTTATGCAACCATGGAAAAAGAATAGGCATGTCCAAGATTGCAAAACTATTAAAAGGAAGAACAGGGATTCAAATCCCAGTGGTCAGGCTCCACTTTTCATCCCCTCAACCTCAAGCACCAAACTCTTAACACTGGCAATCTCTAGGGCAGGGAAAGGTGAATTATTTTGCTTATCTTAATTTTTCCTTATTGCATTTTCACTCTCTGACATATTACACACTCATGCATGCATGTACACACACATTATTTACTGTCTATCTCTCTGACTGGAATATGTGATCCATGTGAGCAATGGTTTTTATTTTGTTCACTGCTGTATTCTCATCACCTAGGACAACGCTTGGCATTGAATAGGTGGTAAAAATATTGGTTGTATGCACGAATGAATGTAATCATTGAGAATCTGAGGCTTGGAGACTGCTCAAAGTCCCTTGATGGTTAATAGTAAAGCTAGATGTGGTCAGTTTATTACTGATCTTGATTCTTTAACCCTTTCCATAACTAAACCCTCTGCCATAGGATTTTGCAATCCCTCCATGGAGGTTTGACTTGATTGGCCAATGGAACGGGGCTGGAAGTAAAAGGGGGCAGTTATAAGCATATGACTTAGGAGGCAGCACAGGTTATTGGCCCTTCTTACCTTTCTACCATGACCAGAGAAGAGCATGCTCTGATTAGCCTGCTGGTCCAAGGGGGATGAAAAACATGTGGAGCAACTCCGGACTTAACCTGTAGTTGATGAGCTGAGCTTGAGTCAGCCAACCTTGATAAACCCATGAGCATTTGAGCAAAAATAAACAATTGCTCTAAGCTGCTGAATTCTTAAGTGGTTTGTTATGCAGCATGGTCACGGAATAGGAAGAGTTCTTTGGATTTCTGTTCTACCAGAGGCCTTATTAGCACGGTATTTCACAGCACTGGCATTCTGGGGGAAGAAAGTCCTAAGCAGTAAAGAAAGGTATAATTAATGCTTTAGTAGTCCCTTTGTTGGTGATAGGATGCTTTGCAACCACTATGCTAAAAGCAGCTTGTAGGATAGAACATACCAAATATCATAATTCTGATAAAACAACAAAACCAATGCATAAATATATACTTCTGAAATTAAGGCATTGCAAAAAAAAATATTATACAGGTTTAAAGGGAGAGTGAATTGGAGCCAGAACTTCAATAGCCAAGAAAGCCCAAGTCAATATAGAGCTGACAATGGTTAATCATCTACTTTCAAAATCTAAAAAAGACTAAAAAGATTTTGGATTTTTGTAGCCTGGAGTCTCTGGCTATACTTTAAAATCATGTACTATTGTCCATAATTCAGTCAAAATTGAAAATAGATCAAAGCTAGATCTATGTGGTGTAATTTTCCCTGGGTAAGGATGCAGTAGGAGTGCTAAAGCTTAATGTTACAGACATGAAAGAAGTAGATCCAGGAAGCCATTATTTGAATGGAGCTGCCCATTCATAGGAGCAAGCCAGTCTACCAGGGATGATGGGGATGATGAAGAGAAAGCCAGCTCAGCACAGTGGCTGCTGCATCTCTGCCAACAAGAATAGCAAATTCTTCTTATTTATTGGGGTTTACTATATGCCAGGCTTTCTCTGCTAAAAACTCTCTTTCTATGTATTATCTTCAATCATCACAATGATCCTAACAAGTTAGGTACTTCCTGTGGTCTGAATGTTTATATCCCCCCAGAATTCATAAGTTAAAACCTAATCCCCAATGTGATGGTATTAGGAGATGTGGCCTTTGAGAGGTGATTAAGCCGTGAAGGTGGAGTCCTCAAGAATGGGATTAATACTTGTATTAGTCCATTCTTGCACTGCTATAAAGAAATACCTGAAACTGGGTAATTTATAAAGAAAAGAGGTTTAATTGGCTCACTGTTCCACAGGCTGTACAGGAAGCACGGCTGGGGAGGCCTCAGAAAATTTACAATGATGGTGGAACATGAAGGGGAAGCAGGCACGTTTTACGTGACCAGAGCAGGAGGAAGAGAGAGAGAGAAGGGTAGGTGCTGCATGCTTTTAAACAACCGGATTTTGGGAGAACTCACTCACTATCACGCAAACATCAAGGGGGAAACCCACCCATGATCCAATCACCTCCTGCCAGGCCCCTCCTCTCACACTGAGGATTACAATTCGACATGAGATTTGGGTGGGGACACAGAGCCAAACCATATCAATGTCCTTGTAAGGAGCTGGGGAGATAGAGTTTCCCCTTCTACTATGTGTAGACTCTGCAAGAAGACATTATTTATTTATTTATTCATTTATGTGAGAAAGAGGGTCCTCATCAGATACCAAATATGCCAGGGCCTTCCCAGCCTCCAGAACTATGAGAAGTAAGTTTCCATTGTTTATAATTTGTTCAGCTTATGGTATTTTGTTATGGCAACTCAAAGAGACCAAGACAGTTCTCTTATGTTCATGATACAGACAAGGGTCAGGAAGCGAAGTTCATTGCACGAGGACAAATAGCTAGTAAATGGAAGAGGAAGAAGAAGAATGTGGATTTCACACCCAAAGGCCTAGGTTCTTTCTACAAGATCACACTGCTCCTCAGTCTATGGAACAAAGACGGCTTCCTTTCCTTCCTGTTTCTTTTGCTTCCTTTGTACTGAAAATTTCAAATTTATCCAGTATGTATGTATTCACCATTTATGTCATCAATTATAAATTGACTCAGAAATACCACTGTCCCCATGCCTCTTTTAGGAAACATGGTCACATTTATATGTCTACTGTTTGCCAGCACAACTTCTGTCTGATGCAAAGTAGATCTAATTTGGTTTCATCAAACCCCCGAAATTGGACGAAGCTGGTTTGCAGCACCATTTTTGGTTATGAAAATAATCTGGAAGGCTGGATAGCATTTGTACCCTAGTGGCCCTGTAATTCAAAAGGCCTTGTTATCTCTATGCAGATTCACCTACTCAGAGAACAAAAGCAATATCAGAATACATTGGTGTTAGCCCTTTCTAAAAGAATTATGTGAATGCAAAGCCCTTCCAGATGCTGTGACACTCATCCATCATACAGCAGTGCCATTTATTCTGTCTATGTCAAACACAAACACCTATCAGCCATCTGAAGTAATCAATAACAGCAATACACAGACCAAAAGTCCATCATTCAGGCAGCAGTACCAAGTACCTACTGCTGAGCCTAAAGTTTATATGAAAGCTGACCTGGAGATATCTTGTTTTAAAAGAGTTCATCTCCCTAAAAGCATTTTAAACTCCAACTTCAAAAATTATTAGGAAAATATCACATATGAAAAACAAAATAATAATTAACAGTATTTGAGAGTATTTAATAAAAAGTGAGTCCATCAGCATAGGCCCAGTCCTAAGCACTGTAAGAAACCACCAGCTAGAAATCCTCCCTGCATGCCCTGGATATTGTATCATGTCCATCTGTTTAGCCACTTTCTCTTCCTTCCTCTAATGTGCACTTAGACCTAGTTTGTACTTAGCTTTTTTCTTTTTCATATCTTAAAGAGCTTCCTCTATTCGAGAAAACAGTGGGGAATAAAGTCGTAAGTCACCAACTCTTAAAAAGTGAAATATATCTCACTAAGAAGTATCAACTTCATAGAAAATAGACCCGTGTATTTAAACTACTTTTGCTTATTACAAATAGATTCCAGCAGATAAAGTGAAGAAAGGAAGCACCACTGGGGGCTCAAGAACAGACAAAAAAGAGCCCCACAGGAATTTTGCCTGCCTTCTTCCTTAATATGATGATTTTGTTTTTTATTTCCCTTTCTTCCTTTTCTTAATAGGAAAAATAGGCACACTGAAGTTTTTGGGAGGCTTTCACAAAGGTACCTTCTAGGTCATCTTCTGTGCCTCCATTGGTGCATGAGAAGTTACTATAGACAATGTTTTGTTTGAAAGTTTGACTAATGAAAAAATATAACTCTGATTCCTCTAATAGAATCTAGGTTCTGAAATCTTAAAACTTGCTATAGATGATGAATATAAAAACTACCTAGCATACATAGTAGCAGTGGATTTGCTACAGCAAAGCCAGAGATAAAGATGTTATTCAAATTTCAAACGCACCCTACAATTCTGCTTAAGACCTGAACTGCAAAGCTCTCAAGAAGTACTCCCTGAACATCTGAAATAATTGAAGACTAGGTTGGGTGGGCTAAGGAGGGGTAGTTAAAATGCATAACTCACTTTCAAAAGAGGTTGATAGTCTAGCTGGAGCCATAAGGTACCATAAAACAGAGTATAGTCTAAATGTAAGTATCCATCTAGTTCACTGTATCACCGAGGATAATGGCTTGATGGCTTTTCATCAATATAGGAGAGCATGTTTGGGACAGTCTAAACTGAGGAACACAAAATTCAGTCTGTGATTCCTGAAGGACCATAAAAAATCATGGTAAAATGAGAGGCGTGTGTAAAGGGTGATTGGCAGAAACTAACATGTTAGAGTATTATGTTTTGTCAGCAGAGAAAACACATTGGGTTTCAAATATTTTCAAATAAAAATTCACAAGGGAAGAAGCGCTAACCTGCAGCCATTGTTCTGAAGGTAGGTACTGGCTGTAGGGCTGCTTTTCTTGTGGGCAGTTCTCTGTAGCTCCACACAACATCCTCCAGGGTGATAGCAGCAGGGATTTATCTATCTATCTATCTATCTATCTATCTATCTATCTATCTATCTATCTATCTATCTATGAGATGCAGTCTCGCTCTGTCGCCCAGGCTGGAGTGCAGTGGTGTGATCTCGGCTCACTGCAAGCTCCGCCTCCCGGGTTCACGCCATTCTCCTGCCTCAGCTTCCCGAGTAGCTGGGACTACAGACGCCCACCACTGCGCCTGGCTAATTTTTTGTATTTTTAGTAGAGACAGGGTTTCACCGTGTTAGCCAGGATGGTCTCGATCTCCTGACCTCGTAATCCGCCTGCCTCAGCCTCCCAAAGTGCTGGGATTATAGGCGTGAGTCACCGTGCCCGGCCGGATCTATTTAATGATGGTTCATATAGGCATTGTTCACTTTAGGTCAGTTATCCATATGTGAAAAGTCAATGTTCTCCATGAAAATGCTGAGAACGTATTTCCCATTACTTTAAATGAGAAATATTTTGATATGGTACATGTCAACCCCCAAATCCCAATCAACTTCCCAAAATGTAATTAAAACATAGTAATCTGCTAATATGTAAATCATCAACTATCATTTTAGGATGCTTGTTAAAAATCTAACAAATATTTTTGTGAAATGTTCACATGCTTTTTTGGGGGTATATAAACACAGAACTGATTCATACCCATATTCCATGTAATAAGGTATAAAAAACCAAGACATGCCCTGCTAGGGTGTGAGACACAACAAACCTATTCATTGGGAAGATGAATGTTACAGGATACATCTTCAATTATTGTGAGCAATTCTGGGAGCAGATGGCATATAGGGTAAGTACAACCTGTTTGATCTGAATTGCCAGTGAAGAGTAATTAGGAAAAGGAAGAGCGTCCTGGGGCTAAAGACCCCATAGCAGTGAAGAATGTACAGAACTTGGGTAAGGGAGTGAAAACAGGCAGTGTCTTGAGGAAAGAGCAAAGAAAAGTAAGAATAACCTTGATTAGTAAGAAAATTGATCCGATTTGTTAAAAAGGAACAATGGGCAAGTAAGGCTGAGACAGATAAGAAGAGATTACAGTATCTGGACTTCATATAAAGCAGAAAAAAGATTAGCAAGAACACAAATAGATTAAGGCAAAGTCAAATGACACACTACACAGAATATTATCTATTAGATAAAGATAGACTCCTATAAGGGAAACATACTAAGTATGCTAATAAGGAAAATTAGTGACAATGGATAGAGATTTCAAAGACTTAGCTACAAGCAAGCAATATGAATTTTCATATTAACAAGGAACTAATCACAGACTTTGAAAAACTGAAAGGGGCTTTCACAGTTGCCCCTGCCCCATCAACCAGGCATCTTTAGAATGGTCATTCCATACAGCTAGGCAGGTGGGCACTCAGGCTCCTCACCCATGCTGGGGCGTGCACCATAATGGAATTTAATAGTTATATCTGAAATCAAAGAAACTTCTATTAGTAACAACACACATAGCTAACCTTTACTGGCAGCTAACCTACTTTAATGACAATGAACCCACGGTATGGCTGTTTGATATATTCGCTTTTTTAGTGCTTTCAAAATCCCTATGCTTGTTTAATACTATTGCCACCTCTACATTCCACTTAGCTTGGTCACAATATAGTCTTCTAATAAAAATAAGGGAAAAATCATCATCACTGTATGTTTTATAGTTGGTAACTCTAAACTCATTTATTAAAACTCTTGGAAAAAGAACATGGGCTAAATCATTCTAAACATGATCTCATGTTTGACTCCAAGAAAGGAACGAAAAGTTCACAAAGTAATATCTAATTCTGTTCTGGATTACCTTTGTGTTTCAGATTTCCCTTGTCTATAATAAAGTGTTGAGCTGCAAAAGAGAAAAATTCCTGAAATATAAGCTAATTTGAGAAAGCGAGGGGGGCCAACTAGTGAACAGCTTAATATAAACAAAGGAGTTTAATTTTCCAGTTAAATTCTGTTCCTTTGTTCCCCAACCCCCAACTCCTCATTACCAGGAATATATGTATTAAAATTTTGGTTTTTCTAATGTGTGACTTCAAAAATCAGCACTGGATTATGATAAACTGAATGTGAATTCTGGTAATAGGACCAGTAGAAAGACAAGAGATGTCATCTAGTGTGATGTTTTAAGGTTCTAATATCTTGACAACTAATAAAAACGTCCTCGGCTTAAATACCAGAAGAGTTTATGTAAGGTACTCTCACCACATATGTAACTATAAAAGAAAAAAAAATTAGGTCACCTACTTTCCAGTTCAATTTCCCAATTCTGAATTGTTATTTCGCTAGTCACACAGACTCATGCAGGGTTGAAAATGCTCTCTAGCATTCCCTCCTGTGCAAAGCTAAAAAACCTCTTTAGATTTAGTCCTAATTACATGTTACCTCAATTAATTCTGTTATATAAAGCTTGCGATTATTATTGTCAGACACTATGATTCTCCTAACTCAGAACCACTCTTTCTTAACTCAAGGTAAATCAAGGAGAAGCAGCGAGAGAGAGAGAGAGAGAGAGAGAGAGAGAGAAAAAAAAAAGAGGCAATGAGACCGTGTGATCCACAGAAAGATTTTTCCTTAAAAACACTGGTAACTGCCAGGACAGGAACGTAGGTTTTCAACCAGATTGCTCAAATTTTCTCAGTGCCAAAGTGACATTTTAACAGGAAAGGAGAAAAAGCTCCCTGTGGAAAATGACCTGGTAGTTTCCTTTGATGATTTCTAGAATGTCTTTCTTTAAAATCTTGACTCAGTTTCAGGGCTTATAAAATTGTTAGTCATAGGTAATGAAGTCAAATACAAAGTTTTAATAATTGGTAGAAGCAAGTAGACAGAAGCAAAGAACAAACTGCTGCCAGAAAGCAGAATCCAAAGTAGAAAGTGAAAATAGATGAGTTTAATACTAGCTGGTCTATCTCCTATTAAAGAACAAATCAGAAGCCTTGGTAAGACCTCCCTGAGGGAGGCCCTGGGCAGGAAGCTGCCAAGAAGAAAGGAAGAGAACAAAGGAAAAAGAGATTTGGGGTTCAGTTTACTATGTAAACCTAGGCCTGTTTTTGGGAACTTCTAGAGTAGTGATAACCTGTTGTCTTTCCCACTGGCTTTGATCAATCAGGTTAGGTAGTAAATTAAGTAGTTTCATGCCCACGTTATTGTTGTTATTCAGCAGTGCTGGAAGAAGGTAAAATTCTGCCCCACTGGTACACTAAGTGACTGGCCAGAACATGGTGCAATCCTAGGAAGCCTGCTCAGAAATGCTGTGTTGTCTGACATTTCCTATTCAATGTTATGCCCTCTCAAAAAACCACATGTTTTTCTTTCACTTACACGCTACCCCTTTATTTGTATACAAATCTATATAAGTGACTATCTTTACCCTTGAAGGCGTATTTACTATATATCTAGCAGCATGCTAAATGTAGGGGGCATAAAGAATCGGTCACAACTTCCCCTTCCAGTCAAGATCAAGTAAGAGACATTGAGCTTACCTTCCTGCCTGAAGCAACTCAACACCATAGAAAACATATAAAATAATGGCCCTCAATAACTTAAATATTAGGTAATAAAGAACAGTGATTCCAGAGACATGAAACAAACAAGTTGAATCTGTGATTGCTCCAATTTACTGCCTGAAGAAAATTTGCAGAGAGGAGAAACCCAGAGGAAGTCTGAAAAACTCCGAGTTGGAGACACATAGCTGGAAGTCCAGGAAGGTTAAGGCTACTATAATATGCAAAGCAGAGGATCAGAGAGGAGAAATCTGTACCAAGAGAAAACTATGAAGATCGGCAGAAGTCCCCTTGATGATTCAGTTAAGTACCACCAGTGCATAAAGTTGAGGAAACTAGCCAAAGTTAGGGAAAGGACTACACAAAATATTGAGGGAATAGTGCACAGAGCTCACACAGGGATGACAATGATGCATATTCCCACATCCAGAGTAGGAAATCTCAAAATTCACAGGCATTGTTTACAGTGCTAAAAAGGATCTTGTTTCAGTAGTGCAGAAAAATTTATCCTAGGCTAAATGTAGCAGCTTTGATAATCTTGCCCATCAAAGTCTAAAAGCAAGACCAAAAGGCTGAAACAGTTTCAAGTAACTTGAGCATGTCGCAGAACAAGCTGAAGAATATTTTAAGGAATATAAAAATATCTAGAGTCTGGCAAGAAAAAATTCACGATATATGGCATTGAATAAAAATTACCAGGCATACGAAGTAGAAAGAAAATACAACCCATAATGAGACGAAAAATCAACTGAATCAATCACAGTGACCCAGAAATGACAAAGATGACAGACTTTGTAGAAAAGAAAATTACATAGGTATTCCATATGTTAAGAAAGTTACAGGAAAGACTATACATGTTAAGTAGTGGTATGAAAGAGATTTTTAAAAAACTTTTAGAGATAAAACCTACAATATATGAGATGAAAAATACACTGAATGAGATTAATGATACATTAGATATTGAAGAAGAACAGATTAGTGAACTTGCAGATGTAGCAACAGAAATGCTTCAAACTGAAACAAGCAGGGAAAAGAGACAGAAAAAAGAAAACAGAATCAGTGAGTCATGTGATAATCAGTGAATGAACTTGCCCAAAAGACATGTAATTGTAGACCTTAAAGGAGAGGAGCAAGAATAGGAGGCAGAAACAAAATATATTAGGAAACAATAGCCTAAAATTTTCCAAAATTGAAAATTATAAAGTAACATCCAGAAACTTACTGAACCCCAAGCACAAAAATATAATAAGCACACTGAAATGCATTATAATCAAATTTACTTAAAACCAGTGATAAAGAGAATATCTTTAAAGCAGTTTCTTCATTCATTCAATTATTTAGCCAGCACAGAATGGACACCTAACCCTCAAGGTGCTGAGGACCGTGATTCCCGATCCTCTTCCCTATTTATTAAGTAACTCACCTAGTATCATGTCTCAGGTAGGGACAATACCTATTCCAGGATACAGATAAGGAAAACAGGAGCTTTTTGTTGTTGTTGTTCAAGATGATACAACATGATATCACAATCTCAGTAGGCGAGAAAAAAAGATTCACAAAATCTAATATCCATTCCCGATAAAAACTGTCTGCAAAGCAGTATCAAAAAGGTACCTTCTCAGCCTGATAAAGGGAATCGACAAAAAACCTAAAGCTAACATCATCCTTAGTAGTTAAAGATGGAATGCTTTTCACCTAAGTTTAAGAACAACACAAGAATGTCCATTCTCACCACCTCATTTAATATTATACTGGAGGTTCTAGCCAGTATAATAAGGCAAAAAGAAAGAAAGAAAGAGAGAGACAGAGAGGGAGGGAGGGAAGGAGGGAGAGAGGGAGGGAGGGAGAGAGGGAGGGAGGGAGGGAAGAAGGAAGGAAGGAAGGAAGGAAGGAAGGAAGGAAGGAAGGAAGGAAGGAAGGAAGGAAGGAAGGAAGGAAAAAGAAACATAAGGACTACAAAAAGAAAAACTACCTTCATGCACAGAGAGATAACTTACATAGAAAATCTATGTAATCTACACAAAAACAACTAGAATGAGTTGATTTTAACAAAGTTGCAGGATATAAGATGAATATACAAAAACCAATTGCATTTTTATATACTAGTAATGAAAAATTAGAATGCTAAACAAAAATACCATTTATACAATAGCATAAAAATATGAATAGTTATGAATATGAAAAGATGGGCAAGACCTATACATTGAAAACCATGAAACATTGCTGAGATATAGAATAAATACATTGAGAGATATACTATGTTCATTGATTGGAAGGCTCAAGATTAATAAAATGCCAGTTATCTCCAAATTGATTTATAAATTCAATATAATCCCATTTAAATACCAAGCAGGCTTTTTTTGTTTGTTTGTTTGTTTGTTTGTTTGTAGTAACTGATCAGCAGATTCTAAAATTCATCTGGGAATACAAAGGATCTAAAATAGCCAAGCAACTTCAGAAAAGTCTTTGTGTAAGTTGAAGGACTTATACAACCTAACTTGCAAAACTTATTATAGAGCCACAGTAATCAAGACAGTGTGGCACTGGTATCAAGATGAATCAGTCTATGAATACTTATACACACACAGCCAATTGACCTTCAATAAAGTTGCAAAGGCAATTCGGTGGAGAAAGGATAGTCTTTTCCACAAGTGGCAATGGAACAATTAAAAAACCATATGTCAAAAACAAAATTATAGAAGGAATTTTAATCTATCCCTGGCATCATAAACAAAAATTAACTAAAAATCGATCCTATACCTAAATATAAAACCTAAAACTATAAAACCTCTGGAAGAAAACCAAAGAAAATCTTTGTGACCATGGGGTAGATCAAGATTTCTTGGGATTTCATCAAAATTACGTCTTTTGCTCTTCAAAAGAAACTGTGAAGACAATGAGAAGGCAAACCAGAGACTCACAGAAAATATTTACAAATAACTGATAAAGTTCTCTATCCAGAATAAAGCAGTCTCAAAACTCAATGATCAGAAATTAGTAACCCAATAAAAAAGGAACAAAATATCTGAACAAACACTTCACCAAAGAAGACACATAGAAGAAAATAAGCACATGAAAAGATGCTCATCATTAATCATTAGAGAAATGCAAATTAAAACCACTATGGAATATTAGTTCATATCTATTAAAATGTCTAAAATTAAAGATGTACAATAACTGGAACTCATACACTGCTGGTGGCAATGTAAATGGTATAGCAACTTTGGAGAACAGACTGGCAGTTTTTAAGAGTTAAGCATAAACCCCCTATATTGATTCAGCCTTTCCACTCTTATGGGTATCCAAGGGAAGAGAAAACATGTCCCATAAAAATTTTACACGAATGTTCATAGCATTTTTTACTTGTAATAGAAAGGTATAACAAAACTGGAAACTAAAATGTCCATCAACAGGTGAAGAGTTTAAAAAATGTGTGAAATATCTATACAATGGCATACCACTCAGCAATAAAAAAAGAATAAACAACTGACATTAGCAGCAGCATGGATGGATCTCAAAATAGTTATGCTCACTGAAAAAAAGCTAGGGCAAAAAAAAGTATATACCTTATGTTTCCAATTATACAAAATTTAAGAAAATGCAAACTAATCCAAAGTAACAGCAGGCAGATCAGTAGTCGCTTGGGGATGGAAGCAGAAAGAGGGAAGGAAATGGGGGACTACAAAGAGGTTCAAAGAAATTGGGTGGGGGATGATGGATAGATCACTATCTTGAATGTGGTGATGATTTCATGGGATTATGCACATGTCAAAACTTATCAAACTGTACACCTTAAACGTGCAATTTACAGTATGTCAATTATACCCTGATAAGGTAATTAAAATTTTTAAAAAGAATGACATAGATTTAAAGAGGTAAAAATTTAGCATGGAATACAACTTTGTACTCTTGTTGTACAGTAGCGTTTCCACACTTTAGTTAACTCAATATCCTCTTTTAAATACAAAACCTTAAGCCTTTCATGACTGTTATTTAAAATTTCAGAAGTAATCAAGTATCCTGACAGAAAAAAAAAAAGTAAACTGAATATGCTTATTCAAACTGCAAATTCTCCCCCACTCACTTTGATATGCTCCAGTCTTTTTAGGATTCTGATATTAAAGGCTTTTAGAAAAAAAAATACTGCCAAATATATAGGCATTTGGGGGACATAATACAAATACAAGAGAGGAGGGAGGGAAGGAAGGAGCAAAGTTAACAACGAACAACAAAAACACATGAAACCTCAAACAACGACCTCAAATGCAGTCTGAATTTAAGAAAGTTTACATTTGGTCTTTATTCTAAACTAAGTCAAAGGCTGCACTGCTTTTTCAGGTAGCTGTTTGTTCGTTTTCCTCACCTGCCTGTCTTTCTCTCACCCTTGATTATTCTGGTTATCCCGCCAGCCACACTAAATTCACATTTTCAGGTTGCTAGTTGGCTTCACCTTGAGTTAGCAGAGCTTTGTGAAGTGTCAGACAACAAATTTCTGAGTGGAATTACTGCAATGAATGCTGCCTCCACCATCCACTGTTCTTTTTTTGGCCTTCTACCGGCACTGGCTCCGATTTCTAGGTGCCCTGTAAGACTCTGATGTGCCCAGAATGAGCAATCCCAACCCAATACTGGAATATTTAAAGAGGCAAAAGTCTTTTCTGGGGAGGTCACCACCATCCCTCACTGAACCATACACACGCTGACCACAAAGGCTGCAATTCTTACATGGAGTATCTAACGAAATACTGTGTTTAAAATGAAAACATAATGTAAAAATGTATTCATAAAAAGATTTCAGGCGCATAAAGATACTGACAGATGGATACAAAATAGAAGGACATGTGTAAAAATAAAAATAAAAATAAAGTACTTGTCAGGATTTTTGGGTTTTTTTTTCCCCACCCTCCTGTTTTCACAAACTATCTTTATTGATGTTACATTGTCTATACAGACAAAAAAGAACAGTTTACTGACAGCTGCTAGCTGGAAGGCTTTTTCATTCTATACAACTCAAATGAATCTGAGGGTTCTATTCATCTGGGAAAAAGGAAAAATAACATTTATTTTGCTCCTGTGGTGGGTGGTTGTAGCCGGGGTGGATTTGTTTGGCTGCCAATTACTGGTAACAGTTATCTGATTGTTATACATTTTATAAATGTGTCTAGCAGTGTTCTGTCTGGAAATGTATAGGGTTTAGAAAATAACTAACATAACTTAATCTCCCTTTCCATGGGATGTGGAAAACTGACCCTGGTTAATTTAGTGGTGTGGCCCACACGTGACTATGCACAGTGTATGCTTTGGTAAGTCCCAGGAAAATCTGGTCTGATACTGTTCTCTAGGAAATAATGCTACTGTGGCAAATTATCTAAGATTGAAAACCAGGTTTTGTTGAGTTTATTGTGTCTTAGGAGAGCAAATCATGGTTGAACAAAAATGTTAACTCAAGTGCCAACCAGTCCAGGCAGAGGACAGCTTCTAGTGGGGAGTCAGTAACACCAGCACTAAGGTGGGATAGGAGGGCGCATGTATCACTGCTGATGGGAGCATAGACTGGTTCAACACTTTTGGAGCAATATTGTTTAAAATTTATAAAAATGCTCAAGGTGCACTCAGCAGTCCACCTCTAGGACTCGTTTCTACCAAGATAACATATGAGTGCATAAAGCTCTGAGTATGAACAAGGATGCAGCAGGCTTGCTGTTCCACGATGGTAAAAACAAAAACAAAAACAAAACCGGCACAACCTAAATTTTCGGGAATAGGTGGGATAAATCTGTAACAGCCATAGAATGGATCATCGTGCAACTGTTCAAGCAAAATGAAGATTTATATGAAATGGCTGAGAAAGCTATCCATAACTGATTTAGGTGACAAAGTCAAGTTGAAAACCATGTTTGTATCATTTTTGGGTGAAACGCACATCACTCACAAACACATACTGTTTAGGTGAATGATTGCATGGGCATAAAAGAAAAGACATAAATGAAATTTTTAATAAACCTTACCAGACAGGGAATTACAGTGAGGTTGGAGACAATTTTAATTTTTAAATTTACATATTTCCAAAATCTAGTGGAATTCTGAGTACTTTCTAATTTACAAATCACAAAGACAAGATCAAATAAATTTAAAATAAGTGGAATAGGATATTGATATAGGGAACAAATTATTTTAAAAAATAAAATGTGATCAAATTAAGAATGAATTTAGTAGCATGTGTGTTGGTAGTAAGGAATTTCTATCCAGGAGTTATGTGTAATGTTTTCTGAAAAAAGAAAATGAGCACATGTTAAATGGCTTTCTCTCTTCTTTCTACTTAACTTGCCAGAATTGGTTTCTTAATAAATGCAGCCTACATAGCAGACAGAATGGAATATTAAAGAACAATTCAAAGAAGGGTAGTAGCCTTTGGGGAAGGATAGTTTCAATGAAAAAGTTATATTATTTAAGAACTAAAGAGAGCCATGAGGGGAAAAACTTCAAGTTCTTTTCCAAATTAAAATAAGCATGCTTATGCTAATTCTGAACATCGCCAGCAGGCTGAAGCACGCTGAGTTCCCAGATGCCCTGCAGTCCAGGCGCTGCCTATCTGCAGGGTCCAGCGGTGTCCACCCACGGGGATGGCTGACACCATCTTGTTGCAGAGTTGTTTGGATGAGCCTGGAGCCATCACCGCCTATAGGGTGGGACCACGACAAGACTGGGTGTCTTTATGAACCGAGTCAGATCTTAAACCACAGCCGCCCACATCACCATCTGTTAAGTGCCATGTGGACCCCAAAAGAAAAATCCGGTCTGGTTCTAAAAATACCACTATTTGCCTCACAAGGAACGGTCTCCTCCAGCTCTGCCTCACAAGCCTCTGTTTTACATAACATCAATTAGAAATGCCAATTCTGTGTCAGAATGGTACAATGGCCACACCTTGGAATGTGAAACTGTAAACCTTAAAATTCTGCCAAAATGTGCTATTTTATCCAAGTGTAGAAAATTCAGTTCAAATTGCTTATGTTCCAGGTTGCCCAGACCACAAGTCAACTGAACTGGAATTCAGCCGTCATCTTGCTTGGACTTGGAGCCGTAACCTTTGACCCAAAATGTATAAGATTGATTTACTTCTCCTTTGGTTAATCATAAAATGATATATATTCATGTGTGATTTAAAAAAATAAAGCCTTTGAAGTTTTTAATTAGTGATCAGGGTAGACCTTAAGAAGTTTCTGCTTAGGTGTAATGCTGCTCGACTCCAAGGGTACCTTTCATTACCTCCTTGAGATACTGGAATATTTCTCCCCTGCCAGCTGACAAGATGCTAAGTTTTGTCAGTAGATGGTACTGGAGGGACCCCGAACAAGGAAGGATCTTGATCCAGTGGCTTGCGATCCCAGCAGTGCACCCACCACGGAGTGGTGTTCACCTTCCAGGTTTCCAGCCCTTGTTAACAGTTCCCTTCTGGCCCACCAGCCTCAGCCTGCTAGAACCCAGGAGGGGATTTCCTGTTCACAATGCCCTGCCCACCGACCTGGGCCTACCGGCACTCCAGAGGGAAGCTACCAGCAAGCTAATCCTGACCTGGAATCCCATGCCACCAGCCTCTGTCCTGCTGCTGTGGGCCAGGTCTGGCGCCGGGTAACACAATGAACCACTCCACCACCCAGTGGGCCACATCACTCCTTCTCCAATGAGATCTGAACCTGAACTTGGTGAGGGAGAGCCTTTCCAAGTTGGTTTCCTTTTTTTTTTTTTTTTTTTTTTTTGAGACGGAGTCTCGCTCTGTCACCCAGGCTGGAGTGCGGTGGCCGGATCTCAGCTCACTGCAAGCTCCGCCTCCCAGGTTCACGCCATTCTCCTGCCTCAGCCTCCTGAGTAGCTGGGACTACAGGCACCCGCCACCTTGCCCGGCTAGTTTTTTGTATTTTTTAGTAGAGACGGGGTTTCACCGTGTTAGCCAGGATGGTCTCGATCTCCTGACCTCATGATCCGCCCGTCTCGGCCTCCCAAAGTGCTGGGATTACAGGCGTGAGCCACCGCGCCCGGCCGCAAGTTGGTTTCTTTCTTGGGTTCTCTCCTTCAGCCTCAGGGTATTCTTCAGAATTCTTTCGTATCCTCTTAGTAAAGAATCCCTTGTAAATAGTTCACAAGTATATTAAGTCATCCTTATTCAAATTATAGTGTGGTTTTGACCAGGCTGAACCCTGATTGGTACAGGAGCCTTCTATGATAACCATCCATTGATGAATATAACAACTTTAAACCTCAAGTTGGGCCTCAGTGCTGTTCATTAACTTCAATATTCATTTCCCATGGTCAGATCTGCACACTGCTCACCAGTTCACTTCAAACCTTTCCCTGTGTCCTTTAGGTTCCAAGTCATCCAACTTACCAACAACTTACTACCAGAAGAAGACATCAATTGATATTCTTTAAGGAAATAGGAGTCTCCTTCAAAATCCAAAATTTTAATACTGACTTTGTCCTTCTATTGACCTTGCTCACATTCCTTTCAGCTTAAAAGAAAATAGTTGGAAATGTCCCTCACCAGTACCACTCCCCACTAGATTGGTTATTTGTATCTCCTCAAATAAGCTTTAATAGGTTTGTATATTTGAAGGAACTTGTCCATTTCATCTAAGTTATCAACTTTATTAGCACATATTTATTCATAATGTTCCTTTATTAGCCTTTTAATGTCTTCAGAACTGAAAGTGACATCTCTTCTTTCTTTTCCAAAGCTGTCAAAATGTGTCTCCTCTTTTTTTCTTAATAAGCCAGGCTAGATGTTTATCACACTTACTAATCATTTCAAAAAAACAGCTATTGGTTTCATCGCAGTTATCTACTGGTTTTATGTTTCAATTTCATATATCTCTTCTTTCATATTTATCATTTTGTACTTTCTGCTTGCTTTCAATTTAACTTGCTTCTATACTTCTACTTTGTAGTATCAATGCATAGATCATTCATTTTAAATCTTTCTTGTTTTCTAGTATAAGATTTTAATGCTATACATTTCCCTTTAAGCACTGCTTTAGCTCTATTCCACATATTTTTATATGGTGTGTTTAGGGGCATCTGGCTTTTTAGTCAAGGTATACTGCAAGTTATCAAAGGGTGATACAGGGGGACCAGCATATCTGACATTTTAAAGTAACCACCCTGGGTGATGGAGTTTACTTACTGCCTGCTGCCATAACCATCTTCTATTTTCTCCATTAAACCTCAATTTTCTTGAATTTTATATGAACACCCAGTGACCCAGCTAGAGATTACATTTCCCAATCTCCTTATTATCTTGTTCTGGCCATATAACAGGGTTCTGGACAAAATTATATGGGTGGAAGCGTGCAACTTCTAGGTTACACTTTTAGGAAGAAGCTCCTGGACTTCTGGAATATGATGCTGTGGTGCTTACCCAGCTTCTACCAGGTAGATGATGGCAATACCCAAGGAGAGAGACCACAGTTAAAAGAAACCCAGGACCCTGGAGGACTTCACGCAGCACAGCCCAACCACCCACCAGCTTGCATTACACATGAGAAAGGAACAAATGATTTATTTTTTTTCTAAGACATGTCATTTTTGCCTCTTTTGCAGTAGGCAAACCAATATGCTAGCTAACACCATAGCTGCCATTTAAGATGATAGGAGTGTTGTCAAGGGGTGGGGGCCAGATGGAGGTGAGATGGAGACTGCAGCATAGGTGAGACATAATGGTGACTAGGACTAGTATGGTGGAAAACTGTGGATCAATATCTATTTTAGAACTAGAATTAATAGAACTAGCTGATACATCTGAGCCATAGGATGAGGACAGGATAAGAATTAAGAGTGACTTAAATTGTGGGCTTGAGCCACTGGGTGAAGGATACTGCCATTTACTGAAATAGGAAAACTTGGAGAAGAACAAATTTGAATGATTTTTGTTGTTGTTGTTGTTGTTGTTGCTGCTGAGACGGAGTCTCACTGTGTCGCCCAGGCTGGAGTGCAGTGGCGCCATCTCGGCTCACTGCAAGCTCCGCCTCCTGGGTTCATGCCATTTTCCTGCCTCAGCCTCCCGAGTAGCTAGGACTACAGGCGCCCGCCACCTCGCCCAGCTAATTTTTTGGATTTTTAGTAGAGTCAAGGTTTCACCGTTTTAGCCAGGATGGTCTCCATCTCCTGACCTCATGATCCACCCGCCTTGGCCTCCCAAAGGGCTGGGATTACAGGCGTGAACCACCACACCCGGCCACATCTGACATTCTTTTTAGACATCGAAGTAGATAAATTAACCAGGAGGCTAGATATAAGAGGCTGGGGCTCAGCACTTAACACATGGTGTCACGACTGTCTGCCTCTTGTCTTTCTCCCCGGCCAGACTGTGAGATCCTTGAAGGAAAAGACAATGTCTTGTTTGATTTTACATCCTAGGTTCTAACACAGTAACTGACAAAAAGTAGATATTCAATACATATTTGTTGAGTTGGTTTATGAATACTTAGTTTTACTAAAAGGCAGTTCATACTAGGAGTTATGGAAAAAACTGCTGTGGGATCAAAATACACTGTACAAGTGATCAAAATAATTAAATAGCTAAGAAAAATGAGAAGACAAATAAATATTTTAATGAAGGTAATACGTTCAGAACATAAAGGCATAAAGAAATATTTATGACATTAATTTTTTAATATATAAGAGATAACATAAATCAAACATAACTACTGTGGAGAAAAAAAAACCAATTTTGGAGATACCGTAAACATCATTTGGTCTAGTGCTTCTCATAGTACGTTCCTTGGAGTCCTATATTTTCTTGGAGACACTCTTAGGGGGTTGGGGGAAAATTTGGCATTATTGGTGAAATTTCATTGTAAAAAACAATTACACTAATATTTTTTTATTTGCAGGCTATCAATTCTTTAATTTCATTCTATAGGTAAATAAATCGAATCCTCCTTCAACAAACCCAGTTACAAATAGGACTACAGGTTGGGTCTTCCAACAACCAGTCCAGAGGTTATCTTTCATTCCAGAATTTACCTTTAAAAAAACTTGATATACTTCCATATTTACTATCTATCACCTCTTGAGTCATAAATTCCATTAGTTCATTACAAATGGTTAAGCTGTATCACTTATACTGGGCTTAACCATAGTGTAATGCAAAGACAAAGAGCTTTAAAGACAACAACTGGGTTTAAGTTCCGAGGTTATATGAAAGGTTTATGTGTCGGTTATTTTAATGGAGGTAGCACACGGTGCTCAGCTCAACCAACTTTGTTCCTGGGACATTGCTAGGAGATGCATATACAAATTACTACAACATATCCTAATTTTCCCTTTTGGGTTTCAGTGGAATTAATGAAATACTAAATAGAAGTAAAGGAGAGAGTAAGAGGATAAAAAGAAAGTTTCTTTATATTCATATTCGAAAAAAGTATTGCCTTTCCCATGAAATAAAAAATAAAAAACAGAGCCACTATTGAAGGAAGCTTCATATTGTATTTCCATTATCACTATATTATTTATCCAGCAGGTTAAGCTGCAACACACCATGGATAAAATCTCTTCATTTTCTTTCTTCTTTCTCTTCTGAGTGATTTTTCAATCTTACCATCTGAAGCGACAGGCTGCTATTATCAAAGCTATGTATTTCGAGAGTCAGTAGCAGGACTAAATTTCCTTTTTTCATTATTTTTGGTAGAACACACAGACCTTAGGGGTAAGCTATCAACACCAATAACTCTTCAAATTCTTACCAGTCTCCCTTAAGGGAACAAGAAGGGAATTAATCTGTCATCCTAGACAGTATACTGTTTCTCTCCATATTTAAAAGCCTATTTCATTGGGATAACATTGTATAATAAACAGATGAACTAGAACAAAAGAAAAGAAAGCATCTCTAACCAAGAGCTGCTTCAGAGCATAAAGGTAAAGATTAATTTTAAGAGTTTTCAGAGTTTAAGACAAAAAAATCAGTAACAATAACAAAAAAACTAATATTTTTGCCTGCTGATTTGTAGTTGCTATTTCTGAATTTAGTTATGTATTTCCGAAAACTAATCTGACATGAATAGCTTGCTCCCATAAATTTTATTCCTGCGAAGACCATACAAATATGAATAAAGGCATTTAGAAATGCACTGATTTTTAAATGTGTAATCCTCTCAGTTACTAAGTTGACCTCCTGAATTTCCCAAAGCATAAACATTCTAGATGATTCGCTTCACTAACTGCTCTTTTGAGAATGTCATTAAATGTGAAGACCTTACTTAGACAATCTCCTTTCTTAAGACTTTGGGAAGGAACCTCTTAAAACAAATTCTCATCTTGGTCTGTCTTTTTCAGTTTTCTAAAACTTGTCCTACATATTGTCACAGGTAGCCCTGAAGCAAGAAAAGTTCTCAAAGAGCAGCCTGGGTTATGTGGAGGGAATAAATAGTACTATCTGTCATTGTAGCAATACCTTAATAAACTACTTTTACTAACGCGAATCTCAGTATCTTTAGATGTACCTGGCTATATCCTTCTATTACTTTCTTGAATCCTATCCCAATGTTACAAACATATGGTGTGGCTTGTCAGGCCCGGCTATCGGTGGAAACAATCTGGAATAAGTGTGTACATCAGCAAAAAGTAAGCCACAGCTGTTTTTTGGCAAAAAGTAAGCCATAACCACAGGATCATATAAAAAGAGACGGTAAAATATTGAGCAGTGAATTGGAAGTAGCCTACAGAAGACTGGTTTGTAGTTGTTTTTGCTTAAGTACAGGGTTTTGAACACTAAACACAAATTACAGGCTAGATTCCTGGCATTTGTCAAACTCCATTCTTGGGCTGCAGGCCTACAGGGGATGGTAAGTCAAAAAGCAAGAGGAAGTGAGCATTCTGCTGTGTATTTTTCAGCTCACTAACTTTCTAAGCAAAGAAATACCAAGCAGTTGGTTTATTTAAAAAAAAAATCAGCTTGCTTATTGTGGTATTTTCATAAATAAAATCGCCACTTTACAAACTAGGAGTCAAATAATTATATACATCTCTAGAGAAGATGAAACTATTTCATCATATGGCTCAGTCATTACTTTTTTCAAATTGGAATTACAGAAACAGTTACACCACTAAATAATAATATTTGTTTGTAAATCACAAAATATCTATGTTTGAACAAACAGACCACTCTTACAACTCAAGAGTAGAAGGTTGATTATTTTCTATTAAAAGTTGCTGAGTTTTGGCAGGGCGCGGTGGCTCACGCCTGTAATCCCAGCACTTTGGGAGGCCGAGGCGGGTGGATCACGAGGTCAGAAGATTGAGACCATCCTGGCTAACACGGTGAAACCCCGTCTCTACTAAAAATACAAAAATAAAAATAAAAATTAGCCAGGCGTGGTGGCGGGCGCCTATAGTCCCAGCTACTCAGGAAGCTGAGGCAGGAGAATGGTGTGAACCCGGGAGGTGGAGCTTGCAGTGAGCCGAGATCATGCCACTACACTCCAGCCTGGGCGACAGAGCAAGACTCCATCTCAAAAAAAAAAAAAAAAAAAAAAGTTACTGAGTTTTGTGTGAAGGATAATACGGTATTGCATTTCTTACCTTTTTTGAAGTAATGTTGATACAGCTCTGCTCAAGTAAGTGAATGCTGCCATTTTAACCAATTCATACCAACTTAAATACATAGGAAGGAGAAGATCAGCAGCAGCAATGTCCCCCAACAGTTTTTCCTACCCCAGAGTACTGATGACAGGTTTTTGTTTTGTTTTGCGACAGAGTCTCGCTCTATCACCCAGGCTGGAGAGCAGTGGCATGATCTCGGCTCACTGCAACTTCTGCCTCCCAGGTTCAAGTGATTCTCCTGCCTCAGCCTCCCGAGTAACTGGGACTACAGGCACATGCCACCATGCCTGGCTAATTTTTTTTTTTTTTTTTTTTTTAGTAGAGATGGGGTTTCATCATGTTGGCCAGGCTGGTCTCAAACTCCTGACCTCGTGATCTGCCCACCTCAACCTCCCAAAGTGTTGGGATTACAGGCGTGAGCCACGTCACCCAGCCCTGATGACAAGTTTTTAATGCTTCAGCTTGATCCCCTATTATACTGTTAATTCCTCTGCTTCATAGCCTGGTATTTACTTATTTTGGCACTTCCTACTATGGTTTTAATGTGTTTCCCCAAATCTAAGTTTTGGAAACCTAATCCACAAATTCACGTGTTGATGACATTTGGAGATGGGGCCTTTGGGAGGTAATTAGAACTAGATAAGCTCAGCAGGGTGGGCCCCTCATGATGGAACTGGTCGCTTTATAAGAAGAGAAAAGGAGAACCTGAGCTGACATGCTCTTGCCCTCTAGCCATCTGATGTTTTCCACCATGTTAGGACATAAGAAGGCCCTCACCAGATGCAGCCCCTCAGCCTTGCACTTCCCAGCCTCCAGAACTCTAAGAAGTAAATTTGTTTTCTTTTCAAGTTACCCAGTCTGTGGTATTCTATTACAGCAATAGAAAATGGACTAAGATACTTCTCTATCCCACCTGCCACAGTGTCCATAAAACTCAGGAAATAAATATTTTTATTGCCCAAGTGTCTATTCTCTTCTGCACTGTGTCTCACTGACAGAAGACGAAATTCCTGAAAGGACAATCTTACTATTAACTCAAAAGAAAAGAATTGATTTTGTGGACAGTATTCTGCTTCTATTTATCCACAACATTCTTTTTCTATTCATAGATTTTATTTTTTAAAGCAGTTTTAGGTTGACAACAAAATTAAGTGGAAGGTACTGAGATTTCTCATATAATCGCATATTTTATTGCTTGTAAAAATTAGCTTAACATTTGGAAAGATAAACGAAAAACCCATTATATTCATCTAAAATACATTTTGCTAGAAAGGTGGTTAAAATATCACTCAAGTTAATCCTTTTCCATTTCACATCTAATTTGACATCATGGTATATTAGGAAGATCAAAATAATGAGATGAGCCACTCTATACACTATCTGATTATTTATGCCTAAAAAAGATTTTTGCTATAAGGTAGAAAAGTAATAAGGAATTGAAAATCAATTTTAGTTCCTTTATTATTTTACCTTCATAATATCCTCAGTGGCATTCCCTGTATTAAGTAGTAGAAAGAACATTCATCAAAAATTTTGTCAAACTTCTTCAAAATAGAAATTCATTGAAGCCCACTGCCAGGCTTATCAAACACACAACTGCTGAATGACTTGAATCACATCCCAAGAGTCAATAATCAAATTAAATGTGCATATATCACTATTCTATATGACAGATAAGCAATATTCATTTTATTATGAATAATATGAGAGCCAAGAAAAGAACCTAATATTATTCTTCCAAAAAGGTTTTATTAACACCTCTCAGTTGTTTACTTTCTACTTGGCAAACATGAAACATTTTTAATACCAAATTTTACTTAGGCAAATTGATAGTAATTTGCTCTCTTGAGCTTCAAGAAAATGAACTCTGCATCTGAATGTTAAATGTTATCTGCATTAGTGATTTAGGTATTATTAGAACAAGGAACTGCAACAAGAGAAACTAACAAAAAGCATGAATTTGCATCTATTTTTAAACAAACAAATGAAAGAAGGAAAACCATGTTTAATTTTTAAACTTTGGTTCTAACTTCATTCCCACAGAATTCTCCAAAAGATGTATTTAAAAAGAAACACAGAGAAGTTCAAGAAATTTCCTTGGCCTCTGTAATAATTCTGTCATCACAAGTCAATATCTAAGCTGTGTCAGGGCACATAGTGTTTGCTCCACACAAAGTACTCCTTATCTTCCTACCTCCACTCTCAAATCCTAAACTCTATTAGGAGAATAAGAGCAAAACAGCTGCAGTGCAAGGCAGACACTGAAGAGAGACACCAGAAGGTCTGGGCAAAGAGACCAAGAGGTCCAGGAGAAATAAAGAATTTCCAATTGAAAAATCAGAGAAGAATTCACTGGTGAGGGGGAATATTTCATATATTTTGAATGATGGGTTATATGTAGACATTGGAGATAGAGGAAGAGGAAAAACTGGCGGATACTTAAGCAGAGAAGTTTAATAGCACCATATGCGTCTCTAAACCAATGCTTGCATCTTTACCAGGGATTGACCAACATGAAAGGTAAAATATGACAATACTGACATTTGCTTTTGTCCTGGAGAAGAATATATTCCCACACAGAGACTCAGATTCACTGACAATTTTCATGTCTAGAGTTATTCAAAATTAATAGAAGCCTGAATTTATATTAGGTATTATACTAAGAAAAATTTCATTGAATGGTACATTTAAAATACAGTTTTCAACACTTCCAGTACAACTAAACCCACAAAGAGATTTTAGTAAGAATATGAAAGCCATAGCCTATATACATACACATTACCTGGAAGTGTATGACTGTCATTGTCAAAAGAGACAAATGAGATAGAGGACAAATTCAGCTCCAAGGTCAGATAATCTGTTAACTTGACTTAGAATAAAACTGTTCTCTAAGGGAAATGCTTCAATGACTTGGATAGATTATTTTACAATAAATTTTAATCAAACAGCCATAGCTTTTTATCAAGTTATGTAATAGTGAGACATAAGAAATCAATTTAGGATAGAATATTTTGAGGAGGCTTTTTTCTTGCAGGAGGTTGGGCAGGAGATGATACAAGGTCAGTTTTTAAATGAACTCATGCCTCACTAAAAGATTAACATCCTGGACAGATTTATCCTTGAAGGTAAAGACTTCTGAAGCATAAGAAAAGGTAAGTTGCAAAATGAGAGTGGAAAACAGAATGTCAATCAAGTGGCCAGTCAAGATAAGAAATTACAGTGCTAGGACATGATGATTACAAATCTTCATTTGCTTGTGTATGCAATTAATAATAGTCACCTGATACTAGTAGCACAAAGCCATGAATATACTCATTATAAGGGAGGGTCCCTTAAGGTCCTATTAAAAGTATCTCTGTGCGAAACAAAGGACTCAGTCTAACTGAAGAATGACTTCTACATTCCAGATAGAATGTCCACACTATCTAGGTTTTAAGGTTGTCACATAAGGCCAGGAAATTTAAAACATGCTTAACATTTCAAAGACTTCCACGTATCTTTTAGAGCAGCATTCTTAAGAGAACTCATCAACCAGGGACTGCTTATCTGTTTGAATACAGAAAGATGTCCCATCCCCTGAGACTCTGATTCAGAAGGTCCTGAGTGGGATCTAGGAATGTGCATTCAACAAATAATTCTAAGTCATTCTAAGACATAGCTCTGATTAAGAATCAAGAGCACAAACAACCAAACAAAAAGACAAAACCGTATTTTGATGAAAGAATAAGCAGATTTGGCATTTAGTCTCAGTTCTGGCACACACTAAACATGTCTTCTTAGGGAAGTTCATATGATCTCTAAAGATAATTTTCTCTGCTATAAAATAAAAGTAATAATAGTATCTACTCTTTCTTGGTCATGGTATATAATAGTTATCTATTAGTATATCTCTATAAAAGAGATATATTAGGTATCTACTGGTGTGGAACAAGTTACTACAAAACCCAGTGTGTTTAAGTAACAAACACTTATTATCTTACAGTTTTCTTTGGTCAGGAATTCCAATGAATCTTGGCTAGGTGCCTTTGGCTCAGTCTTTCACAAGGAGCCAATTAAGGTATTAACCATGGCTGTGGTCTCATCTGGGGAGGCATCCCCTTCTAAGTTCACTCACAAGGCTTATCGAGCCTCAGGTCTACACTGGCTATTGGCTAGAAACATCAGTTCCTTGATATGAGGGCCCCTCCTCAGAGCGACTCATAACATGGCAGCTGATTTCTCTCACAGTGAGCTGGTAAGAGAGGAAGAGAAAGTAAGCAAGAAGTAACAATCATTTTGTCACCTAGTCTCAGAAGTGATATCCCATCACTTTTGCCATATTCTATCCATTAGAAGCAAGTGATGAGGTCCAGCCCACACTCAAGGGGAGAGCATTACACAAGGGCATAAACACCAGGCGGTGGGCACACTAGGAGCCATCTTAGATGCTGCCCACCTCAAGAGATAACATATGTAATGTTCTGAGGAATAAGACTTACGTGGGGAAGCAGTCTGCAAATGAAAATTTTACTCAAAGGCAGAATGTCAATTATGAAAACATGCTTTATGGATAACATTCAGGGAATCTGCTAAGAAGTGTCACCACCTCCTCACTTGCCTCAGATGTGTCACACTATCCAAGTACTTCACCATCTTTTTCAGTCTGACACATCTGTGAACTTGTTAGTCAAAAAGGGAAGAAAAAAGGGTGAGCAAATGAGGGACCTCATGACCCACCAAGTAACACTCTTGACAATTCACACTTTATATTTAGCATGGGAAGCAGTAATATAATGGCTATAAGGAGTACAGGAAAAACAAAAAAATCAGGAACTTGATAAAATTGTTTCCTGGAGTTTCTCCCTACAAAGCTGTTTATCAGCTTGACTTGGTGATATGCTCTAATGAAATTTACATGGTCAGTGTGGCAGCTTGAAAACACAGCCCTGACATTCTTGACATTCTTATGTACAAATGGGATCTGTGTCTCCTTCCCTTGACTTTGGGTGAGGGTTTGTGACTGCTATGACCAGAAGAAAGTTACTGCGTGACTTCCGAAGCTAAATTAAGAGAAACCACACAGTTTCCATCTGGTCCTCTTGGGCCACCCACTCTTGGAACTCAACCACCATGACATAAGGAAGTCCAAACCAGCCCACATGGCAAGAACCCTTGGAGAGCCCTAAGACTCTGAAGAAAGAAACAGGAATATTTGGCTAGTCCCAACTACTCCAGCCCTGATTAGTCGAGATCCAGCTACCATGTGTCTGCAACCCAAGTCCAGAACTGCCAAGCCAAGCCCTTACTGAATTCCTGACCCTGAAACCATAAAAGAAAATTTAAAAATGATTATTGTTGATTTAAACTAGGGAATTTTGAGGTGGTTACATAAGAAAAAATAACCAGAACAACCAGGAAGTAGTCATATATGTTGACAATAAAGTCATGTATATTAAAAAGATAGTAATATTAAGCAGCAATACATTAAGTTAAAATTTTTTCAACACATTTAAGACAGACCACAGAGGTAAGCCATAGCCTCCAGAAAAGTCTTTGGTAAAAATTACTACAACGGGGAAGTATTTATAGGTAGTAGAAACATATAAAAGCATTCTTATGTTAATAGGAAAGTAAATGATCACAAATCATAGAAATTGGAAAGACAACATTTCTATTTCCATAATAATGTCTCAGATAAAACATAGATTAAAAATCTAGTCAGTAACTGTTTCCTCCTATCACATCAGTTGCAAATCATTTATTATTTCACCAGCATTATGAATATTATCCATTCCCTTATCATCTGCCTTCCATATGCGCATCACTGTGCCAGCCATACCCCACTCCCTTTCATGTAGGGATCATGCAGATCATAAAATCTTCAAATTTCTTCTTTCTCCTCTAAAACATTTATTCAAATCTCCCCCTCCATCCTTCCCCTCCTTCTTTCCTTTCTTTCGGAAAAATGTTTCATCCACATTTCAAGGCACTGTCTCCTCCACACATCCTCTCTTAACTGCTCCAATACCTTGATCCATCATGCGTTCTTGGATCTTTGGTGTCCTTTACTTTACAAATATACTAGTTTTCATTATTTTAAAAATACTTAGATTATAAAATATACGGAATATTGATTGAAAAATATCCTCAAGGTGACATCAATTCTCTTCATTAACCCAATTCTCAAAGTTGTGAAAACACAGGTTCAGTGTTTTCCAATTCTTCACTACCCACTCACCCTTTAAATCCATTGTAACCTAGCTTCACATATTCAGCACTCAAAAGTTACCAACCAGTGGCCTATTTCAGCTTTCTGAGTGTTTGATGCAGCTGGTATATAGTTCCTTCTTGAAATTCTTCTAGTTTTGACTTTCAAAAAAAGCACTCTCCGGGTCTCTTCATCCTCTGGACATTCTTCCTCCATTCTCCCCTCTGAACTATCATCTACTCTCCAAAACAGAAACATTTCCATTTTCTTCTGTCTATACTAACTCTCATGGTGAACTGACTCAGAAAGTCCAAATCCCTAGCACCAGAATAATTACTACTTGGAATACGTATTCAGTTGGACTTCAAACTCTGTGGTCACTCAATCTAATGCCTGAATTGTAACATATACAGAAATTTAATGTTCCACACAAAGCAAGCACTTCCCAAATAAGAAAATGTTTCATATAAAGGATGTCAAAGCAACAAGAGCATCAGAAATCACCTCAATAAGTGGGAGAATGATCCTTAATTTAACAAATTCAGGCATGAGAACTATCATTTAAGACTATTATCATTAAACCCACCCAAGTTGCTACTCCCTTTGCCTCAAATGCTCTGATCCCTGTTATTTGTGAGTTTGGCGCCCTTACAACCTTCAGTGAACAAGTATCACCTCTGAGAGAAAACTCCCCAGAACATGATGTATAAAGTGGCATCTCACAGAATAACACTTAAGAAACACATTAGATATTTATTTTCTCAATGTCTATCTTTCCTTACAGGAATATCAGTTCTATGAGAGCAGGAATGTTATTTTGTGTACTGCTGTCTCCTCACAGCATGAAAAGATTATTTAGGCCAGAGTAAGCACATAATAAATATCTGTTGAATAAATGAGTAACTTAGAAAATGAATGATTTAATTAAAGTGTTCTCATTTCCCATTTTATAGAAAGTTTGTGGTACTCTAATGCAAAAGCACTGAAGTAAAAAGAAGTTCTTTTACTACATGAGTTAATTCAATATCTGGGTCACAAACAGCTTGTCTTTTAATAGAATTTTCTTAGTTAGAAGTAATGTGATTAGCTATTCTATAGATGGATATTCCACTGTCTTAGCTTTCATGTAACACAAATGACCTTACTGGAGTTTGCTACCAACATTTCTATTTGCTTAGAAGCATGGAACTTTCTTTATTAGAACATCCATCTAATGTCTCCATACATGAACGACTCAGTGTTTATTTTTCCAACATCTTCATTTTCACTGGATCTCTTCTGAACACTTTTCTTCTACATAGACTTTTTTTTTCCTCATAGAGTATTGACCAGGGAGGACCTTACGATGTTATTAGTCCAGGGTTTTTCAACCTTCCTTTCAGTAGTGGGATCTATTTCACTGCAATATCTTAATAGAAGCAGAGCCAAGAGTGGAAAACCTAGAACTATGCCTCCCTCTGAGGCTATACCCACCTTCACTCCAGCATCACTGAAACATCAAAGAGAATCACAGGTCTCCTCTGAAAAACCATGGAAAGTCTAACCTTTCTTAATAAACCCACATGTGCTTTCTGTATTGACTCTTTTGGGGCAGGAAATCTTTCTTTTCCTCTGGGCTCAAAGCATTTACTGGGCACATACAATGTGCCACAAACTATATGAGCAGTGTGCAGAACACATTGGGAATAAGCAAGGAAGGGCTCTGGCTTTATAACCCACCACCCCTACCCACTGAACAGACCTGAGCTGATGGATTATCTTGCTCCAGGGAGTGATTTTCTTTTTCTGTTCTTATCCTTTATTTCTCTTCTGGTCACCCTCCCTGGATTTGTGTCACTGTACTGATTCTCCCCTGGTCTAACCCTCCAATCCCCCAAAACATGAACATCCCCTACAGGGTAGGCAGTGGTCCACAGCATTTCCTTCTACCTTCTCATGATTCAAGAACTAATATGATGTGGGAGCCAACCTTGTCTCTTTTGGGTGAATGGCTCCTTGATTCCCATCCATCTTCCTGATTTTGTTGTGTATGAGTTATACACTGGACATGTCCATCTGAGGTCACCCGCTATCACATAAAGTCCAGTATCCTGAGCTCTCTTCTTCCTCTCCCTGCAGTGGTAGTCCTTTTCAATGTTCCCACTATTTTCAACGACCTCACTAATCACTTAGTTCCCCAGATTTGAAACTTTTAAGTTATCTTTGATCCTTTCCTCTTTCACATCATTTATATCAAAGATGTGTAACAATAGTTTTGCAACATCTTTCTGACCTGATTTCCTGAAAGCTATTCAAATGTAGCTCAGCTGACCGTATTTTTGAAGCAAGTAGGGGCTATGTTTGTTGGTTTACCACCATAGTCACAGTGACTGTCACATAAGATGCCTAATAATCTTTCTGAATGAATGAATAATTAAATGGGGCAAAAATATGCAATTCTTACTGTAGCATAAAAACTGCAAGCAAATTATCTAGTAATAGAGAAATGTTTGAGTTTCTCTATTATTTGGGCACATTTGTAAGGTATTATAGTATAATTAAAATAACATTTTCAAGTATATATTAATGACTTGGAAATGGCTCTCTATTTCATGTTAAAGAGAAGCTAAACACAAAACCATAAATTTATTATGAACACAATTGTGAAAATCTAGAAAAGGGAATACAAAAATGTTTAATGTTGGTTATATCTCAGTGATTTTTTCTCATACTTTTCTTTTACTTATATACAGTTGATTCTCTGAAAAGATTTTTCACCATGGAAATGACTATGCCTATAGATGAGGCTTGAAGGAAACAAGTACAAATTAAGAGGTACTTGTTCCAGGGTGGGAGGTAGAGTATTATAATCTATTGTCCTTGTTTGTTTTTCTAAAACTAATTTTAAAATTGTAGCTTAATATTTTCAATATTCTTCACCCCAATAAGAGTTGTTTAATTCTCTACTTCTGCCAGTATTTATATAGTTGAATTTATAATTTTATCACATTTTTCTTTTTTAGAGACGGGGTCTCACTCTGTCGCCCAGGCTGGAGTGCAGTGGCACAATCATAGCTCACTGCAGCCTTGAACTCCTGGGCTAAGTGATCTTCCCACCTCAACTTCCCAAGTAGCTGGGATCATAGGTACGTACTACCACACTGTATTGTATTATTTTTGTTAATATGCTCTTACATTACTCTCCTGTTATGCTGTTTTATTACATTATGGATAAAATGAGGTTTAAAAATGCTAAACTATCAAAGTGCAGTCTTGAACATTCAACTCACCTTTCACCTACTCCTATACCACTGCCTGATGTCTCCTTTTCCCCTTTATTTTCACTTCAAATATTATACTTTCTTTAATGCTTAACAAAAATTTTCTTAGCAATTTTTCTTTAAACACCCATAACTTACACATAATACAGTAACATCAAGCATTTTTAAAAAATAAAAAATGGTTCGAGCTACAAGACAATATTGAAATCACTTAGTTTAACTTCCTCCTTTACAATGCAGAAACTACTGTCCAATTTGAAAAGGTGGCTTGCTGGGGTAGTGGGTGAGCAGGGGCAGAAAACAAAAACCTTGGATTAGAGCACAACATTTAACCCTTAGAGTTCAGTATTTTAACTAATAGAGAATCCACTGTTATTGCTGGGTCTCACATCTGCTGATCAATTGCTCAGCAATTATTCATGACTCCATTCCTAAAGTATGCCTTACCCACCTGCCCTGATTTTCATGGTCATTACTCCAGGCTGACATCATGACACATAATTCTTCTATGTTTTCATTGTACCTAATGTTGCAGAGTAACTGCTGAAGTAGTATGGCAGAAATGACCTAAAACAAATCCAGTAATGGTAATGATGATACAAATCTGTGATAGCAATATTCCATCCTAACCATGTGGCTGTTACAATACATCCACCTGAATGGTAATAACCATCAAGGAGGTGGTATCAGCTTTCCCTTACATTCTATAAGTCTTTCCTAACCAATCATGAAGCTGTAGGATTATGGTTCCAGTTCTAAAGATCCTGGAATCAGAGCCATGTGGAGGAAAACAAGGACAGGAACTGAATCTGTAAACTGTATCTCTACAGTCAGTTTAATGCAAAGTGCAGTGGCTTAAGGAATAATCCGACTCAAAAGCCAGACTGAGTACTATAGTAGCTTTCAAAGTTGCAAGTGGATCGTTACACACACACATGCACTCACTCAAATTCTGAATGGCACATATTGATGAAGAGGAATATTTTAACAATCGCATCAATCAAATAATGTACAATAGTTTAAAAACCAGTGGATGAAATTTCATTGTAAGCCAGGAGACCCAGGAGACGAGGAAAGGTGTGATTTATCAGGGTTATCAACATTCAAAGACAGAAAAAGAACAGATCTGAAAAACGGAATCATGCCAGCTCCTTTGTCGTGACTGTTACACAACGGGCCATGAGCCACAGAGACCCAGAAGCATCTGCCAAAGGTTTCAGACAGCTGTGCAAGCATTCCCTGCCATTTGTTTAGCTGTTTTGAAGTGAGAGAGACACATATTCCCAGGGTTGCACCAAGTACCCTTCTTTTTCAATTCAGAATAATATGTTTAGAATACAAAATTTTTATTAGTTGTGATTTTGTCACTCCGAATATATATTCACCTGGATGAATGCATTTGCTGCGTATTCTGCAACTAATGGAGGTGAATAGAATACACCATGCCATATTAAAAACCGGGTAATGCTAAAGAAGTGAAAATAAATACTCTTTCCACCTAAGAGCAGAGTTACTGCTTGGAGAATTAGGTGCCTATTTACCTGCCAATTCAAAATGTCTTGAATATAATTTATCAAAATTCCATCATCTTCCTTCCTTTCTTGCATATCACAATGTCAAGGAAAATGATTTAATGGTGAAATTTCAGATTGTAGCATACCCCAGCTCACCTTTTATATATGAACATGGTTATTATGTTCCAGAAATGAATTCATTGAACTTGTTAAAACTGTGAACTGCTCCCTTCAACCAAAGGAAGAAAAAAAGAGAATAGGGAAGAAAGAACCTTAGAAAGAAAAATGTAAAGACTTTTACTAACCGGTCTTTATTTCCTTTCACATATTTTATAAAGACTCAGTGTGTGGGAACTAATTAGATTAGCTGTCTTGGGTAACACGCTATTAATTTTGTGCTTCAAAGTTATTAACCACCTTTCTATGTACAGTTCACAGGCAAATGAATGAACTTAATCCACGTATTAAAACACAAAACAAACCAAATAATCCCATGTTTCATGACTTTTCAAAGTTGATTATCTCCTTGGCAATGCTTTACCAGAGGCTAGATATCCAACTGCCACTTTAGAAAAGAGTCTCTGGCAGTTTATATTAGAGGCCTGTTAAAGTGGATTTAATCACTATTTAATAGTCATTCCTTCCAAGATTAGACATAAAAGGTCACAGAGGAAAAGCATTTATTTTTTCTCAGTGATTTAACCATACTGGGTTTATAAAATTTCCTCCTCACACCAGGATCACACCAGTCTTGAGAGAGTCTACTGTGTGATAATATAGCTAATACTTGCAAATTTAAACAATTCAGTAGAGAAAATAAAATATTTAAAATGATAACATTTAATGTTGAAAGAATTCTTTAGATTTCTCTTTATCTGGCTTTGTCTAATTCTTCAGGGCAAAACATAGCATCATTTAATTCTACAGCAGTAATTTTATATAGAGGATGATCTTCATTTCCTAATTATCAAAGGACATTTTATTGTAAGAGGCATTAGATGTGTAAAATAACTACAGTAAATGAAAGCACTATTGCCATAAATCATGATGCTTATCTGCATTTGTGGGTCTCTGTGCTCCAACAAGAGCAATGGTAGTTTAGTGTATCAATAATCCCATGGGAAATTTAAAATGATTTATATCTCTGACTTATTAAAAGCCTAGTCATAGCTCAAAGGTCTCCGAATACCCATAAAATTAGGAAACTAATGCCATAATATTAATAAATAATAGCAAAATTTCATACAGGAAGTAATCCAATAAGACATTACCCAATGGAAATTACTTCTGTTAAACAAAGATTTCAAATGAAAGCTTTGACTAAGCTATGTCAATAAATTACACTTTTATGAAACTCACTTTTTTGTTCTGTTGCTGTATATCTCCCTTATATAACAATTTCTTTTCTTTTATAATTCAAGCTAAAGTAATATATAAGTGGAGCTATGTCTTTCAGTACAATTCCCTTTTTAAAGTTTTCTGCTTTCAAATACAGTATAGTAATAATTCTACCAGATATCAGTAATTTGACAAGTTACATAATTATTGTTCAACAGCTATCAGAGAGTGAAAAGTGGAGTCTAAAGTTTAGAAAATTATCAGCATATAATTTAGTGATACTATTATTATTATACATGAGCTTTATGTAAATAAAAATGCTAAATATTTGGAGATATGTTTTTGCATAAAAATGTATATACACTAAAGCCCATTGAAGTTCCTTCTAGGCCATTTTTGTCAATACAAAATATATGGAAAAGTTTATATTTTTAAGAAAATTATTGTGAAAAAGTTATTTAAAATAATTGAATAAAAGTAAAGTATTGAGTAGAACGAAAAAACAAACATGTTTATAAAAGCTGCACATTTATGCTAATGGCCATAAAATTGAGTAATTTAATCTTGGATAGGAAAGTACTATTTTATATTATTTTTATAGACTCAGTACAATCTCAGTAAAGTGAATAAGAGACGTTCTTGGGAGCAGGGAGAAAAAAGGGCTTCATGAGTTTAAATGAAGGGATGGATATGAAGAAATGGTCAATACATCTATATAAATTAAATTTTATTGAAATAAGGACTTCTTATTCTAATAATTATTCTTAACTAACAGGATGATTGTGCAGCATTTTATTATAGTGAAAAACTGAAAACAAGCTATCAATATTGGGCTGGTTAAGTAAATAATGTCTCATCCATACAACGAAACACTCCCCAGTCATTAAGAATGATAGGTTTCTGAATTTATTTTTCATTGAAAGGTGCTAATTACAAATTGTTTAGTGAAAATAGCTGGTTCCAAAAGCATATACAAGATATGATTCAATCTTTTCAAATATGTATAGAAAAACTCTATGGAAGGTATATGTCCAAGTACTAGATGTGATTTTCTCTGCATGGTAGGACAAAGGGTGATTTTTTCAGCTTTTATTCATTTTAACACTGTAGGAATTTTCCATTATTCATTTTAACACTGTAGGAATTTTCCATTATAAAGATACACTATTTTTATAATCATGTTAACATTTTTGGGAATTTATAGATATCGAATAAAATAAAATTGAAAGGAAGTGGATACAGATGGTTTCTGAAAGAACAAAACCAACAGGACAACACTTTGAGGACGGTTTCTATGTTAGGTACTTTGTTGATTGTCCATTTGTTGTTAGCGCACAGCGACTCACAGGGATATAGGCTGCTGCATAGAGGAATCAGATGTGCTTTAATTTCCTAGTTTCTAGTCTTCTTTTCTTACCATTTTATTGCTGACATTAAGGTGAACACAATAGTGATGGAGCCTCAGTTTGTATCACTACGCTCTATTGCAGATTTTATTCTTAATATGATAGCTATATTTTAATGTTGCACTTAATTTGTCTAACTCTGATTTCATGTTTTAAATTACAGGTTTATATGAATATTAGCTAATGTGGAAACTCTACTGAATAAAAGTATTTGGCATAAAATGATGTAATAAAAATAACAATGATTTATATATATGTAAAGTATTTACTATGTGCCAAGCAGAGTCCGAAAAGAACTTATATATTAGTCAATTATTCTTCAAAGCCACCTATGAAGAAGGTGCTATTATTATCCCTCATTTCAACCATGAGAAAACTAAAGCTCAGAGAACTAATAAGCCCCTTGCTGAAAGTCCCATGGCTAAAAAGTGACAGAGAAGGGTGATAAGTCCAGATAGTCTGGCTCCAGAACACTTACTTTTTGCAGACTTTCAAAAGTTTAAATAAGCTTTTAATTTTAGAATAGTTTTAGATTTACAGAAAAGTTACAAAACATAATACAGAGAGCTCATGTATACCCTTCGCCCAGTTTCCCTCTCTAGTGAAAATCTTACATAATATGGTACATTTGTCACAGCTAAGAAACTCACATTGGTACACTGATATTAACTGAACAACATACTTAATAATGTTCTTCCTTTCAAGTATTTCATCCAGGAGACCACATTACATTGAGTTGTCATGTCTCCCCTAGCCTCCTGTGATTTATGACAGTTTCTCAAACTTTCCTTGTTTTTGATGACTTTGACAGTTTTGAAGACTACTAGTCATGTATTTTGTAGAATGTCTGTCAGTTTTGGCTCGTGTGATGTATTTTTTACGATTTAACTGGGGCTATGGTTTGGGGAGGAAGACCACAGAGGTGAGCTGCCATTATCAACACATCATATCAAGGGTACACCCCACTAACATGACTTATCTTTGATGATGATAGCCTTGGAAAACCTGACTGAAGTACTGTTTAACTGGTGTCTCTATTGTAAAGTCACCGTCTTCCCACTGTCCATGCTCTGCTTTATGGAAGGAAGTTATCAAAGCTCACAGTCAAGGGGGACGGGGGAGTTAAGCTCCACCTACATGAAGGGGAGGGAGTATCTATATTAATTATTTGGAATTCTTCTGTCATTTTTAACCCATTACTTTCTCTATATTGCCTCTCCCGCCCTGTTCCTTCTTACCACTTTCACATGTTATTCATGTACAGTAGTATAAAAACATAATTCTTAACTGATTTCCTGCTTTTTCAAAGGTCCAAAATATGTTAGAACCAAATGTGACAATAAATTTGTTTTAAATTATTTTCCACAGACTGCTATAAAATTTGTCATTAAGTGACTAATTAGAAACCATTGTTTCTCAGAAATACTCTGTAAAGGACTTACCAGAAATATTCGTTCAAGTTGATCCTGAATGTCTTTCATTCCTGGAAAAGCAGCAACTCCTTGGATCATTTCAACAAAGATGCAACCTACTCCCCTAAAGAGAGAAGAAAGAATAATTACAAAACTTCAATACATTCTGCTTAGGAAAACTAAATCTGGAATTAGAATATCCACTCCTACAGAAGAGAAGCAGCGGGTAAACAGTTTTCTTTTTCCTTCTAACTTTTTAGATTCAGGAGTACACGTGCAGGTTTGTTACATGGGTATACTGTGTGACTCTGAGGTCTGAGGTATGAATGATCCCATCACCCAGGTACTGAGCATACATAGTACCCAATAGTTTGTCAACCCTTGTCTCCCTCCCTTCCTCCCCCTTCTAGTAGTCTCTAGTTTCTATTGTTGTCATTTTTATGCTATGAGTACCTGATGCTTAGCTCCCACTTATGAATGACAACATGCAGTATTTGGTTTCCTGTTCCTGTGTTAATTCACTTAGCATAATGGCCTCCAGCTGCATCCATGTTGCTGCAAACAACACTATTTCATTCTTTTTCATGGCTGCATGGTATTCCATGGTATGTATGTATCACATTTTCTTTCTCCAGTCCATTGTTGGTGGGCACCTAGGTTGAGTCCATGTCATTGCTATTGTGAATAGTGCTGTGGTGAATACGTGAGTGCATGTATCTTTTTTTTTAGAATGATTTGTTTTCTTTCAGATATATACCTAGTTATGAGATTGCTGGGTTGTATGATAGTTCTGTTTTAAGTTCTTTGAGAAATCTCCAAATTGCTTTCCATGGTGACTGAATTAATTTATTATACATTTTCACCAACAGTGTATGAGCATTCCGTTTTCTCTGTAGCCTTGCCAGCATCTGTTGTTTTTTGACTTTTTAATAATAACCATTCTAACTGGTGTGAGATAGTATCTCACTGTGGTTTTGATTTGCATTTCTCTGATGATTAGTGATGTGGAGCATTTTTTAGTATGTTTGTTGGCTGCTTGTATGTCTTCTTTTGAGAATGCCTGTTCATGTCTTTTGCCCATTTTTAATGGAGTTATTTGATAAACAGTATTTTTAATGAGCACCATGAGCTATCTAGGTGACGTACACCTAGATCCCATAACCTACCCACTCCTCCTGCCCCCATCTACTGCCCTGAAATAACTCTAAATAGATGCAACTATACTGGGCTCAGAAAAGGGTGGAAACCAATCAAATAGTGCATTTTAGTGCTATTACTTACAGAATACAGTTAAGTCCTTAGCTTGATGTATGAGTCCTCACAGTCATGTTCAAACATCCTTTTCCAACTATATTTCACAAACTCATAAAGTATTGTAGCCTCTAGACATTCAGTGGTTCTCAATCCTCTTTGCATTAGAATCACCTGGAGAAGGTTAAGAAACTGCATATCTCTGACCACAAACCCCAGAGATCCTGTTTCAATTTATCTAGGTTGGAGCCCAGGCATCCACATGGGCTGCTCAGATGATTCAGGGCAGCTACAGTGAGAATCGCTGAGCCAGACTGATGTACCTGAGTGCCAAGCATAAACCTATACCATTTTACTCAAATTGCTTCACTACCTAGAGTACCCTCCTTCTTTGCCTATTTGCTCTTGATAGCGAATTCCAACTCAACCACTATAATCCTATTTAAATGCATCTCCTCTGTGATGCCTTTCATGGATCTTTCAGCAGACAGAATTGCTCCCCTTATGAGCTTATGGATTAAGCCCTTACTCAATATATCAGCCGCCATCTACTATGCTTGACATTCTTTCGCAGCTTGACCTGCCAATCTCACAGTTCCCACCTAGCAAGTTAGTCCAGTAAATCAAAAGGCCTTGCCTCCCAGACTGCTGCATCTTGCACCTAGCCCAACAGGAATAACCAATCCATAGTATGGACAGGGAGCCACTTAGATACTTCTGCTCCTCTGGAGAATAGGGCAGTATGGTAAGAAACTAGCATATGTAGATGGCTAAGTCACATTAGTGTCAGGGAAGTAGCATGAATGGCTACACATTCCTGCAGATGAAATCCCCTGAACTGACTAGGTTCTTGACTTCTGCAGGCTTAGATGTTCAGATGATCCAGTTTTGTTTTGTTTTGTTTTTTAGAACTCTCTACCTCCTGGAAATTCTCCAGATTTTTACATTGGCTGTATTTGAATGGGTTTATGTTTCCTGCAAGTATTCTAATAAAACCATGAACATATTGGGACACTTCTTCCACTGCTGCACCCCCATACTCAATTTAGGGCAAGCAAACCCTTGAGTCTTTATTTCAGAAACCTAGGGGTTAAGACCAAGTGACCTACTTCTCTAAAGCTACTCCAGTTGTTATCACAGTTGTATATAAACAGTGTTTTGAATTAAAGAAGTGATGTATTTGCAGAAATTGCTTCCCTATTGTACCACATGATTCTTATTCAAAGTAAACACCAATAATATACAGTGTTAAAATGACTCAAAACAAACAAATGCCATTTTATATCATAGGATGTAATTTTATTTAAGTAGTAAATAATTTCAAACCAGTGTTCTAGGTAGATGGGTTTTTACACAACATGTTTTCATTTTAGATTTGAAAGACAACATAGGTATCAAGAGAATTATTTTATTAGGATATTAAGAAACAATGATGTGCTTATAAATATTAGGGCTTCAGATGTCTGGTTAAGTCTACTTAAATTTTCAGTATGGTGGCTTTCCAAATTTTTCTGTCAGGAATTCTTTTCTAAGACTATTTTCTTCTTATTTAAGTTTACACAATAAAATACCTTGGATCTTAAATAGCTACCTGCACCTTCCTTTTTTACACTCAGCGTATCCTCTCTGCTCTTTACTTTTCGGTCTTCATTTTTTCCCACCATAAGCTGCAGCTCAGAGTGTGAAGAGCCTTAGCAGAAGCCATAGCCACCCCCATTATGTACACAGCTAGGCTGGCTAGGAAAGTAACTATTACATTGCCAGAACTACTTATAGAATTTATTTTAGCACTACTTGTGTTTAGTCTATATCATCTCCATAATATGTTACTTAGAACGATTAAAAGACAAATCTATGCTGCAATTCTATTCAGCTGGAATGGAATGATGTAGCATTTTTATAGGCTCTTATCTGCTTAGCTGGCTAAGACTTGGATTTTCGTTTCTAGTGGATGTTTCCTATGACATCATCTTTTTCAAAGATGCTTGAGGATGTACTAAAGAAGCTGAGGGAATTACACTTAAAGGACTCACAAAAAGAGATAAAATGTAAAAGAAAATAAAAAGTACATGTATAAAACATATCAACATATGAATATAACAGAATTCCTTATTACTGGACTGCCTTATTGCCATACAGCAATAAGAGTTCTTCAATTTAATATGAAAGAACTAGTGTCTGTTTACCCCACACCTCTTTCTACCCTCCATTAGCCCCATGCTCCCTCTCTCAATGGATTAAATTGACTGCACTGAATGGTTTACTGAGAAAAATTCATCCACTTAAGCACTATAATTTATGATACATAATCTTATATCAGGAAATGTCTCCTTTGTTCCTTCTTTTGAGAATTTGAATAATTATGTAATTATCACCTACTTAGTCTAAATTTTTCAAGAATAAGAACTGGTCACAAAAGCTTACAATCAAAGGTGTCACAGGATGCAGTATGCTCAAACTCTTATTTTAGGATTAGTTCCCCAGTAAGGTAATATATAAACACCCACCGAGGCTCACAGATTCTTCAATTTTTTTGAACTAAACATTTCCCAATTTAATTTCTGTCTCAGGTATATGAATGATTTTTTTCATCACAATTCAAAACAAAATTTTAAGCAGAATTGACAATTTGTTGTCAGTACAACCAGGGACAGACAATCTTTTAGTATTGAAACTTACATAATCTGGGAGTTTTTGTTATTAAAAAGATTATAAAATTATAACTAAAAATTGGCCATAAAAGTGCATTTAGAATGAGCAAATCAGTCAAAAGCAATCACAAAATTTTAAAAGGTAACAAATGCAATAAAGAATCTGACATTTAGGAAAACAATGTAAAATTAACTATCTGACATTTATCTTTATCTGATAAATCTCTAATACATTTCTTTCTATAATTTTGGCTATATAATCTTAATTAATTCTTCTTATGACAATTCTATAGTAACATTTTTTGTAACGAGAATGTAGAGATAACTTAGACTTTCCTCTAGCATGGTGGTGAACATTGGTTTGGGGGTATGTCTAATAGTTCAGAATTTTTTTTTCTCAGCTTCACTTCTCATTGTTGGTGAGGTCAGTAAACTTTTAGGACTGTTGTTAATTTTGGGAAAACCCCCATAAAGATTCTGTTTAGCAGATCTGTATGGTATAAACACAGTAATTCGAACGTATTTCAGTTTACACAGTTCCTTCAGCATGAGAGGACATGCTTAGCTCAGAGTGTAGGGTTAGCAAGGATGCTTAATGCCTGAAAGGGCTAGACAAGTGCAAGCTGGTTGGATTACGGAGTGATGGCACTGGGAATGGAAATATTCCAGGTTGAGAAAAAAGGGTCTAATAAACTGAAGAAACTTTAGAGAGCTAACTGCTGTTGTTATGGCTCTATGTGGACAAGAGAAGAAAAATCTAAAAAGAGAGCAGAAGTCCATATTCCATTCTAAGAATGGCTTCTACATTTTTAAATGCTTGAAAAATATCAAAAGAAGAATATTTGGTGACATATGAACATTACCTGAAATTCTAATTTCAGTATCTATAAATAAGCTTTAATGAAAAACAACCACACTCATTCATTTAGGTACCATGTATGGTTGCTTTTCTCATTGAAATGACAAAGGTAAGTAGTTGCTACAGAAACCACATGTCCTGCAAAACCTAAATTTTTACCATCAGGCCCTTTACAAAGTTTGTGAAATCTTGACCTATGTTATGTTCCACTTGCAAAAAAACACAGTAATAGAAGAAGTCATCCTAATCAGTTATGGAAAAACAAATAAAGAAAGTATAATATGTCATGATTATTTGTAAGTAATTAGTAGAAATAATCTCTTAATTATGATCTGTTTTTTCACTACTCTCTTTAGCAGTTTTCCTGTAATAAAATATGCCTTAGAAGTTTCCTGTATTTTGTCAAAAATTAGTAGATATTTTAAACTTGAAGATAGATATTTTAATCTCTAAAGTGTTTTGAACTGAGAAATAAATTGGGAGAAAATATATGTAGTGATGTTTTTAAATAAGGTGCCATCTAACTTTTTCCCAAAATAGAGAATTTGGTGAGCTGATATGTATCATGAGAGGGAGAAGAAGGACAGTTTATTTTACTAACTTTAAAAAAGTTTCTATTTTATATTTAGAAGATAGGGAAGCATTATATCATGCTTGGAAGTACTACCTTTTATTTTATAAACATTAGAAAATTTTACCTGTTAACTTTAATTTTATAAACATAAGGGGTTTCCAAAATTATGCTGGTTCTATCCTGATTTCAGAGGATTTTCTTTCCACCTGTTTTCTTTCTACTCATACCCTACATGCGTGCCCCTATATTGACAACAGGAGAGGAATCCAGTTTTTAAAATTATCCCTTGAACTTTTTTCTTCCTTAAAATCAACAGTAGAGGCTGCAGGCAATGAAGCCTCCACATGCTGTGCAACTGACTTCTATCTCCAAATTTACATCACGTCTGTATCCACATTAGATTTTCTCTGCTCCAGCCATGCTGTTCCACCGTCCTCTCATATAACTTGCCACAGTCCTTCCCATCCCAGGATCTCTGCACGGATTGTTGTTCCCTTTGCCTTCTCTGTACCTGGTTAATTGCTTTTTGCTGTTCAGGGGTTAGTGCAAATAGCTCCACTTAGAAATGTCTTTCCCAGTGACCACCTGTAAGGCAGTTCCTCCTTACAGCCCCAGCCCCAGTGTCTCACCCTGCTTTTCCTAGTTTGTCCCCTTCAAAACACTTAAAAATGTTCAATTGCATTTGGCTTTTGGGCGTGTGTCTCCTCTAGATGGAACATCTACAAGATCAGGGACAAGGTTGTGGACATCACCTTATTCCCAGGACATAGCAGAGTGTCAGGCACATAATAAGGGCTCAAAAATATTTGCTGAATGAATCAAAAGCAATGCAACCCTCGTTCCCCTGGCTATTCTGTGTGAGCTGAGCTTAGTGACTTGTTTCCAAAGAGTATAGTAAGGAAGTAGGAGTGGAGAGTGGGTGTGGACGGCAAATTTACAATGGAGAAAACTGGCAAACACTATCTCAGCCATGTGACAAAGGTTAACATCACAAGTGGTATGTCATGATTTCCCATAAGTCTGATGTTTATGGGCTTTTTAAAAGAATAAACATAGAAATTGATCTCCTGGTCTTAAAGCTTGAAACATATTTGTCTTATCTGAGTTTGTTTCTCAGGAAACCCACACTCAGAACTCCAACAGTATTACAGAACTGAAACTTCTCTTCCTTATTTCTGCCTAATTCCTGTTTCCCCGCATGTAGCTACATTCCTTCTCCACTATATAAACCCCCAATTTTAGTCAGCTGGGGAGATGGATTTGAGACTTTTCTCTTGTCTCTTCAGCTGCAGCACCCAAACAAAGGCTTCTTCCCTGGCAAAACTCATTGTCTCAGTCAGTGGCTTTCTGTGCAGCAGGCAAATGGGACCTAGGCTGAACCCCTGGTGTTTTGCTAACAGTGCCAAGAACACTCACAGGACAATGACAAGCTCTTCAATCAGTGCTGCTGGGAAAATTGGATATTCTTATCCAGAAGAACAAAACTAGACTTCCACGCCTCACAGTATACAAAATCACCTCAAAATGATTAAAGACTTAAACATAAGGCCCAAAACTATAAAACTACTAGAAGAAAACATAGGGGAAACACTTCAGGACATTGATCTGGGAAAAGATTTTATGAATAAAACATCAAAAGCACAGGCAACAAAAGCAAAAATAAACAAATGGGATTATATCACACCAAAAGCTTCTACACTTAAAGCTTCTGTACGGACAGGAGATAAGTCTCCAATCCTTCTCCCCAACTGACTTAAACTGAGTTTTTATACAGTGGGGTAGGAATGTAGCTACATACAGGAAAACAGAGTGAAACAATCAACAGAGTGAAAGAACAACCCACAAAATGAGAGTAAATATTTGTAAACTATTTATATGACAGGGGATTAATATCTAGAATATATAAGGAACTCAAATATCTCAACATTGAAAAAACAATCTTATTTAAAAATGGGTCGATGAGGCCAGGGGCCATGGTCGATGCCAGTAATCCCAGCAGTTTGGAAGCTGAGGTGGGAGAATCGCTTGAGACTAGGGAGTTCCAGACCAATCTGGGTAACATAGCAAGACTGTCTCCACAAAAAATTTAAAAAAAAAATTGCCAGGCATGGTGGGACTGCACCTGTAGTCTCAGCGGCTCAAGAGGCTGAGGTGGGAGGATTGCTGGAACCCAGGAGACTGAGGCTGCAGTGAGCTATGATTGTACTACTGCACTCCACCCTGAGTGACAGAGAAGGACCCTGTCTCTTTAAAAGAAAAAAAAAGGGGGACAAATGGTCTGAACAGACATTTTCCAAAAGAAGACACACAAATGGCCAAGAAACATGAAAAAGTGCTCAACATCACTAATCATCAGGGAAATTCTCATCAAAATCACGGTAAGACATTTCACTCCAATTATGATGGCCATTATGAAAAAGATAAATAACAAATGCTGATGAGGATGTGGAGAAAAGGGAACTCTTATATACTGTTGGTGGGAATGTTCTATGGAGAACTGTATGGAGGTTTCTCAAAAAACTACAAATAGAACTACCATATGAGCTAGCCATCCCACTACTGGGAATTTATCCAAAGGAAAGAAAATCAGTATATTGAAGAGACATTTGCACCCCCATGTTTACTGCAGAACTATTCACAATAGCCAAGATAGGAAATGAAGCTAGGTGTTCAACAACAGATAAATGTATGAAGAAAATGTGGTCTACAAGCACAATGAATACTATTCAGCCATAAAAAAGAATGAAATCTTGTCATTTGTGACAACATAGAAATGGAGGACATTATGTTAAGTGAAATAAGCCAGGAACAGAAAGTTAAACACCGCATGTTCTCACTCATATATGGAAGCTAAAAAAAGTCAATGTCGTAGAAGTAAAAAGTAGAACAGAAGATACTAGAGGCTGGTAAGGGTAGGGAAGGAAAGTATAGGGAGAGATTTATTAAAAGATACAAAATTACGGCCAGAAGGAAGCAATAAGTTCCAGTGTCTTATACCATTGCAGGATGACTATAGTTAAGAAAATAAGACTATATTATATGTAACATATACTATATATATTATTAAGACTATAACAATAATACTATATTATATAGTTTCAAATGGCTAGAAGATATTGAATGTTTCCAACACAAAGAAATGATAAATGTTTTATATGAGTTTATATGAGGGATGGGCTAATTACCCTGATCTTATCACTATATATTATACGTATCAAAACATCACTATGTACCCCATAAATATGTAAATTATTGTCAATTAAAAAATTAAATTAAAAATTTCATATGAAAGTATTTGAAAATGTATATATACATATACTCTATGGCAAAGGAATTCAAGGTGAAAAGATTTATTTAAAATACTATATTTGGGGAAATGGTGGGGTGGAGTGTGTAATACATAGAAAAAAATGGAATTCATAGGGAAGGAGTAAGAACTTTCCTCCATTAGAACAGGGAAAGACAAGTTCAGGGTTATTTCTGTGGGAATGCCTCCTGGATCTCTTAGACTATGTTAGGTCCCCTAACTCTGTGCTCTCCATGATACTTTCTACAACTGCAATTTATTTATTTACTTGTAAATGTAGTAGCCATCATCACCTTTCTTAGAACAAAGATTTGGTCTTTTACTTTTAAAAATATAATCCAAATGACTGATAGGGGTTTTGGAGATATGGCAACATAACCAGACCTGAATGAAATAGAGTTAGGTCAAAAAGGCACCAGCTAATATGCCTTGTCATGTATGTATCTGTTCATCATAGTCCTGTTGGGATTTTATGGTGTAGGATAACTTTATATCTTTCAACTAAAATATGGATTAATTACATCCATCAGCATGCATAATAAAAAATCTGCATTTGATCCATGATATTTTCAGTGGACTATACTCAGTCAATTTTCTCAAAAAGATATTGTTAACTAGATGGTAATTAACTCAATAAATAATTATATCACATGAGGAAGCAGAATAAGACCTAAAGGTTATTATTTCTCTAGTTGACATTAATCTAATTTTGGTTAGATTAAGATATCAAAAAAATAAAACATTGTTCTCCTTCTTCCCTAATTCTCAAGGCAAATGTTTGGCTCAATCTCAGCAGATAATGTAGAAAGACTCTAATATTTTAAAATACGGTGCAATGAAAATGTCAGAAAACATTGCCTAGATTTTAGTTTTTTATTTCATCCATGTGTTAGGAAAGGCTTGGGATTCCTTAGGACTGAAAGCTTCAAGCAGAGTGACAGTTTCAGTTCTAGAGGGATCATGACACAGCACTGCCCGTGCACTGCCATATGTGCAGCAGGAACAATGACTCATCAAACTTAGACTATTATGGTGGGGGGAGACCTGCCCCTTCTTATACACAATTTCCTAACTGAAAGTGGTAAGAGGCCTCTTCTCAAGTTTAGAAAATTATTTAGAGCCATTCAGAGCCATCTAAATTGTCAAAACCTTTGGAAAGAAGGATATGAAAAAAGGGAGTGTCAAGCTGTTTCTGATTCTGACAGGAGGCAAGCAGATGAACAGAACCATAACTCACTACAGGTTAGTTCTCTTGCCTTTCTGCCTTTTGACATTATGCTGGCATCAGAAATTTCCTCGAATCCTATGTATCCTTCCAAAAACAGTACTTGAAGCAGTGCTTCTCATCCTTTAATGTGTATGCTAACCACGTGGGGATCTTCTTAGAATTCAGATTCTAATTACTGGGTATGGGTTGAGGCCTGAGATCCTGCATTTCTAACAAGCTTCCAAGCCATGTTGATGCTGCTGTTCTCAAAATCAGATACCAAGGGGCAAGAATGTAAAGGAATTTGGGTAATTCTGTTTTGAATGGAGTTTTATAACTCAGATCAATTCTCTGAACATATATTCAAGCTCCAGCCAAAGGAATAACATAGAAAGAGGAGATCACTGAAATGAGTTAGATTAAATGCAAAACATAATCTAAATTTAACACACAGGGATGCAATACAAGCTCAGAATGCTTCCACATGAATTAACCTAATAGGTAATTTTATTTAGCCATGGTTCACTGAAATAAACCATTAAGGAATTAAAGCTAGAACTATTTGATGCACCAGAGTAGCCATTTATTTATCTTACTCTTCTCTGAAGGAATGTATATATTTGTAAAATAGACCAAAGAACTTTCTTCCCTAGGAGGTCAGCTTCAAAAAGATGAAAATTAAAAAGTGACTTTTTTATATATTCTGAAAGAAAATTTATTACATATAACAGACTTAATCTTTTCATTTTGGCATTTGCAGTATTTGAAAAGTGAAAGATTAAAAAATTACATTCTGCATGCCCTTGGTGACTACTGAAGGAACCGAATTGATTAAACTGCCACTCATCATTTACTGTGGTTAGTGCTTCATTAGGCACAGATAGGCACAATATATCTTAGTCAAATACTTCTATGGAGTATTTTACTCTCAAGGAATGAAAATATAACCCTAGATTGTGGGTAAAAGCCCATCTTAGAAAACATTTGATTCAAAACAATAAACTTTTAATATAACAAGAAACTGTAACATTTATTTTTCAACTATGAAACAAAATTATATCTCTAAGAAGTTCTACTTACAAATTAAGCATATCAGAATAAAAACAAAAGTAAAAAATAAAGTACAGGAAGTTAATATAGTTCAGTAGACTCAAGGCCCAGGATGGCCTGCTGCTGACTTGGAGGGAGGCACCAGGCAAGTGATTAGAATCCTCTTACTAGGATCTACATCAGCAATAAAACTAACAGGGAAGACTGAGAAGCCCAACTATCTTAAAGTACCAACCAGCATAAATGTTCCTTATGTTCCAATGATAATTTTTGCTTATACACTTTAAGTACTATGTACATTTATTATTATTTTTTTCTAATGAAATGGCAAAGTTGTATTTTTGCTGTCTGGTTCATTTACCAGATCCAGGAATCATCTAAAATCTTTTGCCTTTTTTTTTTTTTCTTCACTATGTGTATACAGTCATCAAGTTGTCCACATCCTAAGTATTCCTAAATACTTCTACAATCTGATCTCCAACCGCTTTCTCTCTTCCTCCTTACTGTCCTTTTCGAATGCTTCTGAAATCCTATCCTCCATCTCTATCCACAAAACACCAGATATTTCACCTGTTCATCTTTGTCCATGGCATGATCTACATGTCCTTCAAACCTAGCTTTGTCAGCTTGGAAATATGGCTTTGAGAAGTCAGGCAGAGTAATTACCACTGGGTGAAGCCTCTCCTGACCCCCTTAATCATTCACCAAGGATAAATTTATCACCTTCACCTCTGAGCTGCCACTGTCTTAACCATATACCTGTGCTATGGCTCATCACACTGTCTTTCCCTGTGACCTTGAAGGCATGAATAGATCTTTCTCATCTTTTCAGCTCCAAGATCTCACAAACTGCTTTGTACAAAATAGGTGTTCAGTAAGTATCTTTAAAATGAGGGAATAAATGAATGAATTGCATAAACTAGTCTGAGGAGTACACACAAGATACTGCAACAGAAAAAGGCATTTGATTTAGAGCTAATATTATCATATGAAATTAAACACTAAAAAAAATCAACTCAGTAATTTCACCAAAATATCTAAACTCTAACTTCATTTCTAAGAGACTCCAAAGGAACTCCAGCAGTCTCCATGGAAACCTTTCCCTCCACTGTACAATTTACTCAAATGCTAACATTTAGAGATAGAGGTACCTTTGAGAAGGCTTCAGACAATGTTTTGATTTTTACATGTCAGGAAGCTGTATTATATGTTAAAGTGTCTTAGTGTTGGTCGCAGAATCAGAAACTGCATCTCCTGAATCCAGGGTTAGCAATCTCTTCATTATGCTATGCTGCCTCCGCAGTCAGAACAACCTGTCTTTATTTGGTCAGCCTGGTCAGGTTAAAAAAGACGAAACAGAGATGGCAACTTTGATTCCTTCCCAGGTGACACAAATGCCAGCAAAGATAAAGTTAAAATCAAAACCAAATCTTCAAAATTAGAGGGTTTGGCAGAGAACACAGTAAAACTACCCTAGAAAACTGAAGTCTACCATCATTCCTAATGCACTGAAAATAAGATGTTGGCTGTGTTTAAAAAATGCTTAAAAATTTGGCTGGGCGCGGTGGCTCACACCTTTAATCCCAGCACTTTGAGAAGCTGAGGCGGGTGGATCACCTGAGGTCAGGAGTTCAAGAACAGCCTGGCCAACATGGTGAAGTCTTGTCTCTACTAAAAATACAAAAATTAGCTGGGCATGGTGACGCATATCTGTAATCCCAGCTACTCAGGAGGCTGAGGCAGGAGAATTGCTTGAACCTGGGAGGCAGAGGTTGCAGTGAGCCGAGATTGCACCACGACACTCCAGCCTGGGTGACAGGGTGAGACTTGGTCTCAAAAAAAAAAAAAAAAAAAGCTTAAAAATTCAACCCAGACTCCCACGGATAATGAAGACTCTAGAGATGGAGTCTTTAATAACTCTAGGTTACATAGATAATAGGGAATATTTGGACTGTTTACATCCAGCAACCAGTCACAATTAATATAAAAATATAAATAGGAAATGCCCTCACTGAGGACTACTATAAGAAAAAAATGAAAAATATTACAAGAAATAGGAGAGAAATATTATTTCTTGTATTATGGAACAATGAAAGAAGTTCCATTTGATAATTCATTTAAAACTCTACCAGTGACGGCCCTTCTCTAAGGAATAAGCATAGATCAGGCAGAACAAGAAAAAAAGAAAATTAATAAGCCTTGCACATCTTTAATTTCTGTTTATATGACAGCTGATGCAAAATAAGGAAGTCATATTTTAAGGCTTGTCTCTGCAAATGTATTAATCCTTATGCAATAATGTAGGAAATTAGGAAAAATTTATTCATGGGTAATTATCTTAAAAATCAAAGCAAAAGACACATCAAGCAATCTATTTCAAGAAACTTCATGTGGCATATTGTGAAGAGAAATCACTGCTAAAACCATGTAAATTATCTTACTATAAGGAGAATTCTGAACTTCAATTTACACTATGTTAAGTTGATATATTTAGTTCCAGTCATCAAATGGCATAGCTAGACTTTGATGGACTATGGATAAGAATGCTGAAATGGGCACTACTAAGATATATGACTGGATGATTGATATTTTACAGTAAAATACTTGACAACCACCTAATATGTGAGATAATAGATGCAAGACCTAAAGGCAAAAACCTTTCCAGTACAGAGTATCAGGGCCCATTTTTTTGGTGATGTCTGTGGGCTTCTTGGAATATTCCCAAATATTTGCCCTGGAATGTAGCTTTGCAGTCTGGCCACTGCACATAGATTACAACTTGAATGATGCCTTTGGGGTTGTACAATGCAGTAGTGCTAGTGGGCGAGGCTCGAGGCAGGAACCAGGTCTTTCTCACCTTGAGCCTCTCGACATTCTGTAATGTTTTGCTGAATGAATAAATGAATGAAGTGACTAACAAGGTAAAAGGGAGATTTTTGTGGGAAGGGAGCTACCCTGAGATTCTAGAGCTGTATTTTGTTTTGTTTTGTTTTTTTCTGTGTTACCACCAACCACACGCAGTGTGTGAGAAAAAACAAACAAAAACAAGCACCTCTAATTTCAGGTGTTATAAAATGGTCACAAATAGATGGAAATTTATTTATTTCTATAATAAAGTTTTTCATCTGTTGGAGTTTCCATTAGGCTATGAATATATTAAGTATTCAAAAACCAATATGGCAAAAGCTAACAATAAAGGAAGAACCATTTAAATCATCAATCAGAAAAAAATGAGAAAAGCTTTGCCAAGCTCAACTGAAAATTCAATTATATAAACATCCCACTCTTGGAATCTATTGTCTCACACAGAAATACAGAGAACTAGAAAATGCCACAGTAAAAGATGAGCTACCCACATGGGTGTAGGAAAATAGGAAGCTACTCAGATTCAGTCATTAGTAATTACTAAGCGACTGTCACATACTATGAATACGTTTTGTTTTATTTTTATTGAAATTTAGCAGGCTGTTTCTTGGACACTGATAGGTTGTTTTAGTTGAATTCAAGTTTAGTTCTTTTTCAACTATTGCTTTATTTATTTTCTTTTTTTTTTTTTTAATGACATCTACCAACAGGAATCTAAGGATACAACATTTGAAGAATAAATTTTTTAAAAGACCCACAAATATCTATCAATTACATAATATAGCATCTAAAATTAAGAAACCCACCAGAACATTTAAGTTATAGTAATTCATACAACAAAATACCAGCAAACGAAAATGGGATTCTTAATTAAAATACACTCCAGGTAATGCAGTACTGAGGAATTAACTCACAATTGTAATAATAAGCACAGAATTCTCCATTTCCATCCTTCAATAAGCAATACGAAGTAGACATCCTAGTAACATTCTAGTAGGCATCTTTAGTAACTATTGTCACACAATGACATTTATAGAGGCCCCTAGTTTCTCTCCAATCACATTTCCATTCAATCATGTCTTTCCTGTGCATACAAGTTAATCCACTTTTTCACCTTCACTGAATTAGAAATTTTCTATTGCCTAAACACTTGTTGAAAATGCTTCACTACTTTTGCTGGTTTTTAACAGCAAGCTTTTTTTTGGATTCATACAGCCCACAGATCCAAAGAACTACTTTCTGTAATGCACTCATATAAAATTATTATCTCTTTAAGAATTATGACCTCATATTTTATTAACTTGCATCACTTTCTCATCAACCAGTGAATGGCTTTCTTTTCAGGTTGGTTTTCATAAATTTGTTATTTCACTAAGAGTTAAATGGTAGGGATTATAAACCACCACCACACTAAGATGCCAGCAGTCATGAATTTCCTGCCTGCATTATGCTATTTAATCGGCTCCCACTCATCAGCATAGGCAAGTTAAATGTGTGCCCTAGGAAAATCACAAATGTCTACATGGCAAAGACCCTTAGTAGTCAATGTGCACAGTTAAAGTCACCAATATTAAATAATCAACAAAAGCAGGGCATGTGGTAAAACGTGCACAGATCTCCCTGTCTGGACACCTCTGGAATTAGGGCAGCTCCCTTCCCACAAAGATCCTTATACAATACGAACCTAATTCCCTCCTTATATAATATGAGCAGCCTGCCTTCCCTTCCCTTCCCTTCCCTTCCCTTCCCTTCCCTTCCCTTTCCCTTCCCTCCCCTCCCCTTTCCCTTCCCTCCCCTCCCCTCCCTCCCTCCCCCCCTCCCCTCCCCTCCTCCCCTCCCTCCCTCCCCCCTCCCCTCCCCCCTCCCTCCCCCCTCCCCTCCCCCCTCCCTCCCCCCCTCCCCTCCCCTCCCCTCCCCTCTCCTTCCCTTCCTTTCCTTCCTTCATTCCTTCCTTCCTTCCTTCCTTCCTTCCTCCCTCCCTCCCTCCCTCCCTCATTCCCTCCCTCTCCCCCTACCTCTCTCCCTTCCCTCCCACCTCCCTCCTTCCCTCTTTTCACCCCTTCTGGACAACCTTACATAATATGAAGACATTCAAGGTGAGAAAGACCTGGTTCTTGCCCTCAAGCAGCACCCACTAACATGGCTGCATTTGTCTTCTCCAAAGTGACCAAAGTGTCAGTTAGGAAATAAATTTCAAACAAGGATAAAAGAACTCTAGGAGAAGGCACAAGTCCATGAGAGGTAACCTGTTTTGAGAAGATGTAGATGAAGACATGACAATCTAGGCAGACCACAGGCAGTTACAGCTTCAAGTTATAGTCAGATTATTTACCTACAACAACTTGGAAAAAGTTCAGTATGAAAAAAGTGTGAAGCTGAGTCTGACAGCTGGAGACAGAGGGGAGAAATGAAAATTTGTATGAAGAGCAAACTTTTGCCTCATAGGTCTTCTCTGACTATCTCTTATCTCACCCTAAACACACACCAGCAGGGTACATGACATTAAACCCAGGAGGCCTCAAATTGAAGACAAAAGTTGCAGTAGAGAGCAGGGCGAGGCACTGAGCTGAAAAAAAAAGGGAAATCAAGTGAAAAATGCGTTTACTGATGTATGTGACCATCAGCTCCCCTTTCCACTCTGCTTTGAGGATGTCAGCTGCTTGTAATCAGCATGTGAAGAGGAACAAAGAATAAGCCTTAAGATACTGACATCTGAGGACCTCCCAAACAGAAGTTTAGCTCTTTGCCTGAACAATATACATTGAACTGACTAGTTAATTGGGCCCTTCTAAGTGTATAGATTTATAGTGCTTAATGTACAAAAGTAAATGAAAAGCAAAAAAAAAAAAAATGTCCCCATCCCCATGTTTAAGAAATAGAGATCAGAAGGAAAGGAAGCAAGAACAATTTTATATATGGAAGCTGAATGTTTTTTTAAAAATAGAAGGTTTGTAAGATAAAAAGTTATATAAAAGACTTTAGAAAATAGAGGATTAAGAAAGGAGCTCCAATATCAAAGTAATACAAATTTTCTAGAAAGTGAAGACAGAGAGGATGGAAGAAATCATTTTTTTAAAAGAAATTCAAGAAGTTTTCTAAGAACTAGAACACATTAGTCTTTATCTTGAAGGAAACTTACCCAGCACCAATAGAAAAAGACACTACCAAAGCAATATCATCATGAAATTCTGGAATACCAGGGATAGAGAGAAGAACCTAATTCCCTCCAGAGAGGAAGTATGCGGGGGCACACAAATGATCGAGAATGGAATCACACTTCTCAGCAGCAATACCAGAAGCTCTAGGGAAATAAAATAATGTACTGAAAATTCTGAGGAAAAAATTAGTATTCAAGTTATACATGATCATTAATGATGTACACTTAGCCAAATATCAATCATTTGTGAAAGCAGAATAAAGGCATTTTCAAAATACTAAGAATTTGAAAACTGTATCTCTAATGTATGCATTCTTCTAATGCACCTAAAGGAGGAAGACATGGAATCCAGATAAAGGGAATCTGCAGTCAGTGACACTCCAGAAGGAAAATGGATCCAACCCAGAAGTGACTACAAATAGAGCTATAAGAGAACCAATAAGACATACTGAAATACTCCGAGTCTAGCAACAGCAGGAATCCATGACTCCCTCTCCAACTAAGAACTAAGTGTGATTAGTGTGTACTGAGAGCTAGAGCCATGGGAGAGAAGCTTCCCCGAAGAAGTTGTAGTTAGTCATTTCCAGAAACATGGTCTAACATGGGGAAGAATTAGGGAAACATATACAGTCACTCTCTCCTCCCACTTGTTTTTGCCTGAACCCAGCTGGAAACCAGTAAGTGATGGCAGCTCAGAGGATGCAATTCCCTAGGGGTCAGCCAAGTAAGACACAGGGCAGGACAGAAGACGGTGGGGAACAGACTGGGAAGAGAACAGAGAATAACCGGCTTAGGACCTACAACACCATGCAGAGACAAAGTGGGGATGGGGATGAGTGGGGAGCAAATGAAGTCTGAGATAAGAAGTGCTACATTGTGCTAAGGCAAGAAATCAGAAAGCTGAGAGAGGAAAGTTTCAAGAAAATGGTTGAGGAAAGGAGATGTAAAAAAAGTAAATGGAACTGACAGATCTGCTGTTGTGTTTGAGAATTTGAAAAATACGCTTTCATAGGTAATTGACAAATTCTTCACAATTAGCCATAAGAGCAAAGACAACTAATAAGAATCACAGACAGTTATTAAGTCCAGGAAAAGCAAAAGGTTATACAAGAAAATATATAATCATAAATACTACTTGACTTTAAGCAGGAATAATATTTATAAACGTTCTAAGATGAGATATAGATTATAAATTAGTATAATGAAGGTTGACAGAAGCAAGTTAAATCCTCATCTACCATAATACCTACTTAGTAGACAGTGTCGAAAATAGTAAATCAATGAATAGCAATATAAGCAATTTAAGACAGACAGAAGTAAAGTACTATGTCTAAAAGAGTTAAAAGTAAAAATAAATAAAAAATAATTAAAAGCAAACAGTTAAAAGTAGTTGCTTCTGGAAAATAGGATTAAAGGGTGGGTATGGATGAGGCAGAAGATCACTGTTTTTCTATTGTTATTGTTGTGGTATGTATTCGTTATGGGTTATACTTGCAATAGGTTTTATTGTTACAGTTTTCTGGTTCGGAAACTGAAGCTGGGAGTAGCTACAGCTAAGAAGTGGCAGAGGGAAGCTAAAGCTAGGTTTTCAATGTGCTTTCTACTGTAACAATGCCTCTCCTTTACACAGCAAAACACTGCTAGTTACATTTTGTGAAAGCTGTCACAATCAAAATGGAGTCACTTGTGTTAAGACCCCTGAAAAACAGAGCTGGGGAAGGACACGAAGGAAGGGTTTTCACGAATGAAAACTATCACAAAAGGCTGCAAAAAACACAGCCTGGCACAAAGGCCGCTGCAACCTTACACACACACAAAAATACTTCTATGAAGACATCTGCCTGCCCAATGTCAGATGCTGCCACCCTTGTTATTGATCTTTGTAGTCAAGGATAATTATCATAAAAAATTATGTAGTTCTTCTCATTTTCCTTTAAAAACCATTGTCGGCCGGGCGCGGTGGCTCATGCCTGTAATTCCAGCATTTTGGGAGGCCCAGGCAGGTGGATCTCAAGGTCAGGAGTTCGAGACCAGCCTGACCAACATGGTGAAACCCTATCTCTACTAAAAATACAAAAATTAGCTGGGCATGGTAGTGGGCGCCTGTAATCCCAGCTACTCAGGAGGTTGAGGCAGGAGAATCTCTCGAACCTGGGAGGCGAAGGTTGCAGTGAGCTGAGATCACGCCATTGCACTCCAGTCTGGGTGACCGAGCAAAACTCCGTCTCAAAAAAAAAATAAAAATAAAAATAAACCAAAAAAAAAAACCTTTGTCTTCCATCACCTTCCTCAATATTCCCATTTTTGTAGGTCTCACTCTTGGGGCCAGGCTGGAGTGCAGTGGTGTGATCATAGCTCACTGCAGCCTTGAAATCCAAGGCTCAAGCCGTCTTCCCACGTCAGCCTCCTATGGGACTATAGGCACCCTCTACCATGCTAACAGAATTTTTATATTTTGCTGAGATGGGATCTCAGCATGTTGCCCAGGCTGGTCTCAAATGCCTAGCCTCATGCCATCCTCCCACGTTGGCCCCCAAAGTGCTGGGATTACAGGTGTAAGCCAACACTCCTGACTACATATTTCTAAATTAAAACACACACACACACAGACACACACACACACACACACACACACTGTCTCTCTCTCTCTTAAGATGAGAATATCCTGGGCCAAAAATTATTTTTGATTCTCAAGACATAGACAGTGTATTAATTTCCCTAAAACCAAATAGAGCAGCTTTTATATATCCCATAGCACCCTTGGATGCTACACCCCAATAGAAATGCAGTATTTTTAGCTTGGCTGATTGACATTCTAAGAGTTGATAAGAACACTATTCAAAACATTTGTGGAATTTTATATTTCTTAAAAAATTTTACATGTAACCATCTCTTGTTATTCTCACAAACCAGTGAGGCAGCTGAGTATACCAAGGGTTATAATAATGTCATGAAACTGAGTCTCTGTGATTGGCTATTTAAAAATCACCCAAAAACCAGTTTGTGGATTGCCAATTATTGTGCAAATATTGATTTAAAATGGGGAAATTTTTATTTATTCTTAAAGAGATTTGGTAGATCAATGCCTCATTTTACATATTATCATTCATCTAATTTATTGACAATAAATGACCAAACATACACACACACATATACTCTTTCTCTCACAGACATACACACCAATAAACAACAATGGAATATAAAAACTATAACCACACTAGACTTTTTTTTTTTTTTTTTTTGGAGATGGAGTCTCACTCTGTCACTCAGGCTGGAGTGCAATGGTACGATCTTGGCTCACTGTAACCTCTGCCTCCCAGGTTCAAGAGATTCTTCTGTCTCAGTCTCCCAAGTAGCTGGGATTACAGGCACATGCCACCATGCCGAGCTAATTTTGTATTTTTAGTAGAGACGCAGTTTTACCATGTTGGTGGGGCTGGTCTTGAACTCCTGCTCTCCGGTGATCCACCTGCCTCGGCCTCCCCAAGTGCTGGTATTACAGTTGTAAGCCATCGTGCCCAGCCCCACACTGGATTTTTGACAGAAAAATAGAGGTGCTTCCCTTCAGCATCCCAAAGCTATCACTAAATTTGGCACTTTGGTAGCCACTCTAAAATGCCACAATAACCTAATATGAGAGAACTGTACTTACAGAGATAATTTGTATTAGGCAATGTAACATTAAGTTTGTTGCAAGGAATTTGAGTTTGTAGTCAGCAGTCTTTAGTGTGAATTAAATACTTGAATGTGTTAAGTCTCTTCTGTTTAGTAGTATTTAGCAAATTATTGCTCTAGTGCATTATGAGAAAGGTGACCACATGTCACAGTTATCTCTGTTTTACATCTATTATCCCGGCAGAATTATTAACTCTCAATGGTGTCCTGGTATAATAATAAACTATAGGGTCATCCTAATTTTAAGGGACTTCCGTAGTGGGAGTAGGCTTAGAAACCATGGCTACCACCATGAGATCAGCTTCAATCTCCTGGATGTCCTTCTGACTGTCCCCAGTTCTTTTGTTATGTTGTATTGCATTTCGGTGGCTACACCAATAAGTCACTTGAATCATGCATTATTTGAGCAGTTCTCAAGAACTCTTAAAGAGGTGTTACATTTGACAGTAACTAATTCGTATGTTCCTTTGGTCTTATGACCTGATTAATTAGAAATAGTACAAACAGTGCTGACAGACAGATGATTCAGTATAACTCATGAACTCAAATTCTCATTCTTACTATCCTTTGGTTTAAAATGAACTCATTCATTTTAGCGAAAGTAATAAATGAGTAATGGCTAGGAATTGGGAAAATATTAATACATGCCAGCATAAGTACTAGTCTTGTGAAAATGTATTCAATCCAATGATACCTGTTGTGGTTTATTAAAAAAAACCAAAAAACAAAAAACTCTTCCTTGCATAAAACTATATAGTAAAATGTCTTAAAAAGTTGATGGCAGGAGAGAAAAAGAGTCCACAAGCTGTTGAGAGACAGTGAAAGACACCCACTATATTTGAGCTATACAAAGGACATGACTCAGAATATAACCTAAATTATAAAATCTATGTTTTGCTGTATTTGTGTTTTGGAGTTGCTCTAGTGGTAAAATAAAGATCAATTTGTAAACAAATCATCTTAAGAGATTATGTAGTATCTTGTAAAAAGAAAGGGCTTTGAGTAGGTTATCCTTGAGTTTGAATGTGTACTCTATTTACTAACTGCATGACCTTACCCATATTATTTAGTCTCTCTGGGTTTGGTTTTCTCAAACTGTATCATGGTAAAATAGGTAAGTAATTAAAATGCATAACAGGGCTCAGAATACAGTTTGTGTTCAATAGAAGTACCTATTGTTGTTACTATTATTATTACTCAAGTCTCAAATCAAACCACAGGACCTCATATAGAACAAATTGATTTTCAGAGTAGGGGCTATGCTAGAGCTAATTTGTGATTCTTTACCTTAAAACATTAGTAAATAAACCTAAATCCTAAGAAACATTATTTTATTATATACACTTCCTTGGTTCAAGAAAGATCATTAAAGATGATGGCAGAATTTTGTATACTGCCAGTATGTATGGTGATTAGACTTATTTAATAAAAAAAGCAAAGCTAAATGGCCTTTTAATACTTAATAAACAGGCAATTTCTTTTCTAATATATGCAAAATCAATTTTGATGTGGACATTTTTCTATATATCAAGAGTGGTATGGAAATTTTTTCTAACCACCCAGCTGCTACAATGTTAAATAAATTAATTTTAATCTTAAATCAGAGATGTAATAGAGAAATGGATGATTTAATATGCAATCTCATTACATTTGACAGGCTTATTTATAAATGACTTGCCCCGCATTTTGACAAGCATAGTTAATATGTTAATTAGCTTCTTAAAAGATGATGAAAGGAAGAGACTGTCATGCTATCATTCTTCATATACTGTTGGGGTGCTGGGGAGTACTGTAGTTGATACCTCAGGGTAGTGCTACTATATATTTTACCCACCCCCAAAGCACTGTCGTCTTGATGAGATAATCATTTATTAGCAGAAAATGACTTAGTCACCCTATTTTAAAAATTAAGCCCTTAAAATAATCCCAAGTGACCTTCTGCTTTTCTGCTTTCAAAAAATAAATGCAGCTCTAAACATATTTATGAACTTCTATAGAGGAATATACAGCTTATTTGGAACAATGACCTCAACTGAGCAGAGCTTCCTAGCAAGGGAAGAACTACACAGAGAAGCTGCTTGTTACATCTGCACTTCTCTTAATGTAGCTTTCAGAACTTAGTAAGCATTTTTGGTTTAGAAAAGCTTAGCAATGATTTCCTATGCCTTGACTTTCAAAGAGTTATAAATCCAAAAATTAAGAGAAGTTATACAGAGGAAATGTTCACTTTGATTCCTCTGCTTAAAATTTCCTTTACAGAGGGAGATAGAAGTATCAGAAACTATCCATATTGATAAAAGCATCAAAAACTAGCTATCTTGATGAGTTCCCAAATCACACAGGGTTGTTTGTTTATTGCAAGTGTTGGAGACCTGGAGGAGGAAATCGTAACACGGCCACCTCTGATTTCCATCACTTGCTGGCAAATGATAATGCATATGTGTCTTCATTAATATTTTTATTTCCTGTGGCTATTTAAAGAGAAAACTGGAAAATGTAACACTGTATAGGGATCGTTAGTTTTTAGTTACGACCTTACTGCCCCATGCTGATAAATGAACTGTAAAAAGGCCTGAAACTACTGCCACCTGCCTCCCTGCTATTCTCCATGGGTTAATATTTGCACTTCTCTTTGCTACAGCTGAGCCATGACTCAATTATAGTCCCATTTCTAGTTCTCTGAAAACCCACCATCGATGTCATCGATTATGCAGCAATCAGTGCCTGTGAACTTCTCTCTAACTGGAAAAATACATTTTATTTGACTTATAGGATAATAACAAGACAGCTTTTAGAAAATGGCTTGAAATGAAATCAGATTCAGACAGGCAGGTGTACCATAGATATAACACAGATTTTAAGGCTTGTAAGTGAAGAGCCAGTAAGCATGGGAAGCTATTCAGACATAACACATTTGCTATTTGGTTCTGGCGATGAATAATCTTGGCATATAGACAAAAGGGCATTTGGGGTCTACTATTTTCTATCAGTTTTCCTCCTTTCCACTTAAATAAGTCTTCTTCTTGTGCTTCTATTATGTCTCTGTTCAAAGCAAACTGGCAGAAAGTGTCCAAACTGTCTTCCTTGAGAGAATGAACACACACACGTGGAAGAAAAAGTGACACACGCTGGAAATCAAATACGGAGCTACACCTCAGAAACACACATATTATGTCACAGTCCATTTGGTTCTTGGTGATTTTAAAGGTTTGGGAAACATTAGCCACTAGTATGTAAAAAAATGTTCTTGAGGGTAGAGTCTTAACTGAACTGCCAAGCAACTAACACAAAACTGGCTCCAAGCCACAGATGTTTCCAACCAATGTTTTACTAGCAGAGTCCCTAACTGACCTCACTGAAAGACAACCTAGAATTTCTATACCCCAAAAATAGAGAAGCCCCATAACACAAGAATCTTAAGTAATCACTATTTGCATAGCCAACTATAAGTCAGGAAGTAGGAAAGGGATAAGAAAGTAAGTAATATCCTCATTCATTCATTCATTGGCCTTTATTTTCAACTTTTTCTGCCATTACACTAATTATCTAAATATCTGTTTTACCCAGATCCCTGTGTTGGGAAAAAAAATATAACTGTGTAAACAACTGTCCCCCCAAAAAAGCCAGGAAGTGTGATAAAATAAAGATTAGCTCAGCCCCTTAATGACAGATGATCATCTTTATTCTCAGTGGTTTAGAATATCACTAAAATGCTATTAGATTTAGTATAACGCATTACAAAATTTATGACAACAGATCTTAAGCTGTATGATTGTCTGATTTTCTTGTAGCTCTATTGAAAGCTTTTGAGCTACACTTCAATAAAAATAAATGTGTTCTCATGTACACAAAATGTTGCAGGTATCCTCTGTGGCTTTAGAAATCCCCAAGTCTCATTCCTAGGGAGGGCTGCTGGAACATAAAAAAATCTGCACTGTGCCCTAGATAATGAGAAACTTGTTTTCTCACCATAACATTTTTGGATAAAAAACATCAGGAAAGAGGCAGGCCTCATCACAGGCCAATTTATGAAAAGGGAAGATTACCGGGGATAGAGGACTGAAGTAAGTATATAACAATAAGATAAACAACACATACTGCAGTTTTACTGAGGTTATAAACTTACATGAACACACGGAATTCTACATATGGGGGCATAATCATTCAGGGAAGATGACTCCTATTATAAAACAGCCATGTGCTATATAAATTGTTTTACTTTGGACACAACTGTGAGTCTAGAAAAGAAATTTTTCTATTAATAAAAGACATGTTCAACAGTCTGTCCTTCATGCCAAAAATTAGATTATTCCCTTATTTGATTGATTTGGCTCACACTTAATAGGGAACTCAGCATAGTTTACCATTAATACTAATTATAAATTAAATCTTGACAGTCACTGGACCTCATAAAATAGATTTTTAAAGCTTTGCTAAAGCATGTGTGAAAGTGAGACCTAAAATTAAACATATAATATTTTTTTAAGTAGTCATTTTATTTCATTTTGGATAACTAGTGTCAGAAGTTTTCAGGTACATACTGTGAGTCAAATTGGTGCCTAACAGTTACACCAAAATTTTCAGACCACTCATTAGAGCTTTGTTGCAAATTTAAACATACTCCCTGCTACTTCAATCCTGTTGCTGTCTGGAGATATATACTTCCCTTATTATAAGATACGGTCACAAATTAAGACTCTTAAGAGAAAAATCATGATACTGACAGTTAGAAAAATGTCTCTGCCCCTGTCCATCAAGAACCATTACCACACACCATCTGCAAAGGAGACTCTAATTAGAGAACATTCCCAATCATGTTTTTAAACATCCAGCAGCATGGCCACATGCAGGCAAACACTCCTATACCATTAATCTTCATTCAAACTGTTAGGATGTTTGTCTAGGCTTGACCCAGACCAAGCACTACAGATAGATTAGCTAGAGTAAAGCTTCCATTTCTCACCACATGTCAAGGCAGGTGGAATATTCTGTTGAGCCTAGAAGGACATCTGGAGGTCTGTACCACAAGGTAACCACTTCGTTGGAGTATGTGTGGCTAGGGACGGATTTTGCTCTTGCAAGACCTGTGGGTTACATGAAACATAAAGAAGTTTAAGAGGCATTAGCAAAACAAGGGAATTAAAATTTGAATGTTCACAGTTTTAAAGGTCAAACCTGATCTTTTAATACAGAATCAGGAGTGCCATGTCAAAGTTAATAAAAAGCTGGGGAAAGCATATTGTGGTTTCTGTTTTTAACACATGCTAATAACCATTAAAACATTTATATTTCCTAATAAAGCACTGATGTCATGAATCTAATAAAATATCAGCAGAGTACATAAATAATTCATAAACTATTAATAACACAGGAGCTTAGAAGTCTCTTGAATTTTTTAGATTTATAAGTATTGTGAGAAAGGGTTCCTTGGTCAAATAACTCTGAGAAAAAAGTAGATTAAGAAAGTTAAAGAATACTTAAATTGTGAAACTTCTCAGTTTTCTTAATTGTTCTAATGCGTATCGTGAATCTGCAAGATGAGAGTATAACACTTTCCTCAAAGAATTGTCCTACAATTTCTTGTGGTTTCAGTGTTCTGTCAAATACTCACTAGGAAATGCTTATTGCAGAAGCTCTTCTGAAAAAACATCTAAATAAATAACTGTAAAGGAATAGTCAAATCTGGTACATACATTGATGAGATTATATATGATAAATTAAAATGTCCTCTAAGAATTTTTTTAAACTGGGAAGGTGTTAAGTGAAAAGGTATATGCAATTTGACCTCATAACTATAAATACTCATGCACAGAATAAAGATTGGCAGGTCTGGGGTTTTTTTCCCCTCTAAAAAAGAAAAAAAAGAAAAAAGTTTGGCAGAAAATACATTTAAATGTCTTCAGTGGTTACCTCTGGAATATGGGATTACCCATATTTTTTAGTAACTTTTTCTGAGTGTTTTCCCAAGATTTGTGGAATGAATGTGCAATTATTTTAAAAATCACAAAATCTACAGAAGTCATTTTTTAAAAGAAAAAAACCTGTGTGACAGTTTTTCATCTAGCTGTATTCATTAGTGACAAGAATATTTTTTTTTTCTGTTGGTTTGTATTTTATTTTATTTTATTTTATTTTTTATTATACTTTAAGTTCTAGGGTACATATGCATAACGTGCAGGTTTGTTACATATGTATACTTGTGCCATGTTGGTGTGCTGCACCCATCAACACGTCAGCACCCATCAACTCGTCATTTACATCAGGTATAACTCCCAATGCAATCTCCCCCTCCCCCCTCCCCGTGATAGGCCCCGGTGTGTGAGGTTCCCCTTCCCGAGTCCAAGAATAAAGTGCTATTTATTGTTACGATGTTTGTAGCACTTAAAATATTTTTACAGTGAACCCACCATAACATATTCATTTTAATGTTCTATTTAAAATTTTTTATGTAGTAGTAAGGAAATGACTTTTTCTTATTTATTAAATGTAGCATTCCATTTTCAGTATTATATGTAAATTTTAAAATTAATAAGACAGCTGGTAAGACAAAGAATTTCTAATTAATTCAGCTACGGTTACAGTGCCCCAATTTTTTTCTACAAGTCAGTTTTAATAATAATGCAATGGTATACTATAAATTGGTTAATATTTATAAGTATTCCATATTAAAATATACAGATTACACACACACAGACATACCTACACATTCATGGTCCCCAACTTTTCTGCACATGAATGGAGTAACTATTTTTGATAACAGATTTCTATAACAATATCTTCCTTCTTTCCTCTGCAAGGTTTTATGCCACCTTAATTCACACAAAATTGAACAATAGATGGGACAATCAAGATGATAAAGTGTGGCCAGAACTTGGTAACCCCATTAAAAGGGTTGGTTCCTCCAATGACTATGGTTCCATATGGAGACTAAAGAGCCAGGCACAAGTCCTGAAATAGGTTCTGACTTGTTCCATATGCTGTTGTCAAGTCAAATGGGATGCTAAAAACATTCGGGCTTGATTCTCTTGGTTTTCCTGAGGCCCTGTTGTCAGAAAGCTAAGCCAGAAGGATGAGAGAATGAAAAAAGTTGAAGATTTTCATTGACAGCTCAGACCAGGCTAGTTATAAAAAAATTGCGATGTCCTCAGTTGTAAAGGGGAAAATAAGACCACAAAATAACCTAGAAGTAGTATAAATCAAAACAACCACGTGTAATTTCAGATCAACTATGCTCACTTTGAATATGAGTCTGCTAGACTGGTTAAATATTTTTGGAAAGTACAAATAGAAAAAAGTGCTTTATCTACACTTTTTTCCCACGTTTAGGCCAAAGACTACTCGAATTTTATTCAGATGAGCCACATAACGTCCCAAAACAACAGTAAAAATAGCTTTCAATATCTAACTTTCCAAAGCTTAAGACTGAGTCTCTTAAAATGGTTTGCATGTAAATGTGTCAGATAGAGTGAAGAATGTTATTACATTTTTAAGCTACATTATTCTACATTGCTTGAGAAAAATTCTCTTATCTCATTTGAATATAGTTAGTCAATTAAAACAATTTATTGTAGAAAGTGTCCTCTATATTGATCGACAAAAAGTTTTTACCCTAAAAATGTCTGTTTGGTTAATAAGATAAGAAAATCCCAAAACTTTTCAGGAAGGGAGAAAATCATTAAAACAATGACTCAAAAAACAAAAATAAAAGAAAGACAAAAAGAAGCAAAGTAAGAGAAAGAAAAGAATGAACAAAAGAGGAAAGAAAGATACTTTGAAGTATAAATATATACATTTTTAACAAATATTTTTGGTAAAGATATTGATATGTGTTTACATAGTTCATGCATCAAAACATGCTTACTCATGCAAAATTTATTAAACCACATTCTTCAGTTGAAAGAAAACTGTAGGACAGGATTAATTAGCACAGCATGTGTGAAAGCTTTCTTTCTCTGTTCTTTGTCAGTTGCTATGGTTACACTACAGGAAGAGAGCTACACTACCTTTTAAAAAAGATGCAGTTCATGGATTACTATCAAAACTTCTTATATCAATGTTTAGTTTGATTTAAAAGTCAAAAAGCAAAGTGCTAACCAGACAAGTGCAGGTTATATGCACGTTGCTGCTTTGGCTGAGTGTGTGCTCAAGAAGGGGTACAATTTCCGATGGGCACCTAAAATGGCTTGCATAAAATTCAGTGTATCCAACTTCAAGGTGCTGACATTTCTAACTAATGAAAGACCCCAGAGTAAAGGGGATAATCCTGCTATTCAAGCCCTACTGCCAATGATTCAAAGTTGAGCTGCCCTGATACTAGCATAGCAGAATCTTGGATTTCTGGAGGAGTTAAGAAGCTTTACAGCTAACCTCTTATCCGATAACAAAATTCCTCCTCACATCTCTATGATGGTTATCTTATAGATAATATCTGCTGCTACCCTGAGCCTGGTTCTACCCTCTGGCATGGACACAGAATAAATCACGGGATAGTGCTCCCAACATTTTCCCTAAGCAGACCAGCCATTCAGCACCAAACAATGAAAACTCCTCAGGCCTCATCATAATAGCTCTCTCTGCTGCATTAGACTCTGCTGACCACTCTCTTTCTTCTACATTTTCTCACTTTATTTCTCAGATAGAGGATAGTTAACCGGAATGACTTGGTCTCCTTCTGGGACCTTCCCCTTTTTGCCCCTTAAATGCTGGTTTTGTCTATAGCTATATATACATATGCTCAAACCAGTGCTTTCTCAAACATATACACTTTATAGGTCACTGGGCCTTATGTCAAGTTTTTTAACTGTCATCCATAGATGATTTCGCCCAAGATTTTATCTCCAGCTTATACTTGTCCTTGGACTTCAGACCTGGTTCTATGTATTTCCCTACTAGGCATAGGTGCTAGATGTCCTACAGGCACTCAATATAATTCCAGCCAGAAGTAATACAGAGAATACACCAAAAGAGTCCAGGAGCAAATGCATTTTACTAGTAATTATTTTAAGTTCCAAAAAGAGCCAAGGTTCTTTTCTTTTAGCTGTACACAGATGTAAACTAGAACTTATATTCCATGTACATTTAATTATTCCTTCAAATTCCAGTGCATCCTCTTCTTTGTAGGTGGTAAAATTGGCTGGGGATTTGAGCAATCTCTTTAACTCTGTGGAGAAAATTGCTCAACCTAGGATGAGGTTCAGAAATGATAACTCCCATTCCTTTGCTTTGACTAAGGAATTGAGAAGGAACTGGCAACACTGACTTACTCCTTTCTAACTAAGTGAAATTAATAACAGCAAATCTAGCTGAATTTTCAGTCAACTAAAATGCAGTATAGAAATAGTACCTTTCATTACTTCAGAGTCTTTCCAGAAAATGGACGAACGCTTTGTGTTGGTCAGTGGTTTCATATTATATTATGGAGTAACTCCCACACCTCTCTCTCAACACACCTTACTCCCCAAATTAAACAATCAGAAAAAAAAAGTCTTGCTCCTAGTTAATCACAAAATCAAAATTTCTAGGAGAAAGGTTCCTTTCTTTATCACTTGACTCCAGACAGACATAAAATGCTTGGATAATATTTTACCACAAGATAGTTACACTGGGAAGGGAAAGACTTGAGGCCTTCTCTATTCCACGAATCAGTACATGGGGTGAAGGCTTTTGGACTTCATTCACATTCCACAGCCAAAGACTGGCCAAGAATTTCTTTTTTGATATAATTTTTAAATGGAGTATTCTCCCTCCTACAGGATTTTTACTATATTAAATATCTTATGATGTGGTAACACTATTTGAAGATACTCTATTGCTGCTATTATAGAGTATCAATAAACAACCAACAAATATTTTCTTACGGTGTTCTAGCCTTTAATCTTTTCTCTCTGTACTTGACAAGGTTTCCCTGAATGACTTTATTTACTCCCATGGCTTAAGTTACCATCTATATATACTGATGATCCCAAACACATATTGCTAGCATCAACCTTCCCCTAAAGCTTCAAGTTTCTATATCAAAAATGTCCACTTAGATCTTCCATGATAGTCCACAGGTATCTCAATTAAACATTTTTCCTGTCTCCAATTTTCCAACCAGTACTACATCCTTTAGCATTTCCAACTGACTGCTATACATCACCATCCATCCATTCACCAAAGCTGTAAGTCTTGTTTTGGTGTAGTCTCCCTCTACTTACAAAATCACAAAACCCAGTGGATTTTACTTTATAATTTTCCCTCTTTTCTTCCTCCTCCTTAGGTCCTCATATCACCTCTTGATGGATTATTACACTAGCAAGTCTGACCATGGCACAATATTATCTTCAAAATGTAGACAATAAATGATGTACATTTATTAAAATTATTTTTATTGTTGGCCAGGCGCAGTGGCTAACACCTGTAATCCCTGCACTTTGGGAAGCCAAGGCAGGTGGGTCACCTGAAGGCAGGAGATCAAGACCAGCCTGGCCAACATGGTGACACCCCGTCTCTATTGAAAACAAAAAATTAGCTGGGTATGGTGGCACGTGCCTATAATCCCAGGTACTCGGGAGGCTAAGGTACGAGAATCGCTTGAACCCAGGAGGTGGAGGTTGCAGTAAGTTGAGATCACGCCTGGGCAAAAGAACAAAACTCCGTCTCAAAAAACATAAATAAAAACAAAAATTAATTTTATTGTTTAATGGAACATTCCTCAATGCGAATAACAGTAACAATAACAACAAAAGACTTAAATGCCCAATCTACTCATATAATCACTATGAGATGTGGGTACCCGCCAACTTCCTCCCTCTTATTTGACTTACTAGGAAGTGTATCCTTTCCAGAAAATTGGGCATCTTAAGGAAAGGCCTGTTTTTTGTTTGTTTGTTTTTTAAATACATTTGCCATCCTATGGTGTTGTTTAAAGTGGAAAAGTAGTTTCAAGATTACAATTAAAATATGCTTTTCTTTCCTTTGAATGTAATATATTTGTTTCGGTTTCTGTCTAGACTTTCAACAGTGCTACTTTTTACAAGAAACCAAAATCCCTTAAAAATGTTTAGATTTATTCAGTAGTCTTCCTGCCGAATTTTTTAAGTTCAATAAATTATGCCTAACTTGTATATATCCTAAAGGGTACAGATTTTTTTTTAAAATATATATTTCATTTGGCCGGGTGCAGTGGCTCATGCCTGTAATCCCAGCATTTTGGGAGGCCGAGGCAGGTAGATCACCTGCGGTTAGGAAGTCAAGACCAGCCTGGCCAACATGGTGAAACCCCGTCTCTACTAAAAATACAAAAAATTAGCCAAGCATGGTGGCGGGTGCCTGTAGTCCCAGCTACTCGGGAAGCCGAGACAGAGAATCACTTAAATCCCGGTGGGGCAATTGCAGTGAGCCGAGATCGCACCACTGAACTTCAGCCTGGGCAACAATAACGACACTCCATCTAAAAAAACAAAACAAAACAAACAAACAAAAAAACTATACACATACACACTCACATATATATAATTTTTAAATAACAGAAATAATAACATTTTAATATAAGCATTCCACAGAAGACATAAAATATTCAAATAATTAACTTTCAGGTACAGTACCGATTTATTTTTTTTCTATTTTTTCTCTTTTTGCATAGAAAATAAAAACAATATGGTTCTCTGGGAAATAACAACTTTAAGTGAAATTAATAGATGTGGTAAACAAACTAGTTAGAATTCTTTGGCTAAATACTATATGAGAAACATGCTTTTGTTCTTAGAGCATTAGCATGCGTATTGGAAGACTTGTGATATGGCAAAACTAAATGCCTAGTAGTGGTTCTGGCACTATCTAGTTTGTTATTTCTCCTTGATTAAGTGACTTAAGCTTTCTAGCTTTGGTTTCACTATGTGTGTGATGAGGGGCCTGAGATATGGGGTCAGTAAACTATGGCCTGAGAGCTGGTCATTTGTCTTTGTAATTAAATTTTGGTGGAAAACAGCTACATCCATTCACTCATGTATTGCCCACAGCTGCTGTTGCATTAAACCATGTGACCCATAGCCTATGATATTTAGTACCTGGCCCTGTAAGAAAGTTTGCTGACTCCTGGGACAGACTAGGCTAACTTCAAGTACTAATTCATTCAAGTACTAATGCTCAGTGATTCTAAGAAAATATTTTTCACTAAAATCTTCACTCAATGTATGAAGATCACATGTGCTCAAATTCTTAAACAGCCCTTTAAATAATTCCACCTCAATGATCCCATCACATCACATCTGCATTAGCAGTGAATGATTTAAATCATTTTCAATAGAGTATATGTGAATATATCATTTTCACAGTTCACTGGTTTACATTTCATTTGCTAGTTTCTGCTTCTCAGTTAATGAAACTTGTAGTTATTATTCCAATGCTAGATGACAACACAATATAAAACATGAATTTCAAAGCCTGACTAAATCGGCAATTTTGATGAATTTCCATAACCACACTGATTTATTACCAATTTTCAAAACTTAAAGGTAAAACCCATTGATTCATTATAAGAATCTGTTTTAAGTCAAGGTATAATATTCAGAACTTTCAAGGCATTTGTTTGTATTAATATATACTCAAAACATTATACACGTATGTACCTATATGTGTTAAAGAGAAAATATTTGTTGACATAATTACAACCATAATTAGGTCAAGTAAGGTAAGACTAACTGTGATTTAGGCCAGAGAAATACTTTGCACTTGCTGGGAAAGAAGTCAATCTATAAAGTTAAAAATTATTATACATACATATTTAAAATGACAACATATGCTCTTGTTAGTGTATTAATTTCTTTACTTTTTGAAAGAAAAAATTAGTATGAGTGTATGTATGAGAGGCTTCTGAGAAAACTCTTCCCATTTCCTTCCTAAACCAGCTAGGTTTCTCTCCCTTCCTTCCTTTCTTTCCTCCTTCCTTCCTTCCTTCCGTCCGTCCATCCGTCCGTCCTTCCTTCCTTTCTCTCTCTCTCTCTCTCTTTCTTTCTTTGTCTGTCTTTCTTTCTTTCTTTCTTTCTTTCTTTCTTTCTCTCTCTCTCTCTCTCTCTCTCTCTTTTTCTTTCTTTCTTTTTTAAGTAGTAGGAGGACGCAATATCCTTACCTGGTCTTATTCTAGATAATAGAAAATCATGAAAATCAGTGGATGTACAGTGTTCATTATACAGAGGCAAAACACACAATTTATTGAGCAGTTATAATTAGTTAGGTACTCTAATGGTTTTAAATGTATTATATCATTTAATGGTTACACAACTTAGAATGTTGTAAGATTATTCATATCCCCATATAACAGAAAGAAAACTAATGTCTAGAGAAACTAATTTACCCCAGGACATACTGTAATAAGTGGCCAGGAAAATGCAGGTAGTGCTACCACCTCCCCAAGAAGACTGGGAACTTGGGAACAGGTTGCCTGGCAAGTGTTGGTTGGGCTAGCATTGGATGGTAGCCTAGACCAGCAGGTCCAAAGTCCAGAATGGTGACTGGTTAGCCTGGTGAGGGAGACTGAAAGGGATAAGGTTGGGGGATGGATGACAGCAAAGATAGGAATGGGAAGTAAACTGAAAACACAGGCTGGTTGTTCTGGAAAAAGTTTCCAAAAACATTGAGTAAATTAGAGAGAATGATTGATGCTGTCTAGAGAGCCTCCACATAATCAGACAAAAAGCCTGTGAAGAAAAGAGAAAATTGATAAGGAAATACTGCAGAGAAAAGCTCAGGAAACTTTAAGCTAGGGTCTGGTTGCTGAAATGAGAACAACTCTTATCTGCTTTGTTTGTTGGTTTGTTTTGTTTTAAAATGGAAAGGGTGGAAGGCAGTAGCCACATAAATGGAGCAGTTAGCTAGAAGGCTGTGATGGCTTGCAGGGTAACAGCGGGAAATGGAAACTGTTGGGAGAGGGGGACCGTGAAAAGGGAATGGCCTATTTATCTTACAGGATCGTAAGGACTCTTTTTTTTTCTTTTTTCAGAAACCTCAAACTGGGGTGTGGTCAAAGCCAATCTTAAAGGCATGTAATAAATAACACCGAAAGAAAAGGCTCTTCTGAAATGCCCTGACTAAAGTGAATTTTTAAAACATTTCATGAGATAAAAATAGGCAATTACTTTCAAACATGAACTAAGACGATTTTATGTTTCTTCAATAATAAAAGCCCTTATGAATCAGTGCAAATTAATGAGGCGATTATTGAACAAATTCAAGAAAAAAAAGCTTTGGGTCATATTGAATTATTGTAATACTTTTAAATTTTATGGTTGCTGCCCAGGTTCTCTGAATCATTTTCACTATGCTTTTGGTATTTTCTTTTCTCTCATCATTCTATTTGAGGAGAAGCCTATTAAAAGACATGCACATCTGTATTTTGATAATTTTAAAGACACTTTGTGACACCTGGTGACAATCTTGGTTGTCCTGAAATTGGAGTTGGTCATTGCTAATGTAGTAAATAAGCGTCACAACTTTGAATCTCCAAAAGAAGTATTTGGGGAATATTTTCAAAAATACATTAATTCCATGAAATAAATACACACCACAATCACTACAGAGAAGAGTCATCACAGAGCTTTCGAGCAGGCAAGGATCTAAGGCAGTCTGTATCTTCTATAATATTCTTATTTATTTTTAAACAGAAAATCAATTGAGGCCCAAAGTTCTGTCCATTCTGCCTCCACTGCTTCTAATTCATTCCCTTCTTTGTCCCCACTGCTACTGCCACATCAAGCCCTCAGACTTAAACACGTCTGGGTCTTGAACCTATTAACTGGTCCCCTAGCTGCAAAGGTTGCCCTTCCTATTCCTCTTCCATATTCTGATGAAGAGACAGTTTCATGTAGTATGTAAGAGCTTCCTCTTTGGGGTCAGCTATGACCGCCACTTACAAGATGTGTGATTTGGGGCTCATCTTCAGTGGCTTTGTCTGTGAAATGCATGTAGTAAAACTCTGCTAGATAGATACTCTGAATTTGCCTCTTCTGATGCATTCTTGACTCTCCTTCACCCTGTTCTTTGCTCCCCACAGGCTGTCCTTAATGAGCGCATAATTACAACATCCTTGTCCCCTGGCCTCAAGTTGGGTTTGGCCAATGGGGAGCAAACTGACCAAATGATCATGAGGAAGGAGAAAAGTGAGCTCAGTATATTTGTTCTCCTGGCTTCTTCCCAACTGGACAAGGAAATGGTATTGGCTAAGTTCTTCCTTAGAAGGCTATAGCTCTTGCTCAGAACCAATTTCAATGAATTTTCCCAGGAGGAGTAGTGAAATTTTCCACACTATTGCTAGCCTGAAGGGGTTTCACATACTTAACCCTGCCCAGAGTTTCATAAACAGTCCCTTCATCGAACACCCCTCAATTGCCCCATTTGTATTGTCATTTGTTTCCTTCTAGAACCCTGATACGATAGCCACACCTAACTCGAAAGGTATTTGTGTGAATTAAATGAGATAATGCATGAAAAATGCTTAATCATACATCTGGCCTACAGCAGCACTTAATTCATACTGGCTATTACCAGGAACTAAAACACCATCTGATTATCTAAACCAGTTCTCTGCTAAAAATCTTTTTTATTTATTTTTATTTTTTATTATTATTATACTTTAAGTTCTAGGCTACATGTGCATAACGTGCAGGTTTGTTACATATGTATACTTGTGCCATGTTGGTGTGCTACACCCATCAACTCGTCAGCACCCATCAACTCGTCATTTACATCAGGTATAACTCCCAATGCAATCCCTCCCCCCTCCCCCCTCCCCATGATAGGCCCTAGTGTGTGATGTTCCCCTTCCCGAGTCCAAGTGATCGCATTGTTCAGTTCCCACCTATGAGTGAGAACATGCGGTGTTTGGTTTTCTGTTAGATCCTCTGGGCTTTATCCTGAAGTCCAAATTCCAAGGAATAAAAGAACATGTGACTATCTTATTTCTTCCTATCCCTTTCTATGTTCTAGTCAACTGTTAGCAGCCAATCAAATTACTGGTAGTTTTTTTTTTTTTTTCTTAGTTCATTGGAACAACATGGTCTCATATCCTGTAATTATTAATACTTATTCAGCAGATGACTCCTACATATCCTTCAAAACTATACTCAGGGCCAAGGCCTCCAGAAGCTTCCCTGACTTGCCCTCCCCTTCCCGGTCCAGGTAATGAACGGTTCCTCTGTTCTCTGATTTACCTCAGCACTGCACTTAACAAATAAACATAGCAAAGTCTTTCATTTACATGACAGCTGCCACCTGCCCCACACAGGTGGGGTAGACCAATTTTCTCAAAATAGGGCCACATTTTTTTCCCTTTTTGAGAAAGGATCTTACTCTGTCACCCAGGCTAGAGAGCAGTGGTACAATGACAGCTCACTGCAGCCTCATATTCCTGGGCTCAAGAGGTCCTCTCAGCTCAGCCTCCAAGTAGCTAGGGCTACAGGCGTGCACCACCATGCCTGGCTAATTTTTAAATTTTTTGTAGAAACAGGATCTTGCCATGTTGCACAGGTTGGTCTCAAATTCCTGAGCTCAAGTAATCCTCCCGCCTCAGCTTCCCAAAATGCTAGGATTACAGGCGTGGGCCACTGCACCTGGACATGGCCACATATCACCTGCCTTTGTATCTATCTCCAGTTTCTGGCGTGACATCTGGCCTGCAGTATGTCTACTGATAAACTGACATTTCTAGCAAGAGCCACCACCTAGTATGAACACCTGAAGCAGAGTTTCCTTTGGCAGATGGCACCTGTGTGTCATCCCAGCCTATAGGGATGGACCTGTCTTAGTCTATTTTTTGTTGCTATCAAAGAATACTTGAAAGTGAGTCATTTATAAAACAAAAAAGTTTATTTTGGCTGATGGTTTTGGAGGCTTGGAAGTCCAAGATCAGGCAGCTGCATCTGCTTGACATCTGGATAGAGTTTGGTATTGGGTCATCGTGTTGTGGAGAAGAGGAAGGATGAAGTGGGCATGTACAAAAAGGGCAAAACATGACGGGCAACCTCAGTTTATAACAATCCACTCTCTTGGTAACTAATCCAGTTCCCTGAGAGCAAGAACTCACTCCTTTGAGGATTAATCCAGTCTTGCAAGAGCAGCATTAATTCTCTTAACAACCTCATCACCCCTTAAGGGACCCACCTCCCAACACTGCCACACTAGGGACCAAAGTTCTGAAACATATTCTGGGGGAAACACTCAAACTATAGCAGGACCCACCCCAACTCATTCAGAACAGCTCTGTTTTCACCTTGAGACTTCAATAGAAAACCTATCCTTGGATTTCAAAATGCTAAAGAACTTAATATGAGTAAAGCTGAATCATGGTAAACCCCAAAACATACATAAAATACTTTAATCTGTTTATGATGCACACGAATATTGTAAATGAAAAAACAAAGCTATTAATATTCTTATTTATACCATAAGGCTATTGATATACAAGCTACCAGCCCTTAAATACAAGTAAGGGAACCACTTTCCTGACTAATCAATTTTTCTCAAATTTTATCTAATATAATATTTAAATTTTAGATAAATAAAACCTCAAGAATTAATCTTTCCTCTGAACTTTTATATTGCATCTCAATCTCTATTCAGCTCACTTGGCAGACAGCACATAAATATGTTATTATTTATATTTTTATCTCGGTTTACCTCTCTTACTATACAAAATGTATGCCCTAAGAGCAAGGATCATTTCTTATGATTGTCTCAATTTTTTACTACCACTCCCCACCCCTTCTGCATCTCTATGTAACACTGGGTCTTACGTAAAATGTACAATTTAGACAACGCAAAGTCTGTGTAAAACACACTTGGAAAGGGGATTGATTCTTCCTTCGCTTACTAGGATTCCAGGCTATGAATTATTATACTTAGATGTGTTAAACCAGCTTAGAGCCCAACCATAGAAAGATCAGGCTTCTCTGATTCAGCATGACACTTCAGCTGCCTCTCAACGAGTTAACTTGAGCCACAGAAATAGGTATGTCCAGACTCAACAATTTTTTTAAAAAAAAGTTTGACGGGCAGAAGTATAAAAATACTCTTTTCAAAGCTTCCAGCTGTTCAGCTTTACTGAAGGAAGAGACCTGAATTTACCTTTGAGGCTGTTTCTTTATTCTTGGAAAATCAACTTAATGGCAAATTCTGTTATATAAATATAAAGCAAGTCCCTACCCACTGTTCTGGGGCAAGCAATGAAATTAACCTGCATCTTGATGTTTCAAAAAGGAGAAAGGGTTTAATGTAAGCCGGGTGCATGTTTTAGCAGAGCCATGTTTCTGAGGCTCTGCGGCTTCTTTGAGGAAGATGTTTATTGATTCAGGGAACATAGAGACTGCACAATGAAGCTTCCCCCTGTTCTTGATCAGCGGTTTTTAGGAACTCAGAGAACTGAAGAAAGGGTGTGTGCTGAAAGCTATTCTTCACCCTCCAAAGGAATGGACCAATAAAGCCCAACTTGCAGTAACATTTAAGTCTAAATCTCACAAGGATTACTGATATTGGACTGTTGGTCGTGATCAGATCCTTAATCCCTGAAGCCACAAGTCATTTCTCCTTATTGTGAAATTTCTCAAGTCATTTCTTCTTAATGTGAAATTTCTCAAGATTCAAGTGTGCCTCTGATTTGTCACCCAGAGCTCTACCTTGTATAAACGTTATATGCTGTGATTGTCTACTGGGGCTGGAGGGCAGAGTCCCCAGTCCTGTGGCTGGGGGATGGAAGGTTGACTCCAAGACATAAGATGAGACTTCCCAGGCACCTTAGATTCTCACAGGGAGAAAACTTTCCTTCCTGAGCCCTGGGGTTGTAGGGCCTGAATTCCAGGTAGCAACCCTGGGGTATAATCACTAGGGAAACAGAGAATCCAGCCCTAGTCAGAGACAGATGCACAGGAAATAAAGATAAAGGATCCCTTTCCCCCACACTGAGACTGATCCTCTGAGCTCTGAGCAGAGCACTTTGAAGAGAAATGTGTGATGCCTCTGTTCTGTCCTGCCTATCCCCAAATGTCCAGCCTTCATAAAATCATGTTGGAAATAACAGCCAGGTATCAGCTGCATTGTAGCTAAGAAACGGGTCAGCTTTGCCCTTGGGCAGATGGCAAAAGAGTCAGAATAGCCATTGCAGTGGAAGACACCAGGGAGGAGCCAGGTGTGCCCTAAGTGTCAACATTAGAGGTACTTTTATGGTGGCATGAAAAGGAATAGCAAGGTACAAGAACATGAGGCACTTGCTTCAGACACAACAGAACAACACTTGCTGCACTGGTGCAAACTTGCAGAGTCCATGCTGGGTGCCGTGGTATGCACCTGTATTCTCAGCTACCTGGGAGACTAAGGCAGGAAGATCGCTGGCCCCCAAGAGTTTGAGTCCAGCCTGGGCAACATAGCAAAACGTCATGTCTACAAAAAATTAAAAAAAAAAAAATAGCCGGGTTTGGTGGTGTACACCTGTAGTTCCAGCTACTCAAGAGGCAGGAGGATCACTTGAACCCAGGAATTTAAGGCTGCAGTGAGCTATGATTGCACCACTGCTCTTTACCCTGTCTCGCTCTCCTGCAGGACCCTGTCTCTGAAAACAAACAGACAAACAAACTAAGCAAATAACCAGGCCCATGCTGAGGAGTCCCAATGTCCTGGAAAGAGAGCAAGCCATAAAGAAATCTGTGGAAAGTGATTCAGGCAGTGGGTACAGCCGATGCTCACGTTTTGAGACAGGGTGGGTCTGACCTGTCATGGGTATGGTGAGGAGGTCCATGTGACAGAATGTAGTATGTCCTTCATGCACTTTGGTGCATCCATGCTTCCAGGCACCCTCCCCACATGCCCTTCTCTGCCACTTCCCGTATCTAATTCTAATCTCAACCCATCCTCTAATTTTTCCTTGATTACTGAAGTTACAAGTTATTTCTCCTGTTGTGGACTTTCTCAAGATTCAACGGCACCTCTGATTTGTCACCCAGCATTTTGGCTTGAAGCATCGCCATCACATGAAAGTGGCCCTAACCTATTTAAGGCAGAGGCCATGTCTGAGTGGTGAAAGTCCCCAGGATCAATACATGAGTAATGTGTTGAGTTAACTGGTTGAACTGAACTTGGAAGCCATTGGTTATTTTTCAGAAGTTTCAGAGAGTGACCAATGGCAACTTTATTCTGGGTGTTTATCATATATATATCGATAAAGATATACACTTTTTTTTTTGAGACAAGATCTGGCTCTATCACCCAGACTGGAGTGCAGCGGCACAATCACAGCTCACTGCAGCCTCTACCTCCCGGACTCAAGCGACCCTCCCACTTCAGCCCCCTAAGTAGCTGGGACTACAGGCACATGCTACCATATCTGGCTGATTTTTATATTTTTTGTAGAGACGGAGGTGTGCCATGTTGTCCAGGCTAGTCTAGAATTCCTGGACTCAAGTGATCCACCTCCCTCAGCCTCCCAAAGTGCTGGGATTAGAGGCATGAGCCACGGCACCCAACCTTATTGTATATTTATACATACAAAGACTTATGAACATGGAGATTCATTGTGACATTGTTGGTAGCAAATGACTAAAAATAACTTCAAACTCCAGGAAAGAACTGGAATTACAGTACAGATACAAAATGCACCAATAAGGCTAATAAATCGCTTGGTACTAATATGGAACCAACCATAACATATTGTTAATGGAAAAGACAAAATAAATAACAGAGGGCATATTAGGTATTATTTGCATAAAAAATGAGTGCTTCTACTTGTATATTGGCTCTCTGGAAAGATGCATAAGAAACTGGTAAAGGCAATTGCCTGTGGGGAAAGGAACAAGGAAACAGGAGAGAAGAAAATTTAACTTTCACTATACTCCCATTTTATACTCTTTGCAATGTCTATTACTGGATGCACATGTTACCTACAGAAAAAAAAAATGTTTTTAAAGAGAGAAAGAAAAAGGGTCTAATAAGTCCTCAAACAGCCCTGGGCAGTCTCAGCTCCCTACATCCCCCAAGACTCCAGCCTTATTTCATTACGGTGTGGTTCCTAAAATAGTCACTGGTTGTAAATGACAAGCTTTCATGGCATGGCAGGAAAACTGGTGGCTGGCAGGAGTGAGTTAAAGACTGGGTGGAACAAGCAGAAATAAACTACTATTTAAATGTTCTCACTAGTACAACCAAGTTGCCTTCCAAAGCTCAGGCTTGTCTACATAATAGCTCGTTTAGCTACTAAAACCTGGGATAGGCTTGCATGAACAATCTGAATCATCAAACAATTTAGAAGTTAAAAAATAAAATCTTCCTTGAAGGGAAACTTGCAGAATAAATCCTGTAATAGATTTCTACAAGATGAGGAATGTTTCAAAACCGGCCAAGCATCTAGGACTTTTAAAACAAAATTATATAATTCATAAAATGAATGCAATGAATGTTGCATTTCTACATCCAAGAAGACTGTACTAATAACCAGTACAAAGGAATGCAAGAATACAGTTGGATAGATTTTGATAAGTTTGAACTTATTGTCCACAACCTGACAATCTATGTATCCTCACTTGTCAGTAAACATTACATATGCTGCATTTTAGAGGACCAGGAGTGTTCACAGAAGACTGCCATGGTTTTTAAAGAGCTGGCAGCAATGAAACTCAAACTTATCTTGTGCTATACTAGACAAATGTCTTAGCCTTCAAGAATTACAGACAGAAACCTAACATCTGAAGCACATGTCCTCGTTTTTCAGAATCTGTTACGTATACTTGAAATATTCCCATCTTGTCAGCCCAAATAACTTGTCCTTCAATACCTTTATCTTCTCCAATAAAGCTTTATTTGAAATCTTACAATATGGCTGAAGACACCTGAAATTTAGAAACCTTCTTCAAAAAAAATTGAGTTATGGAATCATAAAGTGCTATTTTGCTATCCATTCTTGTACTGATATTCCTACTTCCTTCATTGAATATTTTGTTAAAGGAGCCAAAAGGGGAAACTATATTTGAAATATAAATATAGAAATAAAATTTAGTACATGTGGACTGATTAATCTTGAAAATTATGATTATATGTTAAAATCCCAAAGTATGAAACAATAAATTATGGGCACAAAATTACTCTCAATCTATTATATAAATTTAAAGATGACAATGCATCAAATGTTGTAAACAAATACAGTATACATGTCTCAAAACAAATTTCAAGGGAATTTGTGTTCAAAATCAAAGCAAACACAAATGGAATTTTAAAAAGATATCCTTTATAGTATCAATTATTTTCTGTAAACCTTGTTTTGTTTCAATTATTGGCAAATTTACACATTGCTAACTTTTAAGTCAAAAGGTAAGCCATTTAACATAACACTTATTCTAAAAATAGTTTTCTTACATTAGCATTCATTTTTACACTATTATTACCATAAAATCACAAATGACTCAGTTTTTAAAAAAATTGTTGACTTCATGTAGTTCCTATGATGAGGTCATTTGTTGGCAATGTGTGAAGTAATAAATTTAGGTTGAGTTTTTACTAGATTACTAGATTTTAACCCCCCTAAAGTTTAATAAAAACAATATAACATTAGCAAGTTGGGCTTTTAAGTAGGGAAGAAATGCCTATGAGAAAGGATACATGTTCAGAAGGTAGCCTTCCAATATGTAAAAGCCTAGTCTGTCCATGTGCTAAATTAGCCCAAGGACTGACAATCTTATTCCACAAACTCTCAAACCTACAGGATTTAGTAGAGTTGTTCAGATGGTTTTAAAAGACTCACAAAACAAAGATGGATTATTCATTTAAGAAAGGATTGCCATTTAGTACAGGAAAAAGAAATCTGTATTTAGCAATATTACATGAAAAGAAAATACAGGGTGACAGAAGTCAACAATTTGTAAACATTTTATCAGATAGTGGTATGACTTAGGATCTACAATTTGCGCTTTATTACAAATTGCAATACACATAAAAATTCCAAACTATTCTTTCGTTATCTCTTTGCAACTACTATAAAAATCGTGTAACATGAACTTACTCTAGCTACACTTTGTAGGTTTTAGAATATTATACATCAGATACTTTCAGAAATAATAACTTTAAAGACAAGTATACTAAATTATAATATTACAAATTATTTCATTATCTATTTTTCCTTTGAAAATCTCACTGAACCAAATGCTTTATTACAGCTCATTGGTTATTAGTAAGAATAACTGAACCGCAAAGGTCTAGAACAGGGGTTGGCAAATTGTGCTCCATGAACCAAATCTGGCCACATCCATTCGTTGAAATGGTGTCTGTGGCTGATTTTTCATTGAAACAATAGATTTGTATAGTTGCAACAGAGACTTCATGGGCAAAAATATTTATTATCTAGCCCTTTACAGAAAAAGTTTACCAACCTCTAGTCTAGAATATCTCCTAAGATAGAAATTTTGTTTTCTATGCAGCATTTTATTATTTGAAATCCTAATATTCTAGATTGACTAAGGTGTGAAAAAACAACAATTAAGAGTAAGAAATAAAATGTTTACTTGACTGCTATAGGAAACCAGGGTACTTTCTGAGATGATGAAAGTGTTCTACATCTTGATTGTGGAGGTGGTTTTCACACTACATACATTTACCAAATTCATCAAACTGTAACTGGAAATTTGATTTTATGTAAAATATAATGTAATAAAAATGAAAACATTTGAGGATAAGTTCACCTCATTTTTATAGTTGGATAATAAAAATACCAAAACAAAAAAAGACGAAAAGGAAAATCAGCTAACAATTTGAGCTATGTGACTTCTGATAGGAGTGTTTCTACAGTTTACCATATAAACTATATAATACACAACAATGTAGAATTTTGAAAACGTATTCCTAAATATTATTTACAGTGTCCTATACTTTGAATTATTTATTTATGTGTTTGCTTATTTATTTATTTTTTAAGAGGCAAGGTCTTACTCTGTCATCCAGGCTGGAGTGCTGTGGTACGATCATACCTCACTGAAGCCTTGAAATCCTGGACTTAAGTGATTCTCCTGCCTCAGCCTCCCAAACAGCTAGGACTACAGGTGTGCACCACCATGACCAGCTAATTAAAAAAAAAAAAAAAATTGTAGAGACAGCGTATCACAACATTGTCCAGGCTAGTCTCAAACTCTTAGCCTCAAGTTATCCTCCCTTGTTGACCTCCCAAAGTTTTAGGAACACAGGCGTGAGCCACCATTCCTGGCCTAAAATATTTTAATTTAGATGCCAGACACAGCGTGTGTATTCATTCGTGTACCAGGAAGTAAGTGGTAGATCAGGGAGCAGTTAATTATTTTGTGATGGAGAGTATTCTCTTCCTGAGGGCACCCAAGCTGAGGTTTCAGAATCAAAAGGTTTAAGGAATTATTCAGCTTTAGATATATATCGAAAATTAAAACAATGATATGTAACAAGGCTGAACAAACCCATTATCTACTAACAATCTCATGACCACAGTGAGTTCGAAAGACAAAAGAGACAAAAAGCTATAGGAGACCACTCAGTTTTCTACACAAAAGTTTTCTCTTCATTAAAAATCTTAGTAGATAAGATTTTATGAATATTTTGTGATAAAAGGAGGCAAATGACTGATTCATGTTGGAATATGATGTTACTAGATTTCGACATAAAATCTGTGACCATTTCATGGAAAAATATTTGTCTGTTTTCTACTGCATTTCTGGTATCTCACATAAATATCCACTTTTCTATGAACTTCATTTGGGACAACAAATAAACTGGTCATTGCCTGTTGAAAAGACTCAACAAATTAATAAAATCACATGGCCTTAAAATGCATTTATGTATTGTTAAAAAAAATAAAGCAACATTTTTTTAAAAAAAGAAAAAAATATTGTTATGTAAACACACAGAAAAGGGTAAGAAATACGTTAACATGGCTAAATTAGAGAAAGAAGATAGGAATTTTTTTTTCTTTCTTTTCTTTTCTTTTTTTTTTTTTTTTTGACAGGGTCTCACTTTGTTGCCCATGCTGGAGTGCAGTGGCACAATGATGACTCACTGCAGCCTCATCCTCCCTCTATTGATCTTCCTGCTTCAGCCTGCTGAGTAGCTGGGACTCAGCTGCATGTCGCCACATGTGGCTAATTTTTAATTTTTTGTAGAAACAGGGTCTCGCTATGTTGTCCAGGCTGATCCTAAACTCCTGAAGTCAAGCGATCCTCCCACCTCAGCCTCCCAAAGCACAGGGATTACAGGTGAGAGGCACCACGGCCAGCCTATGTTCTTCTTTATGACTATCTGTGACGTCTATTTTAAAACAAGGCACATATATTCCTTATAATTGTAAAAGCAAATACATGAAAAATCTACTGATAGATATATTAGTGGGGGAAAAAAAAACGGAATGCATGATATTGTTGGTATAATTGCCCAGCATGCAAAGATAGGTATAGATGCAATTAAGGAATTTATAGCTATCATAATCATAAGATAATAAGCAAATGTTTCAAGAGTTCTCTTAGGTAATATCTTCTTTCCAATGTTTTAACAATGAATACATCTTGAAAATAACTGTGCATTCTCCTTTTGTATAATGTAAAGACATATTTAAAAATTTGCCTTGCATTTACTTTTAAAAATGACACTTTCTGGAAGCATTAAAATTTGCCATTCCTTTCCCTAATTACCTAGTTTCAGTCACTGGAATGATGACTGCTATGGTCTGAATGTTTATCACCTCTCAAATTCATGTTGAAATTTACTTGCCATTTTAGTGGTATTAAGAAGAGAGACATTTAAAAACTGATCAGGTTATGAGAGCTCCGCCCTCATGAATGGATTAATGGCATTATGGCAGGAGTGGGTTCATCATCTTGGGAGTGGATTGCTTATAAAAAACTGAGTTTGGGCCCCTTTTGTCTCTCTTTCTTGCCCACTCTTGTCCTTCTACCTGCTGCCCTTGGATGACACAGCAAGAAGGCCTTCACCAGATGCTGGCCTCTTGCTCTTGGACATGTCAGCTTCCAGGGGATTGAGGAAATAAATTTCTATCCTTTATAAATTACCTAGTCTTTACTATCCTGTGATAGTATCACAAAATGGACAAGACAATACATGAAGAAAGACAATAAAATCTCCATTCCATATAAGGCTGGCAGTCCAAATAACTCTATATTTGTTGAATTTCTTTAATTTTTCATGAGCCAAGCAGTTTACTTTGAAGTTAGCAAAAGTATTTTCAAAGAAATAACTACAAATTTTGTGTATGTATCTATATATTTACATCTGTACCTGGTAGGGAATGGAATAACTTACCTAAAATAATAGTTTTGAAGGAACATTTAAAAATATTAAAACCTAAAACTTAAAGATAATATAGATCACTGAATCCATTCTTATTTTTTTAATTTACAGAAAACAAAACTGTCCATGTAAGTGACTTGTCCAAAATACAAAAGCAAACTAGTGACAAAGTTAGGAGAAATACTGGACTTCCAATTCCTTGATATCATGCTTTTTAAACTAAATTTCACTGCAAAAGGACCCTGCCTTTTTGCTGCCATCTCTGCTCAAGGGAAGGACTTCCAGAAAAGACATAAAGTTCCTAGTTTTTCAGCCCCAGTCTTTGCTGTGAGCCTTGGATATCACTCTCCTATCCCAGAGAACCAGTAAATGGGACCAGACTTATTCACTCAGCTTGACCTCCTTTGATCTATCAACTGGCCTTGTGTGTGGGAAACCGTACATTGCTGGCATCTGGCTCAGGGCTCTGCCATAGTCCCAGGGGCATATCTGGGCAAAGACTGGTCCTGGCCTAAGTCCCACCTGACTGGCAGCAGGTTCCAGCTGATAGGAGGCCAGAGAAACACATGCTGAAACCCTCTTGTGCCACCGCCCTCACGCCCCAAGGCCTCCTGGGCACTGACTGCCTTTCCAGGGGCACATGATTAAGGGTGGAGCTTGGAGACTGCAACTGGAGTGAGAGCAAGTGCTGGATGGAAACAAGTCTGCCTAGCACAGCCTGCAGGCTAAATAAGAATAAAGCAAGTGGAGCGTCAGATCAGCAGCTGCTTCAGAGCCATTTTGGAAAGATGCCGGGAATAAATAAATAATAAAAAATATAACCAAATAATTGCCATCTGTTACTGTTGCTACCACCTTATTGACAATCTACTCTCCAGCTTTGCTGTTCACATGAACATCAACATCTCTGCTCATGGCTAGGCAGCAAAAGCTCTGTCTTCTGGAATGTTACTAGTAGAGGATTATGAAATATTACCATTACATAAACCTGACTACCTACCTTTACTTATACTGAGCCCTGTCTCTGTCCTTGTCTTAAAACTTCATGAAATCCTATTCGGACTTTGAAAAGAATTCTTTAGGTCTTCCTCTCTAAATCTCCCAAGCAAAAAGTGCAGTGTCCTTTTCTGGTCTCCCATTCTATATAAAGAAGTTACTTGTCATAAAATATAATCAGTGATATAAATTGTCTATTTTCTAGTGAGCTGTTTGAAAACAATCTACAGCGCTCTGTTTACATAACTTCTCGACCTGTTATATAGAAAAGGAGACTTATGTGAAGATTTGAAAAGATACTACAGGCAAAGTGCTTACTCCAGTGTCTCACATGAGCAACAACCAATAAGGCTTGCTTATCATCGCCATGTACTATCATTAATCATCATCATTATCAATACTGTTTATAAATCTTTATACCCTAAGGTAGCTGTTGACATGCACTACATGCTAAGTTCACGATTTTTTTTTTTTTTTTTTTTTTTTTTTTGGAGACAGGTTTTCACTCTGTCACCTGGGCTGGCATGCAGTGGCAAGATCATGGTTCACCACAGTCTCGACCTCCTAGGCTCAGGCAATCCTGGCTAATTTTTTTGTATTTTTTGTAGAGTTGGGGTTTCACCATGTTTCTCAGGCTGGTCTTGAACTCCTGAGCTCAAGTGATCTGCCTGCCTTAGTCTCTCAAAGTGCTGGGATTACAGACATGAGCCATCATGCCCAGCCAACTGTTATTCTTTATGGAAAACCATATCACATAGTTTAATCACCATGACATAATTGGACATTAAGTTTGATACCAACAATGGTTGGCAAACTCTAAGGTGGTTCCCATGACTCCCTTGCCTATTCATATTTACTTTGTTGTGGAATCTTCTTCCCTTGAGTGTCTGTGACAGGCTCTCAGTCTAAGAGACTCAAAAAACAGAATGTTGCCAACAGCCACGTGAGCTCAGAGTAGATCCCTTCCCAGTGGAGCATTCAGATGAAACAAGAGAAGGCCTGGCTGGCTGTGCGGACTGAAGAGAGACCTGGAAGCAGAGGCACCCAGCTAAGCCATACCCAGACTCTTACCACACAGAAACGGAGATAATAAAAGAGTGCTGTTTTAAGCAGCTTATTTTGCGGTAATTTTTTACACAACAGACAGCTAATATACCAACATTTCCCCAACTTATGTTCCACGGAGTCCAAAATTTGTTCTTAATCTAGTAAATCTGGGAGATGTAATGACAGATTTAATTTTAACAGCAAAGGACCAAGAGCTTTTAATCATTAGCAAATGAACATTGAGATTCTACTGGTTAGGGGGAGATGGGAGAGATGCACATATGCAGCTCACCCCAAACAGATTTGACCAAGGACATTTTTCCTAATTTTAACAATTATTTTTCATTAATGTATATTCCATGGACCATAATTTTATTTTTCTTTTCTTTGTTTTTACGAAATAGAGACATAGTCTCACTATGTTGGCCAGGATGATCTCCAACTCCTGGACTCAAGCATTCTGCCCGTCTCAGCCTCCCAAAGTTACAGGCATGAGCCACTGCTCCCAGCTGCAGACCACAGTTTTAGAAATGACTTTTCAGATTCACAGAAGCTGTAGGAGACACAGAAATCCAAAGCCAGCTGTGAATGCCTTAGACAGGAGGCGGAACATGTGCAAAAGTGGACGACAGCCATCCCACGAATTGAGGGAAATTATCTGACTCTTCCTAAAGATATCCAAAGATGAAAGTTTCACTTCAAATATTTCTCTAGTCCTTCCTGACCTTTTATTTCTCTAAACCAACCAAGCATTATATTTTTATGAACAAATTATGCAATTGTGTTTCTCAAGAACATAATTTTTAGCTATGAAGAAGACAAAAGAGTAATTTTCCTCTCTTATCCCTTCCTTCTCCCATCACATCAGCCATACATATCACCTCTCACCAGCAATGACAGGAACTGTCAGCAGGCTGGAGGCAGAGGGACAGGGCAGCTTGGAGAGGAAGGGAAATGGAGTAAAGTCCAATGAGCACCCTGTTTGACATCACATCTATCACTTGAAAAGGTGTTGAGTTCTGTTTTTGTTTTTTAATATCTTCCTGCTTTCCAGAAACTTTACTTCTTTGGCAATGAAAAGGCAAACTGGCACATTCTAGAATGTTTTACTACCTTCAGCATTTGTGCTTTCAATTTACAGACAGCCCTCGAGAACTGGTGGGTAAAAGTGCTATGTTTAATCTGGCACTCGGCGATTTAAAGGCAATTTCAAATTTGCATTACAATTTCTCAACTTACGTACATTTCAAAGTAAAGTGATACTATGTCTGAATTTTAATAGCGCTAATTCCAATTACTAGTCTAAATTTTATTATTGAGGGAGATCAAGGAGCTCATTTATAGCTATTCTTTGATAAAGTGGTAGATAGCAAAACTTACTTATCTATGATATTCCTATTTAAAAAATCACTGATCATAATAAAAATCAGAACTACTTGAAAACTCTTCATGCTGTTATTTAAAAGATGTACAAGAAGTCATATATGATCTTATAAGATTATTTCAAATGAATTATCTTCAAGTCTGAAGACTCAACAGAAATGCCCATGTTAAAATATTGGTCATTCTAATGCCCAGGTAAAGCTAATATTACAAGCACAAATCAATGCTCTCACATTAAAGAGGGGGTAATGAGACCTGCACTCTCTACTCCACAGGATTATAAGGATGAAACAAAGTAAGAGCCATGAAAGCACTTCATAAACTGTAATAGGCTATTACTATTATTAGAAATGACTGAAGTTTGAGTCAATTTCGCTTCCTAAAAGCAATCTAATGTCAAGTGCTGCAGATCAAACATTTCTATGATTCAAAAACCAGAATGCTTACAAATGTTGAATTCAGTGTTCAAAAACAAGAATGCCCTCAGACACTGAAGTCTACATCTTGAGCTTGACCAAAAAAAAAAAAAAAAAAAAAAAAAGCAAGCAAAGCTTATCCTGTGTTGTAACACTGCACAGTACAGATGCCCATAACACTCATATCCAAAGCAGACCACAGACATGTCATTCACATAGAAGGTCAAATCCACAGGCAACTTTCAAACTTTAAGAATTGAATCCGTTTGCTGTCTATAGCCAAGGCTGGCAAAATGTAGGGAACTGATATTTTTATTGTAATGAAGGATACATGTGACAACGCGCTTGATTTATCAATCTGCTAAGGAATCCACAATCTACCATTATTTCAAATCATTCATTTTGGCAATCTATGCATTTTTTCATTGACGACTACAAGAATACTTCTCATTTATGCATATTTCCACTTATATATGTTTACTCTTGAGATTTAAAGACTGGCCAAATGAACTTTGGTAACAATCTAAGAAAGAAAAAAAAAACTACCAAAATATCCTAGAAAACAAGCTATTAATATAATGATCTGTATATTGTTTTCTTACAAACTAATTTTACTGTTGTTGCAGAGCATCAAATCTCTAAAAACTTCAATAAATCAATATGCCATTTTATATGTAGATTGCTGTGTTACCTGCTAATCTAAAAAGTAATACTTGCAGCAAGAACTACCCTTAAGAGACAACAAACATTGAAATTGGACAGCCGTAGTAGTGTTCATTCCAGATGACAGCTTACTCTTCTTTAAAGTATACACTAAGGTGTAATTATGCATTTCTTCAGGACTGAATTTTCTCGTGATCCACAAAATTTCTTATCTCACAGGTCTCTCTGAATGAAAATATTTGGCAAAAACACTCAGCTGTTTATGAGAAACAAAAGTACACCAACGGATTCCTGCTTAGCAAACAAAGTGTTCTGTCTCTTAAAGGAATTAACACGAAGTATAATTGTATTCTCAAAGCATGGCGTGAATAATATAAATTTATCATAAAAACTGTTTATTGCAAGAATAATTCCCTTTTATTAAATTATTGTCACTTCTTTGGCCAGGAAAGCTAAACTGAATAGCACTGTGATAAAGAGATACTTTAAAATCTGAACTACAAACCACAGAAAGTTGTTAACATTGATATGTAAATAACTATTTTTAAAATCGTCCCTTGCCCAGTAATTATACTTTAAAATAGTCAAATAACCATCACCATGAAAGATGCAAGACAATGATTTAAAAATTAGTCCATTTAAAAAAGGCTCCCCCAGGGTCATCCTTGTATAATACAATAACAGATACTCAGAATGGTGATCCCAAGACTGTAAGGAAATAATAGAGCAGGAATGCAGAAACCATGTCTCCTTGATGTACCATTGTACACTCGGTCACTAGTACATACTATTTTAATAGTATGCACTCATTAAAAATTTGTTGAATGAAAAATCTATTGAATTCTATTCCTTACCACATAAGAAGGCAAGAAGGTATGTTATACATTTCAGAAAAAAATCATATTAAAAATAAATAGTACTTTGATCATAATTAACATAAAATGTATGTAACTGTATATCAGCCAGGCATTTTCCTGAAATTATTTGTATTAAATTTAAAATTATTTTAATAATTTTATGAGGTATACAGTATTACTATTATCATCTCCATTTTAAAATGAGTAAATTAAGTTACAGAGAATTTCAGTAACTCACCCAAAGGCACACAACTTGCAAGCAGCAGAGGCAGGATTCAAACTCAGGCATGTAGCTCCAGAATTGACACCCTACCCATTTGGGGATATTTTACTTTTTATTTATGTTTATATTTATATATGTACTTTAGTACTTCTGTTACACTTCCACTTGCGATAGAGCTGTGTGCTGTCTATTTCCAAATTTTGTGTGACACTGTGATTTAGTAAGAAATATATATTTGGTCTTCAACCCAGGTCTTCATCCTGGCACAGAGTTCCTAAACTCCTTGTAATTTTCTGAGTAACAGGGGTGATAAGAGCATCTTTTGTTATAGTATTTGGTCTTAGTCCTCAGTTCCTGACACAGAGCTCCTAAGACCCTTAGAATCTTAGTGATAAGAGTATATTTTCTGAATGCTAAGAAAAATGACTGATGGCTAGGGGCCCCTAGATAGGTTCATGATGGGGATTGGTTGCCAGAAGAACCAAAGCATGATTACAGGGTTGTAATTTGCAGCTCCACCAGTGGGCCACCAGGGAGGGGCAAGGGGCTAAAGATGAGTTAGTTACCACTGGCCAATCATCTAGGTAATGGAACCTCTACAAAACCCCTAAATGATGGGGTTCAGAAAGCTTCCAGGCTGTGGACACACTGAAGTGCTGGGAAGGTGGTGCCCCTGAGGAAAGTCTGGAAGCTCTTCCTTCCTACCTTGCCCTATGCATCTCTTCCATCTGGCTGTTCCCCAGTCGTATCCTTTATAATCAACCAGTAAATATAAGCAAATGTGTTACTGAGTGCTGTGAGCCATTCTAGCAAACTATGGAACCCAAGGAAGGGGGCGTGGGGACACCCAATTTGTAGCAGGTCAGTCAGAAATACAGACAGTCCAGGACTTGCAACTGGCATTCAAAGTGGAGGCAATCTTGCAGGACTGAGCCCTTAACCTATGGGGTCTGTGCTACTGGGTAGTTAGTGTCAGAAATAAATAGAATCTTTAGACACCCAGTTGGTGTCTGTCTGAGGTGTTGGTGAATTGGTTATTGGTGTGGGGAAATAACCCAAAAAGTTAATTTGAAAGTGTTATGAGTAAGAAACAGCACAGTACCATGGAAAAGGTGAAATCTGAAAAGAAAATTTACTCCCACTGGAAACATCATGACATTTTTTTGAGCTACTGCCCGGCACGGCTGAGCCCTAACAGGAACACTGTTAAAGCCAATTCAGTCTTCATCTGTCCACAAGGCTTTTCAATGCTTTAATTTGCCCAGGAATATAATTAAAGAGGGTGATTCCTTAAATTACCAAAGCTCTATTCAAATGTATATTCCAACAAGGTTGCCTACTAGTCTACTGCGAGAAACATTCTTTATATCATTTCTTAAAGTTTCCTCAAGACTTGTGAGGTTTGGAACAGAGTGACATCTAGTATTCTGGGTCCCATCTTCCTGACAGGATCCCAGTGCTCAGGTGACACAGGTCATCAGACCAGCATGGCTTACTTTGAACTGAACATCCAGTTAGCACTCCTACCTTCTCACATGTTTGGGGAACTAGCCATGCATGTGCCAACTAAGTTATTAATATTCTACAGGGTATTACAATGGGGCTCTAAAGACACCGGTAACAATAATATTAGGAATAATAATTTAACACTTACTAAGTAACAGTCACAATGTTAACTTACTTTCCATCTCTGGCCCAAGGTATACATATTTTTCAGATGAGGGGTCTGGATTATATAATCTCTCAGGTTCCTTCAAAATCTAGAGAAAATCTCAGTTTAAAAAGTCTGAAAATGTCAATATAAAAGGATTTCCTTTTCTTTTATATAATTATGAGTGATTTAATTTCCCTACATAGATTTTCTGCCTTTATTCTGAAAAACAAACTGTAACAAAATGTTCCCAATGATATGATTCTATCAACAACTGGATGATTTCAAAAATAACACCATCTCCTGCTTTCAATTCTTTGAGCAAAGTGCTCGCATGTCATTATTTATTTTCATTATTTTTTTTACAGACAAGGTCTTGCTATATTGCTCAGGCTAGACTTGGACTCCCAGCCTCAAGCAATCCTACTGCTTCAGCCTCCCAAGTAGCTGGAACCACAGGCACGCACCACTATATCCAGTTTATTTTATACTGTTCTTGTAATTCTGGTATCAGTGATTTTTATAACAATATTCTCTCAATTGATTATAAGCATGTTGAGACCTTATGGTAACTTTTCAGAAACCATACTAAACATTTTATCTTGAAATCTTGCAATGTTTTTCCATCCTCTGCTTATGCCTCAGTTGTTCCATTCACATGATGTGGGCACTTAATTTAGCCAACTCATTGACCCATTTCATCTACTGCTCCCAACTCTACGGCTGGATCAAAGCACAGTTTCTACATCCAATATGAGATCAAAACACAGTTTCTACATCCAATATGAGCTGGTTATTGTTTCGCAGGGCGGATTTCCACAGCTGACAACTCTACTCCGTAACAGGAACGAACACTTCAATATGCATTTTTATATCAGTATCCTTTCTGATTAAAAACTAGAGTGCCAAATAACTTGACAGATATTTCATAGAGAGATGTTCCATTTTTAAAGTTCGAACTTTTGCAAAAAGTTGTATTATTTTAGGTCTATAAACTTGATTATTTGCACCAAGATTCCTTTCTAGTATGTGGTAAAAATAAAAAAAAAATGGTTTTCATACATGTATTTAAAGTTAATACACAGCACAGATCATTAGTTCTTAATTGGTTTTTATTTTAATTTTCCAGTGCTTTCTTCTTTCATTAAAATGAAAAAAGTCCTAATATCCTAAGTTTATCTATTACCACAGAAGAAATTATTCAAGATGAAAAGGACATTTTAAAATATTAATATGCATAAATATGTACTATTTCAAAGCTACATAAACCAACATATGGCAAGGTTTTTTAAAAAGAAACTAGGGAAAAAAGGAAGAAAGAACACTAATATTGAACTGGTGGTATTAAAGTGAGAAACAAAGATTTAAAATCACAAATTAAAAAAACAATGTCTAACCAGAATTTACAGCATCTTACATTTCCCATAGTAGCTGGTCAGTTTTTCTTGTTTCCAGTAAAGATTTTAGAAAACATGTGCTTTAGATTGCAATAATTCATTTACTGTCATCCAAGATTTTAGTATAAATCAGGCATATTGACATGTGGTAGTGGAGTCTGGTTTGGGCTGAATTTTAACACGAGCTTTTTAGAAGGTAGAAGAAAAAGAGATGGGTCAGGATCTGTAAAGCAGGAATATGAGGGAATTGCCAAACTCTAAGCTAACTTTTATACGTACTGACTGTCCCCGCCAAAACTCAAGTTGAAACTTAATCCCAAATATGGCAGTACTGCAAGGTGGGGCGCCTTTAAGAGATGCTTGGGTCTTGAGGGTTCTCTCCTCATGAATGGATTCATCCATTCATGGGTATTAATGGGTTATCATAGAAGTGGCATTAGTGGCTTTACACGAGCATGTTCAACCCCCTTGCCATGTGATGCCCTGCACTGCCTCAGGACTCTGCAGAGAGTCTCCACTAACAAGAAGGCCCTCACAAAAGGAGCCCCTCAACCTTGGACTTAGCCTCTATAAGAAATAATTTTTTGTATTTATAAATTACCCAGATTTAGTTATTCTGTTACAAGTAATAAGAAACAGACTAAGACACTTATCTATATGTTAACAATGTTCAAGTGTAATCACTGTTGCCTTCAATAGCACATGCATTACTTAAAACTGTGATTCATTTCAGTGCTGCTACTGTTAACAACATCTATTAATTCTTACCCTGTAGTCATCATGCCTGCTACTTAAGGTTCCAGTCTTTCTACATATGCAAATATTTTCTAAGGATACGTGGCTATATTTTAACTTACATCCAGTAAGACTTATTTGATTTACTGCCAACAATTCTGCACTCAAATTGTACTGGAAAAAAAAATACATAATGTTTTTGCATACTGAAATCCCTCTGCCTAAGCTTCCATCAACAGTGGAGAATAAGATGATCAGTCCTATGCGTAGCAATTTGTTCCACATTTAAAGATGTCTCGTTACCTCACATGCATGATTTGTCTGAAACTGAACTCTCTTTCAAATTTCCTCATTTCCATGGGTTTGAAGCTGCCATTCTTAGCAATCAAACCCTATCTACACTGCTTCAATCTGGCTTATGGTGACTGAACAGAGAGATTTCTCATAGATAGAATAGTATATGCATATCAGTCGCAGTTCATATACATCCTTCTTGTTCCCATTTACAGTTTAAAAAAACTAATCTATATGAGTTTTTAAAAAGATGTTGGGCCAGGAGCGGTGGCTCACGCCTGTAATCCCAGCACTTTGGGAGGCCGAGACGGGAGGATCACGAGGTCAGGAGATCGAGACCATTCTGGCTAACGTGGTGAAACCCGTCTCTACTAAAAATACAAAAAATAGCCAGGTGTGGTGGCGGGCGCCTGTAGTCCCAGCTACTTGGGTGGCTGAGGCAGGAGGCAGAGCTTGCAGTGAGCTGAGATTGAGCCACTGAACTCCAGCCTTGGCAACAGAGTGAGACTCTGTCTCAAAAAAAAAAAAAAAAAGATGTTCAGGGCAGTGAAATTATTCCCAATGATACCATAGTAATTGACAAATGTCACCCTAATGTAAAGTCTGGAGTTTGGATGATACTGCTGGGTTAACACAGGTTTATCGACTGTAACACATGTACCACCCTGGCGCCAGATGTTGATAGTGGGGAAGGCTGTGCATATGGGAAGTGGGTATATAGGAACTCTCCGTATTTTCTGCTTAATGTTGCTGTGAACCTAAGACTCTTCTAAAAAGTAAAGTTTATCTAAAAGGAAAAATGCTCTCAAATATTCATCATTTTAATATGCTTGGGACAATGTTATGTTGTGATAACACAAAACAAAAAGATCCAATATAATTAGATGTCATTATCATTCCTCTTGAATAGAAAATAAAAACTTGTGAAGAGATGAGCAGGATATTAAACAAGATGTAAATGATTAAGGTAACTGATGTTTCAAGATCAGGGAAAAGACAATTTCAAGTATCAACATTCCTTTTCAAAAGAGTTACTACATCTTTAAAGTAATGTGTCAAGGGGAGATAACTTTATCTAGTTCACATGTCAAATAAAAATTATATCTAACATGTAATCTTAACAGTCTGTTCAATAGATTTTAAAATATGTATACTTGCATTTAGAGTTTTAATGACATTCCCTAGAGAAATTACGTAGAAAAAAAGCTGTTTCTTTGGCTCATATTGTATCAATTATTCTAAATACATTCTTTGCTTTCAGATCTACATGAAAGCAACTGCCTAAACTTTGCCTTAAAACTGTTTAGGTGTTAAGATGTTGAAAGGATCTTTTAGAAGTAGATTGATGCTTCATTGGGTAATAAAGGGTTTTTTGCTGTTAAAATATATTCTAAAAGAAACGTACAGTAAAATTGAATCCTGCAGGCCATAACAAATGAGCTAAGTTATATCTAACCTTAAATTTATGACTATAACTTCAGTGGTGAATTTCGTGTGTAAATGATTTAAAACATAGGTAAAGGTCTGTACCTTTAGGACTAACAGGCTTTTATCCAGAGACTGTATTTATCAAACTGACAGACTACTCTGCATCTGAAAGAAGGTGATTTATTTCTGTTTACTACTATACCTATGTGAATTCAGAGAAGCACATGACAAGCCATGAACTTACCATGTCCTCTACAGAGTCACATTTCTGGTGTGTTTCTCAAATTAATCTAAAACATGATTTACAATGATTTCCTCTCTCAAATTTAGAGAAGGACCAGCCTGGAAGAGGAAACTATCAACATTAGGAAGGTAAAATTTTAGACCTCTGATGGGAAAGAAACTAATGTGATTTTATTCTATCATAACCACAGAGTTTTTTAACTTTGTTTCTCCACCAGGATAGTCAATAAAATAAGCTAAGTCCTTAAATGCTTATATTATAGAATTCTTGCTGTCTCTTATTCTCGGGGCAACTTTAATCTCATTGTCTTTTGGAATAGTTAGACCATAACCCTTGAAAATAGTGAAAGAATGACTGAGAAATATGAATAACACCAATATCATCTTGCAGAAATTCTATGGACTCATCCATTTTGCTTCAATCTCATTTATATGGAAAAATATCTTTTAAGTTTTCATACTATTATACTGCAAATGACCTTAATTTCTTGGTGAATTTATTTATGCATTTACTTGTCTTGCTTCAATAATTTTCTTTTAATGTGCTCTCAATGCTTATTATAGAAGCAAGGTTCTCATTTAAATTTCCAAAAGATTGAATCAAAAATTAGATTCTAGGGAGGGATGTTAAAGCATTGATCCCAGGTTTAATGGACAGATTGTTTTTTTTACCCACCAGCAAATATCTGGTCATTAGAAAACAAGTTGATAATTTCAGAAATGTACAACATAAAAAGCCAGCCATAAAAGGACCTTAGAAAGTATATGTTCAAGCTCTTATTTTTCAGTCAAGGAGTATAAGGCTCAGAGGGGGATAAATGATGGCTTGAAAGTCACAAGATAGTTAGGGACAGGGTTAAGTTCTCTGAACTCAATGTTAACATACTTTGCTCTCAAGAACAGTACATTTAGACAATCAGAGGTTACAGAGTAGAAACTTCAAATCCTATGCATCTTATATATGTTTACATTCACTTAGTGGTGTTTATTTTGGCAGACTAAGATTACATAGTAAATACCAAGTGAGTGTGTAGGGTCTATGTGTAAGAGCCTCAGAGCAATCCTGAGGCTTTAACACTATCTAAGGCCATCTAATTCCATCTACACTCTTCATCATGCATGGCCAGGACAGCACTGAGGAAAAGAAAATTATTTTATAAACTATTAGTTTGCCAAAACTAATCAGATAGAACTTAGTAAATTCAGGTGGGTCTTGGTCTTTAGACTAATACTCAACTTAGTCATGTATATTTTTTATTCATTCAATCAATATTTACTGAACATCCATGTGCTGAGCATGATTCTAGAGATAGTGCAAACAACAGTGAGCAAAACAGGTCAAGTTCCTGCCTTCATGGAACTTCCAGTTAAGCAGTGTAAGCAAAAACTAAATAGATAAACAAATGAACAAAATAATTTCAGAGCTTGAGAAGTGTTATTGAAGAAATTAGACTAGACAATAAGAATGGGAAAGATTTTATTTTCAGAAAGGGGGCCCCTTTGAAGAGGTGACATGAACTATAACCTCTATGGTGAGAAAAAGGCAGCCGCATGAGAAGCAGAAGCACAAGCATCCTAAGCAAAAGGAAAGGCACACTGAAAGCCTCTAGTGGAAACAAGTTTGGGGTTTGGCTGCACCACGGTATACAAGGAGCAACAAGGTGGTAAAGACACAGGCTATACAAGGGATTTGAAATATTTTTCTGGTAAATTATGTAAAGATGAACCATCTTTTAGGAAATGAGTCTGAATGCCTCCATATAATTTATCATTTTATAATACCCAGGCAGAGCAAACCTCTGCATTAGGAAAGCCATAGTGTTTCTAAATCATGTGTAATTTGCTTATTCAAAATGCATATAGAAAATAAGGCTCAGGGTAAGGGTTTAAATATGACTTTGCTTACAAGAAAAAAGAATAGTTACAGCATTTTGACCACCTGGAATTCAGAGCTGTATACTGTTTAAAGCTGAAGGGTCTCCAAATTCACTATCATCTGGTTTACCTCATCCAGCAGGTAAAGTCTATTAAGGTTGAACTCACTCATTACTACTGAATTAGTCAAATGACAAAGTGTTCTTCACGTGATGCATATTTTTGCCCTAGTGCAATCTATTTACATAGCATGGGTGTCATCTTTGTTATATATAGAAAACAGCATACAAAAATGATCAATAATTTCCTAGCTTAGGCAGCCCTGTAAGAGAAAATATCTATATGTATAAATACAAAGGCCCTGGCCACCTGAGATTGAAGGATATGAATCAAGCATCTGAATTCCAGGTTTGCAACCAGCAACCTGTATGTCCAAGCCTGGGCAAGATTCTAACCCTCTCTGAATCTCCTCTCTCTCACAAATATAGGTTAGTATACATTCCTAGCTTGAAGAGACAATAAAGCAAGAATTTCTAAGTGTCTAGCACATAGAATAAACTCAATAAATTTTAGTCTTTTCACCTCATATATTTTTCTAATAAAAGTAGTATCATGTACAATATGAGAACTATAATCATGCATTGTATTTGTCTCTTTTAGTCAAAATTTTATGGTTTTGTTCACATAAGGAAAAAAGGTAAGACAAAGAAACCATTTTTAAAGCTCCTCACATATCAAACACTGAATTAAGACCCTGTGTTTTTAATTGGTTTGCTGCCTGGAACCATCCTATTCTGACTGCCTAACTTCTCTACAGTTTCCAGTGCGTTTCCTTCATCTCAGACACACAAACATGCCCAAACACAGTAAATCACAGTTAATTGCACGTCTTAAATTAAAAGACAAAAAAATCGCACAATTAATTGGGGGAACTTGTCAGTTGGTGCATGAATCTTGCTTACTACACTCTGTGCACAGGATGCAAGCCAAGTGCATGTTCCAAGCTGGGCGATTCAGTCCATGCCTCTGAGGAGAGGTGCATGGGCACAATCCTTCTGCACAGCCGTCTGGTCATAAGAATCAAATGCTTTAAAACACTCAACATTGCAATTGCTGAATCAATAGTTATCTCTACAAGGATGTTCAATACAGGACTGAGGATAATAGTAAAAAATTAGAAAGAGCTAAAATGCTCATTAATAAGGGACTGAATAGAGACTATGTTTGGCCATTAATGGAAAAAATCTAAACTGTTACAAATGATTTTGTCAATCTTAATAACATAAGAAAATATTCATGACATACTATTTGAAAAATGCTTACAAAATAGTGTATTTCTATTTTTGAGGCTATGTGTTATGCAAGTGAAGCAAGAAAAAAGAGAAAGGAACAGGAGAAAGCTACTGGGAAAATAAACAATAAAAATGTTAACGTTTGTCATCTCTGAGTTGTTTATACTTTGTAGTTTTTCTAATTTTCTAAAAAAAATCATCTACATTTTTAAAAAATATATTTCAATTTGTTTTTGAATCTGATATTTTAAAATGTCAGTTTTAAAATAAAGATCCATAAGAATCTTTTAAGATAAACTGACCTACTACAATGAAAACATCAGCATAAAATTTAAAAAGAGTCCCTAGTAAGCGCAAACATACAATCCTATTGTATCCTTGGTTATACAGACAAAATGTATAAAAATGTATCTTATAAATATACAACAAATGCGTGTTCATACAATTAAATGCTCAATACAATAATGTATTTCAACATATACCTTATAGTATATTAACATACCATAAGAAAATCATTATAAATACTTTTTCATTTCCTGACATCGACCAACTACAAAATATATTCACAGTAAGCCAATAATATGGAATTTGAGAAACTGCAAACCTTCTCTACTCCATCCCCACTACTCTCCCATTATTGTCTACCCTATTATAAAAAGATTTTATACCCAGCCGCCTAGTGTAATTCTAATGCTAAAATCTGGCAATAAATGATACACACTAATAAATGATACACACTAATGTGTACAGAATTTCATTTTTATCAAAGTAGAAAATGATAAAGTTTTATAATATATCACTACTCCACTAGTCATACTAACTTTTGTTTTATTTCATTTTTCGAATAAAAGAATTCATAAAACCCAACAAAGTAGATTCATTCCAAAGGTATTCAACAGTCTGCTAACCTTGAAATAAGAAACAAATATTTCCTGCCTTTTCTTTTATTTAATGGGGGAGTGGAGAGGGAAAAGATAATCATATTCCAGCAAAAGCCCATCTCAACCTCAGGCATCTTTATGTCCCAAGGGTAATATTTTCATTCCATTCTTAATGGAACAAATTTCTAATCAGAATATGTATTCAAAAATAATTGAGGCAATGCAATGTCAACATGTTATGCTTCCATCAGGTATCCCGCGGTGCTCAGAATCAACTCAACACAATCTCTAGTGTGACAGAGAGCCTGGGCAACGCAGAAACGTCAGACTTGATCAAGGGAAGGGGAGCTAGCAAGGAGCATGCAATGGTTTTGCTTCCCTTTGGATGCTCAAACGTGGTGTTTGGAGGAAAGCTTCTATGCTGGAGGAAGACAATCTCAACACTTCTAAGGAAGGAATGACTTATAATGCTCACTCCAGAACCTCAACTTTTAAATAGTAATAAGTGTCTATTTTTGCATTAATATTGAAAATACTTGAAACAACAGTCAATTCTGGGAAGGTTAACACTACATCTAGATTTCTAGTTACTAAAGCCTCAGGGCAACGTACATTATTGTATATATCCTGCAATCCTCTGAAAAGGTCCAGATGTTTAAATTTAGGTTTCTCCAAGTTTGGTAAAATATTAGTAATTGTTGAAGCTGGGTGGTGAGTAACTGAAGTTCATTATATTATTTTTTTCTACTTTTGAGTATATTTGACATTTTCATAATAAAAGTTTCAAAAAATAAATTTTCACTCAAGGAGCATATATTTTATGTTAAAAATTTTACTGACTTTTCCTTTGGAAATATGTATTAACAAGATCTGATTTACATTTATTATTAAAGACTCTAACAAGCAGTCTGAATTTTATAAAACTCCACAAAGCATTATATTTTATGCTATCATAAAAAAAGAAAAAAATTCTTCATTCCAGAGAAAAAAAATTACCATGATCTATGATGACAGAAGAAGTGCACCTAAACAAATGCAGTGCCACCATCTGCCTGGCATTCTCACAGTGTGACAAAATAGACTGGTAATTAACTGCTTTCCTACCGAAATCTGCCAGCTTTAACTCCCCCGTGTCACTGATCAGAAGGTTCTGTGGTTTCAGGTCTCTGTGCAAAATATAACGCTGGTGGATGTAAGACAGCCCTCGCAGCAACTGAAATAAAAACAACTGAAAAAATAAGGAGACAAAGGTTAAAATCAAAACACAGACAAACGCCAGTTTCTACATACAGTCTCCTAAGTACTTGTATTAATATTTAGTGAAAATGGATAACCATCACCAAATTTTCTACCAAATTATTTCAACAGAATGTGAGATTTTAGAATGTGAATTCCTAATTCATTTAGAAGTAAATCTAGGAATTTCTAACAACCTATTATACCAACCCCAGAGTGATACTTCCTCAGCCAGAGAGATCTATACTCCAACTACTGTTCTTTAAGCAAAATGTAAATAATCGATTTTTTTAAAACTGATTTAGTCTTCAGGACTAAAATGATGTTTAAAAGGAAAGGAAATTTATTCAAAATATTATAGAAATTTAAAAAAGAACTGTTTACCAAGTTTATATCAATATGCACATATTTAATCCCATAGAAATAACATGAACATGGTACCCATAAATTCACCCATTAACATGCTTTAAGGAAGGGAAAGATAAGATGATTTGAAATAATTAAAACAAAAACAGTCATATTGTCTAATTAATACTGCATTATAATTATACTGCTTTTGCACATATGGTCATAGAGATTAGGCTGCTGCTTAAAGACAGGCATGTACCACTTTCACTAATTTCAGAGCAAACCCATCCTAAAGGGAAAGGAAACACAGAAAACAGGAAAGTCAAGAACTCGAGAGTGATACTTTTGCAAGAAATAATTTCAGAAGTGATTAATAGCCTTGTCTGTGAAGTTTCATATTGGGTCATACCAAATGTTTCTATTTCGATAGCAAAGAAGTGTGATTCACTAGGCTTCCCAATATTCTTCTTCTGAAAAAAGAGAATATTTTTAAACAATTTACTTGCCAAAATAATCCTAATAGACATTTTTTAATCCATCTCCTAAAACAAAAACAAATGTTCTTACGTTTAAGTACCACCAATATTCTAGTCTATATAACCAGTTAGTAACCAAAGGCAGTTTCAGGGCAATTTAAAATGAATTGTAAAAGCTGAATGATAGAAAGATTCTGAAATATTAAATAGAAAAGATTGGCAACTTCCTGAGGGCCCTGGAAGATGGCATTTCTGCAATGTTCTGACTAAGCAGGGGCTTTGAAAGCCAAGTGAATTTCATTACAGGGGATACCTTGAAATAACAGTAAAGCTAACTTATCTCAAAATCTTTGTATGTGACAATATGTATGGGGCAGTAAATTGAGATGATTATTTCCAGAGTCTAAGCAGCAGAAAATAGAAGTCTGTTCTGTGTTGGTCAAGATTAAAAGACTAGCTCAAGAATCCCAGGATGCAAATATCTCTCTGGATTTGTCCTCTCAACCCTTCCTGTACAACAAACAGAAAGACTTGAGTTCACACCATCACTAGCAGCTGCCAGCCTCATTCTTCACTTCCGATACTCCCTGCGTCCTGAAGCTTAAAGCTTACAACTTCTAAGAAAATTCATACTCCTTTAGTTTAGAAGGAAAGAGGGAAAAATAAAGCCACTTTGTGTTATCAAAGTCTTTTAAAAACCCGAAACAAAAACACGAAGGCAAACCACATAACAAACTTAATTTTAAAAATAAGTTGATTTTGAATGGAAACAGCCATTCTGCAAAATGCTACCTGATCTTTGGGACCTAGCAGAGTCTTATCAGAATGCAACTGTTTAACCATGGCAATGTATTTTAATTTAATGAATACATAACACTACGTGCCAACTGCTATTCTATACAGTTTATAGACTATTACTTCATTTAATTTTAATGAAGTAGGTACTACTATTAACCTCCATATTAGTAATGAGGAAACTGAGAGTAGTTTCTCAAGATCACACAGCAATTAAGTGGCAGAGCTAGGACTCAAACCCAGAGTCTGATTCCAAATTCTATGCTCTTAACCATCTCACCATCTCACTCATCATCTTGGCCAGAAATCAACATCAGTAGGCAAAGGATTGCTAGAGAACTGCTTCCTCCAATGAACAGAATAAAATCTGGGCATCTAATCACATGGCCTCCAAGGCCACTGAGCTGAACACTGACTCCAACTGAGGGGCTCAGGCATTATTTTTTGGGGGGTGCGGGCTCAGGCATTGTTACCTATATTCCCCAGCTCCAAGAAACCTTGCCCACCTCAACACTCAGCACGCTGTTCTCCAACCTTGTATTTTTTCTTTTCTTTTTTTTTTTTTTTTGAGATGGAGTCTCACTCTGTCACCCAGGCTGGAGTGCAGTGGTGCGATCTCGGCTCACTGCAACCTCCACCTCCCAGGTTCACGCCATTCTCCTGGTTCAGCCAGGACTACAGGCACCCGCCACCACACCCGGCTAATTTTTTGTATTTTTAGTAGAGACGGGGTTTCACCACTTTAGCCAGGATGGTCTTGATCTCCTGACCTCGTGATCTGCCCTCCTTGGCCTCCCAAAGTGCTGGGATTACAGGCGTGAGCTATTATCCTCGCCTCTCCTCGGCCGGAAAGGCCTTCTCTTCCCTTTGCCTACTATTTTCCATGCATTCCTTAGGTCTCTCCTCAGGAACTGCTCCTCCCTAGAGTTTCCCTGACCACCCCTGCAAGCCCTTGTACCCCTACAGGTCTGTGTGAGGTGCTCCTTCTCCGTGCTCCCAGGGCAGTCTCTGCCCTGTCTGCATATGTCTATCACAGTATGATACTAATCCTAGCACCCATAGGCTGTCTGCTTTAACTATCTTTATAACTCGGGTAATAGGTATTGAAACCAGTAATGTGAGTACTGACCTGAATTTAGAGACATCTGGATGGCAGCAGATAAACACAAATAACAGGCACCTTGGAATGGAATTCTCTAGAAACTAGGGGCAGACGTAGGTAAATCAAGCAGTTCCAAAGAACTCTTCCTTAATACCTTTAGTAATTAGTGAAAATATATAATCCTCATGCTAATCTAGAAGCTATTCAAATAGAATGCCATATTAAAGGAGATTTAAAAAGCAGTACCAGAGAAAAAATGCCACTATACACTCAAATTCCAAGTGTATACATGACAAATGAAGCCCCAAACATGACAAATACAGCCCCAAACAAATGTCAGAACAGATCTCCACAGCATAAATTCACTTAGGGTTTATTAAGTGCCAACCATATGTGCTAGGTGCTGTTATGCAAGAGGGATGCCAAGAGGAATAAGATATAAGATGTGGTCCCTGGACTCGAGGAACTCACAGCTAACTTGGTATGACAGACACACAAACAGATCATTGTGACTTAGAGATCTGTATTTTAACAGCAACGCAAACTGAGCATATTGAAAGCACAGAAGACGGTGGATCTAACTACAATAATAATAATAATAATAAAGCAGTAGAATTGATTCAGTTGTTACAAGAAGAATAGCCTGGGAGAAGGGAACGAATCACAAGAAACTTGCCACTCTGAAAACAGAATTCATTACGTGTAAAATTTCAAAAGGAAACTGAGTTGAGCATTCAGTAGATGCAGAAGTTAAAATGTTATGACAAACCCCTTAACATTCTGAGGGAAAACACTGAGAAGACCAAGCAAGCAGGTGTAATATAAATTCCGAGAAAGACAATATATGAAGCTGTAAACCTACCAACTCGACCTCATAAAATTAACTGTGGCAAGGGGACCATCAACTTTCTGAAAACCATTAGAAAACTTTTACGCTGGAGCTCAAAGAAACTGATACCCTCAGAATGGCACTTTGACACACTGAACTGAAGAAGTCTGAAGGTCTCCTTGACCTTCTGCCCCACTTCCCATCTCTGCCCCTGTCTCTCAATTCTCTGTCTCTCCCAAAGCACAGGATGAAGTTGTTCTCTGAATCCCCTTAACTGCCTAAAATCTGGACCTGCCAAAGAAGAAAACAATTACCTCTGATCCCTTTCCTGAGTTTCCATTAACTGAACTCTTATCCTAGGAAGAAAGACGGAAGTCTGTCAACACACCTGGACAGACTTTTGTCACAAACCACTGTCTGCTCTGCAGGCCCAACAGACGTGTATTCTTGTATAGTTTTCAATCCCATTGAATTTCCTTAAAAATCACTTACCACACCCCTAAAAGCATCCATACCTCCCCATCTCCCTTTCTCCTAATAAGAATATATAAACATCTATTCACATTGGGTTACTGGGTAATTATTCTTCTATGATGACCTTGTGCTATGCACATTAAAATAAGTTTGTGCCTTTTCTCAAATCAATGTGCATTTTGCGAGTTAATTTTTCTGTGAACCTTTAGAGGGTGAAGGGGTAGTTTTCCCTTGATCCCTACATTTACAAAAAACATTTTAACATCCTTAACAAAATATACACTGGCAGATAGGGGTGAGAAGGCTCTAAGGAAGCAGCTGACCTACTAAGTTCAATGGAATGCCCCATGGACTACTCTTGGAATGTCTTTAAAACTCAAGCCTTAGAGAGCTCTTCTTCTAGACAAATAGGCAAGTCCCCTTCTAATTTAAATTTTTGAGAAAATCACTTCACTTGGTTGTTGTATAAAACACACAGCAAGCTATACTTGATCTCCTGTGAAAAACCAGGAGATCCTGTGAGAACAAGAAGGGCCACCAAGGAGCGGGCCACACACACTCTTTTTCTAAAGCATACAAATCAGCTTTGCTAATAAAACCTGGTAAACACCAATGGAATCTCAGGCACTAAAAAGAAAAGAAGGGTGACTAATACTTACTGAAAGTTTATTCTTATTTAAAGGTTATTTTAAGTAATGTTATACAAATAACTTAATCAGGCCCAGGGTGGTGGCTCACAACTGTAATCCCAACACTTTGGGAGGCAGAGGTAGATGGATCACTTGAGTCCAAGAGTTTGAGACCAGCCTAGACAACATGGCAAAACTATGTCTCTGCTAAAAAAAAAAATACAAAAAATTAGCCAGGCATGGTGGCGTGTGCCTGTAGTCCTAGCTACTTGGGAGGCTGAGGTGGGAAGACTGCTTGAGCCCAAGAGGCGGAGACTGCAGTGAACTGAGATTACACCACTGCATTCCAGTCTGAGCGACCGAGTGAGACTCTGCCTCAAAAACAAACAAACAAAAAACAAAACAAAACAAAAACCCCCCAACAAATTACTTAATCCTTTCCATCTACCATCCTGTATTTTTCCCTTTGTTTAAACAAATGAGAAAACTAAAGCTCTAAAGACATAAGAAACATAGTCATCCAACCATCACACAGCTCTTGTGAACTTTCCACCACACCTCATTAACTTAAATAAGGTTGATGCTGAATAAATGCATGGATGAATAGTTATACACCCAATACAGTCAAAGTGCTTTTATTATTAAGTGAACTGAAGTTTGTAAAAGCCTCAATTAGCATACAATATAATGAGCACATGATTCTTGAATTTGTTTTTGCTGTTCAAAATCTTAGAAATAGATAACATGAGAGAAGACAGCTTCATGTGCTGAACTAGATAAATTAACGTATCTGAAACTCTTTATCTTTCTATTATAGTAGCCATAAGATCTTCCTAAGAATATTTTGCCATCTCAGGATATTCTATTCCTTTATATAGGAGACTCATCCCAAATCCATCAGTAGGATCACTGAAGATTTATATTCCAGTTTGAATATGTTCATTTTCTGTAATAAAAATCCAATGAGAAAATGTCTTAAATAGTAATGAAATGATGAACAGGGACACTTTCACTAGCAGCAGATCTATCTTTAGCCAGTTGTCTTGACATCCCCAGCAGGAAACAGCATATTCTCAGCACCACTGCATTTACTTCTTGGGAGTATCTCTTAACACTTCCTCTATTTCCTTCTGAAACTCTTCACAATTTAAGTAGGTAAAATAAATAAATAAATAAATAAATAAATAAATGGTATTTTATCACAATTTTTAAAGTAAGTTTATATAAAGCACACACTATTGGATTCAATGTTATGTTTATTGCTCAGAACTACTGACACTTGCAGTAAGAAAGAAGCATTATAACCAATCCCTCTCACCAAAGTCTAAATAGGTGAGGTCAGATGCTCTTTTTCTCAGTGTCTAGAGGTGTCAGGCTCCGTGAATGGTTAGAAATACATAGATTATTTAATATATGCAATTCACTTTAATCTGGGATGAAGCACAGTGAATATCTTGTAGATTTTTCAGGGCATGTGTCAACTTCTTTTAAGGAATGTGCAGGGTCTCTCAGGGCTTACAGGAGACTAAGAAATCTACTAATGGGAGTCATTAGCAATGGGCCCTACCATTTACAACACAGCAGTAACGTCTTACTAAGATAATTATGCTACTCTTTTGTCATCTCTGTAACTCAGGTTTCTCATCTTAAACATGGTTGATTTGAGCCTTAGATATCTTTGTTAACCATTTCACATTGTTAAATTACATCATTCCATTACTTTATGAATAACAGAAATGGAAGGGATTTTATAAGATAAACAACTGGAGTTGAATCACTACCATTTATTGAGTGCTTATTATGATAGATATTTTGCTAAGTGTATTATATACATTCGATAATTTAACCCTTACAACACCTCTACCAGGTAGATATTACTATCCCTATTTCACAGAAAAAGAAATAAAGTCACAGATAAATTAAGTGAATTGCCTTAGCAAAGTAACATAGCAAGAAAAAACTAAATACCACATATTCTCACTTATACTTGGGAGGTAAATGATGAGAACACATGGGCACATAGAGGGGAACAACACACATTGCGGCCTATCAGAGGGTGGAGGGTGGGGGAAGGGAGAGGATCAGGAAAAATAACCAATGGATACAAGGCTTAATACCTGGGTGATAAAATAATCTGTACAACCAACCCCCATGACATGCCTTTACCTAGGTAACAAACCCGCACATCCTGCATATGTACCCCTGAACTTAAATGTTTAAAAAAAAAAAAAGAGGAATTAAGTGAATTGGTCAAAGGAACACATAGTAAGTAAGAGACAGTGCTGATACTTGAACCCATTTTTGTCTTACTCTGACACTATAATTAAGAAGGCTGCTATCCAAAAAGGTGTGCATACTATTTAATTAAAACAGCTATATACTATGTGAATCTAAAGCTACAAAATATGATATTGGTAGATAAATGAAAGTTATATTTGAATAATAAATACTTCAAATACTATGTTCCATATTTAACACTGTATCATTTAAAAACCCATAGGTTTTTAATGCACAAACCTTAAACTATCCATATATCCAACTTTCTAGAAGTTAAAAATAATTAGTTAAAATCCCAATAATATGCAGTCAATGTCAAAATATTTTGTAATATGCAAAATGGTTTAACTGCAATACTAGGTCTTCAGTTTTAAAAGCCACAAAATGATTCATCATGATTCATTCCATTTAGTTAAGTTTCAAAACAGCTAATGCAAATATTAAATCCTAATTTGTAATGCAATGTACACCCAAATAATTTTACAAAGCATCATTGCAATTCAAAGTATTGAATTTATTTATTTATTTATTTATTTATTTTTATTATACTTTAAGTTCTAGGGTACATGTGGATAACGTGCAGGTTTGTTACATATGTATACCTGTGCCATGTTGGCGTGCTGCACCCATCAACTCATCAGCACCCATCAACTCGTCATTTACATCAGGTATAACTCCCAATGCAATCCCTCCCCCCTACCCCCTCCCTGTGATAGGCCCTGGTGTGTGATGTTCCCCTTCCCGAATTTTTAGAGAATACTCAGAGGATTATACAGAGATATTTTAAAAAGACAGAAATAAAACCCTAGCTATTCAACATTAAGTATAATTTATGTGTCACTTTGGACATACTTGACAGCGTTAAGTGTGCTACTGGACTGGTATAAGACACAAGCATTCATGCTAAGGCATCACGCCTTTCATGTGTATTTTTTTGCAATATATATTTTACAGATCCATTTCTTGGAAAATGTGAGTAGCAAAAGGAGTCTGTCTTGCCACTTCTCTGCCCTGTTTGAGTTCTTCCATTCTTCTTTCTGCTTTTTTAGTTACACTCTCTAAGGCTCTGACATAAATAACATGTTTTGTCATTTCCAGATAATGTAACAATTTAATTTACATTCTTTAAGATCTTTGAACATTAATATGCTTTTCCTAAAGATGAGAACTTTCTGGAGAGAAATAACTCAAAAAATGAGAATTTCAGGTTCATGGGCAACCTTCCAGGGAAATAACTGCTTAGCTTACCAAGTAAGTTGGCCTTCCATTGCACACTCTCTACTTCAAGGCAATGGCGGATACCAAGCAAGGTGGTGTTTCCGGTATGGAGGTGCCCACAATGAGCAGGCAGTTTAAAGCCATGGGATCTAGAGTTGGGAGACTTATAATGAGTGAAGTGAGGCTAGTGTGACTGATCTTGGTTTTGTCAAGTTCTGTAAAAGAAGATCTAGTACAGTAAGCAGGTTTCCAAGTTATTGGACTTTGTATATACTGTGAAGCATGTGGATGGAGGGGGGGTGGGGGCTGGGTCTTCTCTTTAATAAAGGTGGGCATCTGCCTAAAATTAGTATTAGAAATATTCCCTAGCTGAGTAGAAACTGTTAAAGACAAGCTGTTGGATTTAATAGCTATCTAACGTAATTTTCCAAGAGAAAAGCTGAAAGAAGTGTTCTAAGAAATTCAAATAACATAATCTTATTCTGTCACTGTCAAGTTTCTGTCTGTCAGAATTATAGGACTGACCTGACTAATAAGCGCTTTTCTGAACTATACAGAAATAGCACAAAATCCAAATTGGGAAATGGAGAGTCAGTGGTTCTTCCTACTCAACTTCATTTGGGAACATATGCTACTCTCTCCCAACTACAGGGCCATTCTTTTTTATACACAATGAAAACAAATCAATATTCAGAGTTTAAATGGTTTTTCTGACTAAAGTAACATCTTAGATACTAAATCAAAATAAATTAACTTAATATCAACTGAGAAGGCTAGTATAACTAAAAAGAGAGAGATGTGGATTGAAAAATTGACAAAGGTGATAGATCTTAAGTTTAAAGGCCTTGGAGTAAGTCACAAAAACAAGCTATATCAAAGAAAAACTAATTTCAAATGGGACGTGACATTTAACAACTTGTGAATTTAGATACGTATGATCAACAAACCTCTTTCTCCATCCTCTCAGAGGGGTCTGAAGTAACAGAAATTTATACAGGAATGAGAAAATACCTATGAACTGTACTGGCTGGACACATGAATGCTGTGCCTATCCAAGACAATATGTGTATACTCTACTACTTGAGCTTATTTCCTTTCAGGGTCTCGTGTCTGTCCTGGAAAACATGAAAACAAACAGGTCGTGTGTAGATCCATCTTAAACTGGAGAGAGGCAAGGCGATGGGTGTAAAGCCCAGGAGGGTGTTTCCCCTGTTCTTAATGGGAACTCCCAAGTTGGGTAACTAACAATTAAAGAATCATGTAACACTTCCAATCACTGTCTGCATTTCATCGTTTTTTGGGGTGATTTCTTTTCAATCTGGTTTTTAAAGGATCTCTAGGAAACAGTGTACTATTTAATTAGCTGGCCTTAATTCCTTTGCTGTATCCAAATTGTTACAAGCAAATCAGCAGATGATCCCGAGGATGCAAAAGACATGTTCTAAACAACTAAATGTACGCCCCACATCTTAACCAGAAAATTCACTACTCAGATCCCCTCTGAATGTCCAAAACAATATGAGCTGACATGTGGAATTTCATTTTCTTTTATCGTTAGTCCTCCACTTTCTAGATATGGAAGATTATTTTATTATTATAAAAATAAGATGAAAACATCCAAAAAGAAAAAAAAAAAAAGCCTGGACACGGAGACTTAGTGTCAAATTTTTAAAACATTCTTTAATGGCCTCATGAAATAATCATATTTCTTAAAATACAGCATGAGGAAAGGCTCTATAATATTCACAGTAATGTGTAGTAGGAAATTATTAGGCGCTAAATGAGAAGATCTAATGAAGAATACTGAGAAAATCAGGTGTCACTTGGTTTTCTTTTTTTTTTTTTTTTTTTTTGAGACGGAGTCTCGCTTTGTGGTCCAGGCTAGAGTGCAGTGGCCGGATCTCAGCTCACTGCAAGCTCCGCCTCCCGGGTTTACGCCATTCTCCTGCCTCAGCCTCCCGAGTAGCTGGGACTACAGGCACCCGCCACCTCGCCTGGCTAGTTTTTTTTTTTTTTTTGTATTTTTTAGTAGAGACGGGGTTTCACCGTGTTAGCCAGGATGGTCTCGATCTCCTGACCTCGTGATCTGCCCGTCTCGGCCTCCCAAAGTGCTGGGATTACAGGCTTGAGCCACCGCGCCCGGCCCACTTGGTTTTCTATCTGAACATTAGAAAGTCTCATTTAGAAATCAATTCTCAGTGCCATCTGTATAAGACAATCTTAATTTGGCATAGCATTATTCTGTCTTTTACACACCTGCTTATTCTCTGGTCTATTAAAGAAAAATAGCAAGTTTTCAACCATAATAAATCTCCTATCCTTTTCATTAATATATCTATTGAAATGAAAAATAAGAATCAGCTTTATGCCAATAGGATTTCAGATACTTCAGAGAATAAGTCAGGAAGTTCAAAATTACTTTGGTCATTTTCAATTGTTCATAAAAAAAAGGGGCAAATGTGTTTTTGCAGGGAATCTTCTAGAAAAGTCATTATGATAACAGAAATGGAAGTACATTACATAAAAACACAGGAAGATTCAATCTCATCATGGTAATAAGATTCAAACATCTACATTTCTGGGTATCAGCTGGAGAAAGCATCAATTAATCTTTTTTTCATGAATCTTAATTTTCAGTCTCTCATGCTTATCAATTTTTAAAGAACAAATGAAAAACTGAATAAAGGATGAAATTTAGACCATTATAGTCATTTGTGAAAATGCAATGGTCAATCTGTAAACCACTGAGAATTATAAAATCAAGAATTAATACAAGTTCTATATTCAACTATGATAGCTCAAACCCAATATAACTCATAGTGAATGGTCTTTAAAGGGGGTGGGGAATTTAACTACCTTTCTAAAAATACTCTAACCAGTTTCCCACATACCAGTTATCACCATCTACAAACTGGTAGCAATGCCTTTAATCATCATAAGTATTTATAACAAGGCTAATGTCCTCAGGCTTTTGATCCAGGTTTTAAATCGTCCACTAATTAATTGCTAAAATTACCCATTTGTCAAAAATTGATACTATGCTTAGAAATAAACCACTGATTATTAGTGAATATTTATTTCATAATGCCATATTGATAACAGACAACTTTTATAGGCAATTAAAGTAGCAAAGTGAGTCTAGAAATTTAGTTAACACTGGCTTTTAAAAATGAGTCTATTCCAGTGCTTACAAGAAATACACATCAAGAAAAATAAAACTTTCACAAATATTTTGCTGGGAATTAGTACAAAATTATCTTATCTTGCTTTACTATGAAATCAGGAGCTATGTGTAGTTTCAGTTGTTCTTTTTTCTCCCCTTCATTCTTCCAGGATACATTACCATTGTAATGCCTGAAATTCTACCCAAGTCTCACTAAGGAACAATCTCCACAATTCTTAAATGCAGAATATCCACATTTTTACAATATACAATTACATATAAAATATAAACAAAGAAAAATATGTATATTTTTAGAATCCTAGATAAATGTTTAAAATGTTATATATACTGTCATGCTGAAGAATGATGAAACTAAAAGTCGAAATTGCTAACTTTAGAAGCAACATGATTTGATCACTTTGTTTTCCTGTTGTTCACCATAATAAAAATCAAGTATTTATCACATTCTGAACATTTAATAATCTGTGAAGTGTTTAGCAAACATAGAGCTTCTGTGTTACTGAAAGGACATGCTCTTTTAAAGATAATAGCTTATCTCTCCTGGTTTTCCTATCTCCATAAATTTATAAAGAACTATTACAATGTCTTATTTTAGTTCAGCTGAGGCTTTTTGGTGTTTTTTCCCTAACAATCTAAGATGATGGGAAGATCAACTTTTAAAAAAAATTAATATCTAGCACAGCATTATAAACAGCTGTTAACTTAGTAAATATTATATTTATGTTCTTCATTTTTATATTCATAGATTTAAGTGACAATAAATATCACCACATGAAAAAATATGTTTATATACCAAACAGAAATACCCATGAGACATCTGTCACTATGTCATAGTCAGAATTTTTTGAGAATAATTTCACCCGCAGTTCAGATCCTAAAGCAACTCTAGAGAAGACCCTTGTCTCCAAGCAAACAGTGAGGAAATCCCAATGCATAATTAGATGAGTGGCCTCTCATAGAAACAAACATCGTAATAAGGGTTGTCTGCTTCCATGCACTGCAATTCAGATGCCAAAACACAAGGCTTTAACAAGCTACATCTATTTTTTAACTTTCCACACCCTTGGAGAAAGTATCACCATTATCTTCAATATGAAAATGATGATGAACCTATGTGACTTAGTGTTTCTAAAGTCACAAATAATCAAGCTAATTACAGTAATTTAATGTATTAATCATGTAGCTCAGGGAAAAGAACATTGGACAAAGAGTTAAAAAGCCCTTTAACACACTCCATCATCTCAGTGATCCTGATGTTTATTTTCTATGAAATGTCGGGGGCTAGAATGAACCATTGATCCAGGACGCTGGTCCTGGAATGCGCTTGGCTACAGCATTATCACTTAAAGAGGTATTTTTTGTTTTGTTTTGTTTTAAATTATATCAACATTCAATGTTTAAATTATTATTACCATGTAAATGTTATTTACATCTGAGCTATAACGTTTACTATGAATATCTTTCCTTCTCCTGCATAAAAATTTGTTTTTCTTGGTGTTAGTAATAATCTAGTTCTTTTGTTTGTCAGTTTGTTTCCCTTTGTTTAGTTTTCTTTGTGGTCACTACTAATTCAACACCAAATTCTTTTCCCATCTTTTAAGTAACAGTGGAGTATATCCTCAAGTATCTTCCTGAGAAAGAATGTAACAGACAAAATTTTCAACTCCTTGTGTATCTGAAAATGGTAATTTTACCTTCATACTTCATTGACAGTTTGCACAGAATTCTAGGCTTAAAACACTTCTGTGTCCAAATTTTCAAGCTATTGTCTCACTGCCATCCCCCTTTCAGTGTTACTGCTGAATATCTGATGCCATTGTAATTCTTGATCCCGTGGAGTAAACCTGTTTCCTTTTTTATGGATTTTTCTTTGAACCCAGTGTTCTGAAATTTTGCAATAATGAACATTATTTTCAGTTTTTTTAAAATGTTCTAGGCATTAATCTAAAAACTCAAGCCTATACATTTGAAAAAATTATGGTTTCATAGATATTACTTTAATGATTCCCTCCTTTCTTTATTCCTCAGTTATTCAGATGTGGGATCCCCTATATTAGACCTCTGATTTTTTGATACTTTCTTTCCCATTTTTCATCTTTGTATTTTTTGGTTTATTTTCTGGCAAATTTCTTCAATTTTATCTTCCATGATTTTATTGTTGTTTTTAATTTGTTATATTTTTAATTTCCAAGAGTTCCTCTGTGTTGACTAAATTCTGCTTCTCAAAAATAATATGACATTCTTGTTTTATGGATGAATTATCTTCTTTTCTCTCTCTGAGACTATTAATGATAATTTTTTAAAGTTTCCTTCTCTACCTATCCCTATCCAATCAGTGAAAGCAACTTGGCTTCCTCCAAGTTGTCAACTGGGGTCTTCACTGGAGAGTTTCTTGGATTCTTCAGGTTTGTTGTCTTGGAAAGATCAGATCCTTCCCGGAATACTCTTAATATCTTCTCCCTTGAGGCACAACTCTTGCTGTCTGAGGGCTCTCCATGCCAAGCCCTGTCTCTCAAGCTCTCTCCTGCCTCTCTCTGACCTACACAGCCCCCACCTTATTCTGGGTCACCACCCGCTCCCCTGCTGGCAGAGTGAGGAGCAATGGAAGCCAGCAGGCTGCAGGGCTGTGGAAGAACAAGAGGCTAGGATTGCTGGCAAGTATACATGTCCCCAAGGCTGGGGAGTAAAGCGATGCAGGGATACAGGGGAGTTAGGAGATGCTGTAGATCATGGGAGATACCTTGGCCTCTCATCCTTGAGTCTGAGCAAATGCCCACATTTCCTACCCAAAGCTACTTTTTAAAGTAAATTTTTATTGATACATAATATTTGTACCTATTTTGGGGAGCACAGGGTATTTTTATACAATCATACAATGTATAATGATGGGTATTTAGGATATCCCTGACCTCAAATATTTATAATTTCTTCGTCTTGGGAACATTTCAAATCTTTTAGTTATTTTGAAATATGCAATGTATTGTTGTTAACTACTGTTAGACTACTGTGCTGTCAACACTAGAACATATTCTTCTATCGAACAGTATGTCTGTACTCGTTAATCAATCTCTCTTCATCCCCCACCCCCAAATCCTTCCCAGCCTGTGGTAACTATCATTCTACTTTCTACCTCCACAAGATCAACATTTTTAGCTCTCATATATGAATATAAATACATACTATTTGTCTTTCTGTGAGGGGCTTATTTCACTTAGCATAATAACCTTCAGTTCCATCCATACTGCTGCAAATGACAGGATTTCATTCATTTTTATGGCTGAAAAACCTTCCATTGTATGTATGTACTGCATTTTCTTTATCAATTTGTTGATGGACACTTAGATTGATTCTATATATTTGCTACTGTGAACAGTGCTTCAATGAACATGGTGGTGCAGAAATTTCCTTTCTTTTGGATAAACACCCATTAATAGAACTGCAGGATCATATGGTAGTTCAATTTATAGTTTTTAAAGAAACCTTCATAGGTTCTCCATAATAACTGCACTAATTTATATTCCCACAAACAGTGTATGACTTCCCTTTTCTCCACATCTTCACTAACATTTGTTATATTTTGTCTTTTTTATGATAGCCATTCTAATTGGGGTAAGATGGAATTTCATTATGGTTTTGATTTTTACTTCTCTGATAATTAGTGATGTTGAGCATGTCTTACTACCTATGCACCATTTGTATGTCTTCTTCTGAGACAGGTTTTTTCAGGTCCTTTGCCTACATTTTAACGAGTTTGTTTCTTTTGCTGTTGAGCTGTTTGAATTCCTTGTATAATCTAAATATTAGTCCCTTGTCAGATGAAGAGTTTACAAATATTTTCTCCCATTCAACGGGTTGTATCTTTGCTCGTTTCCTTTGCTTTGCAGAAGCCTATGAGTTTAATATAGTCCCATTTATCTATTATTTTTATTTTTGTTGCCTGTGCTTTTGAGGTCTTAGCCATAGAATCTTTTCCTAGACCAAAGTCCTGAAGTGTTTCTCCCATGTTTTCTTGCCTGAGTTTAACAGTTTTGGGTCTTATGTTTAAGCCTTTAATCCATCTGAAGTTGATTTTTGTATATGGTGAAAAATAGAGGTCTTGGTTCATTCTTCTGCACATGGATTTCCAGGTTTTCCAGCACCAGTTATTGAGAGAATGTTATTTCCCGAAAGTATGTCCTTGACACCTCTGTCAAATATCAGTTGACTATAGGTTTGCGGATTAATTTGGGGATTCGCTATTCTGAGCATTTTTCTGTTCCCTTTGTCCATGTGTCTCTTTTTTATACCCATAACATTTTGTTTTGGTTACTACAGCTTTGTAGTGTATTTTGAAGCCACATAGTATGAAGTCTCCAGCTTTGTTCTTTTTGTGCAGTATTGTTTTGGCTATTTGGGTTCTTTTGTGGTTCCATATAAATTTTAGGATTGTTTATCTACTGCCATGAAGAATGTCATTGGTATTTTGATAGGAATTGTATTGAATCTGTACATTTCTTTTGGTAGTATGGTATTTTAATAATATTATTTTTTCTGATCCATGGTCATAGGATGTCTTTCCATTTGTAGCTTCTTCAATTTCTTTGATCACTGTTTTGCAGTTTTCTCATACAGGTCTTTCACCTTCCTTGGTTAAACTGATTCCTACATAATTTTTGGTAACTATTATCAATTAAATTGTTTTATCTCTTTTTCATATAGTTCATTATTGGGGAAGAAACACTACTAATTTTTATATGTCGACTTTTTATCCTGCAATTTTACTGAGTTAGTTTATCAGTTTTGTAACTTTTTTTGGTGGAGTCTTTAGATTTTTCTCTATATAAGATTACTTTGTCTGCAAGGAGAGATGATCAGAGGACTTCTTCTTTTCCAATTTGGATTTTTTTTTTTCATTTTTTTTTTCTTGGCTGATTACTCTGGCTAAAATTCCCAGTATTATACTATGCAGACATCCTGATTCTGGGAGGTAAGAATATATGTATGTATGTATGTATGTGTGTGTGTGTGTGTGTGTGTACATATATACATATAAAGCTTGCCAGGAGACTCTATTGCGGAATAAAGTGAAGACCTGTTAGTTTATTACTGAGGTTTCTTGTATCCACAAATATGCCAAGAACTGAGACTGTCAAGGACATTTCAGAAGATCATCAACAAATCAAAGATTTCACTAGTTATAGGGGAAGGAATCCCCATAGATTAATACATTTTGCTGCTTTTAAGGTATTTTAAAAAATAAGAAGAGGTAAATCACATCACATTCTTTTAAAAACAAAAATGTAGTAAGGCATCTATCTGTGACCATGTTAAACAACTTCCAAGTAGGAAAAGTTCCTGCTGATATAAATACCCAGGCTGGCTGTATCACATATAATTCCTGTGACATTATTTCTACACTGACTACACATTTCCCTCATCAAGTCTCTCACCATGTCCTAGGAGGTACCGAGTCCTGTAGTGTTAAACCTTGTTTATCACCACAGTGCAACCTGGACTTGGAATGAGGAGCAAACAGTAAAGTATTTGAAGTATGACGAATGACCGCGTGATGAAAGAAAAGCACACAAAGCTTGAATAAGAGCTGGTGAGACAGTTTCTAGAGGTACAGCCCAGTTACTGAGAAACAGTAACCTTGAGACCCATCTCTCCATGACCATTAGGAGATAAGGGAAAATAAAATGTAATGGAAGCAACAGAATGTACAGTAAAAATGGGACAAAATTCATCAGTCACTGGCCTGGGGACAGAGAACACAGCGATGCTTTGTGGAAAGAGGTTTTCTTTTTTTCATGAACAAAATTTTCCACCAACAGTTGTTGATAACTAATGACACACAGATGATTGGTGAGAAACTAGACAGGAATAATAAAAGCCCAGCGATGTCATGACTGTGGGAAAGATTCAATCAGTTCTTTAATCTCAATTGAATCACTGAATGTGAAAGTCAGGAAATCAAAGTTAGCTCAGAGGATTTGCTCATTTCCACTGGGGCTGGTGAACTTCTGAGCTCCCCAGGGCCAATGGTCTCACTAGCTGGGTGATCGACACATTCTCAGGGATAGAGTGGGAAACAAGAATGAAGATGTATTGTACTACTGATTTCAAAGTCAATAAACCCTAAGAAGAGAACATGCAAAAGTATAAATGAGAGAATTTGAGACTTTAATGTTAAAAAATTATGTTCATGTTATAATACTAATATTTAGAGTTGGAACTGAACATGGACAAGATTAATAAAACAGGTATTTTCATCCGTTAAAATTTCTAACCTAATCTAACTACTAATAAACTATACGTTAATGGTTACAGATTTTTAAGAAAAATGAACAGTCAAAAAACTTCAAGGAAAGGCAATCTAATAAAACACAACAAAAAGAAAACATATGAAAAAATCAGACTATAATTTCTATATCGATTCCATTATTTATTTAACAAACAATGTTTTGACAGAGTTCCTATAAGTTCCTACATTTTAAAATTATACAGTGTAACTGACCACCATAAAACCCTCATTATTAATTTGTCACATTTATACATACACATATAAAGTTTCCCAGGTGATTCGACTATGGAATAAAGTGAAGACTTCTCAGTTTATTATTAAGGTTTCTCGTAACAAATGAGAAGAAATGGAGATGAATAATTTTACTTCAAATATATCTGTAATACTCAATGGGTTCTCAGGATTATGAAATGTCATTTGAATTACACAATATAAGAACATAATTAAGCAGTATCAGATATAACTTTGATCTCTTCTAATTCTATTGCATATATGAAGAAAGAGTTCCTGTTTGAAACTTGAAATTTTGGAATAATTTCCCAAGATGATTGTGAGGTCAAGTCTTAGGAAATTGTAGTTCTTTTGATACTCGGTACTAAAATTTCTAGTAAAAGAAAGGAAAAACAGTAGCAGGAAGTAGAATATGCCTGTACATACAAATAAAAAGACATGCACTGTGAACCCACCATAACATTGTTTTGGATCATAATGATGCCTTATGTTGAAAACAACTGGTACATCAGTATGGGTTCCAAGCTAGAACTGAGACTCCCCTCTACTATGAAGTGTTAAAAAGAAGGATTCCAATGGTTTTCACTCATTATTAGCGAATGTTTCTCCAGTAAGAAAATATAAGAGAAGATCTAAATATTAATACCCCAGTAAAAATATTTAATGTTAAAACATGGCTTCCAATAACTCAACTGAAGCAATGACTATGGTTCACCTCAATATCACTTCTCTTTACACAAAAAGTTTTAAAAATTTAAATATGTTATGGTAGAGATGCTAGACTTCAGTTCAAAAAATACACATCAAGAATGTTAACCCTTGTCTCAAAAAGATCTTTTCCTACCTTCACATTATCTGGATGCAGGCCCCCAGGGTGCTTGTCCATGTACTGACATAAATCAGTGTGCTAGAAGAGAAAAGGAAAAATGTATTAATAACCCTCTGGCTATAACATGATAAATCAGTATCTTCCTACTTCAATGTCACCATTACCTTCTGAACAGAGCAAATAAAAGACAAGTGGGTGGATTTTTCAGTGTTATGTAGTGGCATGCCTCCCCACCCCCTAATTTTAACCACAATTGAATGATTATTTTTCCCTCTCGGCTCTGTTTTATGTTAAACATTTCTATGTATTAAAAAGAATACATGTCCATAATTTATTAAGTGTCTCATTTCCTCTTCATTGAATATATCCTTATGCCTTAACTTAGAAAACCACACATAATTAACCAATGCAATTATAACATCAATTATCCCATATTTTCCAAATGCAAATAAAAAATATTTATTTTACATGAGATGAAAATACAACAAATACATTCTGCTAGTAAAATTAATCACTGGATTTATCTTTATGTCAATATTCAGAAAAAATAATTTTCAGGTTTTTACAACTCCTGAATATATTTCAGCAAATATGCTTCATAACTTAACAGAAACATCTTCGAAACTAAAAATTAAGATAAATATATCCAGATATAAGTTTAAAAGAATATTCAACATCTCATGCTGTTATTCTTTTAAATATGCAAAGCTTGATTTGTCCACAAATATATATATTCTTCTTAATGCTTTTTCTGCTTATATTATAAACTAGATAAAATTTTTTAAAAGCATGTAGTTACTATTCACATTTTTCTTCTTTTATTGGAGTGTACTATAAGATTTATAAGACTGAAACATTTAATCCTTCTGTAAAAGCCAATGAATATGAGCATTTGTGCCCCACTATCAGGCTTGAATTACTGAGGAAGTACAAGTTTTACAATACATTCAAGAGCCTTGCTGTAGTCATTTATAACAACAGTTCAGATTCTGTTATCAAGCTTTTATTGCATGCCAGGTGATAATTGCTGAGGATACAAAGCAGAAATTAGCCTTCATCATTCATCATGTACTTTTTGAGCCCGTATGTTCCAGGCACAACACTAGTCACTAAGAACATAGGAGTAAATGAAACAGATGCAAATGGAGAAAAAACAGACATGCCACTGATTACAGTAAAGTCAGCTGTGTATTATTTTAAGAATAGTACTGGATGATATTGAAGGGCACAGCAGGGGAAACCTAATGAGGTCTAGAGATTTCAGAAAGGTCTCTGGAAGAAGTTACTTCTAAGTAAGACATGAGTAGAGAATGAAAGAAGTTAGCCAATTGAAGGGCAAAGGCAAAGAAAATGGGTCAGAGAAAATGCTCTTAGATATGTTCTGAGATGAAATTGCCTTTATCTTGGGCAACACCCAAGCTTTGATTTAGCTTCTAAATCAAAGTCAAACTCCATGAGGGTAGAAACTATGATTAATTTGGAAATTATTCTCACTCTGGTCCAGGCAAAATGTCAGACAAAGAGAAAAAGAAACTAAGTACAGATGGGAATACTTTTACATATAGGATAGCACACTAAAAACAAACCTAAAACATGATTAAAATAGGTTCAATGGAGTTTTCCCTGAGTAACTATATAAAAGTTTTATTTCATGCATTTAGTGAAATGAGGAATGACTCTGGACCCCAAACTGCCATTTTGTAACTTCATATTGTTAACTTCCCCATCCTTAAATAAGGATAACACCATCCTCAGAGAAGGACAAATAAAGAATGTGAGAACATTTGTTTTTGAAGCCAGTATATGATAAGTACTTTCTACTTATAGTATAATAGATAATAATCACATATACATGATGAGTTGAAATGCTTATTAAAAATGTAAAATCTCAGCTTTTAAAACAAAGAAAATCAAATTCATACTGCTTCCCAAATACAAACTAAGAACAATAAATACCAAAAATCCAGAAACTCTGAAAATAAAAGTTTATTTATACTTTTGATATTTTGTTACTTATAATTGTAAATATCAATAAAAAGGAATCAGATATATCAATGTAAAATCACATTTAACAGAATTCAAGAAACATGTATTCAATATTTGCATACTTAAGAACAGGATACATTATTAAAAGCAAAAATTGACAAACATGAAAGAAGAAACGGAAAATTTGACAAAATCTTGAAGAGTTTTGCTTACTCCTTTCAAAAATTAACAAATGGAATTGGCCAAAAAAGTAAAGCTATAAAGGATATAACACAATTAAATAGCATGCCCAATAAACTCAGGCTACACATGCTTTTTAAACACAAATGGCCTAGAGAAAAAGAAAAAATCTCAAAAATTTCCAGAAAGCTGAAATAATACTACATCCTTTCCTCAAAACTGAATAAAGTTAACATCAGAGTATATTATATTTCATCAACTCTAAAACATATAATTCTTTTCATCTTCAATATTGGAACAATAGCATTCATTTATGATTACCCAGGCAGTGAATGCAATATAGTTCTTATTGCCTGTGTCTGAGCAAACTTTTTATTTGCTTTCAATTTGCAGAGTTTACTCAACGGCATGAGTCACCAACCAACAACTTAAGGACCATCTGAAGAAGAAATAGTGAAGGATGAGCCCTAATTGTTATCTGGAAACCATTAACTGAAATTTTCAGGTAAGATTTTTTTTTTAAGTACCAGAATTAAAACTTCTACAGCTCTTTCAATAAGCATAAAATAAAAATTCTGAATAAGAAAGCATTTAATCATAGTTTAATTCAGTGAATTTTTTTAGTAGTATATAAATAAGGTTTCCTCCAATAAATGGTGTTTTAAGTTCAAAGGCAGCAGGAGGAAAATAAGGAAGAAAGAAAATCAGCTGAAGACAGAGAATGAGAAAGGGAGGAATGAATAGAAAAATCTATTTTCCTAAAAATTTACAAAAAGTTAAAAAGCCTAAAAATACTTAAATCAGTAAAAAATGAAAAATAAATACACTACATTCCAAAGCAATTAAATTTGGTCAGAGCATCAACAAGAAAATTTAGATCTTTAAATGTATTCATTTTAACATAAAAATGACTAAAAATAAATAAAACAACCAATAAAGTAAAGCTAGAGAAAACAAAAGAGACAAGAAAAAAAAGAGAGAAGGGATCAATGCAGTTAATAGCAGACATTAAATAGAAAAACTAGAAAACAATAAGTTTGAACAATTAAACAAAAATGCACTTCTTTGAAAAGCCTAATAAAACCAACCTTTGGCAAGTCTGATTTTTTTTCTTAAGTGAGGGGTTTGCCAAGACATAATCAACATTAAGAATGAGAAAAATGAGGGTCGGCGTGGTGGCTTATGCCTGTAATTCCAGCACTTTGGGAGGCTGAGGCAGGCAGATCACTTGAGGTCAGAAGTTCAAGACCAGCCTGAGCAACATGGCAAAACCCCATCTCTACTAAAAATCCAAAACAACATTAGCCAAGTGCAATGGCGAGTGCATACAATCCCAGCTACTAGGGAGGCTGAGGCAGGAGAATTGCTTGAACCCAAGACAGGGAGGTTGCAGTGAGCCGTGATCAAGCCACTGCACTGCAGCCTAGGAGACAGAGTGAGACTCTGTCTCAAAAGAAAAGAAAAGAAAAGAAAAGAAAAGAAAAGAAAAGAAAAGGAAACGAAACGTGACAACTAAAATTGTGAAGATTTTAAAATACAGCAATGCACATCTTTAAACCAGTACATTTGATATCTAGAAAAAAAAAGTTTTTCTAAATAAAACATAAGTTACAAAATTTGTAAGAGATAGGAAAGGCTGTAACTAAAAAGGTACTGAATTCAGACAGTTTTAATTAAAAATGTTCCGAATCTTCAAATAACATATACGAGTTATTCCAGAGTACAGAAAAAGATAAGAATGCTTCCTACTCCTTTAAAACACAATGTCAAACCAGGCAAGGACAAGAAAGGGATGGAGGGAACTAAAACAATCTCTCTATGATCACAGTCACAGATGTATATATTCTAAAAATAATAACAGTAGGTGCTAAAATTCAATATGGCATTAAAAAACTAACACATCAAGACCAAACAAGGCTAATCTTAGAAATGAGAAATAGTTCAATATAAAAACATATGTTAATATGATCCTCTAAAATTAACAAATTAAAGAAGTGAAATAGTGGTAGGTACAAAAGAACATTTACGGTGTTATATATATGGCATGTATTTATAGAATGCCAACTTTGCATAAATAAGACGAACTCTACACTCACAGAGCTAACATTCTGTGTATATTATATGTTTGTGAATTATCTTAAACCTTTCTAAGAATAAAGTATTCAAGCTTCTTGTTAAAAAATGAAACAACAAAACTATGGAAATACACTAGGACTGGAGAAAAAAAAATCCTGATCCTCCAAGTCCAATGACATTAGCATCAAGAATTGCAGGAAAAAGATCATCTCCAGAAATGAGATCTGGGAAAACTTAAAGACTTTTCCAAACCTTTAAAATTTAAGTTTTTTTTTTTTAGATGTAGGGCATGGAAATGTGGTATGTGTATGTGCACATATCACATATATCCTTAGCTGCATAACCTTCAGCAAGTTACATAATCTCTATAAATCAGTATTACATAACGTTGAGCAGGTTACATAACCTCTGTAATGAGGATAATCCTAGTTCAATTTTCATATTAACCTCATATGGTCACTGTGAAAATTAACTGGCAAATATCCATAACAGTTTCAGAACATTGCCCAGCACATTGTGGATACTATAGGTGATGATGATTCATGATGATGATGATGATGGTGATTTTCTGTAGTGTGTTTAGAGGTAGGGAAGTAGGGAAGAATTGTTGGAAGGGATTGCAATAAAAACAGGAATGATACATACAGTCAAAAGTTCCCCCGGAACTTCTAGGAGTTGCATTTAATCTTTACATATGTGTTCTTCCTATGTGCATGCCCAAACATTCCCATTCCCATGCCACCACTCTCTATACACAATCACTGAAACTACATTCAGCATCATATCACTAACCTCAGAGTGCTCTGAGTGATTAGAGGCAAGAATATGGAGAATCTCATATGGAAGAGGGAACAAGAGGTACTACAACGTCACATTTTGCACCTTAAAATAATGTTTCACAAACGTCTATTTCACCTAAACTAAAAACAGTTTGTTTCCCCTCTCTCTTTTTAAATACATAGTACTGTGCCAGGGACTGCATTACATGTGCCTGAATTACAAATTTCATTATATTGTACATATCTTTTTTTCCTTTATACATTCTTTCCTTAGTTTTACTCATTGGATTATGTGACCCTTATGATTTGCGCTTATCCAGAAATACAGAACTACACTTAAGAATGATGCCAAAAGGCACTTCTGGGTACAAAAGTTCTGAACAGAACACCCACCACTATGGCATATGACCAACAGATCACTCTCCTATGATGACATACTAATAAGCTCAGATGCATCTGGCTTGATCTCTGGCTATTTCTTATTCTAATACCAAGAGGACCACCTATAGAGTAGACCACTGGTGACTACACATATCAAAAAGATCGCTTCTCTCCAATCTCTACCATGGCTATGGGCTAACATCTCGTCTTTCCCTCACTATATTATGCCTCACTTCTTCTTCCCACACTTTCCCCTTTACTGCATCACCATTGCTATGCCTTAGGATAATGCTACCAGATATACTTCTGCCTGACAAGGTACACTGAATGGCTTCCATGAAGTAGGTGGTTTAAAAGGAAGCTACCAAGTGTGGCTAGACTTAGAAACCAAGCAGAAGACAGAATGAGTGCAGAAAGAGGCTCTGAAGGCTCAAGCCCCACACGAGCATATATTCCTTTCAAAATTAGTACCCTCTGGGAGGCTGAGGTGGGCAGATCACAAGCTCAGGAGATAGAGACCATCCCGGCTAACACAGTGAAAACCCATGTCTACTAAAAATACAAAAAATTAGCCAGGTGTGGTGATGCATGTCTGTAGTCCCAGCTAATTGGCCGGCTGAGGCAGGAGAACTGCTTGAACCCAAAAGGCGGAGGCTACAGTGAGCTGAGATCGTGCCACTGCACTCCAGCCTGGGTAACAGAGCAAGACCATAAAAAAAAAAAAAAAAGTCAGCATCCTCTTTCCCTGCTGTTGAATACCCATCAGGTAGCATTTATCTGGCTATTTACGTAGGTGGAGGACTAACTCCAAGGGAAAGAACCCAAGGAGGGTATCTGAAATCATAACCCACTGGAGGTGAAATGTTTTCTGTAAAAGCATTTATGAGGTTTAGAGTGTAGGTTTCTCATATTGATTTGATTTCTCTGTGGCTGGATCAATTTAAAAAGCAAGAGAAAAATATCCCCTTGTAAAAAGACAGAACATGGAAAGACGACAGAAAATTGAAAAGACATTTTACTTGTAGGCATTTTCACAGTTGAGTCTCAGTTAATTGCAGTCATACGCAGATCCGAGAACTATACTGACTCATCTTAGTCATGTGCTGCAACAACAGCCATGAGGCTCAAAAGGAAAGACACCGAAGTAAACTAGAAAGATTAATTATGTATATAATGACCATTTTAAAACAGGTGTGAGGGGAGAACTGCCCTTCTTGAAAGAGGAGGACAGAGAGGCCAGATCAAAGAAAAGGTAAAAAACAAGCTAGAAAACAACACTCACCTTTGCATATTTTCCTCTCTCCATCCCTTACCCTGTTTTGAATCTGATCTTGGGTCAACGGAAAGAAGCAATATCCCTCCATGTAAAGCCACTGGTAAGAAAGCTATTTGAAACTCAGATGACCTCTTGGACATGAAATTTTACCATTTCCAGGGCAGAAACAAGTATAGGAGAATTGTTAATAGACTTCCTCTTTCAGTAAGTGCTTATGTTTCTTTTTACCTAACTTATTATTCATAAAGTGAGGTTTTCCAATTGTTGACTCTTCAAATCATCAGACCTCCTATTCATGAGATACCAAGTTCCTCAGAGAAATTCTGCTTTTGCATTAGCATTGGCTTTCAAACTAGACTTTTCCCTTCAAGCAAAAATCCAAATAAAGCCCCTTCCTGAACACATGCATTTGTTTCCATTCTCCTATAATGTCAAGCCTGGTGTACACAATATTTGTAAGCTAATTTTGATGTTCTTCAGGAGCACTGCCAAAATGTGACATTGAAAATAGCATAGCCCTAGTTTTTGTATCTAGGCTAAAAATAAGGAAGCCATTCCATGGAGATGACCAACAGAAATCCTCTCTTGAAAGTTACATTAAACACAGACTCTATATCCTTAAACTTCTGTTTCATTTAATTTTCTGTTTGACAGTGAGAGGACAGTCAATATACTCAAGCTTTGTATAGATTTGATAACATACACGCAAATGAAAATAGTTTCACTGGCATAAGGATATGGAAAGACTACAAAAAATAGTTCTGAATTTAATCTTAAATAGGTAGGCATAGTTTATGTGTAAACACCAAATTTCAATTATATTTTCTTTTGAAATTGATGAAAACTTTAAGTGAACACATTGCTTTAAAAATGGGATATGTTACAAACTAGTCAATACAGTGCAAAATGGAAGCATAAAAATTCCCTGATTGATCTCTGCTTGTTTAAGAAGCTCCCTGGGGTCCACATACCATCTGATGATAGACACTCCAACCTCTTCCAGGTGAATGAACCCATTATGAAAACCTTTAAGCCACTCTTTCAATGGTAAGAGGAAATATCAGAAATTCACAATTTTCTGAAAAAAAAGGGCAATAATTTCTACTCTTCTGTGGTACCCCATGTGGTCTAAAAATTTATGGCAATGACAGTAATTATTAGTGTGGCCAAGGAAGCAAGGGTGGATGCCTTGATGCTTATTTTCCCACTGGCTAATGTCATCTTCATTACCAGTGTCCCATGTCTGAGATACAGTGCACAAACCACACACATTTCACTACAACCACACTTAAAGGTGGTTCTGAACTTTGAAATAACTCACTATCCTTTCATTAATAGTTTTTAAACTATTTCACTTGTACCTTATTACAGTCATGTAATTTATTGGGAAATTGTTACTGCTAGAGGCAACTGAAGAAAATTACAGAAGTTGAACCCTCCTTTCTTCTATAGCAATCAATGCCATTTTCCTCTAGGTATAATCTCTATTTTATTCAGCCTACATTGCTGTAAGAATTAAAACATCATATTACTGAGCAGTTAGGTTCAAACTGGTCTTACATGCAATCCACAAGATTAGACTGACTTTGAAATTGCATTTTCCCTGTTATGCTTTAGAGTACTTATCTACTTCACTTCCAAATTATAATAAATAAAATTATAATGTGAGTTCCAACACATGAGAATCATTCATTAATGAGATAAAAGGAAAAGGAAACTTAAACCAACTTACCCTTTAAAATGAAATCACAGGCATTCAGGGTGTTTAACAGAGGAAGTTTGTACCCACTATACATTATATATCAAAGGGGCTCTATCTACCTACCTACCTACTTACCTATCTATTGAGACAGGGTCTCTCTCTGTCACCCACACTGGAGTGCAGTGGTGTGATCACAGCTCACCATAACTTCACGGTCCTAGACTCAAGGGATCTTCCCTCTTTAGCTTCCCAAGTAGCTAGGACTACAGGCATGTGCCACTACATCTGACTAATTTTCTTATTTTTTACAGAGACAGGCTCTCACTATGTTGTCCAGGCTGGTCTTGAACTCCTGGCCTCAGGCGATCCTTCCACCGTGGCCTCCCAAAGCACTAGGATGACAGGCTTGAGCCATCATGCCTGGCCTAGAGGGGTCCATTTTTAAAACAGTGATTAAAAAACAAAACATTGCAAGCATTTTATCAAATGTTATTCAGGTTTAATGCTATATTAAAATTCCGTATCATCTTTAACAACAAAAACAAGCCATTCACATGAACCAGTATGAAAGCGCTGTCTCTCTACTCTGAAGACAAGATTATAATTACAACTAGATTATTATGCCTCAAGTTACATCATAAGACATGGTATGATGATAGAGACAACATGGTCTTCAAACTATTTCATCATCAAACAATCAGATATGTTATTCTCAAGTATTCCACTGTTCCTGTATAGACTGATTTGACATATTACAATGCCTATTTATGTTTTGTTTTATTTTTACCTGGTTTTAAGCCATTTAGGAAATGTTTAAAATTCTACCAGTATACCACACACATATTCCCTAAAGAAGGTAAAAGTAGTTATCGTGCATATTATTTTATAAATAAAAGTCCTTTCATAGCAATCATAGTGCAATAGTTTAAGCCTAATTCAATTAGCCATTTCTTTTTAGTCATATCATGTATTCTCTTTCTTCTTTTCGGTCATAATAAACCTGTACGTGTCTTAGACGTCCCATAATTCTGCCTAAATGATTTCAGCTGTCATTTCTGAATCCAAAACATATGGGCAGCCTGGGGCTGGTGACTGGAACAGGAAGCATTTCCAAATGCATTCCCATCATGTAAACCAGCAACCTAAAAAATTCCTTCCATTTAAAAAAAAAAAAAAAAAAACTTACTATTTGGCTTCTGGCAATGACATCATGGATAGACAGATTATATAGCTCTGTCCAGGCAGTAAGACTGTTGCAAGCCATACTTCTTTGATAAAAGGAATGCAGGTATTCATGCTTTAATAGTTCAAGTATCTGAAGTGGTTTCAATCTTATAGGAGCTAATTCTTAAATCCAAATATATTTCTATATCCATATAATTTACCTCATAAAACTTATGAGGTATAAATGATTTTCTTTTTGTAAACTAAATAAACTCAGTGTATAGTTTTGGGATGTTTCAAAAAATTAAGAAAAATTTGCTAGAAGTAATCTATTCTACAGAACCATATGCTATTCCAGCATTAGAAGAATGTGTAAAATGTGCTCTCTTCCAATAGTGGAGGAAAGGGTTAAGCAATATGATTTATATGCCCTCTGGCAAACCATTCACAAGCCTAAATCATAAAAGAAATTTTAATGGAGTCAAACAGTCCCTTGAAAAGGACATTCATGCTATTTTGAAGCCAGGCTGATTTTTTAGAGGAATGAGAATGAAATGCTGTGATCACTGAATATGCTCAAGAATTGTTTAAAAAGGAAGAAAAAAACAGGCTGACAAAGTGGGCCACACAAAATATTCTGGAGTCCAAGTCAGAGAAGAAAGAAAGAAAAAAGGAACTGAAATAGTACTCAGGAATATCTTAACTCTCAACACTTTCTGGAGCCACTCTGATAGGAATATGGAAGATCTCAAAATCACAGGGTGAAAGCAACATGAATGAACAGAGTTCGAAACAAAGAACTAATGGAAGAGAGAACAGATAAAGGGAAGGAAGACAGAGGAATCAAACACAGCCATCCTGAAATAACTTCTGCTGACTTCACGGGTGAATAATGGAGTCTTTTTAAAAATAATATTGGTTCTAAAAGGTACTAAGTGCATGACTCAGGAAACTGAACCATATTGTAATGAGCTTCAGGTACCTGCTACTTTTAATTTGTTTTTCTTTTTTTTTTTTAAGATGGAGTCTTGCTCTGTCACCAGGCTGGAGGGCAGTGGTGCTATCTCAGCTCACTGAGCAAACTCTGCCTTCCGGGTTCAAGTGATTCTTCTGCCTCAGCCTCTCAAGTAGCTGGGAATACAGGCACGAGCCACCACACCCAGCTAATTTTTGTATTTTTAGTAGAGATGGGGTTTCACCATGATGGCCAGGAGAGTCTTAATCTCTTCACCTCACGATCTGCCCACCTCAGCCTCCTAAAGTGCTAGGATTACAAGTGTGAGCCATCACGCCTGGCCTACTTTTAATTCTCAAAACAGTAATTCTGGAACACATAATCAAAAATAAAATACTAAACAATTTGCTAATTTGGTCACCCCATTTTTTGGCATGACAATGAAAAATCAATATTTTCAAACTCTTATAATAAGTGAAGTATTATAAAATGTATAAAGATGAATAAAAAAGTATTCACAATTTAGGAGTTTACTTATGACTGTGAGGAAAGGAATAATGGCAATCAAATAAATGACAATATATAATCTTCCTCTTCTTAATTAAAAATGAAGTATTTATAACTTTGTTCATATAATTTGACCCAGTGGTAACAATTTTAGGGAGACTTACTCCAAGAGAAAATTCAGAAGAATGTATTAGAAGCAATGTTATTAAGATTTTACAATGCAAAATACAGAAAAACTCTTAAACATGGTCATGAATATCTGATTACTTATGGGGCAAAAGTTGTGAGATAGACTCCAAGACTGTCAAGGCAAACTAAAAATCTCTCAAATGGGAGAAATAGTTTGAAAAACAAATTTATGTTACAAATAGAGTATATCTAAATCTTCCTGGCTAGATGTATATTATATACAATGTAGAATAACAATGCTTCAGAGAAAGTAATGGTAAACAATGAAGTATATGAGCTATCTGTTTGGTACATATGATGAAAGAGGCAAGTTATATTACTATTCTTATGGCTGGCCTGAAGCACAGCATCTTTAGGTAAGATCTCTGTGATTTAAGTAAAACTGTATTCTAAAATTATTTCAATATCATGTATATGAAAGGGCAAAGTAATTAGGTTTCTCAAACTCAATGAGAAAAGGATCACACGAACATTATTTTTAAAAATTCAAGTTATCTACAGAGTATGATGCTCTGAAACATGAGAAAATGAACAGTAGTAAAATACACTGTTAAGAATCCACAAAATTGGAAAAAATTTGTTCCAAGTAGCTCTCTTAACAGTAAAAAAACCAAAAATCCCTCAGATACAGCTAGGGGAAAAAAACTCACGAATTCTTCTATCTGGAGTACTGCCAAAAGTTAAAATGGAGTAGAAATTCCAAACTATTTGTCAGTACCTATGAGCAAAAGTCAAATTCTTGACTTGTCTGTCAAATGAAAAAAATAGCCAATGATCAACTCATCACTCTTTATCTTCTTTTCTACTACTAGCTTTGCTCAATCCGTGGATAAAGAAAATGTACTTAATCTCTTGCTGTGCATGGGTATGAAATTAAAGATACTCTGGAAAAAAAGAATTTTTTTTCAATCATTGGACACTTGCAAACTTTCAAAAATAATGACTTTCTCAGGACGTTGATATATTTGGCAAACATCACTGATGTTTTGAATAAAAATCCTGAAACTTCAAGCAGCAAAGACCAATATCATTGCTCCTCATATGTTTTACACTTTTATGCCAAAATCTTGTTGGGTAGTCAGTGAATCAGAGCTAAAAATATCCCTTCATTCTCTTGACTTGGTGCCATTTGCCATTAGAAGGTTACTTAAAAAAGATTTCAAGGGAAAGAACAAAATCTCCTCTAGTCTGTTTGGGATGAATTCAGGTAATGATTTCCCAATGCAAGGGCTGAAAATACCATTTGAAAGTCAGTCTTAGCAAAATGTTAAAAGAAGTTATTGGTGCTCCAATTTGAATCAATTACCAAAAATCACTTGAGAAAATTATACTTAAGAATTTTGGGTAAAATATCTTTCAATATTTACTTCAAAACAAATTAGTAGGCTTGGCATGTAATTATCATAATCAACATATAAAGTTTCTTGAAATGATTTTTATCAAGGAAAACACAGTAGAAATCCTATTTGGCAAAAAAAGACAACATACTTGTGCTCAACCCTCGATATTGTGACAAAAAGGCTGGTGTTAAGCAAACCGACTCAGTGCCCTTATAGAGAAAACACATGGTTTTTAAATATTAAAAAGCTAGATTCAACAGCTTAATAAAATCTGTTAAAATAATCATTGATGGAATTTAATAATTTTAAATTTATCCAAAAATTATTTTTTATTTCTTCTAAAGAAAAATGGGATGTACAGAACGTGCAGGTTTGTTCCATAGGTATACGTATGCCCTTGTGGTTTGCTACACCTACTGACCCATACTCTAAGTTCCCTCCCTCCACCCTCCACCGCCAAAAGGCCCTGGTGTGTTTTGTTCCCCTCTCTGTGTGCATGTGTTCTCAATGTTCAACTCCCACTCATGAGTGAGAACATGCAGTATTTGGTTTTCTGTTCCTGTGTTTGCTGAGGATGATGGCTTCCAGTTTCATCCATGTCCCTGCAAAGGGCGTTATCTCATTCCTTTTTATGGCTGCATAGCCTTCCATGGTGTATATGTGCTACATTTTCTTTATCCAGTCTATCATTGATGGGCATTTGGGTTGCTTCCCTGTCTTTGCTATTGTAAATAGTGCTGCAATAAACATATGTGTGCATGTGTCTTTATAGTAGAATGATTTATAATCCTTTGGGTATATACCCAGTAATGGGATTGCTGGGTCAAACAGTACTTCTGGTTCTAGATCCCTAAGAAATCGCTAAATCACTGTCTTCCATAAAGGCTGACAATCCCACCAACAAGTAAAAGCATTTCTATTTCTCCACAGCCTCGCCACCATCTATTGTTTCCTGACTTTTTAATAAGTGCCATTCTGACTGGCGTGAGATGGTATCTCATGATTTTGATTTGCATTTCTCTGATGATCAGTGATTTGAGATTTTTTTCCTATGTTTGTTGGCCATGTAAATGTCTTCTTTTGAGAAGCGTCTGTTCATAGCCTTTGCCCACTTTTTTGGGAGGGCTGTTTGTGTTTTTCTTGTAAATATGTTTAAATTCCTTGTAAATTCTGGATATTAGACCTTTGTCAGATGGGTAGCTTGTAAAAATTTTCTCCTATTCTGTAGGTTGCCTGTTCATTCTGATGATAGTTTCTTTTGCTGTGCAGAAGATCTTAAGTTTAATTAGCTCCCATTTGTCAATTTTGGCTTTTGTTGCAATTGCTTTTGGCTTTTTTGTCATGATGTCTTTGCCCATGCCTATGTACTGGATAGTATAGCCTAGGTTTTCCTCTAGGGTTTTCATGATTTGGGGTTTTACATTTAAGTCTTTAATCCATCTTGAGCTAAATTTTGTATAAGGTGTAAGGAAGGGTTCCAGTTTCTGTTTTCTGCATATGGCTAGCCAGTTGTCCCAGCACCATTTACTAAATAGGAGATCCTTTCCCCATTGCTTGTTTTTGTCAGGTTTGTCAAAGATCAGATAGTTGTAGATGTGTGGTGTTTTATTTCTGAGATCTATGTTCTGCTCCATTGATCTATGTCTGTTTTGGTACCACTACCATGCTGTTTTGGTTACTGTAACCCTGTAGTATAGTCTGAAGTCAGGTAGTGTGATGCCTCCAGCTTTGTTCTTTTTGCTTAAGATTGTCCTGGCTAAACAGAGTGTTCTTTGATTCCATATGAAATTTAAAATAGTTTTATTCTAATACTGTGAAGAATGTCAATGGTAGCTTAATGGGCATAGCACTGAATCTATAAATTACTTTGGGCAGTATTTTCATGATACTGATTCTTCCTATCCATGAGCGTGGAATGTTTTCCCATTTGTTTGTGTCCTTTCTTATTTCCTTGAGCAGTGGTTTGTAGTTCTCCTTGAAGAGGTTCTTCAAATCCTTTGTTAGCTGCATTCCTAGGTATTTTATTCTCTTTCTAGTAATTGTGAATGAGTGTTCATTCATGATTTGGCTCTTTGCTTGCCTATTGTTGGTATAAAGGAGTGCTTGTGATTTTTGAACACTGATTTTGTATCCTGAGACTATGCTGAAGTTGCCTTTCAGTTCAAGAAGTTTTTGGGCTGAGGTGATGGTGTTTTCTAAATACAAAATCATGTCATCTGCAAACAGAGACAACTTGACTTCCTCTCTTCCTATTTGAATACCCTTTATTTCTTTCTCTTGCCTGGCTGCCCTGGCCAGAATTTCCAATACTATGTTGAATAGGAGTGGTGAGAGAGGACATCTTTGCCTTGTACCAATTTTCAAAGGGAATGCTTCCAGCTTTTGCCCATTCAATATGATATTGGCTGTGGGTATGTCATAAATAGCTCTTACTATTTTGAGATATGTTCTATCAATACCTAGTCTATTGAGAGTTTTAACTTGAAAGAACATTGAATTTTATCAAAGGCCTTTTCTGCATCTATTGAGATAATCATGTGGTTTTTGTCACTGGTTCTGATTATGTGATGGATTGTGTTTATTGATTTGCATATGTTAAGTCAGACTTGCATCCCAGGGATGAAGCCGATTTGAGTGTGGAGGATAAGATTTTTGATGTGCTACTGGATTTGGTTTGCCAGTTTTGTTGAGGATTTTTGCATTGATGTTCATCAGGGATATTAGCCTGAAGTTTTCTGTGTTTGTGGTTTATCTTCCCAGTTTTGTCATTAGGATGATGCTGGCTTCATAAAATGAGTTAAGGAATCCCTCTTTTTCAATTGTTTGGAATAATTTCAAAAGGAATGGTAGTAGCTCCTCTTTGTATTTCTGGTAGAATTCAGGTGTGAATCCATCTGATCCTGGGCTTTGCTTGTTTACTGCCTCAATTTCAGAACTTGTTACTGGTCTACGCAAGGATTCGATGTCTTCCTGGTTTAGTCTTGGTAGGGTATATGCATCCAGGGATTTATCCATTTCTTCTAGACTTTCCATTTCTTCTACATTTTCTAAGTTTATTTGCATAGAGGTGTTTATAGTATTCTCTCATGGTAGTCTGTATTTCTGTGGGGTCAGTGGTGATATCCCCTCTATCATTTTTTATTATGACTATTTGATTCTTCTCTCTCTTCTTTTTTTTTTTTTTTTTTTTTTTTTTTTTTTTTTTTTTGAGACGGAGTCTCGCTCTGTTGCCCAGGCTGGAGTGCAGTGGCGCGATCTCGGCTCACTGCAAGCTCCGCCTCCCGGGTTCACGCCATTCTCCTGCCTCAGCCTCCCGAGTAGCTGGGACTACAGGCGCCCACAAACCGCGCCCGGCTAATTTTTTTTTTTTTGTATTTTTAGTAGAGACGGGGTTTCACCGTGGTCTCGATCTCCTGACCTTGTGATCCGCCCGCCTCGGCCTCCCAAAGTGCTGGGATTACAGGCGTGAGCCACCGCGCCCGGCTCTTCTTCTTTATTAGTCTAGCTAGTGGTCTATTTTGTTAATTTCTTCAAAACACCAGTTCCGGGATTCATTGATTTTTTGGAGGTTTTTTGTGTGTGTCTCTATCGCCTTCATTTCTTCTCTGATCTTAGTTATTTCTTGTCTTCTGCTAGCTTTTGGATTCGTTTGCTATTGCCTCTCTAGCTCTTTTAATTGTGATGTTAGGGTGTCAATTTGAAATTTTTCTAGCTTTCTGATGTGAGCATTTAGTGCTATAAATTTTCCTCTCAAGACTGGTTTAGCTGTGTTCCAGAGATTCTGGTACGTTGTTTCTTTGTTCTCACTGGTTTCAAAGAACTTCTTGATTTCTGCCTTAATTTTATTATTTACCCAGGAGTCATTCAGGAAGCAGGTTGTTCAATTTCCAGGAAATTGTGTGGTTTTCAGTGAGTTTCTTAATCCTGAGTTCTAATTTGATTGCACTGTGGTCTGAGAGACTGTTATGATTTCAGTCCTTTTGCATTTGCTGGGGAGTGATTTACTTCCAATTATTTGGTTGATTCTAGAATAAGTGCCACGTGGCACTGAGAAGAATGTATATTCTGTTGATTTGGGGTAGAGAGTTCTGTAGATATCTACTAGGTCTGCTTGATCCAGAGCTAAGTTCAAGTCCTGAATATCCTTGTTAATTTTCTGTCTCGCTGATCTAATATTGACAATGGGTGTTAAAGTTTCCCACTACTATTTTGTGGGAGTGTAAGTCTCCTTTTAGGTATCTAAAAACTTGTTTTATGAATCTGGGTGCTCCTGTATTAGGCACATATATATTTAGAACAGTTAGCTGTTCTTTTTGAATTGTTCCCTTTACCATTATGTAATGCTTTTCTTTGTCTTCTTTGATCTTTGTTGGTTTAAAGTCTGTTTTGCCAGAGACTAGGACTGCAACCCCTGCTTTTTGTTTTTGTTTGTTGTTGTTTTTTGTTTGTTTGTTTGTTTTGTTTTGTTTTTGGTTTCCATTTGCTTGATAAATTTCCTCCATACCTTTATTTTGAGTCTATGTGTGTCTTTGCACATGAGATGGGTCTCCTGAATACAGCACACTGATGGGTCTTGATTCCTTATCCAATTTGCCAGTCTGTGTCTTTTAATTGAGGTGTTCAGCCCATTTACATTTAAGATTAGTAATGTTATGTGTGAATTTGATCCTGTCATCATGCTGCTATTTGGTTATTTTGCACACTAGTTGATGCAGTTTCTTCATAGTGTCATTGGTCTTTATATTTTGGTGTGTTCTTGCAGTGGCTGGTACTGGTTTTTCCTTTCCATATTTAGTGCTTCTTTCAGGAGCTCCTGCAGGGCACACCTGGTGGTAACAAAATCTCTCAGCATTTGCTTGTCTGGAAACGATTTTATTTCTTCTTTGCTTATGAAGTTTAGTCTGGCTGGATATGAAATTGTGGGTTGGAAATTATTTTCTTTAAGAATATTGAATATTGGCCCCCAATCTCTTCTGGTTGGTAGAGTTTCTGCTGAGAGTTCTAGTGTTAGTCTTATGGGCTTCCCTTTATAGTGACCTGGCCTTTCTCCCTGGCTGCCCTTAACAGTTTTTCCTTCATTTCTACCTTAGAGAATCTGATTATGTGTCTTAGGGTTGATCTTCTCATGGAGTATCTTAATGGTATTTTACCTTAATGGTGTTTTCTGTATTTCCTGAATTTGTATGCTGGCCTGTCTTGCTAGGTTGGGGAGGTTCTTCTGGATAATATCCTGAAATGTGTTTTCCCATTTGTTTCCATTCTCCCCATCTCCTTCTGATACGCCAATCAATCATGGATTTGGTATTTTTATGAAGTCCCATATTTCTTAGAGGCTTTTTTCATTCATTTTCATTCTTTTTTCTCTATTGTTGTCTGCATGTCTTATTTCAGTAAGGTGGTCTTCAAATTCGATATCCTTTCTTCGTTCTGCTTTGTCTATTCAGCTATTGATACTCCGTATGCTTCACGAAGTTCTCGTGCTGTGCTTTTCGGCTCCATCAGATCGTTTATGTTCCTCTCTAACCAGATTATTTTAGTTAGCAATTCTTCTAACCTTTTATCAAGGTTCTTAGCATTCTTTGCATTAGGTTAGAACATGCTCCTTTAGTTTACCGTAGTTTTTTATTACCCATCTTCTGAAGCCTACTTCTGTCAGTTTGTCCATTTGCTCCTCTGCCCAGTTCTGTGTCCTTGATGGAGAGACTTTGCAAACATTTGGCAGAGAAGAGGCTCTCTGGCCTTTTGGGTTTTTAGCATTTTTTCATTGATTCTTTCTCATCTTCACGAGTTTGTCTAGTTTTCGTCTTCAAGGCTGCTGAAACTTGAATGGGGTTTTTGTGGAGGTCTTTTTGTTGCTGTTGTTGATGCTGCTGTCGCTTTCTGCTTGTTCTTCTTTCAGTAGTCATATCTCTCTTCTGTAGGGCTGCCACAGTTTGCTAGGGGTTCACTTCAGGTCCTATTCATCTGATTCGCTCCCGTCCCTGGAGATGTCACTCAAGGAGGCTGCAGAGCAGCAAAGTTGGTTGCCTGCTCCTTCTTCTGTGACCTCTGTCTTAGAGGGGAACCAAACTGATGCCAGTAGGACCACTCCTGTAGAGGGTGTCTGACTATCCCTGTTGGATGGTCTCACCCAGTTGGGTGGCATGGGGAACAGGACCTATTTAAGGAAGCACTTTGTCCTTTGGTGGAGGGGGTATGTTTTGCTGTAGGAAAACCCACTAATCTCAGCTGCCTGTATTCCTCAGAACTACCAGGAGGAAAGGCTAAATCTGCTGGTCCGCAGAGATGGCGGGCATTCCTCCCCCTAGGGTTTCAGGCCCAGGGAGATCCGAATTCTGTTCCTGAGCCTCTGGTTGGAGTTGCTGGAGATCCTGTAGGGAAGCCCCGTCCACTGAGGAAGGATGGGTTAGCTTAGGCCTGAAGAAGCACTATGGCCGCAGACTGCCACAGGTGGTAGGTTTGGCTGTCAGGACAAGCCTTGGGACCAAGCTGTTCAGCCTCCCTGCCTCCAGCAGGGGAAAACTGCAGCCTGGAGCTATAGAAAGGAGAGCCGCCCTTCCCTGGCCAGGGTGCTTAGCATGTTTGGCAGTTGTGAGTCCCAGTGCTGGCTGCTGCCCCTCCCCCAAGGAGCTCAAATGGCTTAGACAGCAGGCAGCTGCAGCCAATGCTGGTTGCCCCTCCCCATGGGAGTGTGATAGGCTTAAGCAGATTCCAACTGAGAGGCTGTAAGAATCTGCTTGTTCTAGAGTTGGGATGCTAGGCCCTGGTGGCATGGGTTCACAAGGGGGGTCTTCCAATTGGTGGGTTGCACAGTTCTGTGGAAAAAGCACAGTTTCCCCAGCTGGGTAGTACGCCACTCACAGTCTCCCTTCGCTGGGGAGTGGGGGCTCCTCTTCCCCGTGTTGCTTTCAGGTGGGCCACCATACCACACTGCTCTTCCTTCTCTCGGTGGGTAACGCCCACCTTCTAGTCAATTTTTTTTTTTTTTTACAATAGCAGTGACTTGTTTATTTTTTATTATTATACTTTAAGTTCTAGGGTACATGTGCACAACGTGCAGGTTTGTTACATAGGTATACATGTGTCATGTTGGTTTGCTGCACCCATCAACTCTTCATTTACATTAGGAACAGAATAGAGGCCTCAGAAATAACACCACACATCTACAACCATCTGATCTTTGACAAACCTTCTTGTCAATTTTGATGAGGGAATCTGGATACTGTGGCTGCCAGGGAAGGATTCACTGCAGCTTCTAGTAGGCCATCTTGGCCTCTCCCCACTATCCAGAATTTTAAATGACATCAAAGATGAGCATGGATTTTTTTTGTTAATGATACAAAGAGTGTGTAAATTTTTAAATGTGAATAAGCAATACATAACTGCGTTTAATGATATGGAATGATGACAACACTAACTAGAATGGGTATAAAAGGTTAAAAAAAACAGTGTTGTATATGGTCGGTATACATATAAACATACACATATACATATAACGTACAAGTGAGTATAAATCATGTAAGAAGTCTTCAAGAATAATACATGGTAGCATCGGCTCTCTCTGGGGTGGTTGGATAGTAAGTAATTTGGGATACTTTAGTCAAGATAAGCCAAGTCATGCTGCAATAACAAGTAACTTTTGTTCAATTCATTGGCCAAAGCAAGTTACCTGGCCATGCCTAACTTCAATAGGGAAGACAGACATATTCTTTTTACAAAGACTGACATACAAATATTTGGAAATAGCAATATGGTCTTCTACATTAGGCAAATCCTACTCATTTTTTTCTTCACTGTCGATACAGTAAGAACTTTAAATACATACACAAATATATATAAATTTTTATTGAATTTTAACAGAACCCTTTGTCAAGGATTTAGTAGCCTTAAAAAAAAAGTTACAATTTTACCAACTCACTCAATTACTTCTCTCTTTTTTTAAAATTACTTCCATCTAAAGTTAACTTTTCTAGAAATTCTTGCTATACTACATTAACTTTTTCCCTCTGGACTCTGAAAGTCTGATTTTCTGGTATAATGTCTCATATACTTGGATACTTAAATCAAAACCCATATTGTGTCAGTGGCTTCTCTAAAAGATAACAAATTCATGTTAAACTGAAGGGTTAACTACATTTATAAATTAATCTCTTTAAGTCTTGGACACAGGATGGATCTTCCAGATGAAGGCTGATGTACAGTACGTTTGTTAGGTAAAAGAAATACATTATATTTACTAGCTGAAATGTAGGAAAAGAGAGCAAGACTGGACAAAGGAAGTCAAACTATTATGCTGACAAATAAATCTGTGGCCAACCTAGCACCAGGGTTGCCCTGTGTTGTGCAGAAATGGCTAGACCTTTATACCTTCATGTTTTACAGTCATCAGATATAAGAAGCCTGAGGAAAGGCGTGACCTCATTCGGAATGGGTTTCTGCAGCTGAAACAGATGCTGGAGGAGCTGACAAATGGAGGCATTCAGCTGATATTACTTCCTGTAGTAAGTCCTCCTTTGAAGGAGAAACCAACCACTATATCTCTGTGTCTGATATACTCCATAAGAGAGTTTTAATGAAAACCTTGAAAAATAACTCTCAAGTCTCTCTCTCTCTCTCTCTCTCTCTCTCTCACACACACACACACACACACACACACACACACGCATACAGGCACACATCCACACACACCCACACAATGTGTCCCACGCGTCCATTCTATGAAAATAACCATATCAAGTTGGCAAAGATTTATAGGGTGCCCACTGCAGTTGGTAACATGAGAAATTAGTCCCTGCTCTCACAGAGACTGGCTGCTCATTCATCTTACACAGGTGTCATGATGACAAACAAGAATGATCATGTTGCCCTTTGAACCCTTTACGATATACCACTCAGTTCAATGTATTTTTAGTCAGCCTAAATCTGATTTCTTTTAAAGATCCCTGGTCCTTTCTTTCTCTCGAATAAATATTATATTACTAATCATATTCTCCCCATATTGCTTGGCCATAGCATTGTTGACTTTTTATCTTCTTGTTGGATTTAGACAGCTTTCCTCACATATTTCTTAAGATTCTAGCTAGAATACTCAACATTTGTCTTTCCTGACTGGTTCTAACTTCCTTATCCAAGTAAAAAGGGTAATAAAATAGAAGGGGAAGAAAAATCAATCAATCCATTCTTCCAAATGTCTGTAACAAGGGCTGAAAGAAAAACTAATAATTGAGATCCAAAGCTTTAAAACCAAGATCACATATTTGAGAAGAAAGGAAAAAGCCCAAAGATGGAAAATTCTTACTTAGCAAATAGCTGCCACCACAAATTAGTTTCTCAGTTTCCAATTTATGAAATAGAAATGAGATATAAGCATCTGTTGGGGATTTATAACCAGGCTTGAATATACCAGTGAGAAAGGAGTAAATTACTCACTAGAAGTTGAATGTTAACTCAGAACACTGAAGTTCATTTACTAAAAATGATATCTTTAGACAGGGCGTGGTCGCTCATGCCTGTAATCCCAGCACTTTGGGAGGCTGAGGTGGATGGATCACGAGGTTAGCAGTTTGAAACCAGCCTGACCAACATGGTGAAACCCCGTCTCTCCTAAAAATACAAAAATTAGCCAGGCATGGTGGCAGGCCCCTGTAATCCCAGCTACTCTGGAGGCTGAGGCAGGAGAATCGCTTGAACCCGGGAGGCGGAAGTTGCAGTGAGCCAAGACTGTGCCACTGCACTCCAGCCTGGGCGACCAAGCAAGACTCCATCTCATCTTTAATAATACACAGCAATCAAAACATAATGAAACTGAAAAATTAAGTCTATATATTCTGAATAATTAAATTTTAAAATCAGAACCTTTCACTCCTGTATATTCCTTTATACACAGACTGTAAAAATGTTCTCATTGACTTTAAAATACTGTCAAATGTATGAATACATGTGTCAACATCTGAAAATCATAACAAATTATAACAAAAAACAAACCAACAATTAACCAACCAATTGACAATCATAATTATTTTCTATTAAGATAGCACATTTTAATAAAATCCCACTCAAACTTCAGACACTGCTCTTGTGCCTAAAATGTTCTTGAATGGACAATAATCTAATAAAAGTTAATTAAAATACCTTCACTCCCACTGGCCTTGTCATATTTGATAAACTCTGACAATTGATAAAGAGAAAAACTTATATACTTCACAACAATTGATGTGAAAAAGTTATCTAATTATACATTATACATAATGTATATGTATATATCTAATTATACATTAATTAAATTATACAAAAGTTAAATGGCATGCTTTAACATTTATTGATATTTAAACTTATTAAGAATGGATGATATTCCAAAGTAAAGATGACAAATAGAACATATTGATCCACCTTGTACTCTCCTGAATTCCCACTCACCAAATTTTGAAGCTCCAAAACAGATGGTAGCCAGTTTTGCATACAAAATACACCCAACCAACCAAATGGAATACTAAACTGGCAGTGAGGAAAGCCTAGAAGCAGCACTGCTTATGTGGAGAACAGCCAAAAGGCTCAGAAATTGGTGGCACCAGGAAGTGGGCATGAGTAGAAAGTCTACATATGGAAGTCGAAAACATGGAATATTGGTTGAAAATCTTTTTAGTAGCTATTTAATTTAGATTTGTTTCCCCTCTCTGCTTATACAGATAACTGCCCCTCTTAAACCCAGAGAAAGAAAAACAGAGGGTGTCCAAACTAGAAAATCCAACCAGTTAGGGACAGTGACACCATCCTAAAGCGGGGGATTAGGTGAGGGCCTGAACCCCACTCAGTTTCCACAAGATTGGCAGCCAGGCAAAGTTTGGAAGAATTTTCACTGGGAATCTTATAGCACCACAGGAAAGATGGATACTGGCATTGAGGGTTTCTCAACAAAATGACTTAGTCAGTACCTACAGTGAAATTCATGATGACCCAGATACCCACACACCTGCAATTCCCAATCATATTGCTTCTGTACCAGCTATCTGACCAAAGCCTCAAATATTAAAGAGAGAGCCCAAAACAAACTAAAAGAAAAAAATAACAATGTGGTGGAAACATAGTTTAACTATTAGAAAACTTCACAAAGGCTATTATTAATATTTTCAGTGAGAAAATATTAGTAACAAAAGATATTGCAACCTTGAAACAAGAAATAATATATTACAAATGAAATATTCAGAGCAAAGTTACCTTAGAAATAATAATAAAATTTAAATTTAAAAATTTCAATAGAATATGTGAAACACAAAGTTGAGGAAATTTGATCTTTAATACTGAGCTAAAGAAAAATGAATTAGAAAACGGGAGAAAAAAGGGAAGAAAATTAGAAGAACAATCCAGGAGGTTCAACATTCAAATAATAAAATATCTGAAAATAAAGAAAAGAGAAAATAAAGGAAGGAAAAAGTAACAAAATAATTTGAGTTCTTGAATACAAGTAAATACATTAAAGATGTTCAACATTGTAAGTCAGGAAAACACAAGTCAAAATCACTATCAGATACAACTAAACATCCAATATAATTTTAAAAAGGCAGAAAACAACAAGTGTTGCCAAGTGTGAATAAAATTGGCACTCCTATACACTGCTGGTTGGATTGTAAAATGGTGCATCCACTTTGGAAAATAGTTTGGCAGTCCCTCAAAAGGTGAAAGATAGAGTTATAAGATGACCAGCAATACCACTCCTCAGTATATGCACAAAAGAATTGAAAGAAGATAAACAAATACATGTACACAAATGTTCACAGCAGCACTACTCACAACAGCCAAAAGGCGAAAAGAAACCCCCCATGTTTCTTGATGAATTGATGAATAAATAAATAAAATGTGGTGTATCCAAGCTATGGAATATTACTCAGTCTCAAGAAAGTATGAAGTACTGAGAAAAGCTACAACATGGATGAACTTCAAAAACATTATGTTAAGTGAAAGAAGACAATGACAAAGGGTCACATATTATTATGATTCCATTTATATGAGATGTCAGTCAAATCTGTTGAGACATACGGTAGATCGGTGGTTCAGGAGTGGGGGGTTAGTGGTGAATTCAAAGTGAATGCTAATGGATATGGGATTCTTTTTAGGGTAATGAATTGTAAAATTAGGTTGTAGTGATGGTTCCACAACGTTGTGAATAGGCTCAAAACCGCTGAATTGCATACTTTTAAAAGGCAAACTTTGTTACATGAATTGTATCATAATAAAACTACCGCGTCACACACACGGACACACACGTGCGAAAAAAAAGGAGGAAAGGACAGATTGAAAAAGTGCACCCAATGAACATAAAAAAGCTGTACCTTGGTTTCTTTTCCACTTTATCATAAAATGTCAGGACACTAGAAATAAAGAGAAATAGCTTTACAGAAACAACAGAACTGAAAAATGGAGCGATCTTACTGAAATTCGAATGGAATTATTTCCAAGCAAGAATTCTACATCTAGCCAAAATGTCAATCAAGCATGAATACTGAATAAAGATATTTTCAAAAATACAATGCCTCAACCACAACAAAAATCTTGCACACACTCTTTCCCAGGAAGCTATTAGAAATTGTCTTCCTCAAGACAAAACCACATAAGATGAAGAAACAAGAGCTCCAGCTCAGGGAAGAGGGGAAGGGCATGCCAGGAAATCAGGAAAGATGCACCAGGCAGAGGCTCTGGGAGGCTCTGAATTAATAACAGAAATGAAAAACAGAAAATTAATATTAATTCCGGGGAAACAGAGGAAAAAGTAGTCACAGTACACTATGTGTCTTGGCTACAAAGATTTATATTAACATGCTAATATAAATATCAAATTCTGAATTCTGAGCTAATTAAAATTATGACTATACTGGGAGGATGGGAGACTAGGAGGGCAGCAGGAAAAGATGAGTACGTTTGTTCTGAAGTGGAAGAATGAGAAAAAAACTAAATTCTCACTTTGCATTGTAGGAATCTGTAGATTATGCCAAAGATGAATAATCAATAAGTGAAAATAAATGAGTTTTATTAGATATTTAAAGAGAAATCTGAAAGAATCAGCTGAAAAAGTGGAAAGTTAAAGGTGAAAACTGCTGTTTTTCATAAGAAACCTGAAACTGACTGACTTAATCTAAATGCACATATAACTTGCATAAAAGCAAAAATCACATCAACAAAAATGAATAATTTATAGAGTGGTCTAATATTCCTTTACCAAAGTATAGAATACACATTAAACCAAACCATTATGTGATATTAACTAAGTATTCATAAAATGCAAGAAAAAGTAAAATTAAAAATAACTAAACAGAATGCAAGAAGTGGTCATTATCATGACAGGCATTTACTAACTTACTTTAAAAATTGGTGAAGTTATAGCCCCCAATTTTGTATGATATATAATAATGCATACCTTCACACTTAAAACTGAATTTGCTAGTGACTTTTTCTTCAGTTACTTAATGACCTATTCAAACTTAATGTGAAGGTAACTGGAATTATTGACCATCTTCATCCTGATCTTGGGTACTTACATTGGGCCGCAACTTTTGTACCTTAGCTGGAGCTTTCTCTAATCTCTCCAAGCTGATAATTATTGTCAGTCTTATTGCATTTAATGTATTGGTCTCCTGCTTCCACCCACCCCCTGAATCATGCAGTTTTCCAGGAGTATTGTTTTCTTAAGACATATGGCCATAATTCCGGTGATAAATGTTTTTATAAAAAAACATTAACATGAGAAATATATACTTTTCTTTCCAAAGAAATTATCTTTTTATTACTGTTTTATCTTATCTGTCATTTCTCCACCATTAAATATCATAGTTTAAGTGGTGATATTCTAAGATAAACTGAGGAACAAGAATTAAAATTTTACAAAAATCAGATGCATACTGTATTCTCATTAAAATAGTTTGATCTATAGTGGAATGTACTCAGAACTGTGTGTTTTTGTGGACAGGCAGGCATTTACCATAGCAACAGTTGGAAATCAGAAACACTTCTATCTTTGACCATATGAATTAAATACCAAGTCATGATTATAAGTATCTAATAAGGACAGCAATCACATAAAATAAAACTAAAATATAGAGATGACAGACATGATGTAAACAAGAAAAAAAAAAATTGAAATCTCAACACCCAACATGATTGTGGACAGTTAAAAGTGACTAAAAGTAACCATCATTCCTTATTATTAGATGAGAAAAAGCCATTAGGGAAAAGGACAGAAAAGAAGTTAATTGACTTTGTCCTACCAATTACAGAAAATGAGAAGTTCATAAGAAAGCACTGATTGAAAGCTAGTTTGTTTCCTTTTCATTTCTTTAATTTCTCCTTATGGTTCAAAATTCCTCCATCTTACACTGCCTGCACACTCAGTCATCCACAGTGTTTACATCTGTTCACATTCTGTACTTGGTTCTGAATGACAACCTTCCCTTCAGAATATAGAATCACAGTATTATACAGCATAACTAGTTCTCCATATATGAAACAAAGATCCTTCCATAAAGAAAAGCCTATGAGACGAATCTAGTTTTCCTATTGCTTATACTAAAATACAAATATGTTCTAGTACCATGACACATATAGATCTGTGACAGCAATTTATACCTCAAATGGCTTATGGAGGTTTACCTCGTCTAAGATCATAGTTCTCCATATGACTTCAATCTCTTTAAAAACAAGGGCTATATATTTACATCTCTAGAACTTAATGATACTCCCTGGCACAGAGAAGACAGTCCGTATATGTTGGAGGGAAAAAAAATGAATGAATACATAAATTATTCAGTGAATGACCATAATGAGCTGTGTTTCTGTTCCCCAAAATTATGTCAAATGGGACACACTTATATACCAATTGTAAAACCTTGGGCAATCATTTGCTATGGAAAATTGTAGTTACCTGGACTCACACTCAACTCAGGAGATGATATGATGTAGCCACTGGAGAGGACACGCATGAAGTATCTGACATCTTAGCCTAAATTTCCTCATCTGCAAAATGGAGGGACCTTACATCTACGTCATGGTATCAGTTGGGAGCACATAATCTAAATTACATATCTCAATGTCATGCACGTAATACAGTTTAGGAATCCTTTCTACAGTATTCCTGATGTGAATCTAGTCATCCTCTAATTGAATGCTTTTAGCAATAAGGTGCTCATTACATTTCAAAGAACTGAACATAATTTACAGAAAACACGTAAGTGAGCATTCTTCTAAGAATTAAGCCAAAGCCAGCCTTCTCAAAATTTTCACACTTGACTTCCTTACCCCATCTAGAATATATACACTACCTTTTTCTCTCCTCTCTTGGTATGTCTTTAATTCTCCTGAACAATTTTGGCATCTTATTAGAGCTCCTCTGTGCATACTCCCATACACCAAAGAAATCACTAGGCTTTTTTTACATGAATTGTTTTTTAAGTGACCTTTCCTCCACCCCATTTTTCTGTATTAGGTTGGGATGCTTTCTTTTTTTAAAACCAGATATACTGTTTTACTTATCCCCATGATAATTCAGCTTGTAGGTTAGGCTCATCATTTTATTAGATTCTTTTTTGACCCTTGATTCCATCACCCTAAGTGTTAATTATACTTCCCAGCTATGACACACACACAAATAGGTCCAGCATATCACCACCACTATCCGAGTCATTAATAAAAATATCAAACAGAACAAGAACAAGGACAATGCCCTCCAGCACACCCCGACAGACTTTTCTCCATGATGATGTCAATTCATTGATCAATAGGCTTTGGATAAAGTGGTTCAACCAGAGATAAAACTGAAAAAAAAAAATACTGATCTTCTAACCAGATTTCATTTCTATTCTTGTTTTAAATATCTCATAAAAGTCCCTGTCAGTAGTTTGCTGAAATCAGCAAATAACAAAGAGAAGGAAGATTATTAGACCCTAATGTCTAAAAATTTATTTTAAATTTCACCAGTGTTCTATATTAAGCTTATATTTCTATAGATTCAGATTTGTTTCTTATCATCCTTTAAAAACCAGCATGAGTTTCACCCATCTGCATTCGTGATGATTTCCCAAAGATTATAAATAATGGTTCCATGACTATGCCACCTGCCAATTCTTTTCACATTCTAGATTTACCTTATCTGGGACTAGATAATAAATCTAACGGACATTTGTGAGGTGTCTTTTTCTGCTTAGGGCATGGTTGAAGAGCAGGGAAAAAGGGAAGCATGCCCTGTATCCGAATGTATTCCCTAAGTTAGGAAAAATTCTGATTTTATGAATTTTTTAATACTTTTATTTTAAGCTTGGGGTACATAAGCAAGCTTGTTTATACAGGTAAGCTTGTGTAATGGGGGTTTACTATACAAATTATTTCATCACCTAGGTGTTAAGCCTAGTATCCGTTAGTTATTTTTCCTCATCCTTTCGCTTCTCCCAGCCTCCACCCTCCGGCACACCCCAGTGTGTGTTGTTCCCCTCTATGTGTCCATGTGTTCTCATCATTTAGCTCTCACTTATAGGTCAGAACATGGAGTATTTGGTTTTCTATTCCTGTGTTAGTTTGCTAAGGATAAAGGCCTCCAGCTCCATCCACGTTCCTGCAAAGGACATGATCTCTTTCTTTGTTATGACTGCATAGTATTCCATGCAGTATATGATACATATTCCATAGTATACGTATCACATTTTCTTTCTGCAGTCAATGGTATTTTATGAATCTTGACAGGAAACAGGACCCACCTGCCATTAGAATAGCGAAAATGCTAGATACTCACTTTCTTATAATCCTGTGCAGTCAAAACATGGGCTTGAAACTTCATCTCAGGCAACAAACACAATCAATCCTGGCTTATCATTATGAGCTAACAGTCCAAAGAAGCAATGATAATGTGGAATGTTGCCATTCTGACAACATTGCAAAGATAGCAAGGCCAGCAAAGCAAGAGACAATGTCTGGCGCCAACACTCATGGTAGCAGCAGGGTGCTTAGAGGACAGTGCCATGGCATGATTTTGGCTCTGGTCTGGCTATCCAGTCTCATGTTGTTCCTGCCCACTTTTAAAGTCTTCCCAACAGGTGTGTCAGCCACACTATGTATATCCAGAAACCAACCATTTCTCTCCACCTCTTCTGTAGATATCATCCCATGCTTAGATCTTATTGCAACAGCCTCCTGACTGGTCTCTCTGATTCAGAACGTGCCCATCCTTGGTCCATTCTTAAGAAAGCAGCCAGAGAGATCCAATAAAAATAAGTCAGATCAATAATTTCTCTGCTCAACACCCTTTGGAGGCTTCCCACCTCATTCTGAGTCAAAGCCAAACTCAATACAGCCAAACCTTTCAAGGCCAACACAATCTGAATGCCACTGCATCTCAAACCTTGTCTCTTCCTATTGTCATCCTTGCTAGCTCCCTTCAAGCCACAGCCCTGCTGTTCCTCAGACAAGCTTTCTGCCCAGAATGTTCTTCCTCTAAAAATATATGCATCTCCCTCTTTCATCTCCTTCAGATTTTTACCTAAACACTTCTCAGCAAGCCCTCCCTGATCACCCTCAACTAAAGTTGCATGTGTGCATACATATGCACATACATCTATCTCAGAGGAAAGCAGAAAAATGTTCAATTGCTCAAGGACTGTTTAATCTGGAAAGCAAAATATTGATAGAGAGCTACAGTTTTTCAAGAACAGATGTGGCATAAAATCATGCAAATCACAGCATTCTTCACAGATTTAAACATCAAAATGTATAAGGCAGAGAAACCAAATAATTAAGCAAATTGTGTAGCAAGTTGAAAAGACAGAATGTAATTTTCAGCTTCCTGTCCCATCTTCTAACATCATACATACCTTAGACCATCATATAAAACTCTAGGAAGGCAGTTAGCACAGGTAAGTTGCAGGGTAAAATGGAGTAACTGATATCTTTAGGCACAGAAGACTTGAGCTAAAGTCATATCTTTACCATTTTAACTTGGCTAAATAATTTCAGTGAATCTGCTTTAAATTCTCTAAGCATTATTTTTCTTCAATAAAATACTGCATAAACATAACATGCTACCTATAACTCAAAGGGCTGAGGGTAGCATCTAATAAAGTAACATCTATGAGAGTGCTTGTAGAACGTACAACACTATAAAAACGTTTTATGGGCTTTATGATTTCTATCGATACAGCTTTGTTTCCATGTGAAATACAAGATTTTTGTTTTATATAATGTTATACATTAGGCTATTTCACTAGTTTATAGCACAATAGGAAAAAAATGATTATCCCTAACAATATCATGATTAGCTTTGAGTTTGTTGCTTTTATTGTTTCACAGTTTTATTGAGGTATGACTAATATGCAAATGACTGTACATACTTAATGTATACAATCTGAGGAGTTTGGACACATGCATGTACCTATAATACCATCACCACAATAAAGGCAGTCAAGTTAATAAATATATCCATTACTTCATTTGTGTGTGTGTGTGTGTGTGTGTATATATATATATATACACATATATATATATAAAAAGGCAAAATGACACAAGGAAACTTGTGGAGTAACAGACATGTTTATTACCTTAACTGCCTTGATTGTGGTGATGGTATTATGGGTGCATGCATATATATATATAGTTTGTTTTTTAGGGACAAGGTCTTGCTCTGTCATCCAGAGTCAAGTCTAGTGGTACAATTATAGCTCATTACAGTCTTGCACTCTTGGATTCAAGCATCCTTCCACCTCAGCCTCCAGAGCAGCTAGGACTGTAGGCACATGCCACCAGCCTGGCTAATTATTTTTTTTTTTTTAATTTTATGTAGAGACAAGGTCTCATTATGTTGCCCCAGGCTGGTCTCAAATTCCTGGCCTCAAGCAATCAATCCTCCCACCTCCACTTTCCAAAGTGCTGGGATCACAGGCTTGAGCCACTGTGTCCAACCTTGCTTTTATATTTCTGATGGTAAGAATACTTAACATAAAAATTTACTCTCCTACCAAAATTGTAAGTGCACAATATCATATTGTTAAACCATACGCACTATGGTGTGTGGTAGCTCTCCGGAAATTATGACTGGAATTTTTATCATCCATCTTGTATCCAAAAAAAAAAAAAGAAAAACCTGAAACTTTACACCCATTGAACAACTCCCTATTTTCCCCTCCTCCTTATTCCCTGGTAATAATAATTCTATTTTGATTTCTACTTGTACGTAATTATTAAATATGTAATGAAAAATGCTGCTACACATGCTTTGCTCTTATGTAGTTTAAAATAGAATAGTTATTAGCTTAATGGCAATATATTTACATAATCATGTTTACTATTATCATTCTCATTTTCACTCATGGGATCTGTTTTAAATTTCTCAGCATGGTGTTAAACAGGATAATGTGGCACTTATTTGTCTTTGGCAAAGAAAATAAAAACTAAATTGCTTAACTTTCTGTTTAAGTAGAAGAAAAATTTGTTAGAACTTTCACAACTAAATATATTCTGGAGTCAATGATTCTGAACTACATTTTCTATCTTTCTCTTCCAAGTCTTAAACCTGTATATGGAAAAAAGACAGCTATAATAATATTTTAGACCACTGTGAACGAGATTCCTTTTCAAGCTAACTGAGCCACTCCTTGGTTTAAGGTGTTCCTTCATATTTGACATATTAGACCCAACTGCCTAGGTATATCTTACAAACTTACAAGACCTTGGAAATAACTGTACTCAAAACCATGCATCAGAGGGGCCTACATGTTACCCAGTGGCAACATGAGCAACTTAAGGAGCCCATTTCCTAAGGGGTTCCCAACCTTGCGGCTTCCAGATCGTAGTATCTACAGACTTTGTAACTGTATAAGAATCTAAATTACAGAACACTTTAGGTCTGTAAAGCTTTTCCTATTACTCAAAAGAAAGCCTACACCAACAATATCCTATTAGCCACTAAACCACTTTAATAATGACCTTCAAAGTCATTTCCTTGAGTATTCTTTCATATCACTAAATTTTTATCACTTATTTCATTATTCTAGCCCTCAGAAGGCTTTTATAAAACCTAAAATGCCATTCATAGCAATAATATAAAGCAACTAGGCTTACAGTTCTCCTTTAAAGGCAAAAAAAATACATTTGTAGTATGTATACATTATCATAAATAAGAACCCTTCATTTGGTAAAACTTGAATGACATAGGTATCTCAAACAGCCCTTGAAAACTTCATTGTGAAATCAAAAGGAAAAATACAATAGTACCTAATAAATCTTAAATTATTTTACTTTCCCTTCATATCCAGGGTTTTAAAGGGCATGGGGTATTAGTTTTTCCTACTGTTTAACTTACACTGGTACGTCCCTCAAAAAAGGGTACAATGAATTACACGGAACTACAAAATCAACATTGTTTAGAAAATTGCTTTGATATTAATAATTCTGAAATACAGCAACGTTATCATTAAGTTTTAGAAATTTTAAATTAAATTGTTTGATACTGATTTTAGAACTTGCTAACAAAGTTGTGTGTGTGCGCGCACATTTCAGAAGACCCTAGCAGCATATATGCGGCAATACTATGACTTACAAGTTTGCTTTATGGAAACTAAAAACACATTTTGTAATTGAAGTAAAAGTTTAAATGGATAGGATTTTGGCCAGTCTACAAAACTTATTCAAACTATAAAGCAGTTTCACTGTTTTTAGGACTTATCTGCACTCAGGATATTAAGTGTAGAATAAAGGAAGGTTATGGAAAGAAAGAGGAAAGTTTCCTTTTCCTCTTCTGACCAAAGACTTAGGCTAACTAAAATTTATAAAAATAAACAGGAGCTAAAACAGTCTAGTTAGGATGGGCCTGGGTCTATCTTACAAACTACAATAACTTGGAAATAACTGCTTCATCTCCCTAACCTTTAGGTTTCTCCTTTGCAAAATGGTGATATTTACAGTTCCATGAGGCTGTTGAGAACACCAAAAGTGACAATGAATGTAAAGCCCTCCGCACAGTGCTCAGCATAAAACTCTGTAAATTTCAGCTGTTGGGTTTTATTATTGTGACCATATTTATCTTAAGCATTATTTCACCTCTCTTTCTATGGCCCTCCCTCATTCATCCCAAGCTCTCCTGTTTCCTACCTTACACCGCTCACTAATATCTGCTCTAATTTCCGAGGCACTTAATGTTTAAAAATTATTATTGCCTTCCCACTGCTTCAAAACATGAAAGAAGAGTAGAGTTTCTTTCTGCTAGATACTGTGAGGAAAGCAATCTGATTAAAACAATCCATTAAGGTATATAAGAACCTTAATTTTTCTTGAGATATCCAAATATTTACAAAGAACAATCAATAGGAAACTTGTGTTAAGGAAATAAAAACTTTAGGTAATATTCAGGGAAGTTATTTTTCAACTGGGCAATTGCCAAATAGACTAATTCTGCTGAGAAATCTACACCTTCCCACCCTAAATGAGAAGACTATCCTAAGAAATTTCTACAAGCTGAAGCTGTTCTTTTCACCAAAGGCTGATTTCAGGAATTCAACTAAACATCTTTTACTAAAAATGCACAAAAACAAAACAAACTTCACATATAGCAGCAAAAAACAAAATGATGAGAATAGGAAAAGATAGACAAAGAAAGGCAGAAAGGAGAAAGGCAAAGAAGCAGTGTAAAAGTAAGGCAAGACAGGTAGAGAGGACAGCAGAAGCAGAGGCAGGGCAATCATAAGCCAAAAATGACCCATGCTGGCCTCATTCCCTAAAAGAGACAGGAGTAATCTATATGATGTCTGAACTCCATGGAGAAGTTGGGAACAAAATGTTACTGTAGATACTGCATGTGCCCATATTATTAAGTGGTTGATTTTAAAAGGACATGGGATGTCTCCATAACAACTGGGACTAGGGAAAATTTTACTCACACAAAGAAAAGTGATTATGTTTAAAAGTCAGTCTTAATCAGTAAATAATGCAGGACAGTGAATTTACTTCCTTTTATTTGGCAACAACACAAATACAAAATCATCAAATGACACTTGATCCAATATGTACATTTTAGCCCCATAAATATATTTCATTATTTTTTAAGATTTAGAGGACATATTTTCACATTATTTTTATTAGTTTCTTTACCAATGTTACTGATTTTGGTACACAAGCTACTTTCCTTCCTTTTAATTTAATTATCTAATTTGAGGGACAGAATAAGTACATTTTTGAAATCTCTTTTCTACAGAACATTGCAAAAGTCAAGCATTGTAAGGAAAATCTAGATTTAACTGAAATATGTAAACTAGACATTCTCAAAAGTACAAATCAAAAGTTCCAAGTCTAAATCAGCTGGAATACATTATTACCTCCAAAATCATGGAATAAACAAAAGAAATTATGTTTGCATTGATGTGTGAATCTGCATCCATTCTTGGTACCACATAATATATGCAACTGCTCAGCTCTAGCTGTCCTTGCAGTCACATTACCATATTATTCAAATGTATCTATCATTTATATGTAAATAGACAAGATAAATGGCTTCTTCATAAGACAACAATTTTCAAATGGCAAACAGACACAGGCAGACATTAGCAAAATAAAAATGTTGCAAATATTCATTCTTTTTTTTTTTTAAGGAAAAATGGAAAGTACTTCAAATTTTTAAAAAAGTGGTGTGGTAATTACAAAATGGGGTCCTAATACACTGACAATACCAACAGCTCTTCTTCTAAATAAATGTCTGCACCGATGTCATTTGTGTCCTATAAATTACATGTTCTTAGATCCATCTGTGAAAATTGGGATGTTAATTATCATGGTTACATTTCACGATTCCACAGTTAAATGCTGAAGTAGTGCTACACAAATACCATATGTTTTTTAAGAGAAATGGAGAAGGATTAATTATGAGTTCAAGTCCAAGTCTTCTAGCAGTAATAGTCTCACACAATAAGATCATTACATTGTGTGGATGCAACTGGAAGTTTTAATTAATAGCTGAAATACCAACTGAGGGGGAAAACTTTGAAGTCTAAATTGTAAGTATCAGGCTTTCTTAAACACACACACACACACACACACACACACACACACACGTACACATACAGATCTTAATAAGCATGCTTTTGAGAAACCAAGTTATAAGTCCAAAAACAAAAAACCATTCTTATTGCCTATGAGCTTTCTTTGATAATGATCACCATCAGGCTGTTGAATCCTACGTAATAAACCTAAAAACTACAATGTATCCTAGTAACAAATAGGTTATAAACAGATAACATATCTGATAAAAATTCTAGTTAACATTTTTCTGAGTTTTTCTTTTAAGATACATATCATTCAATAATCTCTTATAGGGCCATTATTTTATACAAAATTACAATTCTCATGTATTCAGATAAAATATTAACTTCAGTACAGCAGTCTAAAAACAAAACTCTATAACACCACACGAATTTCATTCATATTTTAAATGTCTAAATTTAAAAGTCTTATTTTACTTACCACATATTCAAACACAAGTGTCAGCGTCTCCTTGGTATGGATGATGTCATGAAGTAGCACTATGTTAGCATGTTTTAGTCCTTTCAACAGAGAAGCTGTAAAATAAAATGGACAGAGAAACAATTTATCATGCATAACAATCAACTAATATGTATCATTATAATTTTGGCACACTATCAGATGAGAGATATCTATTTTCACATGTTCCAAGTAAATAACAATTCAAAATGAAGGGTAGAAAAACAAGACTTTCTTTGAGATGGGGTCTCACTATGTTGCCCAGGCTGGTCTCAAACCCCTGGGTTCAAGTGATCCTCGTTCTTCAGCCTCCTAACAAGCTGGGATTACAGGTGTAGAACACAGTGCCCGGCCAGAAAAACAAGGTTTTCATTTAGATAAAACTTCCTTCAGTTATTTTACCTGTCATCTGTTACTAATCTCTCTTAGGTTTCATTATGGTCAGGGAAAATACTTGGTATGGTTTCAATTCTTTAAATTTGTATAGTTTATTATCCAGAATATGGTTTATCGTGGTATACATTCCATAGGTATGGAACCTGTATTCTGCTGATGTTGGGTGGGGAGTTCTATAAATGTCAATTTGATCCTATTATTTAATAGTATCATTGAGTTCTTCTATTAATATACCCTTACTAATTTTCTGAATAGTGGTTCTATGAACTACTGAGAGAGGCATACTGGCATCCTCAACTGTAATGGTGGATCTGTCAATTAGTCATTTGAGTTCTGCCTGTTTTTACTTTTTGTATTATGAAGCTCCGTTGTTTACTGAATACATGTTTAGGATTGCTATGTCTTCTTTGCGAATTGATCATTTTATCAATACGTAATGTCCTCTTTACTCCTAGTAAATTTCTTTGCTCTGAAGTTCTCTTTGTATAGCCATCCACCATTCTCTTGATTTAGCATTTACCTGGTGTATCTTTTCCCATCCTTTTCTTTTCAGTCCTACTGATATCACACAGTTGAAGTTTCTTGTAGATAGTATACTGTTTGGTCATATTTTTAAATACATTTTGCCAATCTCTGACTTTTCATTTTGATGTTTAGACCATTTACATTTAATGTAAATATTAATATGTTGGGTTACCACCTGCCATTTGAATCTGTTTTTCCTTTAGGTACCTTGCAATTTAGTCTTCACTTCTGATTTGATTTTTCCTTTTCTTCTATACTTGCCAGAAGTTCAATTAACTCTAATTTTATTTCATTTTATTTTTTGTCCATTTCTCTACTTAGCTTTTGTACTTCCAACTAAAGGTAGGCTTGGTTGTTTGTTTCATATACCAAAAAGCATGAATTCAAATATCCAATTCTTATTTCAGTGTTATGCACAGTTTTAATTTTATGGTTGACTTTTTGCAAGAGTTTTTGCAACTTAAATGCACTAATTGCTATTTTCAATTTTTGAGAGTAGTTTTGGGTACAGGTGGGATACTTTATTCTATTCCTATTTATTTAATGGACTGGTTCCTAATCTGAGAGTCTTATTTTCTGTCACCTTTGTCTTCTTCTATGTAGTTTTTACAGCTGGCACTGGGAAGCGAAAGAAAAAAGGTTTGGGTTGTCTTGTTTCTTTTTCATTTCCACAGGATCCTTAATTTCTCCCTTTTCCTTCCTTGTTTACTTTCACTATCCTGTCTTAAGGGGAACCACCCTTTCTCTATATATATGACTCTCCCCTAGAAGTAATGCTTTCCAACAGCTGCCAATTCCAGGCACTTTCAGCCTCCTTTCCTGCATCCAGTGCTGTGAATGAACTACCCAGCATTCCAGCTCTTTCTGGAATAATTTTGCTTGTGATTTGATTAAGTCCTCCACACTCCACACCCCTGTACTGTTTTTCACAGCTTCTTAAACCTGTCAGCTTCCCCTGTGTCATTCTTTGCTATCACAGGCTTGTTGCTGTCTCCTAATGCTCTTGAAGGTATGAGTGGTCTGTTTTTATTTGTTCTCCTTATTCGATTTATGACTTTTGGAGGAGTATGAGTGGGAAGATTCAAGATCAGAAAACCATCATTAACTGTCCTCCAAACCCCTTCTCTCATAGGAACAGGAAACTTTTTTTCCCCTCCCATTGATATATTTCTGCTCCTGGATCATGGTCTAAAGCATAGTAAGAACTCAACAAATTTACTGAATGTCATGCATCTGGGGTCCTCAGGGGTTGGGGTGGCTATTCTGAATAAGAAGAGCCTGCTGCCACCTAGCAGCTCTTCCTCAAGTTTGGCCAATCTTCCTTTGACTCTGAGACTAGCACTAGGCCCAAACCTCAGGCTGATAAAACTCAGTTTCCACATAGGGCCTCCGGGTATCTACTCCTCTAAAAACCCAGAGAAGACCAGCAGCTAATGCTAGCAATTTCAAGACATTGGCAAGGAATAGCTGGCTTTACCTCTTAAACTGCACTCCTTTCTCAATGCAAGTCTCCTTTCCTTTGAAAGGAGCACAGTGGCTCATGCCTGTAATCCCAGTACTTTGGGAGGCCTAGGCAGGCAGATCACAAGGTCAAGAGATTGAGACTATCCTGGCCAACATGGTGAAACTCCATCTCTACTAAAAATACAAAAATTAGCCGAGCATGGTGGCGCGTGCCTGTAATCCCAGCTACTCGGAAGGCTGAGGCAGGAGAATCAATTGAACCTGGGAGGTGGAGGTTGCAGTGAGCTGAGATCGCACCACCGCACTCCACCCTGGCAACATAGCGAGACTCTGTCTCAAAAAAAAAAAAAAAAAAAAAGGAATGAGACATACCACATCCCCATAATCAGATTCTTTGCAACACTGCTCATCCCAAAGAAATCTTAGATTAAGATTTATGTTTATAAATAATACCACAAAAGATATCACTGGGCACTTTGTTTTCCTCCTTTTGGATTATCTCCTTATAATAAATTGTGAAAAATAGAATTACAGGGTGAAATGACACAAATATATTTACAAAACATTATTTATTAAACTTAGGTGGTGAATTTAGTCTTACATCTTTCTAACTCCATGTAAGAATAAAAGAACTGTGAAAGGCAGGGGAAAAGATGTCAAAAAAAATTGTACACTGCAAGTAGCCCATCCGATTAAGTAACTGAAACCTTTATTAAATTAATATATGAGCATTTATACACTCATAAGCATGAGTATTAAGAATAAATTCTTCATACCTGAGTAAAAACAAAAATAATCAAAATAATTTCTCTCTACAGCAATGACAATTCAAGTAGAGTACTCAAAACACAGAAGTTGCCTCTTTACCGTTAATTAAAAACACTATGTCTTCATTTTGGTTTTGGTTTAAGAATCTATAAAATCTGAAGAGAAAAAAAACAAAAAATATTCTGCCTATATTCTATCAATAACTTGTAGTAATTCATTTATTAATCAAATATTTATTCAGAATCTAGTTGCTGACACTGGTGGCCCTCAGCAGGTCCTTGATCCCTTGGCAAATAATAATACAGCAAGGCCATATCTTTAAAGAGAGATTTACAACACCAAGAGTGAACTTTCATGTAAACAATGAAATCTGGGTAATGATGTGTTAATATTATAAGTTCATTAACTGCAACAAATGTATCACTCTGGCTGGGGATTCTGATAGCTGGGGAGGCTGTGTATATGTGGAGGATGGAAAATATGTGGAAACTCTCTGTACTTTCCAATCAACTTTGCTATGAACCTAAAACTGCTCTAAAATGTAAAGTCTGTTAAAAAAATAAAATTAAGAAATTTACCCATGTTTTAACATATTAAAATAAATTTCAATTATTTAATATTTCACTCAAATAAAATAACATTTTAGATATACAAATACCATGCAAATGAGTCTACACTAGACAGTCATCAGAGAAGGCAGAAATAAAGTACTTAGGACTTAGCAGTACATTAAGTTCGAGTATTACCTCCACGAATGTGAGCTCGTGTTACCAGAATTATTGTTATTGCTATGAATTCCCATCGTCTTCCCCAAGCAAACCTGTTTCACAACAATATACTAAATCCTTAATCCCAATATAAACTTATATAAACACATATTGGTCAAAAGAAGGCCATTCAGTCTGATAACCAATCAGTGTGGAAGGCAATAAGAAGTGTGTTCCCTCTGGAACTGAATCTGGAGCATCAACATATATTCCCAGGCAAGAGAAGTAGATGCTAACTATGGTAGAGAGGTCTTCTCTTCTGCCCTACACATATCTGTCAAGGGAAACTTAAGTTTTGCACATTAAAAACCTTATTGTAAAAATATCTACAGGCTTATTTTATCTGAGTTTTATAAACCAGCACTCAAGTGAAAAAGTAATTAAAATAACACAGTAAAATCACAGCACATTAACTTTGAAGAAACAATCACTATGGAAAGGAGGCTTGCACTGAGGAAGGAGTGCAGATTTACCATAGAGTTTAGTATTGTTAATTCTAATAATTCACTTTCTTCCTTCTTTTAATTATTCAACTAGCCAGTAGCTTTAGGCAATTAAAACTTTATTTGGTAGCTAGCTTTCAGATATTAATCTGGGGATCACATAGGCTCATTTTAAAAGGAATACTTGCTTCAGCACCAGTCTTCTGAGGTGCACACATCCTCCGAGATCATTATTTCAAACCACAGCAGGGTATTTTTAAATGATGGCAAAGTATGGTACATAACACCTAGCCTGCACAGGAACTTTTCAGATCAAATGAATTACGGGCCTCTGAATATCATGTTGTAAGAAGGGCAATGGCTTTGTGAGGCGAGTTTTGGAAACATATTATTGAACATTATTTGTAATCTCATCCAGTTCCATTTTTCTAGTTAATACCTCAGGTTGTCAAATTCAGAGATGAGCCATCCTTATTGGCAACAACTCCATAAAGGTATTAAAGCTTTCACTTCAGTGAGAATCTCATACCCAGAGGACACTTTGACACAGGACTTTTTTCAACGTTTTTCCCCAATTATTGTCCTTCTTCTCTTACCACTTACACCTAAATTGTTTCTCGTTTCTCAAAGTAGTATCTTCACACCCATTATTTCCTACTGTGTTTGTCCCACAATTTCAGTAAAATCAAATTCCTGCCAACATTCATCTTGGGAAGAAAATGTTTTTTCCTGAAAGTGGCTAAATATTATAGAAAAGTATCATGTCATTTTTCATATTATATTTTTGACCACTTACATGAAACCTCAAAGCCTCCACATTACATCCTAATAAATCTCAATAATTATGACAGATTTTAGATTTCAGAATATATTTATATAAACTTTTGAAACACACTGTCAGTTAAATAAATATCAATATCTGAATTTGAAACAAACCCTCTTGCTTTGAGATTAACATAATGAATTCATACTGGGAAAAGGACAGAGTCACTAATTTCAAAGCTGATGGCAGAAAAATGGCATTAATGGATAGAAAACAGCCTACGATATGTACCAACATCACAGTAGGTGACAGACATGACTAACTTTGAGGCTGCCAAAGGCAGCAGCCACTGGTCCCAGCGAGGTGCCAGATACTACAGTTCCTGCTGTTAGCAAGGCAAGGGAGTCTCCTAGCTGCCAAGTCAGTCCAGAGATTAACACCTACAAGTTCTAGAGCCAATGTGTCTCCCTCATCAAGACAAACACTGTCAAAATCATACTCCTTGTAATCCTAATAATACCATAAACACAGGACATGTTATTCTGTCATTGTTTACCTACAAAAATCCTGTAACATTAGCATTAGTAATTCAAGCACTCTTGGTTTCGTCATAAATTGTAGGTAAACATACTGCAATGTTTTAAATTTATTTCACCAGTGAGATTTGAAAAGGTAAAATTGCACATGATGCAAAAGACTTGTAATTACAGTAAAGGGTGAAAATTATAACAATAGTTTGGGGACTGTGGTGTCAAAACCATACAAAAACAGAAAAACATTTGCTCATAGAGGTAGCTGTGCTCTGACAAAGTCCCAGTAGAACAGAGGGATGCAGGGAGAGCCTTCCCTTGGGTTGGCAGAAGGATTCAGATTCATATTCAGCAGCCATATTCAAAGCTTGGCATCCCACTTTGAGAACAAACATCTTCATTTTTCACTCCAACTTGGAAGAAATGAATTTCATCTAAACTCTAGTCCCATCATGATTAAAATAAATTTTGAAATAATACAGAAAATCAGAATAAGTTCATTTTATCAGATACCCACTGTAGTGGTGTTTTTTGTTTGTTTGTTTTTTAAAAAACAAAAACAAAAACCAAATGTTAATAAAGGGAAAAAAAACCTTTAATATTTGAGAAAATTTTCTAGGTCATTATTTGATGTCCTAGAAGGAAAAAAGAGATTACAAAGACACACAGCCCATCCTCTATCACTTCGCCTTTAGCCTCTGCGGAAAAAAAAGACATTTACAGGCTCCTTTCATCTTTTGTGTTCTTTCTCAGCAGAGAGGAATACAGGGATTGCTGCCTGACTTTTCCAGAATGACTACCCATGAAACCTAAGGAGCCAACTATATCTCAAGCCACAACCACAACAAACATCAACTTTTTCTTCAAGCCCACAGCTTGACAGATCTAAGGCTGTTGAAATTCACTTTTACTACAAATAGTAAAACTACTTTTAACTACTAAGTTCCATCTCCCTTACTTGCCAGTGGAGTCTGAATATTTTCATAGCTAAAATTCTGAGGGGAAATATAAAGGGTGGACTAAAAACCTGCATGCACAAAAGAGACAGGATTGCTTGTTTAACTGCCTGTAATGAGGACACAGTCTAGCAGAGAAAGAACATGTGCGTACGCTGAGCACTGATGCGCAGTTCCAGGTTAGCGCGTTCATGGTTCTATAATGCATGCTGCTTGCTTGGTCTAAACACTGGGAGAGCAATGATAAACACTGTGGTTGTGATCAATCTGGACATCCTCCTTAGTGATATCTAATACAATAAACACTCCACATACAGAACCATAAACTAATAAATGAAAAAATAAAGGAATCAGGCTAAAAAATAGAATTAAATGTTTGACCCCATATTTGCTTTTTATTCTTTATACACACATGTGTACAAAGAGTCAACTGTGGGTTATGGAGGAAAGAGGTCATAGCCAAGTCTAAACATAAGGTTAAAATAAATGTAGTGTCATGCAATCTTAATTTAGCTAAAATCACATTCAGGATTTAGACACATGTTTTTTGTTCACCAGATGTCATCCAAAATTGGAAAGGTAATACAACAGGTTAGGAATACTTTTAAAATACCATGTAAGTTGTTTTATATCTATGAAAAGGTATACTGTTTTCACTTGCTTCTTATAGTTTTCCAGTTTGGAGATGGGCAAAAGTTCAATCCCACTACATATTTCTCCTGCTCTGCTTCTCTCTAATTTCCCCAACATCACAGAACTGAAATGTGATACTGGAAATTACAGCCTCAACCATTTCTCCCTTAGCATCAATACCTATTTATCCATCACCTGACTACTGGCAAAGTGCAGTGAGATACGGGCTATTTTCACATTGCAGCCTCACATGCCCACATCAACTGGTTACTAAATCACTATAAAGAACACAGTCCTCTAATACTATAGCTTGACCACACGAAACTGCCAATATTTGACATTTTTTACCTACTAACACAGCAATTGTATATGGTCCAACCTAGTAGAATATACCTGGTTCAAAGCATTTAAATTTTTTCACAAATGCATTGTTATTTTTACTACCATTAATATTCAAACCAGTCAATCTGCTACCAAATCACCACCAATCAACTGCATTTTTAAAAAGGAAGAATCTATTCATCAAATTATAGTTATAGCTGAGAAGAAAGATATAGAAACAATTTAATATCCTACATGTATCTTTCTGTATCATTTGAATTGTTTGTGATAAAGATATATTGCTTTTATACTAAAAAGGAGATACCTGGAAAAGTTTTTTATTAGAAGTGAATTTGCTAAAGAACTGAAACAACACTATCAAATAAAAAGCATACAGGTGTTTAATTACACAATATGGAACTACAATACAATAATGAATCATTATAACTGCAATAATATTCTTCACTTCTAATCCCTCCTCACTTGGGTACTGGTGGAAATATGTATATTAAGGATCTCTTTTTCTATCCTGGTACACTGCAGACCCTCGTATTTTGTTCGTAATTTGTTCTCGTATCACATATTAATCCAACATGTTAAATGTTTATTTTCTAAATAGTTACTTTCCTGCATTAAAATGTACTCAGTGCAAAACATTCTCAATCTGTCTCCATTTACTGCTAGTACAACCTGTAAATGACCCTCTTCTGCTGTTCCATGCTCCAGTTAATCTTGGTGCTATTTGTGATGGGAAGGATCCAAACAAATGCAGGTACTACATAAATGCTAGACATGTGGTTCTTCTCAAATGCAAACATCTTGCTAGTAACTTCTGGAGAAAGGAAACTTACTTAGCAACAAGGGTGGGAATGGTGTTGATTATAATCCAGGTACTGTCTTCGGGAGGAAGAGACAATTTAGGGACTGAGGGTTTCTGCAAGACCTGATAACAGGTTTTTTATTTTTTAATCTTGGTCTGGCCATAAAAACTAGGTTTAAAAGCCATTAGGCAGTTTGCTTCATTTTAACCATTTTATACTTTATCACACACGGGTTACATGTACAGTTAATAAGAACACTACAAAGTATGTGATTAAAAAAAAAAAAAAGATGAGTGGTTTTGCACCAAGCCCCTTATGTTTTCTGGTTAAGAATAACCATTCATATCATGTTAGCTATTACTGTTTGACTAGGTTTGTATTTACGTATGTGTTGTTTATTTATTTATTTACTTATTTATTTAGAGGCAGGGTCTCGCTCTATTGCCCAGGCTGGAGTGCAAAGTGTAATCACAGCTCACTGCAGCCTCAACCGCCCAGGCTCAAGTGATCCTCCCGAGCAGCTGGGACCACAGGCACCTGCCACCACCCCTGGCTAATGTTTTTGCTTGTTTTTAATTATATGTAGAGATGAGGCTTTGCTATGTTGTTTAGGCTGGTCTCGAATGCCTGGGCTCAAGTGATTCTTCCACCTTGGCCTCCTAAAGTGCTGGGATTATAGGCATGAGCCACTGTGCCTGATCTTGCTGTCTGAATAGATTTAAATCAACATCTCTTTAAATGAATGTATGTGAATAGCTATTGATGTATGCTTTTACACATAAGATTTACACATCTGTATCCTTTACAGATAAGTTTAAAGTCAGAAAATGTCTCCTTTGGCATGGCTACAAGTCCCAGCACCCAAAGGCACAGAAGACACTCAACTTTGTAAGACTGTAGTCAAGAAGAAAAGTATTGTCAGACTCCTCCACAAAACAAAGTAGTTCTGCAGCATATTCTTAAGCAAATTAGAACCCAGCTACCTTTGTGGAGAAGTAGACCATTCACAACAGCCACAGCCCCAAGCCCAGCATGCAGTGCTTCTCAAAGTGTGGCCCACCAACCAACTACATCAAAGTCAACTGGTGTGCCTGATATCAATGCAGATTCATGGAATCCTATTCCAAAGCTACCAAATATACGTTTATAAGGATGGAACCCACAAATCACCCAACACATATTTATTTAACATCTACTACATGCCAATCACAAGGCACTGGAGATAAAACAGAGGAAACACAGACAAAAAACTCTTATTCTCATGAAGCTTATATTCTGTATTTCGACCAAATTGTCCATTTAATATTTATGCATCCTAAAGTTTAAAAATCACTGTGCTATGGCTCTCACAGAGGGAGAGGGGTAGCATGTTTATTGCGTGCGTGTGTGTGTGTGTGTGTGTGTGTGTGTGTGTGTATGTGTGTTTATGTATTTAGTTGCACTTCAACCTACTTGCTGCTCTACAAGCATATCAACAGAAGCGAAGTCAGTCGCTCAGTTCATTTGCCTAGTGTCTATCTTTGTCTTTTCTTTCTTGCACTCCCTCTCTCACACACACAAAGCTACTGAGGTAGATTCTACTGAAAGTTATAGTCTTGAGCTAGAAGGCAAAGGAAATTCTTTATTCCAAGAATTTGATGGTATTCTGATGTGTGCAGTTTTTTCCTGTTGAGATGAAAAGCCCAAAAAATGTCAGCCAACAAAGTTTTTCATTATTAATGAACTGTTGATAAGGTCATAATTATGTGGCCTTTCCAATCCCACAACAATTCTAAAATCTGCGAAAGAGTAAGATTTGCTGTAAATTGCTTTAGAATCAGTGCTTTGATAAATATATACAATCAGTAGGTCTGATCATAATGAAAACTGATTATGAGCACAGAAGGAAGAGACAGAAAAGACCATAAAAGATAACTACAGATTTTGGTTGGAGCTGAATTAAAATTTCAAACATACCACTACTTCATTTGACTGAAACAAAGTCAAAGCTAAAAAAACTACAAAGTACAGCATAGTTCATTGGAAGGCCCACAGTACCAGAGCCTGTGTTACCCAAAGCGTCAGTCCACCTACAGGCAGTCATCCTCCTACACGTGGACAAGCCTTAAAATCCTTCAGGCTGACTCTGCTCAGTACTGGCCTTGTGAGCACCTAAGTTCATCTCAGCTTGAGCGAGCTCTGCCACTTACATGAAGGTCACTAATACACTGAGTCCCAGTTTGCTTCTCTACCACTTGTACCTGTCCTCCTTGTCAGTATTCAGTAATGTTCAGCTGCTAATAACCGTGCTTGGCGAATGCTAGCATCACTCAAATGTTCAGGATGTTTCTGAGATATTTAATCTAAGAAAAGGCATTAAGGCCTTCCAATCATAAAGAATGGGAAATCCCAGCCTCTGAGTGGGCTCATTTCTTTCATTTTAACTATTTAACTTCCTGCTTCACATTATTCCAGCTAATGCAGCATTTAAGAGAGGCTATTCTACATCTGGAAATACATAAAAGCAAGACAGGAATACAAACACACCTATAAAGGGTAGAGTGACTTATCACAAGTGTTTAGCATTTAAAAGTCTGTGATAATAAAATTGTTTATGCAAAGTTACATACGGCAAAATGTTATTTAATAAGCTTGATAATATTCTCCTTCCAACTTTTTCTGAAAATAAAGACATCCTAAATCTCCTTGATACTAGGGAAACTACTACAATACAAAAAACTAATAATGTTAAAAGATTTGCCAGACACAGTGGCTCACACCTGCAACCCCAGCATTTTGAAAGGTGGAGGCAGGAAGATGACTTGGGCTTAGGAGTTCAGGGCCAGCCTGGGTGACATAGCAAGACTCCACATCTATAACAAATAAAAATGAGCTGGGCATGATGGCACATGCCTGTAGTCCCAGCTACTCAGGAGGTGGAAGCAATAGAATCACTTGAGCCCAGGATTTTGAGTTTGAGGCTGCAGTGAGCTGTGATTATGCCACGACATTCCAGCCTGGGTGACAGAGCGAGAGTTGAGCCTAATAATTTGAGGTTACACTATGATTATTATCACACCACTGCACTTCGCCCTAGGCAGAAGAGGGAAACTCTGTCTCTAAAAATAATAATAATAATAAATAAATAAATTAGCAAGGTAACTTCAAATTGTCATGATAATTAAAAAAAAAAAAACAGGCACTCAAGAAAATGACAAAAGGGAAGAAAAACAGGTTTCTTTATTATGGTCTCAAATTTCCCAGAAATTTTGCATCTTTGTATGCACTGTCAAACCAAGGAACTGTAGAAAGAGGTGATCTTATCATACATTCCTCTAGGTAAGAAACTATCTGATTCCTGCACAGTTTGGGTTACAAAGAGTTGAGGGGACAGTCTCTGCAATGTACACTTGTGACTGGTATTGACAATAGCTCCTGCTCATGCAACCTGCCTTTCCATAAGAGACAGGCAGCTCCTGAGTGCTATGGGAAACATCCCCCTATTATTAGCATTACCATCATCTTCTCAAATGCATTCAACCTTCTACTGACCCATGCTTCTTTTTCTAATAAGATTTCATCTTGTTTCATGTACATTACCCACACACACATCCATACACACACATATATATAAAATCTTAGTGCACTGAATACATTTGTAATTTGACTGATATACAGGGTGATTGATTCATAATGCACAACTGAAATAACCCTCATAGAATTGTAAAACTCAGGGTCACCTTCAAGAACACCCATCCAACCCTTCATTTGACAACTGAGGACACTAAAATATAAAAGACTTTGGCCATAGGTCTCAAATTCTGGCCTCCTGATTCCTGATACAGTACAATTCCATTTTCATAATAAAATAAGTATTTTCTGCTTTTCCTTTTGTCTTACTTTTCTTGCATCCATTCCTAGTGTTTTGCTGTGGTCATGGTTTACCTTTGTCTTCATATCTTTCCAGGTGTTGAAGGCAGAAAAAACTGAAGCTACGAAGACTAAAAGGACATCAGACATATTCTGATTGTGGTGAAAACCATTCACTTGCAGCATCACCACCTAGACTAAAGAGGTAACTGCTGCTCAAAGCGGCTTTTGAAAATTGCCTTTATCTGATCTAGTCAATTCTCTTCTTAAAACCTCTCAACAGCCGCTTAACAGGACTTACAAGAGCCCGCACAACAGGCTCTTGATGGAGAGGTCTCCAAGCAGCTCCCCCACTCCCTATCACACTTGGAACTCCAGCCATATGGTGCTTTTCTCAGATCTTCAATCCCCGATGATCTTTCAGAATGAGGAGACATTGCCCTTTCTGTTCCCTCTTCCATAGCTTCTGGTCCTCACCAATTCCCACCATCTCTTCAGATTTTAACTTAGTTATCATTTTCTTTGGAAGTGTTCCCTGACCCCCAAGGTTAAGTGAGGTGCCTTTTCTAACCCTCCCTCAGCAGTGTTGTCCTGTCACAGTATTATAATAACCTGATGACCTATTTCCACCTGTCTATATCCCCCACTCACTCATTATTTACACCTACTCCTGCTGTGCCCATAGCACTCAATTCAGTGCTGAGTTTAGAGAAAATGCCTATTAAGTGCTGATTGAATAATGCATGCATGAACAAGAAAAATAAAATCATTACAGGATCTTCCATAAATCACTGCAAGGAGCACAGTATCTAGCATTGCACTCTGCTGTAGATTGGTTATCTTACTAAAACGTGTTTAGTTCACCCTGAATATATTGATCAAAAATAAATCCATTCTCATTTTCATATTAACTGACAAACACAGGGAGACTGCAGATGTCACAGAATTTTAAAAAGAAGCAAAGAAATATCCTATAGGATGTCATTAGGAGTTTTCCCTTCATAAGTGGGTGAAATGTTATATATTAATGCTATAACTAAAAAGGCATTATTTTATTTCCACATACCTTTCAGATTATGGAAAGATGGTAAAAGATTTGCTTTGAAAGTATAATCTATTTCTAAAAGCTCATGTCAGAAACTGAAATTGTATACCAACATTTCATTCAGCATGAGATAAGTTTGTTAACAATAAGACAGTATCAATAAGAAAAGGAAGACGATGTTCTAACCATGCATAGATTTACAGTAGAACCAGATCCAACCCACAGACTTGGTTTATGTAGCCTGTGCAGTATTTTTTAATGTCTGTCAAGTATTTAAAGATCAGAAAGTTTCACATAAATAAACACTCTGGCTTTTCTATAAAAATCAGAATCTCTGCCATCCTGTGCTTCACAATGTGGGTAAAAGTTATGTGGCGGGAGCTACACAACTGGCCCCTTCATCAAGCATCACTGCTATGGCTCCCCATCCTCTCCAATCCCCAAGAGGGCAGAGCTCTTATACTCCATTATTGCTGGACCTCTAAGTTTGTGATCCCTAAATTAATGTTTGAACATCATGTGTAAAAATGTAACATCACTTTGTCCAAGATAAGATAACAATTATAAGTATATTAGTCCATCTTGTGCTGCTGTAAAGAAATACTGAGGCTGGGTAATTCATAAAGAAAAGAGGTTTATGTGGCTCACAATTCTGCAGGCTATATAAGCATGGCACTCACATCTGCTCCGCTTCTTGTGAGGCCTCAGGAAGATTTTCGTCATGGCAGGAGGTGAAGGGCAATCAGCATATCACATGATGAGAGAGGAAGCAAGGGCTCGGGAAGCAAGGGGATTTGGGGAGATGTCAGGCTCCTTTTTAAACAAGCAGATCTGAAGTGAACTCACTGCCCCATGGGAGCACCAACCTATTCATGAGGGATCCGCCCCCATGACCCAAACACCTCCCAACAGGCCCCCCTCCAACACTGGGAATCACATTTCAACATGAGATTTGTCAAGGACAAACATACAAATTCTATCAATGAGGAAACTGGAAGGAGCCAATTTAAAGTGGGTTTTACATGTCCCACAAATCAATAAACAGAGTAAGAAAAGGCAAAAGAAGAACACATGAGAAGGTATTTGTGAATGGTTGTAATTTCAGCCAAAGAATAGGCAAAAATAAAATTATATCAATTTTCAATTATTTATTTAAAAGCCCCAATGAAACCCACTAGATGGAATAGGAACCTCTTAGTGTTATTAGCATGGGACATTTGTTTCTTTCATATCACTTTGAATATAGAGTTACTGACTGACAGATTTAATCAGACACTGAAAGACATTTAGCCCATTTGATGCACTTTTTCGGATAAGAATAATGTGGCTCAAAGTGTTGAAAATCATCCAGTCTGGGATGTGTCGTCCCCTCACTAGCCCTCTGCTACTCCAATTCAATCTCAGAGGCTTAGAAAAAAAGTCAAGTAGGCATTAAACTTCTGATATTCACCCCCTAGGAAAATGAGGAATAAAGAAATAAAATGCACTTAATCAAGGCAGCAACAGAGAGCTGACAGCCAAGCTGGGCCAAGAGTCAGGTCTGGTTCCCAGGCCATACTGCCAGGCTTCTACTTGAAACACTGCAGAATTTGAAGTCTGAGAAAACTGGCTGGGCACTGTGGCTCAGGCCGGGTGCAGTGGCTCACACCTGTAATCCCAGCACTTTGGGAGACCAAGGCGGGAAAATAACTTGAGGTAAGGAGTTCAAGACCAGCCTGGCCAACATGGTGAAACCCCATCTCTTCTAAAAATCCAAAAAAACTTAGCGGGACATGATGATGCGAGCCTGCAGTCCCAGCTATTTGGGAGGCTGAGGTGGGAGGATCGCTTGAACCCAGGAGGCAGAGGTTGCAGCGCACTGAGATCATGTCACTGCACACCAGCCTGGGCGACAGATCAAGACTCTGTCTAAAAAAAAAACAGAACATGCTTATGGCCTGACAGACCCCACCCACAACAGACACACAAAACAAACAGAATGGGAGGAAGACAGAGAGAAATCCTAATTAATGCATGAAACTCAGAATAACATTAATCCAATGATAACACTGACAAGGATGTGAACAAATAAATATACTTGTACACTGTTTGAGTCGGACTTATTGTGGTGGGAAGGAAGACTGATAAACATCTAACAAAAATTACATTTTTCATAGCCCTTGAACCTGCATTTCTCCTGAGAATTTATCTTTTAAGAAACAGGGGCAGAAATAAGCAAAGACACATTAATAAGAATGGTCATTTCAATGTTCTTCATAAAGAGTAAAAGACTATAAATAACCTAAACTGTCATTCATTGTGTTAAATAAAATTTATTCTGGTTAAATAAAATATGGTACATTTATATAACATAAAAATCGTGTAGACATTTAAAAATATACAATAGTTCTGTAACTACCAATATTGTAACATATCTAAGGGGAAAAAACATCAAGTTGAGAACTACGTATTTAACAAGAAAGTAGAGGTGGTGGACATACTCAAGCTATGAAGAGAAATTACCTGTGTGGAAGAACACAGAGCTCAAGGGATAAAGTATGGGTAGATTGGTGGTTTACTGTTTATTTCATATTAATTATTTAGTTTAATTTTTTACCTGGATAATCTATTCTTTTATATTATAAATGTAGCTAATAAAAATTAATTAAAATATTTTTTAATTCCTTTGCTTTCTACTCTCTTAAGCAGGTGTTTATTTAACAACATACTTATTGATATATTCAGCTAACATATATTGACCACCTATTTCTGTTTGTGATTATCTAATCTCAGAAGACATGGAAAGATATAGCAAATGCCAAAAACTTTTAAGATTTGGCTCCTTCTGGAATATAAGCAAAATTCATACTATGTGTAGGTTAGCTCTGGAGTAGACAAGCATCCAAGAACACCTCCAGATTGCTTGGCATAACCTGCCTAGAGAAACGTTTTGATACATACAATTATGAACTCTCCTTCCCTAAGTAAGATAAAGCAGTTGAAACAAAATAAGTAAGTATTCTTGCCACCCAAAAACTCTTCTGCTGGGATCTTAAAAGGAAAGAGAATAATGAGCAATCAGACCCTGCTTGACCCTACTCCACACAGGAGAGCTTTGGGGAAATGGACTGGACAAACCAGAAAGCAAACTGTTCCTGATGAGGGTGAAGGGAGGAAGGAGAGCGGGGTGACGGTAGGGCAGGAGCCTATACAGAGGCCAAGCCCCAACATTAGAATGCCGGGTGCCACTTTGGTTATTCAGGTGATTTTCATTCTTTCCAAGTGAATTACCTCCTAAAACCGAGGGAAGTGATGGGCCCACAACCAGGTGGTGACTGATGACACCTATGGCTGGCAACATGTACCCATTTCCCTGATCCTGGTCTTAACCTACTCTGGCATGGGGCATTGCGTGAAACGGTTTTTTACATTTTTCCTTTTGTTCCTACTACCTCAATAAATAAATAGATATGTTTTTCCCATTTTAGAATCTGGGGTACTGCTTAGTGTGATGGAAATGCAGATCAGCTACTTCTAACAAAATGAGTCTGTCTCCATCCAAACATTCCTGAAACTAGTCAAGAACATGTTCAGCAACAGCACAGACTGTGGCAGCTCAAAGAAGGATCTTAAGGCAAAACTACTCCTCTTAAGTGGGTGAGAAGAGCCATAAATAACTTTACTACAGCAGGTCTTTGTAAGAGCATGAGAGTGTAACAACCAAACAATTAAAAAATATTAGACCAATGGAGAAATAGGAGAAAGAACTCCCAATGGAACCAAGTGGGGAACCTTATAGTACAGGTGCCACATGAGCTGCTCTGGAAGAACCTATGGATATGCTCTAACAAGATGCAGCATTCTGAGCTCAAGGAACTTGAGCTTGGGGGAAGAACAAGAGTCACGGATGGGAAAATAAGTAGTTTGTTTTGGTTGAAAACCAAAATGTTTGAAGTAAAGTAATGGGGACAAAGTTGGAGACAAAGGTTTGGGTCCTCATTCCTCAGGTTTTTAGGGAGTTTTATTATTATTTTATACAAAAAAAGACAGGAGAGTTCAATACAAGGTGGGCCTCTGTAAGGTTGTAAGGTTCATCCAGCAGGAATACACACAATAGATTACTGTTGGAAAAGATGGTGTCCTTTCACATAAAACTAACTGAATGCACTATTCTAGCAGAGCTTAATAGAACAGCTATTAATGGCTAGAAACTAACTGCCATCCTAACTTAGTGACATAATAGTGTCACCAAGGGGACAAAAGAATTCTCCTTTTATTTTTTCAGAAAACCTCGTACAGACATTAGATTACCTAAAATAAAAATGTACATGCCTATTAAAAGGTTATCATTGAGTAGTGCCTATTACCTGTGATATGAATAAATGCAATGTACTACAACAAGTCTTATGAGAAGGTCTGCTGGGAATATATTCAAACATAAGTGACACCAGAAAAGTGAGCTAGCAAAAACAATTTCTATCTGCCTATATGCTGTACATGTAAACTTGGACATTTTCTTTTCTTCTAGTTTTAAACTACCACTTCATCTTAAAGAAAAAAATTTAAAAAAAAAACGAGTAATTCAAATAAGTTCAAATAAGGGAGTTAGTCAATTTTCTAATGTAAATTTCCCCCAGAAAATAATATTCCTATATAATAGTTTTAGAAGATGAAAAGTAAAATTAAACATTTAAAACAAGTGGAATAAAAACAATGATGTAATTAAACATTTAAAACAATAAAAACAGGCCGGGCGCGGTGGCTCACGCCTGTAATCCCAGCACTTTGGGAGGCCGAGGCGGGCGGATCACAAGGTCAGGAGATCGAGACCACGGTGAAACCCCGTCTCTACTAAAAATACAAAAAATTAGCCGGGCGCGGTTGTGGGCGCCTGTAGTCCCAGCTACTCGGGAGGCTGAGGCAGGAGAATGGCGTGAACCCGGGAGGCGGAGCTTGCAGTGAGCCGAGATCGCGCCACTGCACTCCAGCCTGGGCAACAGAGCGAGACGCCGTCTCAAAAAAAAAAAAAAAAAAACAATAAAAACAATGATGTCCAAAATGTTTAACCAGATTTACATAATGTAGTATCTATCATTAAATGCCTTCAAAAACATAGAAAGCAAAGTTTTAAGACTCAGGAATATATGCAATGTAATACTTGCTTATGTAATGAGTTAAGAGAACTCATTCATTCATTCAATAAATGTTTACTGAGTGACTATTCTGTGCAAGGCACTGTGCTAGGTACTGGAGACACAACAGTGAAACAAAAGAGAAAAAAAATAAGTAAAAATCCTGCCTACCTGACGTTTATCTGGTGGAGAGAGACAATCACAAAAAGGGAACGTGAAAAATAAGTATTGTGTTAGAGTGTGGTAAGTGCTAAGGAGAAAAAGTTTCTCGCTCTCTCCCGCTAGATATTTTGCCACAAACTGCCATCTTGTGACTAACCTAAGGGTCACTTCTTCAGAATGAAGCCAGAGCTAAGGAAAGAGCTCCACAGAGATGGGGAAGGGTTATCTACACCACCTTTCCTCTGGACTTACTGCGTGAGACAATACATTCTTGTTTGTATATTTGTTTACACCATCTGAATAAAGGCTATCTATGATTTGCAGTCAAAAACTTTCTAATACCAGAAGTTTAAGAAAGAACTTTCTAATACGATTTAAAAACTGGGATTTTCTTATCCCTCATTTGTTGACTGCAGAGAGGGCTAAGATCACATGAACAGATCTGGAGCTTAGAAATTAAACCTGATCATTCCTAACAGCTTTTTGCAAATCTATGCAAATACAACATGAACACAGCCAGAAAACAGATAATTTTCTGTCTAGAAATTCTGAGATAATAATCTAGCTTCATATTTCATTTTAGAGTAGAAGAGACCAACAGCCCAGCACAGGAATTTAGAAGTCCCACCTCATGACTCTAAGGCCAGTGCTCTTTCTACCATCTGTTCTAGATGAACACAGTATTAGTTGAAAGGAAGCTTATATATCATTAGGCCAAACCCTTCACTTTGTAAACTAAAAAGTGGATTCCTCCTTACCCCACCCCCAATCAAAGCCACCTGAGATGATGGGAAGTTAAATTCCTTGACAAAAGTCAGGGTTTATCAAAAGCAGATTAGAATTCACCTCTCCTAATTCCCAATCCTAACTGTACTTCCACAGGTCACCTCCCTCCAGGCTCCAGTATTATGTGCCTATGCAATTAGCTATTAAAGTGCTTTTCTAATTTTTCAAAATCTTTCTGGCTAAACTTGCAGGGCATGTTATTGCTCTGTTGCTCTGTTATATGCCTGTTACCAAGGGCACTCCAAGGAATAATGATAATTTATTTTTTAAAATCTATTTTATTTTAAATTATAAAACCAAAGTCATAACTTGGCAGCTCTATGAAAATAGGGTGAAAATGTTTACCTTTTCCCTCGTAAAAATTTAAAGATGCTATATAAATGGAAGCTTGACAATGAGATATATATCAGTAAAAATTACACTACATTATATAGATCATAGTCAAAAACTCCATTATCTGAGGCAGGAATAGCATAAAAAGCATCTGAATTTCTTCCAGGCTACTGAACTTCCCTACACCATGCCTTTACAAGCATTTTCCTCCCTCTAATCATCAGGTGAACTTTCACTTCCAGTTCAGAAAATTCCCAAGACACAGCTCCTGGCTCTGCTATGCACAGATAATGGGTCTTCATTTCTAGAGAACCAGGTCTCTGCCCCAGGCAGCTTTACCATGGGTCTCAAGCCAAAGAATTCCCTGCCACAGTCCCAGCACTAAAGAGACTAGATCAATCACTTTCCAGGATGTTTTTATTGAGAAATATGATTAGATGTATTGTTTTTTCTAACAAGCATTAATCCTTAAAATTTAGAGCTTTACTAATATATCTAATATATACAAGGTTAACCTACTGAGATGGACACAGCTAATTCGCAGTGCTTAAGAATATCATCATCAATTAATTTTAATGAATAAAATAATCAAGTCATTAATTCTCTAATAAAGCTGCAAAATTTTTTTAAAATTAAGATAAATCACTACTTTTAAATATGCATTTCTTGTGTGACAAGTATATATGAGTTACATTAAAGTGTAATTGTGAATTTTTTTAAGGAAAAAGGGACTGAGACTAATGAACTAGTGAACCAAAATATTAAAGCTAGAAGCGAACTAGCAGTATTGGGTGCAAAATTTTGGTTGTATCAACTTCATATGACCTCAAGCCAAACATTAGCTCCCATTCTTAGTGAAGAAAATGTAAATTTAAGGAACTATCAAAATTTATCTCATCTACCTAAATCAAGCAAGGTAAACAGTTAACAGCAGGACATTTTTTATAAGCACAATAATGATGCTTTGGTCTCAATAAAATCAAGCAGGAAAAATACTGTCACTGTGCAAACCTCCCCAATCAAAGCAATGTTAGCAATAAGGTTGTTTGGCACTCCTATGAAAGATCCACACAACAACTTAGGAAACGTTTTACCTCTTCACTTGTAAATTCAGGCCCTCATTCAACTGAGACACTAACAGAAGGATTAATAAATTTTACAAATTAGGAGTCCAGATACCAACTTCTGCAATGGTGCAAAAACTATGACACAGCTTAGTTTGTTATGCACTAGGCAAATTTAATACCTTATTTTATATATTTTCTTATAAGATGCTATTTTTATCCTATGAAGCCATCATTTGACATTTTGCAACAAACTTTTACAACAAACTGCCATTCGTGTGTATGTGTATGCATGCCCAGACGCACATAGATGTGTGGGTTTTACTTCCAGATTGTGTCTGACACACTCTGGTTCTTCTGAGAGAAAGACGTCTTTTTGTTTCAAAAGTCTTTTCTAGCAGCTTCTGCTTTCTCCAATCTGTGCCACTTGTTCCTAACACCCTTCCTTTCTGCCTTTATTTTCCTAGGCTGCAGTACCAGATCACTTTCTGGTGCACATTCTCACTGCCTTCTTTCACACCAATCACTAATAAGTGAACATTTCCCACTTTAAGCTGGCTTCTTTCAAACTCTTCAAAGTCTTCACATGAGTCTCACAGGGGACTCTGTACTTGTTCCTGTACTCTGACAGGAATAAAGAAAGTAAAGTTAGATGCCTAATGATTGCTTCATAGGATCAAAATGGCATCTTGTAAGAAAATGTATAAAATAAGGTACTAAATTTGCCTAGTACATAACAAACTAACCTGTGTCATCATTTTGAGTATAATAAATTCAAAGATGCAATTAGCTATTAAAGTACTTTTCTCATTTTTCAAAACCTTTCTGACTAAACTTGCAGGGGCTGTTATTGCTCTGTTGCTTTGTTATATGCCTGTTGCTAAGGGCACTCCAAGGTGTTATGATTATATTTTTTAAAATTACATAGGATTTGAATTCAGGCTTTGTCTCTGCTAGCTTGTGAGCTTGCTCAGCTGCTTCCTCATCTACAATGTAAGGATGGTACCTGTATTAAAGGCTGCATGAGGACATGCGAAATACCTACCACAGTGCCCAACACAGAGTGGGCGCTCCATGAAAACGAGTTTAATCCTTTCCATAAGCAAGTGTCTGGAACTACTAAGAATATAAGAAAGACCCTCAAGCAACCACAGTTACTTGAATCTTCCCAGCTCCTTTTGTTCCACCAGGAAAGCTGACACCTGTGTGTATGTGTATGTGTGTGTGTGTGTGTGTGTGTATATATATATGATGAAAATATCATTATTATCAGCAACTTCATAAGGAAGTGCTGCTGTAGGTAAGTGCTGCTTTGTAAGTAACTGCTCTGTCATGGGCAACTAACATAAAAGGAGGCAATTAAGCAACATGCTTAGTTACCACCCCAAATTTAACAATATTGTATATTACTTTTATTTTTAAATAATAGGCTTTATTTTTAGAACAGTTTTATGTCCACAAAAAAAAGTAAGCAGAAAGTTCAGAGGGTTCCCATATAGTCCCCTCCTCTCCCATTTCCCAGGTTTCCCCTAGTATTAACATAGGAGGCTACATTTTTTACAGCTGATGAGCTAATATTGATCACTTTTTTATTCACTGAGGTCCATGGTTCATGTTCACTGTTTGTGTTGTATATTGTATGGATTTGGACAAATGAAATATTTCCACCATTACAATAAGACATAGAATAGTTGCAATGTTCCAAAAGTTTCCTGCAACTTTTATTTTTCAAATAGGAATTTTTTTTACCCTGATTATTAAAGTAAAATTTATTGACCTCAAAAAAAGTTTAACAATTTCTAAAGGTATGAAACAAAAAACACAAAAATCCATCAAAATTCCAGCTGTAGAAAACCAGTTTGATACATTTCCTCCAATTTCTTTTTCTATTCACATGCCACCATATATGTACCTGTACGTGCATGAGTGTGTACTCTCTTGTATTTTTCCTTCATTCACTTGCACTTTAAACAGACACAATGTTAATGAAAAAGTAAAAGAAAATCCCTCAGAATTTATACTAATGCAATATTGGCTAAACTCAATGGAGAACAGTTGTAGCCCTTTGGTATAAGAGAAACTATGGTAAGCAGTCTGTATCACCTTCTATTGTAAAGGTAACACATACTGATTGTGGAACGGGAATGCATCAAAGTGGAAGTGAATAAAACAGGAAAAAGGATAAAGAGGAAGGTATCTTGGATTATTACTCAGAATTCCTACATCTCTTCCAGAACTACTATCTTGTCCTATCTTGGACTCAGGCCACAAACTTCCCTTATGTATCCAATTCTCCAACCACCAGTCCTACCCTAGCAAAGGAAGGGATGGGAAAGGTAACAGTTAAAAGATAAAGAATTATTTTAACTCTTGTTCTCCCTGCTTACCTAACTTAATATATAAAGGGGTTTTATAGTTAATTACAGAAGAATATCCTGTTCTGGTTATTCTTTTGGATATATTTTTGGCAAATCACTATGGCTTGAAAGAAAACTAAAAGCCTTCTTATATAGTTCTTTTTAAGGATTGTGAACTTTCCAAACTTTATGGATCAAATAATAAGTCAGACTTCAGCTCCACTCAGCCCTTGGTTCTGGAAAATCACTCTGCCAATCTCTCCAACATGCACCCACCACTATCTTTTTCACTTCTTTAAAATTAAACAGGGCGTTGAAAGGAAGACGGGCAGTTGTCAGGCTAGAAAAGACAGGAGTAGAGAACATCTTGGCTTGAAAGTCTGAAAGCTTCTGGTAACAGTGACAAGGTAATAGGGCAGTCCTCTTAGAAGGAAAATAGATGTAGCCTGTCATCTGAAGCAAGTTATTTCCGGTCTCGCATCCCATCATTCCAAAGTTTAAATGATAGTCAGCTTAACTCACATCCTTCATTCGTTTTACATCCTTCTAGATGACTACACAGTAGGCATGCAGTATACGTTGGCTGCATTAAAGGAAACATCCCAGCAAGCAAACCTGTGTGTCAGTACAGGATGGAGGCATGAGGCAACAACATAATGCAAGAAACAATTTCAAAAAGGAAAAAAAAAAAACTTCACTAAGCAAACAAGCACTTGGAACACATTCCACTTTGATTCTGAATGAAAAAAATCCATAAAACCCTACTATCTGTAATAAATGATATTTCATTAAAACCAATCATCTATACTAGAAAGGGAAACTAGGCACAGCATCCTATGACTTCATTTGGAAGAAGTATGAAAAATAACCAGAAAATACAATTATTTGTTTCTTACATGTAATATGTTGTTTTCACAAGACTCCTGAGGCACAAATTTGCCATTTGTTTTTAAATCTTGAGAGACACATTGTAGCAAGTAGAGATCATTAAAGCACTGTATTCTAAGGAAAAGAACAGATGGGGTGGGGGGAAGTGAGCAAATGGGCTTCCCTGCATACAACCTTCGTCACTAGAAAGCTATCTTGCTGTGGATTCCACCACACTGGAACAGCAAAACCGTTCATTACAGCTAATGACTTACTTGAATAGAGGCAAGGGGCATAAGCAGAGTACAAAAAGGCATACAGCTAGAACCCTGGAGACCAAGCCATAGTCTCAGTTCTACACTATTAGCTATGAATCCCTAGGCAGGTCGATCAACCTCTGAGACTTGATTCATTTCTTCACCTCTTAAATGAATGTTTGGAACCAGATCTCTGCATTTCTTTCACCCAAATTTTCTACAAAACTTTCTTGCTCGACTACTAGGGGAACCAGCCCCCAGTATTTCAATGTAGGTTCTTTTCTATTTTCTCTAAGTGTTGGCCGGTCTGAGAAATAAAGAGAAAGAGAACAAAGAGAGAAATTTTACAGCTGGGCCTCCGGCGGTGCCATCACATATTGGTAGGACCGTGATGGCGACCCCAAGCTGCAAAACCAGCAAGTTTTTATTAGGGATTTCAAAAGGGGAGGGGGTGTACAAATAGGGAGTGAGTCACAGACATCACATGCTTCAAAGGGCAATAAAAGATCACAAGGCAAAGGGTAGAGCAAGATCACAAGGCAAGGGCAAAATCACAATTACTGATGAGGGTCCACGTCCTGCTGGGCACACATTGTCTTGATAAATATCTTAACAGGAAACAGGGTTCGAGAGCAGACAACTGGTCTGACTAGAATCTACCAGGCTGAAATTTCCCAATCCTAGTAAGCCTGAGGGCACTGCAGGAGACCCGGGCATATTTCATCCCTTATCTCAACCACATCGGACACTCCCAGAGCGGCTGTCTATGGACCTACCCCTGGCAATGCATTCCTTTCCCAGGGTATTAATCATTAATATTCCTTGCTGGGAAAAAGAATTCAGTGATACTTCTCCTACTCACACATCCATTTATAGGCTCCCCGCAAGAAGAAAAATATGGCTCTATTCTGCCCAACCCTGCAGGCAGTCAGACCTTATGGTTATCTTTCCTTGTTCCCTGAAAATTGCTGTTATTCTGCTCTTTTTCAGGGTGCACTGATTTCATATTGTTCAAACACATGTTTTACAAACAATTTGTACAGTTAACACAATCATCACAGCGTCCTGAGGTGACATACATCCTCAGCTTATGAAGATAACAGGATTAAGAGATTAAAGACACACATAGGAAATCATAAAAGTATTAATTTTGGAAACTAATAAATGTCCATGAAATCTTCCCAGTTTATGTTCAGAGACTGCAGTAAAGACAGGCGTAAGAAATTACAAAAGTATTAATTTTGTGAACTAATAAATGTCCATGAAATCTTCACAATTTATGTTCTTCTGCCGCAGCTTCAGTCGGTCCCTCCGTTCAAGGTCCCTGACTTCCCGCAACACTCGACCACCATCACACCCGTTGCAGCAGAGGGAACTTTGGTCAGTATGTGTTTTGTAATTTGTATTATGGAAACAACAGGCATCCTACACATGTTTTACCAAACAATACATCTTTTCCCCTCCTCACCACGATCCTGATCTGCAACTCACCCCAACCTTGAAAATCACTACTCTAGATGTTCAATATGTCTTCTAACACTAATGTTGTAAGAATCTTTAAGGTTCATCCTACAAAAACCAGGCACACCCTCACACCAGAGATGGTGCTCATACACCCCTCTGAATCTGCCTGCCCACCTTCCCCTGACCAGGTCAAGTTAGAGTCAAGAAGGCAGAATCCAGTAGTAAAAAAACAAAGAAGAACAGGCTCTGCCAGCCTTCTAAGTCCATCTCTGATACTCTGGCCAGGCTTCTCTAGGCCCATCATGTCTTTCTCTCCACAGAGATAATATCTCCAGCCTTTGATTATAAAAGCAGAGGGCAATGACAGTTTGGCCTATCTTTCTCTGTGTAATATGGAATGACTCTGAAATCATGTTATAATACACAAAGCTTATCATTCTGCTGTCTAGAATTTTATTTCACTTGGAAATATCATTTAATTAGCTGGGTGTGGTGGTGGGCCCCTGCAGTCCCAGCTACGTGGGAGGCTGAGGCAGGAGAACTGCTTGAACCGGGAGGTGGAGGTTGCAGTGAGCCAAGATTGCACCACTGCACTCCAGCCTGGGTAACAGAGTGAGATTCCATCTCAAAAAAAAAAAAAAAAAAAAGAAAGAAAAGAAAAAGAAAAAAATATTATTTAAAATATTTTGCAGAAGTGTAGCAAGCCTAACAAACTCTCCATAGCAAAGATTCTTTCTCTCATACAACCTTTGCACGTGATCACAATGCCCAGGAATAATCATTGCCATACGGTCCAAAGGCCTGAGGGAAAATGGCCAGCTATCCCATTAAACTCTAAAACTAACTCGTACTCTGGAGCAAGTGCCAGGTGTCCAAGAAACCCTTGATTTACATGCTTTTATGATTTTGTATTTTCCTGAGGAGGAGACTGGCTGCTTAACTCGTATTTCAAAAGAATCTGTGATGCAAACGAGGTGAACATTCTACCTGCTGTTCAGCAGGTACAGAAACAATATACAGTTACATGCTGCATAATGACATTTTGGTCAATGGTGTACTGTACATATGACGATGGTCACATAAGATTATTATGGAGTTTAAAAATGTCTAGCACCTACTAATGTCGTGGCCATGATAACACTGAAGGGCAATGCATTACTCCTGTGTTTGTGTGATGCTGGTGCAAACAAACCTACCGTACTGGCAGCTGTATAAAAGGGTTGCATAGACAATTAGGTACAGAATAATACACTTGATAATGATAATAAATGACTATGTTCCTGGTTTATGTATACCATTTTTATCATTATTTTAGTGTACGCCTTTAACCCTTTTACTTATTAAAAAAAAAGTTCACTGTAAAACAGCCTTAGGCAGGTTCTTTGGGAGGTATCCTAGAAGAAGGCCTTGTTATAATAGGACATGACAGCTCCAAGTGTGTTATTCCTCCTGAAGTCTTTCCAGTGGGACAAGACATCAAGGTGAAAGACAGAGATATTGATAATCCTGACCCTACGTATCCAAGACTAATGTGTGTGTTTGTGTATTGGTTTTTAAGAAAAACTTTTAAAAAGTAAAAAAGAAAAAAAAATTGAAATTTTAAAAATAGCTTATAGAATAAGGATATGAAGAAAAAATATATTTTTTGTACATCTAGGCAATGTGTCTGCATCTTATACTTAAGGGTTATTATGAAAGAGTCTAAAAGTGTTTCTAATTACAAAGTTTATAAAGTTAAAAAATTAATGGTAAGCTAAGGTTATTATTAAAGAAAAAGTTTTTAAAATAAATTTAGTGTAGCCTAAGTATACAGTACTTATAAAGTCTACAGTAGTGTAGTAGGCCTTCATATTCCCTCACTACTCACTCATTGACTCACCCATGAAACTTCTAGTCCTGCAAGCTCCATTCATGGTAAGTGCTCTATACAGGTGTACCATTTTTATCTCTTATACTGTATTTTCACTGTACCTTTTCTACATTTAGATATACAAATACTTACCATTGTATTACAATTGCCTACAATATTCAATAGGGATTGAATGCTGTAGAGGTTTGTAACCTAGGAGCAATGGGCTATACCATATACCCTAGATATGTACAAGGCTGCACCATCTAGATTTGTATATAAGCACTCTGTGATGTTTGCACAAAGATGGAATCACCTAATGGTACATTTATCAGAATACACTCTGTCATTAAGTGATGCAGGACTTAATATATATCCACAAACTGTACTGTAGTAGTACTATACACTGTACTACTATATGTGACTTGGTAGGAAGTGAGAGAGGAGCAGGAGAAGGAGGTGAGGAAGGCAAGAAGTAATAGAAGTAATTACAGAGTGATTGGATCATGTCATATTTACCTAGCACTTCGTTATCAACAACACACTTTGATTTTCATTATCATTGTCTTGCACAGAGACTTATATATATTAAGTGCATTTGTATGCACAGCCTAGCATCCATTGCTCCTATAAAGGGCAAACTCAACCATCTCTCCTTCCCCTTCCTTCCAGCAATTATCTGTTCTCTCTGGCTAGTTTTCCTCTCTTTCTGCTAGAACATTACCTTTAAACATACCCTAGAGCACCATCTTATAAAGTTCTCCCTTGACTTCAAGTTCTCCACTCCCCACCTGCCACCTTTACCAACCCTTAACAATCACGATTCTCAGTTACTCTTTCTAAAGATGCCAATCTTTACAAATTCCTCCACCATCTCCCACTTTATCCATAAACTACTCTAATCTGGCATCCATGTCTTTCATTCTTTCTAGTCAATTTCTGTCTCGCAGAAACCTCTGACAGATTATTTTCTCCTTCTTCAATGCCTTTATCCTCTTGTTTACTTTGCCTTCCTTTGTTCCTTGTCAGTCACCCTCATTCCTGCTGCCTCATCCTCCTAACATGTAAACACTGGGCTGTGTCTTAAGCCCTTTTTTCTGTCTACTTTCACTGAATGGATAATCTCATCTATTTCTGTGGTTTTAAAGACCATCTGTTCACTGATAAATCTCCAGTTTTTCCCTCTAGTCTGAGTGTATCCTTGAGCACCAGCCTCATACATCAGCTGCCAACTAGGCATCATGAACTGCATGGAGGATAGCCATTTCAAAGAATCCTTGATTTTCCCCAGATCTGCCCCAAACCTGTTATTCCCACAAAATAATATATTCCAGTAAATGCCATATAAATAAAACCCAGAAGTTGGCCTTGATTCCTATTTCCTCTTACCCCCCGATCAATCCAGCAGAAAGTCCCATTAGCAGTACCATCAAAAAATGTCCAGTCTCCATTTACTTTTCCCCATCTCCAGGTTATAAACCTAATTTAAACTACTGACACCTTTCTTCCCAGTCTACTAAAAGCCCAAATGCAGAGTACTCTTTTAAAACTTATGCTGCAAACAAACAAAATCTCTAATTTCTTCCCAATTACTCCAGTGGCTTCTCATTACAGTCATAATAAAATCCCATCTTTTCATACACAAGGCCCTACTTTATCTGATCACTCCCCTCTCAGTCTCCACATGTCAGCTTCCAGCCTTACTCGCTTTTCACTCTTCTTCAAGGAAGTCAATCTATACGTCTGACATATTCCCATTGCTTTAATAAAAGAAATTTATTTGATAATCATGGCTTTGTTCTCTAATAATACCTACTACCACTGTTGATTAATATATCTTTCAAAGTAATTTGTAGGAAAATATAGTAATTTTACAGATGCTAAATGAGACACACAAAGTAGAGACATAATTTCCTCTAATTGCTTCCATCTTATTTTCAGATCATTTACTTCTGAATATCCTTACAATAAAGTTTCAGAAAGCCACTGATCTTTTGAGCCTAAGACCATATGATGACAAACATCAAGAGCTAATAATTTATTTAATCACCACCAAGGGGTCTTTTAGTCACTGCCAGAACAGACTTTTAACAAGGCAATTGAGTAAATTGGTCTAAATGGTTTTAAATTGTTGTTAGAATTATTAGAGCTATTATGCAATATCCAAAGTTTACATTCTTACAGGAATTTGAAAGGAAATGAAAGTCAACTTATAAAAGGTATGAGGGGTTTGTTCATTTTCACCCTAAAAACAAATTTGACCAAAACGGGTGGGTCTATTTTTAAGTCCTTTCTTAAAAATCTTGCCAGCTTTGAAAGTAGAAGGGGAGATATCAGCTACATAAAAGGCTATTTAACATTATACATTTTTTGAAGCCATACTAATGATTGATACACTAAAATAAACCTTGTAATACTAGTCAGACTATCTGGTGCTTTATCCAACAATAAATCAAGGACACCAACCACATGCTGCCTTATCTAGACTACTCTTCATTCACACCAATCAAACACACAAACAGAAAACCACCTCCAATGCATTGTCTAACTGGGCCATTTGTTTTCATTTTCATTTTCAAACTAGACACAAGAGTCTTGAAGACAGAAAATACACCTTAAAACTTTTCTTGTGCCCCCAGATGAGTGGCTGCAAACAGGAAAACATATCAAAGTCCCTAGGAAACTTTAAAAATGTGGTTGTTGTACCTCAGCCTCAAAGATTCTGATTCAGTATATCTGGTGTGTGCATTTATAAATGCTCCCAATGCTCCCCAAGGGATTCTGACATGCAAATACATTGTAGAATTACCATCATAGAGCCCTTACATGGTGTTCATATTATAGCCATTGTGTGACTAATGGTTTCACAAATTTTAGAAATGAAGTGGTGTTCAATATCAATCAACTAATAGTTGGAAGCATCCCCATCTTTATAGAACATGAATGAGACTTAAAACAAAATGAGCTCATGAAACCATAAGTGGAAATGCTGAAGCTATGCCCAGACCTGGTGATTCTGAATAACCCAATCTCACTACTCTGCTAATTCTCTGAAGAAAAGACAATGGCAAACAGAGTCGAGGGCTAAGAGCTGACATGGTGGGTGACAAGGTGATGGCTGGATGTGGGAAATGGCTACTAGAATGAGAAGAGATCGTGCAGATACCACTGATGGTCCCAGAAACATTCACCAAGGCTCTAGCCATGTGACTTTCTCATCTCCACTGACCTACTCAAGGCATTGTAACCCACTACCCTGAGTGACTTCCTCTATAAGAACTTCAAAGCCTTTTACATAAGCTCCTTTCATGACCTATGTTCTTAAGCTAAAGTGTTTGTATTAAACCTGACCTCCAGCCCACACCCATGCTTAAGATAATGTAGAGGAAATGTGTTTCCTGCACTGTATAGCACTTTCAACCATAAGACTTATCAATGATACTTCAATATTTAACAATATGTTCATTTTTTCCATGCTGATTGGCTCTTTTAAAATTTCAAATTTATGTAAGGGATTTTCAGGTATTTTCCTTTTAAACATATCTTCTTTTAACAAGTAGGTATTTTACTGTAAACTGTAAGTACAGTGGCTTTACAAAAAAAGTAACTGGCAATGTCTAATGTAAATTCCATGCTGAAAATGACAAGCTACTTTAGGAAGCCTAAGTCAATCAGCTGTGGGTCCAATAACAGTGTTCTCATCAGGATCTCTTATGTGTAACTTTCCCTTGGGCCCCTCCATCACTGGGGAGGGCTACAAGCAGCAGGAATGGTGGGGAGATTACGCCTTCTACTCCTACAGAAGATTACTCCTGCAAGTGTTTCCGAACACTTACTGGTGCCAATAATTTTTCTAGGTGCTGGGGTTATACCACTAAATTTATAACAACAAACAAATACACATACATAACAATGCCAGCTATTTTTAAGTATTATAAATAAAAATAGTCAGTGAAGAGGCCATAGAATGACTGGAACTAGGGTAGGATGTGTGGAGGGGCGGAGAGGGAGTTTAAATCAGAAAAAATGGTCAGATGTAGTCTCTGAAGACATCCTTGAGGAGGTAATCTCTTGAGCAGAGACCTGATTGGACAAGGGAGAGGGACATGCTAATAATACTAGAGGGCAGAGAGTTACTAGATGAGGCACAGTAAGTCCAAAGGTTCTGAGGGGGAACCTCATGTGCCATGAGGTCAAAGAAAAACAAGGAGACCAGTGTGGCTAAGAATACTGATGGGACATGAGTTTGAGGACAAGCCAGGATCTACAACATACAGGTAAAGAATCTGCCTATTAGTCTATTATGACTAATGCTACTGGAGTGTTGATAGTGGTAGAATGACAATCTGCTAACTGCTATGTGGAAGACATATTATGGGGAAAAGGGTGGGAAAAAAAAAAAAAAGTCAAGTGTCAATGTAACAAGAGAGCCCAAGTGAGAGAGAATGGCAGCCAAGGAAGTGGCAAGAAGCTGTCAGATTCCAGATCAATTCTACAGGTGGAGCCATTAAATGTACTGATGGACTAGATACAGGGGCTGAAGAGCCAAGTCAGTCCCAAAAATCTAATCTAAAAATTGTACTTAATACAGTTCGGCTCTGTGTCCCCACCCAAATCTCACCTCAAATTGTAATCTCCATGTGTCAAGGCGAGGGTCCTGGTGGGAGATGGCTGGATCATGGGGAGGTTCCCCCATCCTGCTCTCATAATGTTGAGTTCTCACAAGATCTGGCAGGTTAAAACTGTGGCACCTCCCCTATCATTCTCTCTCTCTCCTCCCACCACGTAAGATGAGCCTTGTTTCCCCTTCACCTTCTGCAATGATTATATGTTTTCTGAGGCCTCCCCACCCATGCTGAACTGTGAGTCAATTAAACTTCTTTTGTTTACAAATTACCAAGTCTCAGGTAGTTATTTATAGCAGTGTGAAAATGAACTAATATAGAGAAGTGGTACTGAGAGTGGGGTACTGCTATAAAGATACTTGAAAATGTGGAAGTGACTTTGGAACTGGGTAATGGGCAGAGGCTGAAACAGTTTGGAGGGCTCAGAAGACAGAGAGTTGTGCGAAATTTAGGAATTTCCTAAAGACTTATTGAATGGTTTTGACCAAAATGCTGACAGTGATATGGACAATGAAGTCCAGGTTCAAATCGTCTCAGATGGAGATGAGGAACTTATTGGGAACTAGAGTAAAGCTCACTCTTGCTATGCTTTAGCAAGAAGATTAGTTTTATTTTGCTCCTGCCCTAGAGATCTGTGGAAATTTGAACTTGAGAGAGATGAATTAGGGTGTCTGGCAGAAGAAATTTCTAAGCAGCAAAGCATTAAAGCAATGGCCTGAGTGCTCTTAACAGTGTAGAGTCATATGCGTTCACAAAGAGATGGCCTGACATTGGAACTTACGTTTAAGAGGGAGGCAGAAAATAAGTTTGGAAAATTTCCAGCCGGACCATGTGGTAGAAAAGAAAAACCCATTTTCTGGGGAGAAACTCAAGCCAGCTGCAGAGATCAGCATAAGAAAAAAGAAGCCGAATGGTAATAGCCACAACAATGTGGAAAATGTGTCCAGGGCATTTCAGAGATCTTTGCAGCAGCCCCTCCCATCACAAGCCCAGAAGCCTAGGAGGGGAAAATGGCTTCATGGGCCAGGCCCAGGGCCCCGCTGCTCCGTGCAGCCTTGGGACATGGTGCGCCTTGCATCCTGGCCACTCCAGCTCCAGCCACGGCTAAAAGGTACCAAGTTACAACTTGGGCCTTTGCTTCAGAGGGTGTAAGCCCCAAGCCTCGGAGGCTTCCATGTGGTGTTGGGCTTATGGATATGCAGACAACAAGAGTTGAGGATTGGAAACCTCCACCTAGATTTCAGACGATGTATGGAAATGCCTGAATGTCCAGGCAGAAGTCTGCTGCAGGGGAGGAGTCCTTATGGAGAAACTCTACCAGGGCAATGCAGAGGGAAAATGTGGGGTTGGAGCCCCCACACAGAGTCACCACTAGGGCACTGCCTAGTGGAGCTGTAAGAAGGCCACTGTCCTCCAGACCCCAGAATGGTAGATCCACCAACAGCTTACACAATATGCCTGGAAAAGCCACAGACATTCAACACCAGCCCATGAAAGCAGCCATGGGGGCTCTACCTGGCAAACCCACACAGGCAGAGATGCCCAAGGCCTTAGGAGCCCACCCTTTGCATGAGAGTTCCCTGGATGTGAGATATGGAGTCAAAAGTGATTGTTTTTGGAGCTTTAAGATTTAATGATTAGCTGGGCACAGTGTCTCATGCCTGTAATCCCAGCATTTTGGGAGGCCGAGGTGGGTGTATCATCTGAGGTCAGGAGTTCGAGACCAGCCTGATCAACATGGCAAAACCCGTTTCTACTAAAAATACAAAAATTAGCTGGTTGTGGTGGCATGCACCTGTAGTCCCAGCTACTTGGGAGGCTGAGTCAGGAGAATTGCTTGAACCTGGAAGGCGGAGGTTGCAGTGAGCCAAAATCATACCACTGCACTCCAGTTTAGGAGACAGAGTGAGACTCCATCTCAAAAAAAAAAAAAGGATTTAATGACTGCCCTGCTGAGTTTCAGATTTTCATGGGGCCTGTAGCCCCTAGGTTTTGGCCAATTTCTCCCTGTTGGAATGGGAACATTTACCCAACACCTGTACCCCCATTGTATCTTGGAAGTAACTAAGTTGTTTTCAATTTTACAGGCTCATAGTCAGAAGGGATTTGCTTGTGTCAGATGGGACTTTGGACTTTGACTTTTGAGTTAGTACTGGAATGAGTTAAGACTTTGGGGGACTGTTGGGAAGGCATGATGGGTTCTGAAATGCAAGAAAGACAAGAGATTTGAGAGGGGCCAGGGGCAGAATGACATGGTTTGGCTGTCTCCCCACCCAAATCCCATCTCAGATTGTAATACCTACATTGTCACTGGAGGGACCTGGTCACTGGAGGTTACTGGATCATGGGGGTAGTTTCCCTCAGGCTGTGCTCATGATAGTGAGTGAATTCTCACAAGAGCTGATGGTTTAAGAGTGTAGCACTTCCCGCTTCACTCTCTGTTTCTCTCTCCTGCTGCCATGTAAGATGTGCCTTGCTTCCCCTTCTGTCATAATTATAAGTTTCCTGAGGCCTCCCCTAGTCATGCAGATCTGTGAGTCAATCAAACCTCCTTTGTTTATAAATTGCCCAATCTCCAGTAGTTCTTTATAGCAGTATGAAACCGGACTAATACAGTACTTCATAATGAAACTTTTGTTAAAAGCCTTTAGTTGTATTTGAAACTCATTCTGCCACATACAGGATACATTCATATAGAATATGTCAACAGAGACCTCAAACATCTGAATTGTAAAAGAGTATAATTTTTTTACTTTTCCTTAATACGTATGATTCATGGTTACTGTTCTGTCAGTAAGTAATTCAACAAGCAGATGAGTGTCTCCATAGGAAACTCAGTTAGACATAGCTGTCATTAGCAAGATCTTAGCAGTATAGCTACAGAGACAGAGGTGTGAGAGATCTGGAGAATTCAGTAATATTAGATTTCAAAAGTTTTAAGAGTTGTAACCTAACCAATAGGGAAAAAAATATTAAACAAATAGAGAATTCAATGAGAAGTTAAACAGATTAGCTGAAAGAAGTTAGGTGCCTCCAGATTCAGAAGAAAGCAGATTCAAATGAGATAAAATAATTTGCTTAAAGGTAGAGACTTAGAATCCTCTGATAGTGATATTGGCTATACAAAATGGTGTCGGGCATCTGTCAATGGCTGGGAGAGAGATTACTGCTGGGTCCACATGGCAGATCTCCACCAGGTCTCAGATCACTGGCTGGTAAGTTACCTAACTCACTGCATAAAACAATACCACTTCCAGAAATGAGAACAATAAATCACTCTGGGTGACAAGGACTCTGGAAATATTTAGTTTTAAATACAGACATGATGATTTTAAAGCAAACGCACAGTATTTAAACCTCTGAGGTTAAGTTTAGGAATCAATGTGTAATCATCTGGACAGGTTTCATACTTAGTTGATAAAGTATTACGTTTAGACAGTTCGATATAGTAATAGACTATGTACCTAATTTCAATTTCTTTTATTTTCAGTTGTGATTTTTAAATTGAAAGACATAAAAGAATTTTACTAGGTTCCCACTAATACTAGAATACTTAAGGGAAACTACATTTATAAACTTTGTTTTATTGGGTTTACAAGAAGAGCGATTTAAGCTATTACATGGAGAAGTTCTGGTTGTTAGATCAAGGCATTTGAAGGTTTTTAAAAAACCAAATATATTAAATTTATAAATGTATTTTAAAAGTGTTTCTGAGAATTGAACTAACTAGCTCAAAAATTGGAACTGATTAAGGCTGTTTAATTGGTACTCCTCTAGATTATTCTGAAATGTAACCAAGAAGAAAAATGTCCTCCCAGTTTCTCCCCATGGTCCTGGCAGGAGACAGGTTGGCATTTCTGCAGGACCCATACTTTAAACCCTCCATGTTCTATCTTCCACTACCTCTTACTCTCACAGGAATGGTGTGTTTTTCTTGACCCTCATCTATATATTCAGAGTCTACTTGTTCTCAACGATAGGTAAGTAGAAATTAAGTATTCAAATGAGTTGAAAATGTACATTCCCACAAAAACCTGCACATGAATGTGTATAGCTGCTTTATTCATAATTAGCAAAACTTGGGAGCAACCAAGATGTCCTTCCACAGGTAAATAAATAAATAAACTGTGGTACATCCACACAATAGAATATTATTCCATGACAAAAAGAAAAAAGATATCAATTCATAAAAACACATACAGGAAATTTAAATGCAAATTGCTGAGTGGAAGAAGCCAATAGGAAAAGGCTATACGGTCTATGGTTCCACTGTATGACATTCTAGAAAAGACAAAACTATTGAGACAGAAACATCAGTGGTTGACGGGGATTGGGATGGGTATAAGAAGGGTGTAAATAGGTGGAAGACAGGGACAGGCAGCCGGGGTGGGGGGTTTGGGCAGCAATGGAAGTATTCTGCATGATACTGTAATGGTAGATACACACATTATGCATTTGTCAAAACCCAAAGAACTATACAACAGAGTGAACCCTAATGTAAGCTCTGCACTTTAGATAATATTAATCCATAAATTTTGTTCATCAGTTGTAATGAATGTACCACAATAATGCAAGATGTTAATAATAAAGGGAACTGTGTGCCAGGGAAAAGAAGTATATGGTATCCCTGGACTTTCTACTCAATTTCTCTGTAAACCTAAAACAATTCTAAAAAATAAAGTCAATTAAAACACACACACATAACTGACTATGCAAGTGTAATGAAAAAACATAATTTAAAATTTTTTTTAATTAAAAATTAAGCCTTTTTATAAAAACAAAAAACTCCCCCAACCTTGCCTTCCTACTAGAACTAGTATCTCCACAGAGATGGCCAACAGTGCCAGGGATACTGAGCTCTTGAAAAATAAACTGAAGAGGCCGAGCGCAGTGGCTCATGCCTGTAATCCCAGCACTTTGGAAACCCAAGGCGGGCGAATCACAAGGTCAGGAGATCAAGACCAGCCTGGCCAATGTGGTGAAACCCTGTCTCTAATAAAAATACAAAAATTACTCAGGAGTGGGGGTGGGCACCAGTAGTCCCATCTACTCGCAAGGCTGAGGCAGGAGAATTTCTTGAACCTGGGAGGCGGAGGTTGCAATGAGCCAAGATCACTCCACTGCACTCCAGCCTGGGTAACGGGAGTGAGACTCCATCTCAAAAAAATAAATATAAATAAATAAATAAATAAATACTGAAGAAACTAATGCTTCATTCAGTAATTCAGTCTAATGAGTGGACTAATGGTTACAAAGGTTTTTGATTGTGAAATTATAACATTTAAGAGTTTTCTCCTAGTTTACTGATGGTTGAACTCATAGATATTCTACATACAATTCACTCCAACAGCTGGAATTAATTGGCATTCTTACTCAATTTCTCTGGAAGAAATTCTTCTAAGATAGCTATAATTGCAAACGCAATTTATTGAAATTTCTATCCAGATGACTAATCAAATCTTTAAAACTAAAACTGCTAGAAATTTTTGACTAAAAAAGACACAACTACCACACTACTCTGTGTGGTCATTTTCACTTAATCTATCCTCAAAGAATCTTTTCAAAAACATGAGTAATAAAAGTTTTAAATAATAAGTAGATCTATGATACCGAAATTGTCAACCAGAATTAGTCATCTTAGCAAAACAGCTTAATAAAAATAATTCACATTTATTTCCCAAATCCCTAAAATTCAGCTTCACACTACCCTGAAATCATGTTAGTAAGAACTATATTTGGTATAATTTGTATAATAAGCCATATTTTTAAGGTTATACAAAGAAATTAATAATAATCCCCATCACGATAACAGTTTGTATATACAATTACATTACTTATACCACAGCAAGGCAGACAAAGGTAATGACCACTCTAAGTAGGAAATAAATGTTTTCTAGCACTGAAGTCCCTCTAAAAGTATTCAGGTTTACTTTTTAGAAACAAACTATGGTATTACTGATTTTCATGGGCATTTTACTTAAATGATTTGCAAATGAGTATAATTCTCCTTTATACATAAGTTTTCCTGGAGGGTCCTACGGGGCCCTTTACAAACCTCACTTGCAAGACTGGAGGCATCCTCCATTAAATCAGCAAGCTCCAACCAAGTCAGATGCTCACTTACATATAAACACCATCACAGCCCCATAGATGGCTGCCCTGCAGCAGGTGACTCAGAGTACGGGAGTACAGTCTCCATCTCCCGGCTTCATTGTGAAACTCAAGTCACTTTAGCTATGCACATAAGCTTTAGTTATATGCATAATCCTATTCTTCATGAAAAGGTCTCAAGTGATTCAGATGTTAATTTGTCCATGAATCCTGAACTGAAGCCAAACTTTCAACAGCATAGGCTGTACAACCAAAGGCAACCTTTCATAATTTCCTGAGGAGAATTTAATTGCTTGTCTGAGCCAAGGACACAAACTACGAATCTACCACAACAACTTCATCAGCAAGTATTTGAAATATTGCCAGCAAAAGGCAATTCAAATCCCTGTGGCCATCTGACTCCAAGCGAGTATTGTCTATTTTTATTATTATTTTAAGTTGTTAAAATAATGCTATATCATCATATTAGTATTAGCATCACCACATCTATTACTTAAACTATTAACAAAAATAACTTGCCTTGCAGCACTTGACAATTTCATAAATCCACCAGATCATTACAATAGCCCCATAGAGCAAAAATAGTAAAGTATATTATCTCTCTCCCCTGTTTAAGGATATTTTAAGGAAACAGATGCTCAGTTTTGTTGAGTAACTTATCCAGGGCTGCACAACACATAATGAGTAGCAGCAACTTAAAACCAGTTCTCACTCCACATCCACATTATTCCCCCTCCTTGATATAACCATTTGTGAGCTACTCTTCTGCTGAGATTTAAGACTACAGAGGTAGAATTATTAATTCTCCAACTGAGTCACAGCTTCCTGAGAGCAACTGTTTCCAAAACCACTTTGGTACCATACCCTACAAACACCATGTTCACTCTTAGGATGATGCAGATGGCTACAAGGTCTTTTGGATACAGACACCTGCCCCATTCCACTAACTGTGTGGCTCTTGGTAAGTGACATTCTTCTCCTGAAGCTTTGGTTTTCTCACCTATAATGGAGATCATGCTGGCAGCTACTCTTCCCAGAGTAGTTGTGTGGATTAGAGGATATAACACATGTAAAGCAGGAAGTCAAGTGCCCAGCTCGAATGTAGACCATGTAGAATCAACATTGTCTATTGTCATTATGACTGATTTTCCAAAATTAAGCTTCAGTCACACCTACATCTGTTAGCCCTTCCTGACAAAGTTCACATCACAAGCATCTTCATTCGCTTCAGAGTCCCTTTGTATTTATGAAAGATTTTGTACTACTTGCCAATATATGGCCCTAAAATTGTTTTCTTTCCCAAAATTTTGAGTTATTTTTTGGAGAGCAGGAATTGTTTCCTTGTATTTATTTTTACTTCCCAGACATATGAAAAGTGCCTACTATGTGCCATCTATATAGAATATCGAAATACTGTGCATTCAAAACAACAATGTAAAACTGTGTGTCCTCTCTGTTCTAGTCCCATGTCACAATGGCAGTAACCATCACAGTCCAAATCTGCAGCTTCATACTCAGGGTGTCTAGTCTGCACAAGAACCTGGCACAGGGAGAGGGCATGTTACCACTCTGTTCGAGGAAAGGTTAGACAGTATACCTAAGTTCACACACTGACTAAGTGTCAGCGCCCAGCCTGGAGACTAGGTTTGGTTGATCCAAAATACCTACTCCCTCCTACTACAACTTGCTGCATGCACTTCTGTTCCTGCACATTTCCAATTTGATCACATTAATTTACACCACCCATGTCAAAGTGAAAAAAACCCAACAGGGCTTCTTCTTTCTGTGCTGGAAGCCTTTGTCCCTCAAATTGAGGGATGTAGTGAGAAATAACAATCAGAATTGTTACCTCTACCTCAATCTTTCTTTCCCAGTCAGTTTGAAGATTCAATGGGAAATTACTTCTCAAAACAGAAATTGTCATTCTATTTAGAATACTTAACAAAATGCAAAATCAACCATTCTTTATTTCTGAAGATAAAGAGTAGATATCTCCTTTGGGGAGAAGGAATTAACATGACATAAAGAAAAATAATCTGGTAGCTTGGCTCTATTAGAAGAAAAATGTAAGACTTTGAACATGAATGTAATTACTGTATGCTAATATCCAGAAGCATCTGGATGAGCTTGACAGCCTCCAAGTCCTCCCCAGAATCACCATAAAGAGGGTGGACACAGAGGGCCAACTTTATGATTCCTCTATTTCTATTATCTCCCAATTAGTACACACTAGCCCCTGTTCACTGGAGAGTTTATAAAGTGATCAGTTTACCAAGCCGAGAAATGATTTTAAAACTTTTTGTCAGAGTATAACACACATACAAGGAAGCACAAATCATAAGTACACAGTGCAAGCATTACACATCCATGGAATCTGCACCTGGTCAAGAAATAAAAGATTCCTAGCATTCTAGAAGCCTTTTCATAGTCCCTTCTAAAGACTGCCCCTTCCACGAGTTACTACTATCCTGATTATAACACCAGATATTAGTTTTGTCCATTTTAGCAACAATCATTATGTGCTCTTTTGTGTCTGCCTTTTTTCAGCCAACATTATGTTTTGCTGTATGTAAATGTAGTTCATTCATTAATCCACCTAAGTTTTGAAGGGGAGAATTGGCCAAGAAGAGTCAGAGCACAGCACTAATGTCCAGGGCAAAGGCTGCTCTGCAGGTAAGGGAAGAGAGTTACTGGGCAGCAAAGGGAGGCAAGGAGTGGAGAGGAGCACAGCACTGGGCAACAGGACAGGAAGTGAACTCCCAAAGGTGGGCTGGAATCACATAGTAGAGACTCCAAGTCTGCAAAGGTCCCAGCACGATGTGGGAGACTAAACTGAGATAAGAGGAGAGGGAAACAGCAGCTGTTAATTCATGCTCTTATTTCAGATTGTCCATGTAGGAGCCACCCAAACCGATACACACATGAAACTCTGCAATTCTTTCAGGGAAGTTCACCAATTGAGCTCAAATACAATCTTACTAGAAAACTCTCTCCATCTTATCTCACCACTCTCAGTATTAATATTTTGGACGTGCCACATACAAATATAATCAAGGAGTAAAATAGTCATTGATTCACTACTATGAGCCTAAAATTCTGCTAGATGCTGCCAAAAATACCAAAAAAAAGTCTCACCTTCCAAAATAACTACTGAAGACAAGAACAGCATACATGGAGCTAATGAAAAAGTAAGCGCTAGTATACAATGAACAATAGAATTGCACAGTATTAATAATAAGCAGGATTGATTCACCCACGGGGGATTAAAGATGAACAGAAGACTTAGAGAAGAGGGGACATTCCAGAAGAAAGGATAGCAGAAGCAAAGGCTTGAGGTCTGAACGAAGGTACAGCATGGACAATGAGTGGACAGGTGTCTCAAGGAAGCTAAAGAGCAGACCTTCCAGGTTGGAGTAACCCTTAATAGACTAGAAGGAGACACTGAATATAGGGAGAAATTGGGTTCAGTGACAAGGCAAGGTGGGGTCAGATAATGAAGGGACCCTTGAAATCTAATAGTAACATTTACCTTGATAAAGCAGTGTAGAGAATCCACCAAAGGTCTCTAAGCGGGAAAGTGAAATGTCGACAGTGATTGTGGTAAACATCGTGGAGCTCAGCTCACAACCCTCTTTGGTGCCAACAGACCCATTCTTCAGCTACTTCACAGTTGTATCATTTGGTGGAAAGAGATCTTAGCTGCGGAAGCCTCCCCCAATTTCTGCCTCCTCTCATGGGGTGAGTTGCTCATAGCCAGGCCCTTGAGGAGGCAGAGAGGAGGAGACTCATAGGGCAGTTACAGAGCAAAGGACAGCCACACGAGCAAAGAAATTAGAGGGCCTCTGAAATGGACCTCAGAGGTCACTCAGGAGAGCATGGTGTGGTATAATGGCCTGGCGCTTGGCCTCAATTTTTGTCAAATCTAAAAGTTAATCCCAGCTGTGGAACACTCTGTAGGATCACCTGAGGTCTTAGGTACAACTTCATGTGGATCAACTCTCTCTGCCCAACCCTGCCTTCCTCACTTCCTTACAGCTGTGTCTCCTGAATCATTCTCCAATAAACTTGCATGCAGCATAGGTTTCCAGGGAACATGATCAAAGAGACTGTGTTGAAAGAAGACTAATCTAGCAGTAGAATGTAGAGGAATGTGAAAGAAGGGACATATAATCAGAAGGGCCCAGAAACAAACCTATTCCAAGAACCATCACTACTTTATAACTGAATAGGATAACAGCAATGAAGCTGAAAAGGCACACATTGAAGTGGTAGCCATTTTGATGAAAACTCTACAAACATGTTGAGAGATGTCTTGTGAGGAGGGTCTAACATGACCCTGGCACAGACAACCTGAGAAACTGATATCTTTCAGTTAATGAAAACAATGTTAACCCTGAAGGCAATGGGATACTTGGTCTGGAGCATTCAAAACAGAGTTCGGTTTGGTCATGGTTTAGTTGGAGACAGCAGCACCACATGCAACTAGAGTTGTAGGAGGTTTTCTGAAATTTGGGGCTAAATCAGTCAAGGTTAGAGATGTGGGCTGGAAATCAGCACAAAGAGGTGACAACTTGTTCCATAAGGTTAGATGCATGTACTAGTCTGTTTTCACACTGCTATAAAGAACTATATTAGACTGGGTAATTTATAAAGAGAAGAAGTTTAATTGACTCACAGTTCCACACAGCTGGGGAGGCCTCAGGAAACTTACAGTCACAGCAGAAGGTGAAGGAGAAGCAAGGCATATCTTACATGGTGGCAGAAGAGACAGAGCAAGGCAGGGAAATGTCACACTTTTAAACCAAAAGCTCTCATAAGAAGTCACTCATTATCACAAGAAGAGCAAGGGAGAAATCCACTCCATGATCCAATCATCTCCCACCAGACCCCTCCTCTGATACGTGGGGATTACAATTTGAGATGAGATTTGAGTGGGGACATAGAGCCAACCCACATCAATGCACTCTCATGAGGAGGTAAAGAAAATCAAGGTTATGGATTGGTGGGATGCCCAAGGAAGCAGAAAGAGGGGAAAACTTTCTTAGAGAAGAGAAAGGACTTCAAGATGCCATATTTAGCAAATAAAAATACAGGATGCCCAGTTAAATGCTGCCAGGGTCATACTTATACTAAAAAAATTATTAACTTCTTATATGAAATTCAAATTTAAATGGGCATACAAAATCTAATCTGGCAACCCTTGGAACTTCAAATACAAAAAAGTGGGGGTGGGGATGCAAAAACCTCAGGAACGTGTGGCATAATGAAACTACGGAAAGAGACAATTGTTCAGTGGTAGTAGCAAATGGTGTCAAATGACAAAATGATGTTAAGGATCACCAAAAATTTGGAAAGGTCACTGATAACCTTTAAAACATTCTAGTATTTATTTGAACAATTCTACAGACGATTAATTCCTAGGCTTGAATTACTGTTACTTTCTTAACTTATTGAGTCCTGATTAAATTATTTTACCAAAATTGTCTAAAAGATGATAACTCTGTTGCCCATTCAGAGAAAAGGAAATGTTAAGTACTGCAAATCCTCCTCTTCCTACTGGAGGAAGGTTAACATTTCTCACAAAACTGAAAGCTATCAAAAAACTGGTTTTCTACATTAATATATGCATTTTTACATGACCATTTAAAATCTTCAAGAAATGTCTTCTCTCTTTTCTCTAAAGAATACAAATTGCTTAGGGTCATTCCATGAACTCAATCGGGCCTACAGTAATTAAAAAGAACACAATTTTCTACATGTTTCTTTCCATGAAATTTAAAAAAAAATCTCCAAAGGGAAATGTAAAACACAAATTGCAGTTAGTAAACATGAGTTACCTAAAATAGGCATTTCATTTGCAGAAATGTGTCAATGTGCATATTTATGTGCATGTAAACAGAAAGGAACTGTAACCTGGAAATATTAGCATTAAAGAACACTTGCTAGATACCTTCTGGATCACATATGCATAACAAATTATGTCAGTTACTTCACTGTAAACAAAGAAAAATACACATTCTTCATTCAAAAAGTCTAGAGGTTTGAAAATTTCAGTTCTTGACTGTCATCTCAAATCTGCTTTTGTATTATACTTCATCTCTGAAATAGAAAAGGCTATGTATTGCTCTCCAATGACACATAAAGTTTCCAGTAACAACTCCACGCACAGACCACAACAATATAACACTGTACTTAAAGAATTTGTCTAGATGCTTTATGAAGCCCAAAAGCAATACATGGGTTTATCAAATCACTAAAAAAAAAATGCCCATATATTTCTCAAGTCATATTTTTACTCCAAATACAGCAAATATGTATAATATTATGGCAGCAAATAAAAAGTTTCAGTAACAAATTTTATATACATATATGTATACACACACACACACACACAGAGAGAAAATATTGGTCATTTGCTCTTTGTGGGTTTTAAGACTTTGTTTTATGGAAAACATTTCAGATTAATGAATGTTTTACTTAAAGAAGGCAGGACTTCCTATTAAACACTGCAAATTCAATGCCAGTAATTTTCCATAACATACATAAATTTCAAAGTTGAGAGGAAATTATTCCTAATAAACCAAATTTACTATTACTCATTGCTTATTCAGAATATTTTTGACTTCATTTTTAATAGTTTCAGTAAATCTGAAATTATAATAGCATGGGCTTATTGGCCAAGTATTTTCCATAAGCTATTAGTGAGGCAGAAATCTTCTGGGAATATAAGAAGTATCTAGAAGTACAGTTATTCAAGTTGTAGCTAAACTGCCAGTGATTCCCCAATTCTGAAAACATTTAAGCATCCATACGTAAACAAATGTGTGTGGTTGACAGTTGAACTTTCATGTTTTCTCATTTTCAGTTTGATTTAGCTCTCCCGATAAGGTAACAACTTAAAAATATTTTCTTTTGCACTAATTTTTCCATCACGTGTGATGTAAATAAGTTCCACTATATTAATTGCCTATGAAACAGCAAAATGTTTAATATCTGGTTAATCCATTTTTCCAGGATTTAATTGGTTATGTGTGAATCACTGCCAGACAAGTTTTGATTGTTTTCTAACACATTCACAGTTATGCTAGAGAGGACTGTGTGCATTTGACTAAGAAAGGAAATCTGCAGCAGGAGTTGGGGTACTGGTCTGCAGCTCTGGCCAATCAACTAGCAAATCACTTTAGAGTTAAGTCTTAACCTCTATAATCCTGCCTCTGGGAAGTGGCACTTCCTAGTGTTAAGAGCTGTGCTTCAAAAGTCAGATGGACTTAGGTATGATTCTGTCTGATAATCAATTCTGTGGGTTTACAGTCTGCTGGTTAGAAAGGGTAGATGGTGGGAGATTGGTTCTCTTACCCACCATGAACCATCTGGAATAACCCAAATGTGTTAACATAAAACAGGCAGAGGAGAAGAGCTACTCCAGATCCAAATAAACCTTGGAAGTCCCTGAGAGAGTAGAAATGTTGAACTGCTTCCTAATGGCTTACAATCTTACAATTTAATTAAAGGCATTTAGAAAGTAACAACAGAGACAACCACTTACTAAGTGACTACTATGCATTTAGAACTTTAAAAAAATATTACACAGGTCATTCTAAATAAGTCAGCTCCACCAATCTACTGTTCATCATAGAAACTGGATCAATTCTTAAAACAAACAAACAAAAAACCCTACAGAAAAACTAATCTCAGTCTCTATTAAGAAAATTTTATAATCCTAAATACTTTTGTGAAACCAAGTTAGCATCATTAAAACTGACCCCTGCTGCTGATTCCTGCCCATTCCAGTCTGAAACTTTAGGACAAAAAGGAAAGAGTGTCAAGCTCACAGATAACAGAACCACTGCCAAGTTCTGGCTTATTATTTTCTTTAATTGTTTTTCTTGGGTCCTGTTCAAGTTGCTAGGGTTTTTAAAAGTACGATTATCAATTCGATTCTTACGGGTATACTCAGGGACTTGACTGAAATGGCACGTGTCCAAAATATATAAATGACCCATACTAAAATTTCCCTTAACTCTCTACTTCTACACTTTTCCCATAATATACTATATGGCACATTTTTCCCACATATGCTATTAATTTTCCTTTTATAAAATTAAAATAGGAATTATCTGATGGTCTTTTGAAGAGTTCCACCACATTCCAAAATGTCAGGAGAAAATATAAAATACATAGAGATCTGAATGATGTGGGTTTTTTTTGGCGCTTCACACCAAGATCAGATATAATCTGCGGTGAGAGCTGTATTTTAAAGAAGTGATTCACTGCCAGATCTCTGAACATCTTCTCTACATTGATGACTCACACGACTTTCACTCCTGATCTTGGTAGTTCAAACTACCTACTCTCTCTAGGACTCAGTTGTTCTCTTGTAAAATGGTGGGAACAGATTACATCACTAATGCTCTTTTCAGCTTTTATATCCTCAGATTCAGTGATTTACTGGGATAAATGGTTATCACCTCAGTTTCCGTACATATCACATGAATTCAGTCACTTTGGACCTAAAACTGTAGCCACTTCTGACTTCCCTGTTTCTGTATGCAGTCCTATCAACCTCAAACTCACCCTCGCTGAAGATACTCAAATCTTTCTCAGAATTTACTAATATCCCTGAACTGGACAGTCTTCAATATCTTGTTCTATCTCCTCTTTCCCAGGATGACATTTTCTTACAGATCCCTGGGTCTCCTGACCAATCATCTCAAATGCCCTGGCAACATTAATGATCCAGTGTCAATAATTAAACTCATGCCCAAAGAACAAAAGGAATAGTAACAAACAACAAGTATAAAGAAAATAAGTCTTGATGGCCAGTCCTGGTGTCTGAGTGATTCCCAGGGCCCAGCAAAGGGACCAAGTCTCCAGAGCCCTGAAGACAAGGGGTAACACACCAAAATATGGACTCATTTTCCACTCCACCTTCATTGGCCGAGCAGCTGCCAAGAACAAAGGCCGCATCTCCTGATACCTGGCAAACAAATGCAGTACTGCCTCACGAATCGATTGCTTCTCTGAGGTGCCCACGAGTGTATTTGGGGAGAAGCTTCGAGAACAAGTTGAAGAGCGACTGTCCTTCTATGAGACTGGAGAGATACCACGAAAGAATCTGGATGTCATGAAGGAAGCAATGGTTCAGGCAGAGGAAGTGGCTGCTGAGATTACTAGGAAGCTGGAGAAACAGAAGAAACGCTTAAAGAAGGAAAAGAAACGGCTGGCTGCACTTGCCCTCGCATCTTCAGAAAACAGCAGTAGTACTCCAGAGGAGTGTGAGGAGACGAGTGAAAAACCCAAAAAAAAGAAAAAGCAAAAGCCCCAGGAGGTTCCTCAGGAGAATGGAATGGAAGACCCATCTATCTCTTTCTCCAAACCCAAGAAAAAGAAATCTTTTTCCAAGGAGGAGTTGATGAGTAGTGATCTTGAAGAGACCGCTGGCAGCACCAGTCTTCCCAAGAGGAAGAAGTCTTCACCCAAGGAGGAAACAGTTAATGACCCCGAAAAGGCAGGCCACAGAAGTGGCTCCAAGAAAAAGAGGAAATTCTCCAAAGAGGAGCCAGTCAGCAGTGGGCCTGAAGAAGCAGCTGGCAAGAGCAGCTCCAAGAAGAAGAAAAAGTTCCATAAAGCATCCCAGGAAGATCAGAATGTAAACGGACATTCTCTGGGAGGTGGGACATACCATAGCCCAAGGTGACATCTTCCACCCTGTGCCCTGTTCTCCAATAAAAACAAATTCACCAAAAAAAAAAAAAAAAAAAGAAAGAAAATAAGTCCTAGAAACTGGCACTGCACAGAACAATACCCAGATTATCTTTTTGTTAGAATAACAGTGAACACCTTAGCAGCTAGAGTTTTCATTAGAAAACTTTCAGGAGCAACACACACACCCTACTAGCAAGAGATTTAATTCTCTCTATGCCAGCCAAACTGGTGGTGGTGTTGGGTGGTGTGGAGTGGAAGTACTAGTCCTACTCCAGCCAGCTGCCCTAACAGTTATGTCTTCCTCTGTTTATTTATGCTTATAGGAATTCTACCTGCGTTCGAAGCCTCAGTCCAAATCCCATTTCTTCCATGACCACACCAGTGATCTCTAACTCTTTTCATTCAGAAACCACTATGGCCCTTTTTTCTTTTTTTTAAGTTCTGGGATACATGTGCAGAACATGCAAGTTTGTTCCATAGGAATACATGTGCCATGGTGGTTTGCCACACCTATCAACCTGTTATCTAGGTTTTAAGCCCCACATACATTAGGTGTTTGTCCTGATTCTCTCCCTCCCCTTGCCCCGCATCCCCCGAAAGGCCCCAGTGTGTGAAGTTCCTCTCCCTGTGTCCATGTGTTCTCATTGTTCAACTCCCAGTTATCAGCGAGAACATGCAGTGTTTGGTTTTCTGTTCCCGTGTTAGTTTGCTGAGAATGGTGGCTTCCAGCTTCATCCTTGTCCCTGCAAAGGACATGAACTCATTCTTTTTTATGGCTGCATAGTATTGCATGGTATATATGTGCCACATTTTCTTTATCCAGTCTATCACTGATGGGCATTTGGGTTGGTTCTAAGTCTTTGCTATTGTGAATAGTGCCACAATAAACATCTGTGTGTATGTGTCTTTATAGTAGAATGATTTATAATCCTTTGGGTATATATCCAGTAATGGGATTGCTGGGTCAAATGGTATATCTGGTTCTAGGTCCTTTAGGAATTGCCATACTGTCTTCCACAATGGTTGAACTCATTTACATTCCCACCAACAGCGTAAAAGTGTTCCTATTTCTCCACAGCCTCATCAGCATCTATTGTTTCCTGACTTTTTAATGATCGTTATTCTAACTGGCGAGAGATGATATCTCATTGCGGTTTTGATTTGCATTTATCTATTGACCAGTGATGATGAGTCTTTTTTTTCATATGTTTGTTGGTATGGCCCTTTTCATTATTGCTTAAATTCTATTGAAACACAAACTGCATTCTGGGTTAGTTCCATTTAGATGGCAATAGGGAAACAGCTGGGATATGACTAGTCAGTGCTTGATTCATACCACAACCCTAAGAACATAAAGCCCTAAGAAGTTGACAATAGTTTATAATTGAACACAATTGACTGTATCATAAAGTACAATGTAGTAAGTGCTAAAAGGTAAGTGTACACAAGCAAAACAACAACAATAAAAACAAACAAAAAGTATACAGAAGGAAAAAGACTGTTTCTGTGAAAGCCAGAAAGATTTCAGGGAAGAGGCAGCACTAACATGACCTTAAAGGATGGTCAAAGCAGAGCTGAGGAAGGCATGGGAAGACTAAAACTTTAAAAAGGCAAGAGAGTCCTTCTTCTGAGATGTAGCTTCTCTGGCCGCTTCTCCACTATGGAATCATAAAAGCTCAACTTGTCAGTTGCCATTTACAATCAGCTTCTTGGCTGCATAAGTTACTCAATATGTTTTGCTTGTTTGTTTCTTATGAGACAGAATCTTGCTCTGTCACCCAGGCTGGAGTGCAGTGGCACGATCTTGGCTCACTGCAACCTCCGCCTCACAGGTTCAAGCAATTCTCCTGCCTCCCCAGTAGCTGGGATTGTGTGCCACCATGTCTGGCTAATTTTTGTATTTTTAGTAGAGATGGGGTTTCACCATGTTGGCCAGGCTGGTCTCGAACTCCTAACCTCAGTGATCTGCCTGCCTCAGCCTCCCAAAGTGCTGGGATTACAGGATTGAGCCACCACGCCTGGCCACAATGTGGTTTTTATTTTGGTTTTTTGCTCATATTGGGTTATTTTCTCTCGCTAAACAAGTGTTTTGTGATTAAAATTGTTTGTCAAAAATCGACAGCAATGATAATTTAAAAAAAAAAAAAAAAAAGCTCTGATGTAAAGTGTGGCTCATGTTTTTTGTAATGACAGGACAGGCTCCATAGCATCAACAGGAGACCCCTGAAACTTTCCTTCCAACTGATCGTAACAGTACTCAAGGGCCACCACTTCCATCAGTTTCAAAGCTCTTTTAATTTACCCATGGTTTCTATCTCACTCTTTCCCTTCGACAGACTTCGGTAATTATAGTCCTATAATTCAACCAATTACACATATTTCTTTACTAATAAATTTGAAGATATTTGAGAATAGGAGGTATCAGTTACAAAAGGTTATAGTCAACAAAAGTTTTATTTCTGTTAATAAAAACAACACATATTTAGAGAATTTGGAAGAAAGAGAAACAAAGATATTAAATCACTAATGTTAATACTTCAATTTTCTTCTTTTTCAGCTAAACCTATGAATATATATTTTAATAAAATCAGGAGAAAATGTAGTTGAGGTATAATTTACAAACCATAAAATATATCAACTGTAAGTATAAAATTCAGTGCTTTTTAATATACAGAGTTTTGCAACCGGTGCCATAACTCAGATTTGTTTGTTTGTTTTACATTCTTCGGACCCTAACTATTATTTATACTACATTAAGATCAGTCTTTTTTCTTTTCTTTTCTTTTCTTTTTTTTCTTTTTCTTTTTTTGAGACAGAGTCTCGCTTTGTTGCCCAGGCTGGAGTGTAGTGGCGCGACTCAGCTCACTGCAACCTCTGCCTCCTGGGTTCAAGCAATTCTTCTGTCTCAGCCTCCCGAGTAGCTGGGACTACAAGCAAGCGTATTCATATACAAACGTATGTATATACAACCAAGCGTATTTAACTTAGCATAGTGTTTATGAGGTTCAAACATGTTATCAGTAGTTAGTTCCTTTTTACTGCTGTACAAATATACCATATTTTATTTATCATCTCAACAGTTGATGGACACTTAACTTGTTTCTGGATTTTGGCTATTCTGCATTAATAATACTGGAAACATTTAGGTAAATGTCTTCATGTGGAAGTATGTTTTCATTTCTCTTGGGTAGACAATACCCAGGAGTGAAGTCACTGGGTCATATGGTAATTTAATATTTAACTTTTTAAGAACTGCCAAACTGTTTTCCAAAGTGGGTGTACCATAAGCAGATATTCCCAACAGCAATATTTAAGGGTTCCAGTTATTCCATATGCAACACTTGGTATTGTTGTTCTCCTCAATTATAACCGTTATATTGGGTGTGCAGTAATAGCTCACTGTGGTTTCTAATTTTCATGTGGTTTATGATTAACAACTGTGAAAACCATTGCATGGTCTTAGCCATTCATATATTTCTTTGCTCAAATATCTATTCAAATAAATTCCCCATTTAAAAAAATTGTGGGGGTCCTTTCATCGTGGAGTTTTGGACTTCTTTATATATTTTCAATATAAATCCTTTATCCAATATATTGTTTGGAAATATTTTCTACCGATTTGTGACTTGCCTTTCCATTTCTTTAATGGTGTCTTTTTAAGAGGACAATTCCAATATATCGATTTTCATTTATATATTGTGTTTTTGCTATCATATCTATGAAATCTTTGTGTAATCCAAGGACACAAAATGTTCTACCAGATTTCCTTCCAGAAGTTTAAACTTTTATCTCCTACACTGAGGTCTTGGATCAATTTTGAGTTGACATTTGTGTATGTTATTACATAAGGGTGTATATCTTTTTGCATTTAAATACCCAATTGTCACAGCATCATTTATTGAAAAAGTTATCATTTCTCCATTGAATTGCCTTGCAACTTACTAAAAATCAACTGCCCACAAATGTCAGGGTTCATTTTTGAACTTTCCATTCTATGCCATGAATCAATATGTTTATTTTTACAACAATAACATACGGTCTTGATCTCTGTAGCTTTATACAAAGTTTCTGAAATTGCGTAGTGTAAGTCTTCCTACTTTGTTCATTTTCAAACCTGTTCTGGCAATTCTAGTTCATTACATTTTCATATAATGTAATATATGAAATATAATTGTAGCTCAGATGGCCAATTTCTACAAAAAGCTGGCTAGGATTTTGACAGGTGTGACATTAAATCAACAGAGAAATGTGGGGTGAGGTTTCATCTTAACAATACGGCATCTTCAATCCATAAACGTGGTACCCCTTTTCATTTATTTTAATCTTCCTTTATTTCTTTCCATCAAGATTTTGTAATTTTCAGTACAAAAATTCTAAATATGATTTGTTAGATTACCCCTAGGTATTTCTTTTTTATTGTAAGTATTTAAAGTGATTTTAAGTGGTATTGTATTCTAAATTTGGTTTTCCACATGTTCATTGATAGTATACACAAATATGACTCTGTGTGTGTATGTTGGGAAAATTCTTTTCTATTCAAAGTTTGTTAAGCCTTTAACATAAATAGGTGTTAGATTTTATAACAAACATTTTTTTACATCTATTGGAATAATAGTGTGATTTTTAAACTTTATTCTATTAACATGGTATTACATTAAACGATTTTGAGATGTCAAACTGAACTTTAGATACACCCCCTTGGTCATGGGCTACATTTTTTTAAAGCAACTTATAGTAGCTATGTTAATTACTAGCATGACAAGACGTTTACAAGTACATTATTAATTCTCATCATTTTTTAACATTAGCCCAGAAATTTTGAATGGAGGAATGTATTATCTTTGAACAAACACCTCACTTAAAAAATCCCAGTGTAAATCGTAACAGCCATTTACTGGCAGGTTTTGTAACACAGGACATTTTATTTGTATCTAGGCCTCAATTTCCTCATCTGTAACTTGGATATATTAAAACCTACATATAACACAAGATTTGGTGAAAATCAAATGAGATAGTATTTTTTAAAGACTGGCAAAGTAGGAACTGAAAAAGTCCATGGGATTTTTAGAAGTTATACATGAATTCAGATTAGAACTGGTTATGTAATCCTCCTAAAATGTCTTAAATATAAAAGTATCATATCTCAATTTATATTTCTAGTTGACAAAATAGGACAAAATGTCATATAAATTTTTTACAAATTTAAAGTAGCCAAGAATTCAGTTACTTGATTTTAAAAAACAAACTTTATCCTTTAAAATTATTAACAGAAAAAAGAAAACATATGATTTTCATAGTTTTTAATCGCATGATTTAACACTTGACAAGTTTTTGTTGATATCAGTTGGCAGACACCCATCAGATTACTCAGACTTAGAATAACAATTGTGGCAATTTACATAAGCATACTTAGAATTACCGTCTAGACTCATGGATTTTTATCTTCCATTTACAAAATTTTTGCCTGTCAATTATAAAAATGCTTCAAGCAATTCATGTTAATTTTTTCAGTGACAGACATAAAGGGTGATTATTAGAGGGCTTAAAAATATTTTAACCCAATAAATGTGCATCATATTACTGCATGTATGCATGAAGAATAATAGTGATACAATTATAGATCTTTTTTCCAGGTAAAAGATTCATGTTGGTAATATTATTTTAATTATAAAGCTCGAAAATAATATGGTCTCCACTTCATTTCAAAAATGAAAAACCTAAAGACAAAATATGTTAAGTAATTGTTTATGATCACACAGCTAGAGGCACAGTCTCCACCAAGACTGAAAAATTGCTAGCTCCTTGCTTATGGAGCTTTCTCAATTTTGCCTTTTTGCTTTGGGGCAGCCTGAGAGGAATCTCTGTACAATTTTCATCATATGGGTTTCTGTCCCAATAGTAAGGCCATATAACAGAATACGAAGAAAGAACATGAGAGTTTATTCATTCATTCACTCAGTCATTCAACATACCCTGAGTGCCTATCATGTGCCAGGCACTGCTCCAGGCACTGGTTAGAAGATTCAAGGTGAACTTCATATCCACCACTTAATTATTTGTGTGACTTTGCACAAAAACAATCTCGTTAGACCTCAGCCTCTTGATTAGTAAAATGAAGATGATAATATCAACCTTCCTCAAGGAATAGAAAATTAAACTAGATCATATACTCGAATATGACTTGTAAAGTTCTCAATTTAGATACAACAAACACCTGCTACCTAAACTGTACCATCATGTCACACAATTGCCACATGAATGCCAGACTTCAAACTCACTAATTGAACTCATTGTCTTTCTTGTACTCCACCTCCCTCCCCTGTCCCCAACCACAGTTACTCATTACTGGTTCCACTATCTACCTAATTACCCAATCCAAAATCCTGGAAGTCACACTGACTAACCCCACCTCCATCAAGCTCCATGTCTAGTCAAATAAAAAGTCTTACCAAGTGTCCCTCTTAAGTCCCTTCCAAACATATATATCTCCTATCTATTCCTACTGCCAAAGCCTTTTTAGAGGCCCATTATTTTTTGCCTTAGATACTTGGGTGTCTTTTAGTCTCTCTCACACTTACTGCATAATCTGAACTGAAAATAGGTAAATTCAATAAAAATCTGCATGTTGAAGGTTGAGACTACTCTGTAACCCCTATCTCTTACTCAATCCCCACAATGTAGGCAGCAAACTGAAATCCTCCAGGCAGGAGATAAAATAATCCTTTTCTGTAGAAACTGAAGCTTCCTTCCAAGAAAAGACCCCCAAATGCTGACATCTTAGATACTGCAAGAAAAAAAAAAAAAAACTGGTTCACTCACCCCATCACACTACAGTGAAACCTGCCAACCAACATTCCCTATCCAAGCACCCAGAGCTCCCAAACAGCATATTAAAGTCTGACTTTAAAATATGAGCTGACAATTAACAAGATATCCAGGTAGCTGAAGGATGCTTCCAATAAGAAAGAGACCAAACAGACAAGCAGAAATAAATGAAAGAGACAATATAGAAGAAAATTCAAATAACTGTATTATTTATTCTCAAAGACATAAGAGATGATAACTCTTCTTGATCTCCTTTTGGGAGATTTCTCTGAGTTCACAATCCAAGTGTTCTTCTGAAAGTTTAATACCTGTTAAGGTATTTTTATATTGAAGAATTTTTCATTATTCCTTGATCGTTTCTATTTTATGGCCTCATGTTCATATTTAATGGATATAATATCCCAACAAGACTATAAGTTTAGTAGTATTTTCATTCTCTTTAAGAAATGGAAAATGAAACACAGCAAGTTTAAGACTTGCTCAAAATCATACACTTAGATGGGAATGAAGTCCAAACTGGAATCCAGGCAGTCAGGCTTCAGAAACCAGGCCCTGGACCTCTTTCTGGTCACTAATACTGTTTATTAAAATTTACTGTAAGACCAAACACACAGCTTGAAGACCACCAGGATGCAACTGAGGAACCCCTGGACAAGGTAATCTCTAAAGTCTGATTTAGATTCCTAATTAGCTTATATAGGATTCATGTACTTCCAACAATGATGCTACAAACAGTGTCTTAAAAAACACTTGCCAATAAAACAGCTGAATTCAGAAATGTCTAGAATGAGCAAAGAATATCTGAGTTTTTTAAAAAAGTTATTAAGCCCCATGAAGAAACCTAATTTAACCTGTCACCTACTACATAGGGTCAGATGTTGCATTAACATAATGTTTCACTAAAAATTCCATTTATAATCAACTTGTTAATTTAGAAATCATTACAAGAGGATGAACAATTCCAAACACCAATATTGACAAAACACAAATGAAAACAAATGTTTGTCTGTTCTTCCTCTCCCTACTACAGCCCTCCAGTCTATTAAAGAAGGCGGTTACGTCCCAGGAGCCTCTCTTCCCATCTGTGCCCACACTCTTAACTAACTTCCAGGGGCCTGAGTGCAAGAGACTCCAGGTCAGGGAAGAGGGGAAGAGGGAGGGAACAGAGGACCTCAGTTCTCTTTTGGCAGATGTCCTCTCTCCACTGGGAAGGTGATAGGGGTCAGAAGTATCTAGGCATGCAAATATTGACAAGATAATTTCAGTTACAACCAAAGATGATTATTTACTTATCATTTAGGTTGTATTTGATCATCAAAGCTATATATTTGGACAAAAAAGGCTCTTAGAGGACAGCCCTGGAATCTACTCAAGGATAAAAAAGATATATCTAGATAAAAAACACGTCCATATACTTGGATAAAAAGCATATCTGGATAAAAAAGACTCCAACAGAACAGCCTGGAACATTTTGTCTTTGTGTAAATGTGTCTGAAATCCCAATGGCCAACGTATAGAAATGTGGAAGTAGACCTTTATAATTTCACAGCAACTCAGTAGCTTTGGAGGTCTCCATTATGTCAGTTCTCCATGCTTCCAATCCCAGACTAACTACCAATGTCTCAATCATACTCACTAACTTGACAGATGTAATCTATCTTTACACAAGCCACATTCATAAGTCATCCAATCATCCATGGAGAATGATATTTTGCTTGAAAACACAAATAAATGAATAACAATAACAAAAGAGCCTCTATAGAGAGAAACAAAAACAAATCACGTTGGAGAAAGTTATCTATATTCATTCATTGTCTATTACATGCAAACTTCAGTAAAAAAAACAAAGAAGACTGTTATCAAAACCACCATGTAGTACATTTTTCTCCTAAGCTTTCAAAGGTGCAATGCGGGTCCCAGTCCATTCTTACCTACAAATCTCCCTGTGAAACTGAGAAAAATAAACACTGGCAGCAGGTTGAATAGTGTCTCCCAGAAATTTATGTCAGCCCAGAACCTCAGAAGGTGGCCTTATTTGCAAATGGGGCCTTTGCAGACATAATTAGCTAAGTTAAGATGAAGCCATACTGGATTAGTGTGGGCTCTAAATCCAACGACTGATGTCCCTATAAGAAGAGAAGAAGACACATAGAGACAGGCAGAGAAGACCATGTGAAGATGGAGGCAGAGATTGGAGTAACTATAAGCCAAAGAACACCAAAGATTGTAGGAAGCCACCAGGGGCTAGGAAAAAGCTAGTAAGGATTTCTGCCCTACAACCTCTAAAAGAAGCATGGTCCTGCCAGTATCCTGATTTTGAACTTCTACTCTCCAGAACTGCAAGAGAATAAGCCAGCAGATTTGTGGTAATTTATCACAGAAGCCCTAGAAAAGTAACACAATACCCCAAACATGAAAAGCAAGAAATGAAACCTAGACTAGTTAATTATCAATTGAATTATAACTCGATTACATATACAAACTTCACAAGCAATTGTACCATACAGTTACAAGGAAAAATGGTATGGTTAACGAAAAACAACAAAAATAAATAAAGAGGCTATTAACATAAAAGAGAAAAATGTAAGGTAGAGAATCAAATTATCAAACACTAAAATTTTTAATGACTCAATTAAAATAATGGAAATTATTTTCCATTTTAAAACTTTAACAAATTTATAAAATATCAATAATTCATATAACATTTACTGTACTGTTAGAATATTTTAATTATACAGTACAAATTTTACAATTAAGCTATAAAATTATTTATTTTACCAGCAGGTTAACTAATTCCAAACATTTGAAATAAAAGAAGTTGCCTTTTTCCCTTTATCTGTTTTTCAGTTTATATGTACCTCTGCCTTCCTAGTATCACATTTTTTATTAAAAATCTAAAATGTTTCCATAGAATTCTAATAGAATGAATAATGAAAAAATACATAAAGAAGGGTGGAGAAAGGAAGAGTGAGAAGGTAGATAAAGCACATGGAAAGACTCAGACATGTATTAAAAGAATGTACTCAAACAAAAAGTTCAATACTACAGAGTTTACCATGAGAGGTCCCCTTTTCCTCTACATGTTTCTACTTTCCTTGAGTTACACTGTGTTGAAAGTATTTGTTCCTTTCCTCTTTTTGACCCTTCCTTGTCCTATATGGATGCTGCCTTCCTTTCTTTATTGAAAAATGTGTTATCACTTTTAAAAATAAATTTTGTCCGTGTTCCCCCGCAAAATCCCTATCTTTTTTGCTAACCTTGATTTAATGGCAATAAGACAACCCTCTGTATGAAATGAAAACGCAGTACGAACTCAAAATTTCTACATAAAATCTATCAGAGAATAATGTTTAAGTGTAGGCTCTGCAGGATGATTGCTCAGGTTCAGCTTTTTTTTTTTTTTTGAGACGGAGTTCCACTCTTGTTGCCCAGCCTGGAGTGCAGTGGCGCCATCTTGGCTCACTGCAACCTCTGCCTCCTGGGTTCAAGCAATTCTTCTGCCTCAGCCTCCCAAGTAGCTGGGATTACAGTTGCCTGCCACCACGCCCTGCTAATTTTTTGTATTTTTAGTGGACACGGGGTTTTGCCACGTTGAGCAGGGTGGTCTCAAACTGCTGAACTCAGGTGATCCGCCCACCTCTGCCTCCCAAAGTGCTGGGATTACAGGCGTGATCCCCCGCACCTAGCCAACTTCAGCTTTTAGCTCTACCACATGCTAGCGTTAACCTTAGGTGAGTGACTGAACCTCTCCATTCCTAACTTTCCTAACCTCAAAATAGCAATAATGATAGTACCTACCTTAGAGGGTTTTGTGAGTGTTAAGTGAGACTAGGCTCTGGCTGTGCAAGTACATACCGAATACTGTCTATTGATACTGATACCATTTTAATTTAAAGTTGTTCCCTATTAGAGTATCTAGATTTCTCTTTAAGCATAATTTTCACCTAAGAAAACCATCACATATTCAAGAATCTACGAAAGGAGACAACTGGCTTGCTTACCTCATGCCTTGTCTAAGAAAATCTTAAGACAACAAAAAATGTGGAAGTCTAGAATACAGTATCAGAGAGTAAGAACATACACACTTAAAAGTTGTTTGAAAGATGAAATATCCTAAGACATTTTACTCACTCCCTTTCAAACCTCTCCTGTATCTCCCAGCTCTTTATCTGTTCCACATAAACCAGGATGATGCCATATAATGATTCTAAAGTAAAACAGAAAAGCTGACCCTGAGCCCTACGACTTGATTTCTCCAAGCTGCCATGGAGGACAAAATGAGTTTCAAAGTGCCTGAACTTGAATTAATCCATTACACACTCTACTCAATGACAAATAAAATTCAAAGTACATCTTTGGACATAAATCCAAGTTAGATTAGAGTTGCTTCAAGTATTTCCACTTGAGGTGAAAATTACGCCTTAAAATCCAAGTTTCTAGGTAAGCCTGTGAGTGGCAAGTAGCCACTTACAAACTACTTTACTGTGCATGGTGCTTTCTTATTCTGAAATCTTCCTGCTGTTGATATTTTGTAAATGAGAAATTGATCAAAACAGCAGAAGAGGGGTAAATTCAAATTCAGGTGTTCTATCTCAGTTGAACACACCATGCTGCTTCCTCACCAATGTAAAACTGAACATATCCCAAATGTCTCCCACATTACCCTAAATATTTCAAATTCTACCACCAGATACACAGAGGAGTTATTGTGTCTGGACTTCCAGAAGGATAAATGGGGAAAGCTAAGCAATGATGATGGCTTTTGCTTCCAGATATAAACAGCAGAAAAATAAGACTATGAAAGGCAGAATGAGAAGACAAGAAAAAAACAAGTAACAAAAACTAACCCAGAGTTTAATTTCTCTGCCTTAGAGTCATTTACCTCTACAAAAAAAAAAAAAAAAAAAAAAAAAAAAAAAAATCACCCTGAAGTCAGACTTTATTAAAAAGACATTAAAATATTTTATTCAATGGAAAATAAAATGTCATTTTGTGATCAAGGCCTCAACTATTCTTCTATCATTCCCTGATCTCCAGAACATTCCAAATTCTGAGTTTAAAGATTCCTTGGGAAATCAAAACCACAAATGCCAAGGTAGTTCTTAAGAGATGGCATGATCCAACTGCTATTTTTTGCAAGTAGGGTGACATGGTTTGACTCTGTGCCCTCACCTAAATCTCATGTTGAATTGTAATCCCCAATATTGGAGCTGGGGCCTGGTGGGAGGTGATTGGATCTGGGGGTGGTTTCTCATGGTTTAACACCATGCCCCTTCATGTTGTCATATCAATAGTGAGCCAGTGAGTTGCCATGAAATCTGGTTGTTTAAGAGTATATAGACCCTCCTCCCTCTCTATATTCTTCCTGCTTCGGCATGTAAGATGTGTCTGCTTCCCCTTCAACTTATAGGATGATTGAAAGTTTCCTGAGGCCTCTCCAGAAGATGCTGTGCTTCTGGTACAGCCTGTAGAATCATGAGCCAATTAAACCTCTTTTCTTTATATATTAGTCAGTCTCAGGTACTTCTTTACAGCAGTGCAAGCATGGATTAATACACAGGGTTACTAAGGCCCAAAGCCATTAAGTGCTGTTATGGGCTGAACTGTGTCCCCCCAAAAAATTCATATTGAAGTCCTGACCCTTAGTGCCTTAGAATAGGACTGTGTTTATCTTCAAAAAGGTAATTAAGGTGAAATGATGTCATCTGAGTGGACCCTAAACCAATGTGATTATTGTTCTTACAAGAAGAGAAAATTTGGATGCAGACAGATATATAGGAAAAATGATGTGAAGACACAGGGAGAAGACTGCCATCTACAAGTTAAGGAGAGTGGCTGGCACAGAGCCTTCCTCATAGCCCTCATTGGGAGGGCCATGACACCTTGCTCTCTGATTTCCAGCTTCCAGGACTGTAAGACAATAAGTTTCTGTTGTTTAAGCTACCCAGGCTGTGGTACTTTGTTTCAGCAGCCCCAGCAAACTAATTGAGGTGGCTTGTCTTTTATTGTACAGTGATGAAAAACAAAGTCAGGATCAAAACCTACTGATTTGTGTATATTGATTCAGTAAAGTTGCAGAATACAAAATCAACATACACAAATCAGTAGGTTTTGATTCTGACTTTGTTTTTCATCACTGTACAACATAAAAGAAATCACCTCCAGCTTCCCATGAGAGTTTCTACCTTGCCTTGTAACTGACTCCATTTTCACTCAATATTCTCTTCCACAAAAATGTTATACTTGGTTCAACTTCTTAACGACCATGGTACATATATATTACTTATGCTAAACTCTTGTGAGCTACACTCCCGCATTCCCAACAAGACATTTTCATACAGATGCCTCATGAGCCCAAAATCTCTAAAACCCAAATCGATAACTCCAAAATGTCAGTAATGACCCTGTTTTGAAATCTAACAAGGTCTTGGCTGGTACAAGACCCTGCTCCTTAGACAAGTCATGTAACCCCTCTGAGCCTTAATTCCATATTTATAATACAGATTCCATAAACAATATAAATTCTACAAAATAAAAATTCAAAACTCTTTCAAAGGACTACAATGTGAAGATTACATTGGATAACAGCCTTTCAAAACTGTAAAGTCTTAAAAGCAATTCTCCATGCAATCACAAACTATTTCTATCTCTGGCACCATTTTTTCACTCATTCAAACTCAAAACCATTGACATTTCCCTCTCATTCTATAATCAATACTTCATCTAGCTCTGACATCTCTTTCTATAGAATATTTTTTGTTGTTAACGTCTAACAAACCCATAATTTCAAATCTGCACTACGCTGAATGACTGACTTATCAGCTTCCAGTTTCTTCTTTTTCTAATCGATATCATATCCAAATATCAGATTTTTCTTCCTAATATGCCCAGCTCAAAAGTCTTCAGAGGGTCTCTAACCCACAGCACAAGATCCCACCTACACAGCCCTGCATTCTACAACACAACTGCAACTGAGGGCCAGTTCCTAAGCTCATCTCAAGGCTTAAAATGAAGTTATGTTGCCAGTCAAAGCCAGGTCTCAGCGTGCTAAGGATTCATTGCATGCCCTGCTTCTCTGTGTTTCCAGAACCTAACCTTTAATGTGCCTCAGGAGCTTGCCTCACACCCAGCCAATGTGAATAAGTAGATCATCAACAACTTCAATGTGATCCTACTGGCTTCTTCCCTTGAACCTCCCACTGATGGGCCTGCTTGTCACACTGGATCCTTTAATACCATTAAGAACTTTCTTGTCACCTTGGACCAAGACTTTGGTCCAAGCACCAACAGTAAGGTTAGGTTGATTAATTCTAGTGCACACCCTGCATACCAGGAATCCTGCCTGCTGGCCAGTTTCATTTTTCTTCTGCTTCCTTGTTGGCCCAGAATCCCTGTCCCTCTCGTCTCTCATATTCAGGGCCTATTGTGTAATTAATTCAGTAGCGCTTTTAACCTTATCTTCCTCCACAGCTTAACAGAAACCCATTGTTCTACCTCAGTCAATCATTTTCAATCCCATCAAACCCAATACCCTCTTTATATAACAAATATTTTACTATCTTTTTTGTCTTTACTATTATGAAATGGAATTCATATATAACAAGATACACACACATAATTTCAAATATTTATATATAAATATAACTTCAAATATATTAATTTATATCTATATGTAACTAATACAAAAAATAAAAATTAATTTATAATAAAACAAAGTATTTAAATATGTAAGTAGACACAACTATACTGGAAAACATTGAAGAGTGGTGCCCACATCTATGTACAGAATCAGCATAAGCACAACCACTACAAATGCAAACTGTGGGGTACTGCATTATTGAATTAAATAACACAAGCAGTACTACCACTAAGGAGTTTTTCCAAAGTATGAATAAGTTGTAAAGTTTTAAATAAAACAAAATACAATTTTCCCATGTTTTACACTGTAGTTGTATTCCTGGATAGTTTAGTATATATTAAATCTGTGTAGAGCATATTTTGTCTATATGCAAAATAGTTGGGTTTCGGCTTAGAAATATAAACAGATTTTTCACCGGCATGAATGCCCAGTAGGACATTTTAAAAAAGTCTGTGGGACATGAGACAATTGTTTATTATATTAGAGCAGAGATCGACAAACTTTTATTGAAACGGCAAATAGCATATACTTTTAAGTTTGGGGGACCATACAGTTTGTCAAAAGTACTCAACTCTGTCTAAGAAAGCAGCCATAGACAATACATAAATGAGTGGGAGTGCTGCGTTCAAATAAACTTTATTTACCAAAACAGACAGGAGGCCCCAAGCCATAGTTTGCCTCCCTCTGCATTAGAGTTTCTCATGTAAATGCCAAGCTCTCATCCACTAAACACGGGTTGCATTGTTCAATTATTGTGACGACAACAGCCACTTCTATGGAGCAATAATTACCCATCCCTCCCACCCTATCAGTTGAGAACTCCTTAACTATTCCTCCTGTTTGCTGCACTTGGCAAAGGCATTGAGCTTTCTGGTCTCAGCTCCTTTTCTATACCTGTCTGGAACACTTCTCCTCAATCTACTCTTTACTGCTTTTCTATCTTATGCCTAATTCAAGTCCCAGCTAACACTTTACCTCTCATCACTAAAAGAAGAATTTCCTTAAAAATCACAATCTTTTAGAAATAATTTCACAATCTTTTAGATTTCACAATCCTTTATAAATAATTTGGCATTAATATACTACCATATATTATTCTTCAACTTATGATTTATATGTTCTACCTCCCACCTGCAAGGCAGGTTCCTTGTGGGAACAAACTGTTATCTAATAATCTGTCATGTTTATAGATTCTAACTTAATGATTTTCCTTAAGTCACTTACTATTGTAGAGGGATTACCATGCTAGATGTTGAGGGTACAGCAGTGAACAATCAGACAAGGTCTCCGCCCTCACTAAGATTATATACTTTATAGAGTGGAAAGAAAATTTCAGATTCCAATAAGAATTATAATAAAAATAGGGTGTGATGTGGAGAGTAAAGAAGCATAAAATGATGGTCAGCCACTAATTTAGATAAATGGACAAAGAAACCCTCTCTGAAATGGGATGTTTAAATTGACCCCTAAATCTAAAAAGAGCCAGGGAGCAGCATTCCAGCCATGGGGAAGAACATGTGTAAAATTCCTTAGACAGGAAACTCTGTAGCGTGTTTGAAGAAAATACGTCATACAGGACTTGAAACAATTTTAAATAAGGGGATTGACATAATATGATTTTAGTTTTCAAAAAGATTATACGGATAACAGAGTAGAGAAGGGATAGTAATAAGGCAAGAGAAGTAAGGTGTATAATTAAGAAGCTCTTACAGAAGTCCAAGGAAGAACTGATGATATCTTGGACTGGGGGTAGCAGCGGAGAAAGAGAACGTGGACAGATTTCAGGTATCACTTAGAGAGGTAATCAACAGGGCTTGTTCATGGCTAGATTTGGGTAGAGGGAACACTGGATGCTGCTATTACTAATACAGGGAGAACATGGTTTCAGTTATAGTGGGAGGATCATGAGTTCCATTCAGATGTGTTAAGTCTGAGATGACTGTTATACAATGATTGATTTTTAAAGGTTAAACTAGCCTTGTATTCCTGAAATGAATCTCAGTTGGTAGTGATGTATTATCCTTTTTATATACTGCTGTATTCAAGAGAAGATGCCAAATAGGCAGGTGGATATATGAAATGGAGACGAAGACAAGGTCTTAGCTAAAGAGATGCATGTGTAGGATATCAGCTTAGGGCTGCTCTTTAAATTCACAAAATAAATAGTATCACTCAGGACAGGGTGCTTATTAGAAAAAAAAAAAAAGAGGCCCTTTCCTGTCCTGAAACTCCCCCTAACTTAGAGAAAGGGTCAGCCTAAGAGAAAAATCTACCTACTTCGAAAATCTAATGTCACAGAAGAGACTGTTTCAACCATGCAATCTGCTGAAAGGTTGAGTAAAATAAGACAGAGGTATACATTTGACTTGACAAGAAGCAAGTGACTGATGAACTTTATAAGAACAGTTTCTGCTAAAGATCAATGATGGAAACAAAATTAAAACTGAATTAAAAGAAGAATAAGAGGTGAGAGAGTAGAAATAGAAACAATATTTTCAAAAATGATACACGTAAATCATATCAATAATTGTGGGAAACAAACCAAACCAGTGACAGACTACAGTTAGTTCATCAATACATTGATAAATTATTGCAGCAAACCACCAATTTATCTTGTTATGGATGAACAGAATAATAGCTGTGATCCCTTCAATGCAAAAATAAACTGAAGTCCTATGTCAAGATAATCTGCACTTTTAAAAATGTAGTAGAGGTAAACCTACTTATCCTAAAAGTCATTAAACTGAACTGAAAAGTTCCCACTAATAAAAAAAAAAAGATATTTTATTTTATTGGAATATAAAAGCCTTTCTATGCAGGTAACAAAGCAAAGATAGAGCTATTTAATTTCATAAAAATTAAAATCTTATATGTAGCAAATAACTACATTATAAAAGAAATTTTAGAAAATAACAGACTAGAGGAAACTATCACAACATAAATGACCCTAATATATAAAGAATGTCTATATTATCTTCTTTCCAATCAGGAAAACCAATAAAAGTACAGTAAAGGATAGAAACAAAGAAAGAAAAGAAATTCAAATGACTAGTAAGACGGCATGACAAATCCCCATTTTTAAGGACTTTCCTTAAAAATCATCAATACAGAATAATGTTAAACTAATATCTAAGGAACTCTAAAAATAATAGCAGACATACAAATTTCCTCAATTACCTAGATAGCTTCACCATCAATGCACAGCATTTTATTCCACATCTGAGCATACAGCAGATAATCTTGTTTCATTTAACATGATTTGATATGACTGCAAGAGATGCTGATTTTTAAATTTCAGTTTACACATTTTAATGAAAGATACAATCATGTAATTTTAAAACTCAGCATATTTAGAGGTGTATAATACTAAAATAGCTATGGGGACCACAGAAACACAAAAGCAAAATCAACAAGGAAAAGTGCCTACCTTCCCTGATAGCCGTGAAAGGTGTCCCTTCTTCTTCCTGCAGCCTGATCACCTTCAGAGCTACCAACTTCCCATTTACCCTGTGAGAAATGAAAGATAAGTGAATCCATGAATATATGTGCTCATTATAATTGTCTTCCTTATAATTTATAAAACTAAATAAATTCGCTTTTATGCTAAAAATGTCAGTGACTCAACTATACTGCCAAAGCAAGGTTAGTTTCAATAAGGCTGGTAATTCTATATCATCATCATAAATATTCACATTTTAAATATTCATACTTGCACAGGCCAAGATTTAACTGAAGTTTTCTATGATTCACTGTGTTCCTTCCAGAATGAAACTGGTATTTAACCAAATCATCACACTTGATAATTATTCTCAGATTAATTAAAAATCATGCAATCAAAAATAACTCTGTTTCTTTGTTTCTCCAATAGCTCCCTCTTTGTTCCTTCTGCTGAAATGTCTTCATTTTCAGTCTTTAGTTGAGGACATTCAATTCCCAAGGACAGAAACTTGACATTCTTCTCTCTCTCTCAACAACACCCATTCCCATTTTTTCCTTTTTTTTTTTCTTTTTTACTACAACATCCTAAAATTATATTTGGTCTAGTTGTGTTTTATATTACAGTATGTCATCAAAAAAGTTATGAATATTTTACCATTACAAGATTACACAAGACCTATCCAAAGCAGATGGTCCTTCCAGACACATTCTAAATATGTGTTGGCGCCAATTAAAAGTAAGATTGTGCTATGGAGATAACTTTTTATTCAGTCAATTCTGTCATCAATCAAAGATATGACTATCTATATTAGTACCCTCCTTCAGTGTTCTATTTTCTACCTACACTGGGCCTAGAACCATACTTTATTTGGTTTGTTTGTTAATTAAAATAGGAAAAAACAAAAGCACATATATAATCCTCAGTGGATTGGTTCCAGGATCCCCTCTGATACCAAATCTGAGGATGTGCAAGTCTATTACATAAAATGCTGTAGTGTTTGCATAAAACCTGTGTACACCACCCATACACTTTAAATCATCTCCAGATTACTTATAATACCTAATACATTATAAACACTATGTAAATAGTTGTTATACTGTATTTTTTACACATATCATTTTAATTGTTATATTATCTGTCTTTTCTCCCAAACATTTTCAGTCCAAAGTTGGTTGAATCCAGATGCAGAAACCTCGAATATGGAGAGACAACTGTATTAAAAATGTAAAAGGTACAAGATATATAGACTTCCATATATATGTATCACACATATATATACACATATACACACATACACAAACAGTAGTATGCAGAGTACACTCTATATTGTTTATGTCACTTAACAACATATTTGGGTGACATAAATTCAGAGAAAATTGCCTTTTGCTTTTGAAAACCACAGGGTGTTCTTATGTATGAGTATATCATACTATATTTAATCCCAGTCCTCTATTGATAGCTATGTAGCTTGTTCCCAAATTTTGCTACTACAATGATGCAATAAATATTCTTGTATGTGTAATTACATCTATGTAAAAATATGTCTGTAAGATAAATTCCTAAAAGTGCAATTGCAAGGTCAAAGGTACATGCATTTCTAATTTCCAATTTTGATGAATATTGGAGAATCATCCTACATAGAGGATACCAATATAAATATTTGGTATCCTTTCCTATAGCAAATAGAGCTCATCTGCTTCTCCTCCTTCACCTATGCTATATGTTCTCAGTGTCTGATTTTGCCAATCTAATAGGTCAAAAATGGTTTCTTGTTGCAAGTTAAATGGCTACCAAAGATCTCTAGAGGTTAAAGAACTAGCAAAGGAGAACTTATGTGGGCCAGAGAATCCAGTGTCTGAGTTTGGAAGAATTTGAATGTCTCTTTTTTAAACCTACATCTATTTGGTCTGTTTTTGCTCAAAAAAAAAAAAAAAAAAACTGCCATAGACATAAAACCCAAAAGAACAAGGAATTCATCATAGTCGAACCATCCTAGTGGCATTTCTCATTGAGTGGATTACAGACATACATTATTACTGGTTACAGTAATGGGATAGGGAGACCTGATTATAAGGCTCCACATCATACCATCTCCTCAAGGTTAGGAGTTGTTTCTTTTTCCTCCTGCTTTAGCAGAGAGGACAGGCCTGCTGCTTTTCTGTTCTGCAACCTCTTCTCCTGGATATATTTTTCTTGATTTTTCTAATCCTGTTTGTGCTCTAGGTACAGGCAAAAAAAAATTACTATGCACATGGGGTTCAGCTGGAGACTGTACCTGGTACTCTTCACTTCGTCTTTTAGGACTAAGCACTTTGGCGGGGCTTGACGCTGGGATGCAGTTAGTGCTGACCTCTGCATGAATTTTTCTCAGCCCAGTTGAGCTCATCACTGGCTCCCTGAGGAGGCAGTAACTGATTCCAGGAACTGCTTGGAATTTTCCCCTCATTTACAGATATTTTCCCCTCACTCATAAAACACACACACAACCTTTTTCCCACAAAGCTTTCCATTTCTCTTGAGAGCATTAACTTGTATGGATCACATATTGTGAACTGAGTTCTGGAATATAGGGACCACATGCTTCTGTAGGTTGTATACTTAAAGCACATTCTCAGGCATGAAACTATGATTGCCTTGTAACACAATGAAAGGACACCAGCCTTTAATTGAATCAACACTCATTTTTTAAGTGCAACTAAAGATGGATTCCCCCTAAGTAACTTCATTGACTAATTTGTATTATTTTCATGGTGAAAAGGGTCTTTGAAAAGATTTTCTATGATAACTGCATAAAAAAACAAGACCTAGGTTCATGGAATTCATATTCTGAATTCTCCATGAATTGAACCTCCAAGTGTTTGTTTTTAATAAGTTATGATCATATCAGCAGTTCACGACACTGAGATTTTATGTATTACATCATTTGAAACTAAAATTTCCTTAAAATATATACTACATCATAAGTTCCAGAAATGAAGGGGACCTTTTCTGTTTTATCAACTGATATGTGCCCAGTATCTAGGACCTTCAGGGCACAGAGTAGATTCTCAAAATATTTCACTGGATGAATATTGATGCTGTTATAATAGTATACCGACATTTTCCTCAACATACCTGCAAAATAAGTCCAGAATAAATTACTAAAAGTATTATTTCCAAAAAATTTCAAAAATACCAAAATTTTATAAAGTTTTCAACATCTTTCATGTTAGTTTTAAATGTTTATTTTCTTTCTACAAATAAAAGATGTGGTCTCTATATTTACTGCATCTACATATGGAAAAGTTTTTATTTCCTTTAAGTTTTAGAATTTGTAGAATGCTTTGTTAATTGTTTTTGCACCCAGCAGACATGTTTCAAAACACTCACTAACCTTTAATAATCTGAGCCCAGACCACTAATGTTTTCTACTATTGCTTCACTGATTTCTCATTAAGAATCATATTGATTATCAAATTGCTCTTTAACCTAAGAGTCATTGTGACTTTCTCCTTTCTTAATTAGTTTTTATCTACATGTCTCAACACTCAGCAACTACTGAATCTCTGTTTTAAAGCCTAGTAAAAATGTTAAGTCACTGGGTCCACTTTTAGAAAAAGTACCAGTGGAAAAAAATAACATTAAGAAATTTTTTAATAGTCTACCTTTTGTGCACGTGTATTTTAAATCTTTTTTTTTTTTTTTTTTTTTTTTGAGACAGGGTCTCACTCTGTTGCCCAGGCCGAAGTGCAATGGCATGATTATGGCTCACTGCAGCCTCCAGCCTCCATCTCCTCGGCTCAAGAGATTCTCCTACCACAGCCTCCAGAGTAGCTGAGACTACAAAGCCATGCCACCACACCAGGCTAATTAAAATAAAATAAAATAAAAAATTAGAGAAAGGGTCTCATTATGTTGCCCAGGCTAGTTTTGAACTCCTGGGCTCAAGTGATCCTACTGCGTCACTCTCCTAAAGTGCTGGGATTACAGGTTGTGAGTCACCGCGCCCAGTCTTATTTTAAAGTTTAGTATGACCTGAAATATTTGAAAGTGTAAGTTACTAACTCATTTACAAAATGGAAATTTTTAAAGATATCAAAAAAGATATATTACTGTACGAAAAACAAAACAAACATTTTGTCTTCTAATTATTGTGAGGATTTAACCTATTTTATGAAAACTTAAAACATATAATTCAAACATCGATTTAAATAACTTGAAATAATCACAAAATTCAAATTGAATCAATAAATTAGAGCTGTTTACAGAAAAACATTGAAGATCCCTCTTCAACAAGTCTTATTAATTAAATCAAAGGCTAATGAACAGAAGGCAATCAGGGCTTGATTACCAGTGGAGATGTTAATTCAGGTAAATAACATGATGAAAAAAGGGCTCTAAATTGTGCTAATATTACCACAAAATGTTCTACTGCAGTTACTGCCAAATTTGCCTGTAGTTGCTTTAAGCTGTATAGAGAGCCATTTTATTTCAGAGATTCTTTATGCTTATTCTCTTATTTTTCCAGTAACTGTCATTCCCAGCTTGGCCCAAAGGAGCCGTGACTCACTGCTTTATTCTGCCCATCATGCAGCATGAGTTCCAAAGTGCTGTACCAAGAAAAACAGAATTGGGCAGGAGTGGGGAGAGTATCTCCATGCACAGGACATGGGGACACTGGGTAGCCAGGTAGAGCCAGGCTGAAAGGGGATCTAACTTTCAAACTGTTTCTAAGCACAAAGCACAAATCCAAATCCATCAATTTCAGAAACTTTGTCCATACGTCTGTGTGCCCTAAACGTGTAAATATAAAATTTTCTTGTGGGAGTAAAGCAAGGTCTAGAATGTTGGGGGCCGCACCGGGGGTGGTGGAGAATGAAAGAACACACACAAAGACAAAGACACACAGAGAACATGGCGGCCGCACTCAGAGCCTTCGCCTCACTTTATTTATACTCCATAAACCTCACGTCAGCAGAAAGAATGCAATGCAAAACAAACTTTCTTTTCCCACATGTAACCTTCTACTCAGTACCTTGTTTCTATATTCTTTCTTATCTACCCGCCTTCTTGGCGCCTACGGGAGTTCATTAAAAGTTCAGTTGGAGATACTGTCCTTGAGCCCTATCTATTCTCAGCATACTGTTTTCAAAGGCCCCTGCACTTTGGGAGGCTGAGACGGGAGGATCATGAGGTCAGGAGATCGAGACCATCCTGGCTAACCCAGTGAAACCCTGTCTCTACTAAAAAATACAAAAAATTAGCCGGGCGAGGTGGCGGGCGCCTGTAGTCCCAGCTACGCGGGAGACTGAGGCGGGAGAATGGCGTGAACCCGGGAGGCGGAGCTTGCAGTGAGCTGAGATCCGGCCACTGCACTCCAGCCTGGGCGACAGAGCGAGACTCCGTCTCAAAAAAAAAAAAAAAAAAAAACCAAGGCCCCTGCATAGAAGTTTTCAGTAAAGAAAACAGCCTATTTATTTTCTCGCCCATTCATTTGTTCATTTAATGTTTTGCAAAAACAATAAAGGTAAACTCCCACTTAGCTCAAAGTACATTTTCCAGTTTCAAAAGAAACTGGTTATGAAGCTCAAAGAGAACTTTCTTAAGGAAAAAAAATTCTCAAAGGAAAGCCTAAAGGTCTTCTATTCCATTAGTTACTTCAAATTAATAGAATAACTTAGCACAAGAAAACAAAATTACAAATATTATCTGGGTCATCTTTGAAAATAGTGTCCATGTGCTAACACCTAGAAGAAATTATGTCTAGAGGATATGAAGGAAATTAAAGCAGTATACCCAAAATAAATTTAATATACTCTGGGAAATTTAATATATTCTGCTTCTCTCTTCCATTATGATTTTGTATCAAGAGAAACTGCAAAGGAAAATAAGACCAAGTACAGATAGATACAATGCTCTTGTTTCCTTGCCGTATTGGTCAAGAGGCAATAGAAGGAAATGTAGATACTACGGAGGCAGGGACAGTAGAAAGCTGGAGTAGGGCAAGGACAATATTTTCAGAAGAATTTACAGATTTTTGGCAAAATTATTAAAAATATTTTTAAAGTTATACTAATAGTGTTTCATTTAATTCCCTCTTTATATGCTAGTTAAAATGCTCACTATACTGTATTTATTACATACATATTTCAAAAATTAAGCTTAAATATTCATGACATTGTTATTGTCATCTAAATTCAATTCCTATTCAGGTGTGAATAAGAAGTCATCTCAATACTGTTTTAACATTTACTCTTTAGGAATATCCCAAAAGTGCTAACTACTATATTTTATTCTAGAAAAATAAATTAGAATTTCAAGGTAAACTGTCAGTAATTACACCTTGTCATAATCTATATCAAAGTAATACAGAGAGAAGTGGAAGAAGACTAAAACTAGTTTGTCTTAATTTCTTTTTTAAAAAACTTATGGATACATTATAGTTGTACATATTTACAGGGTACGTGTGATATTCTGATATAAGCATACAATGTGTAATGAGCAAATTATGGTAACTTAGGCATCCACCACCTCAATTATTTATCATTTCTTTTTTTTGGGAACTTTCCAAATCCACTCCTCTAGCTATTCTGAAATATGCAATAAATTATTGTTAACTATAGTCATCCTATTGTGCTACCAAACGGTCTTATTCCTTCTATGTAACTATATTTTTATGCCTATTAATCAAGCCCTCTTTATCTTCCATCTCTCCACTACCCTTGCCAACCTCTAGTAACCATCATTCTACTCTACCTCCATGAGAAAAATTTTTTAGTTCCCATATATGAGTGAGAACATGTGCTATTTGTCTTTAGCGCTTGGCTTATTTGCCAACTTAATGTTCTCCAGTTCCACCCATGTTGTAGCAAATGACCATATCTAATTCTTTTTTATGGCTGAATAATATTCTATCACATTTTCCTCATCCGTTCATCCACTGATGGACACTTAGGCTGATTCAATACCTTGACTATTGTGAACAGTGCTGCAATAAACATGGAAGTGCAGGTATCTCTTCAACATACTGATTTCCTTTCTTGGATAGATACACCTGGGAGTGGGATTGCTGGATCATATAGCAGTTCTAGTTTTTTGAGGATCCTCCAAACTGTTGTCTATAGTGGCTAGACTAATTTACATTCCCACCAACAGCATACAAGCATTCCCCTTTCTCCATACTCTCATCACTATTTGTTATAGACTGTCTTTCGGATAAAAGCCATTTTAACTGGAGTGAGGTGATATCTCACTGTGGTTTTGATTTGTATTTCTCATATTTTTAATGATGCTGAGCACTTTTTCATACACCTGTTGGACATGCATATCTCTACTTTTGAGAAATGTCTATTCAAATGTTTTGCCCATTTTTTAATCGATCTTTAGGAGTGTGGGGGGATTTTTTTGGGGTTTTTTGTTGTTGTTGTTGTTGTTTGCTATTTGAGTTCCTTATGTATTCTGTTTATTAATCCCTTGTCTGTTGAACAGTTTGCAAATATTTTCTCCCATTCTATAGGCTGTATCTTCACTTTGTTGATTGTTTGCTTGTGGAAGCTTACTACTAAAAGAAAACATTGGGAAATGCTTCAGGACATTGGTTGGGCAAATAGTTCTTCAGTAAAACCTCAAAAATACAACCAAGCAAAGCAAAAATGGACACATTAATTTCTTTTTGAATAAAATTCAAAGATTAATAAAACAATAGTAGAATGGCTATTTATTAGGATGTGACTAACAATGCAAAAAGATTTAATGCAATGAGGAAAGGGCATATTCAATCAACAATTATTACCTATAAAAAGAATTGATTGCTACTAAGCATGATTCATCATTATCAATGCTTTATACACAAACTCGTAATACTTAGAAACATAATATTAGAGTAGCATATAATGTTCATAGGAAAAAATTAAATTACGTTCATTTCAGCAATTTTGAGCCACCCAAATTTGCACCTTTCTAAAAATGAAATCTGTCAACATTATCACTTTGTAATTAAAAGTAACCTCAGTAATCATCCAGGCTCCCAAAGGGACAAAAAGATGCTCACTGGCTTGATGGTCTATCCTTGTACTCTCACTGCCTGGAACAAAACAGTCCCTAAAAGATTTTGATGGAACCCCAACTCCTCTACAAAAATTCAAATTATTTAGTTCTTCCCTAAGTTGAGACAAAAATGCTTCCTGTGAGTTTTACTCTGATTCAAGATCTGAATCCACAAAGACTAAATAAACTAGGTCCTCTTCTATAAGACAGCCTTTCACTTAATGAAATTTTAATATCCCACCCCTTATTCAATAAATGTTAACTGAGAGACTATGAGTCTGTGTGTGGGATAAAGGATAAACAATACAGGCAAATCCCCCCAATACAGTCTAGTCCCCTATACTATTGACTAGAGCCAATAGTCTAGCCAAGAAAACAGACACAGAACACCTAAGTACAAAAATGACTGAGGCATGTCAAAGAGATTCCGGAGGCTCTCATTTGTAAAATGAAACAATTTGTGCATTAGTAAAATAATACCTGCAATTTAAAGATATAAAGTATGTCTAAATTTATAAGTTTTAAAATGAAACAAAAAAACTTAATTGGTCATTTTGGAGGTCATTATAGAATCATTTCATTACTTAAAACCTTTTAATACAGAATATATCAAGCATTTTCCTTCCCTTTCATACTCTTTCATATATACTATACCTCAGTATAATTAAATATTGTAGTTGATTTTAGGAAGTTTCTCTACAGATATACTGCATGTAACAAATGAGGAAGGAAAGACAGAATTTGAATATCACCATTTTGCTAACCATAATCACTTAGTAGATTATCGACAGTTAGATTCTGACCAAGTCTAAATCTACCTACTTATTTAAAGGGCAAAAGGGAACAAGTTATAAATAACACCATTAGGAAACAACAAGGAAAACCCAGACTTCATAAAGTTCTATAGGAGAAACGAATCTGTTTCTTCAACAAATCAATTTCAAGGGGGAAAAAAGGCAGGGTAGGGGTAACCTATGGACTAAAAGATTGACATATAACTGCAATTCACTGCAATGTATAGACTCAATTTTTCTGGATTCAAACAAAGTGTATTTTAATACTGTATAGTTGATGTTAGGGAACCATTTAATTTTTTACATGTTATCATATAGTACTATCATGTGTTTTAAAACACAATGCTTATCTTTCAAAAAATAAAACTAATATAAAATAATATAAGGTCTGGGGCTTCTTTCAGAATAATTTCAGCGAATGAATATAGATGAAATATGGTCAGTCATGAGTTGCCAATGTTTGAAGATGGGTGATGGCTTAATGGAACTTTATTATGACTATGCTCTCTACTAGTTATTTTCTATAATAAGTTCTTTTTTAAAGAGTACAATATGAATTGGTATAAACGTGATAAGAGAAAATCACAGCACACTATATAAAAGAAATAGGGAGGCTGGGGAAGGAAGATCACTTCTGACCAGGAGTTTGAGACATGCCTGGACAACACAGCAAGACCCTTTCTCTCTACAAAAATTTTAAAAATAGCTGAGCATGGTGGCACATGCCTGTAGTCCCAGCTACTTAGGATGCTGAGGTGGGGGAACCACTAGAGCCCATGAGTTCAAGGTTATAGTGAGCTATGAATGTACCATGCACTTCAGCCTAGGCAACAGAGCATGCCCATGTCTTTTTATTTTTTCTATTTTTTATTTTTTGAGATGGAGTCTCACCCTTTTGCCCAGGCTGGAGTGCAATGGTGCAATCTCGGCTTACTGCAACCTCTGCCTCCTGGGTTCAAGCAATTATCCTGCCTTAGCCTCCTGAGTAGCTGAGATTACAGGTATGCACCACCATGCCCAGCTAATTTTCTGTATCGTTTGTAGAGATGGGGTTTCGCCATGTTGGCCAGGCTGGTCTCGAACAACTGAACTCGTGATCTGCCCGCCTCAGTGCTATATTCATTCGCTGAAATTATTCTGAAAGAAGCCCCAGACCTTATATTATTTTATATTAGTTTTATTTTCTGAAAGATAAGCATTGTGTTTTAAAACACATGATAGTACTATATGATAACATGTAAAAAATTAAATGGTTCCCTAACATCAACTATACAGTATTAAAATACACTTTGTTTGAATCCAGAAAAATTGAGTCTATACATTGCAGTGAAATGCAGTTATATGTCAATCTTTTAGTCCATACAGGCGTGAGCTACTGCACCCGGCTTCCCATCTCTTAAAAAAGAGAAAAGAAAAGAGGGAGAAAATAAGAGGCAAAAGAGAGGGGAGGGAGGAAGGGGGGAAGGGAAGGGAAGGGAAGGGTCTGTTTTTACATTCCACAGGAAAGGATTAAGCTGAAAAAAGGAAGATAAAAGAATAAGCCAAGAACATTCCAGGCAGATGGAACAACCTGCACAAAAGCTCAGAGGGAGAGAATGTGATGTGTTAAACAAAAATGAAGAAGGGAAGGAGGGAGGGAAAGAAAAAACTGGGGAGGAAGGATAGAGCTAGTGAGTTGTGGGTGGAAGAGCTAGAGAGAAGGACAGTAGCCAGATCACAAAGGGCCTTCTGGGCTGCATAAAGGACTGATACAAAAAACATTGAAAGATCTTAAGAAGGGTAACAGCATGATTAACTTCTGTACCTGTAGCTCACTCACTATGGTATGGAGAATTCCTGAAGGAGCACACAGTGGGAAACGGAAGGGCAGTCAGAAAGCTGTTGTGGGGCTCTGGGTGAAACTTGGTGGCTAATATCACCAGGGTACTGGTAAGAGCAATGGAAAAAAAAAGGAAAATGATATTTTGAAAACAGAAGAAACAGGCTGTCAGGAGAAACTGAATTGGATTAGGGAAATTATAAAGGATGACTCCATAACTTCCTGATTTTAGCATCTAAGTGGATGGAGGTATCATTTATTGAAATGATTGAAATTAAAGGAGGAAAGATTTAGACAAAAAGTATCAAGAGTTCTGTCTGAGAAGAAGATCTTAGTCTGGGAACATCCAACTGGAGACATAAAGGAAGCATTGGTATTTATGAATCTGAATCTCAATAGAAAAATCTAGGCCAGACATATAAATTTATGAGTTACTTGGGGGACTGGCAAGAGACAGCCAGTTTTCTGTTAAAGCAGAAGTAAACACTCTGAAAAGAGGTAGAGAATATGTAGGAATTTCCTGATCAGAGAATGATGTTCTGTATCTAGAACACATGGAAAGAGCCTAAAGGATGGAGGAAAGGGACAGTATGGGGCATATATTAAGAAACATGATACTTTCAGATGGTTTAAAACAAAAAGGAAGAAGAATATGAGGATGCAGTCTGAGGGATAGTGGATGATCAGGGAGTTTTATACTTTGGGTAGCGCCTGGGATATGACATAGTGATGTGAGGCAGAGAGGATTCCATCGTGGAAGTCTCTTGGAAGCAGTGGAATAGCGGCTACTGTTTTGGCTGCTGCTCAGCACAGCCGCCCCTGTGTACATTAGGCAAAGCCTGTAGAGGAATGGGCTGAGCTTTTGCAGCTGTGCAGATGACAAGGTACAGGTCCTCAACCTTGGCTGCATATCAGAATCACCTGAGGAAATTTGAAACAACAATGCCTAGCCCCGCCCATGATTTAACTGGTGTGGGGTGGAGTCCTAGCATCTGTATTTATAAAAACACCTGCAGTGATTCTAATATGCAACCAGGACTGAAAATCATTGTGTTAAACCTTCAGGTTCCAACACCAGCTTCTCACTGCTTCTCTTCCTTTGCCTGGTCTCTCCAAAACTGAAGTCTCCTTTTTATTATAAACATTCAAAAGTTTTTCAACTATTTTGAGTATCCTCATAGTTGAAAGCTCAGTGGTGAACAAATGAGTCAAGTCCTTACCACGTAAAAGAAATACTGAAATGGCACCTTACTGGAAAACGTACTACACTCTGAGGTACAGCTGAACAGCCTGTTTTAGATCCACCATCAGCAACAGCACATCATTCAACTGCCTATAATCCTCCTATCTACCAGAACATAACTGGGAACATTTAGCAACATTTTAAAAATAAGCAGATATATAATAGCTTCAGTGTTCTGCAAGTCTACTAGCTTAAAAATCTGATCCAAACAAGGAATTAAGGTTATTTAAGTATGACTTTTTTTTTTTTTACTAACTTCTTGTCACTATTTTGCTTTCTAATTGTTCAGAAACCACCGGAACAATATTTTCATTAGAGAAGGGGGAAGAAGAAGAGCATGAAAGGGGAATGTGACACCATTTCCTTCGGTTCTGGTTAATAGATTTATCTTCTGTAAAGGTCTGGACATCTCAAGACTGCTAACGTCTCTCCAATTTTTCATAGTTCCTCAAAGGTCACTGACAACGATGAAACAATTTCAACTCCAAATTTCTTTAAAATTCTGTGAAACAGTCATCTCAAGTCTTCAATCAGAACTCCATAGAGAACCAAAGTACTATCAAATGTCCTAAGACATTTGTCAATTTAATTCACATCTATATTTGTTCTGTGCTTTCATGCTTGAAACGAACTCTCCTTGGAAACAATGATGTCAGGAGGTGAGTGCTTGCACTTCTTCTGTGACCTTTCTACCCCCACAACCCCTGTGTGTGTGAACTTCAAAGCAGAGTTCACACTCGGTTTCTAATTCTTCCACTCTTCTCATTGAGATGACTTGTGCTTATCTGCTTTGATGTTTGATTATTCAATTTTGAGAGACTTTAATCATCCATTTTAATACATTAACCTTCTGGAGTTTTAGGGCTGTGGGTTGTATACTTCTCAGGACCTTGAAGAGAAATATTTCCTAGATGCAAGGAACTGTTCCAGGTGGAGCAAGAAGTAACATGCATAGAGCCCTTGAGGAGATTACCGGCTAACAGAGAAGACAGGAAAGTACCAAAATGAATGATGAAAGAAGGAAAAATTCTAAAGAAAAGTAAGGCAAAGTTATCAAGGACCAGGAATGGAAGAACCGCAAACACATCAAAAGAAGGCAAAGCACAGGAAAAATCCCCAAGTCATCCACAGAGGTAAAAAGTAGTTGTTTGCATATACTCTTGAAATTACTAGAGAAAGGCCGTGTTTGATGAGATGGGATAGTTTCATAAAAAATAAGTGAATGTAGTTCCTTATGAGGACTTTTTCAGATTGATTTTTCTCACATACTGAGATTTGAAACCTACTATGTTAATTAGTTCTGTAAGTTTATACATAAACATAATACCCACATGTACCATATAATACCCACATACACTGAAAACTATGAAGAAAGGAATTCTGTGAAGGCAAACCAACACCAAATAACAAAAATGAAGAAGAAGGAAGAAAGGGGGAAGGAGAAACCAGGTAGGAGGAGGGTGGAGGAGGAAGAGGAGAAGGAGAGGAGGAAAAGGAGAAGAGGAGGAGGGGGGAGGGGGAGGAGGAAGAGGTATTTTCGTTTTTCTCTGATCCTACTTTCAAGAATACTTGTCTGGAGAAACACATTACTGAGGTCTTTGAAAAGGCTGTATTTTACATTTCTAGAGAAATCAAATTTTCTCCTTCTGAGGTCAAGTTGCCATTTCAAATAGATTTTTATCTGTAGTAGCCTTTTATTTTCCCACAGAAACTGTCTTAGAAAAGCAGAAAAGAAATGGATATACTTCTTGATATTATCACTTGTCCTCAATCTTTGATTACTTATTACACTCTTGCTAATTCTTACATACTACATCTCATACTGTATCTAAAAATCAAAGTCAAATCCATTCATTCATAATTTTGTTTTAAAAGCCAAATACACCATCACAATGAGAGTGAATCATTACATGAGCTAGAATTAAAGAAAAGCAGATAAATCTGATGCTCAACTTTACAGCATTTCAAGCCTCCTGGTCCAAAGATGTGTTTAAAGCGTTCTGTTCCTGTTTCTTAAACAGAGTCATAAATGCCCCCCCTTTCTCTAACAGAGGCATACACGTCCAGGATCATGCAAGAAAAGTCAAGTTTCCACTCTCATGAAAAAAAGCATCTCCAAAGAAGTGAAATGAGATGCACAAAAAAAAAATTACATCACTGATTCACCACTATGAGGCTCTGAGGAGTCCCCAAGTATTCACTGCCAAATAGTATTAACCAGAGATTTTGCATGTCGCATCCAAAAATAGTCATATGAAATTAAGTGAAGCTTAGAACAGCAGGAGAAAACAATTAAAACAGCCCTCAAGAGTCACTAAGGCAGGGGTATTCAGAGTTCAGACTCTTCCCCACCCATTCTAATAGAGACCAAAACACACACACACACCCCTCCAGTTTAAGTTATAAACACAATTTTAAGCTAGTATTTTCTTTTTCTGGTTGCCTGCAAAGGCCCTTGGAGAACAAATAAAGAAAATTTCACAGTAGCCTGGTGAAAGTAATAGAGAGATATTAAGACAAGAGGATTATGAGTGATTTTTATTTTCCCCAATAAAAATGTATTACTTTCATACTTATAGGAAATGTTACTGTTGAATATATTCAAAAGGAAATTAAAAATAATATCAAGAAAAGCCAAATTTATGTACTTTAACGTTTTTATGACAAAAAAAGGATTAGAGAACAATGCTACGTGGCATCACTGATTACCTGAATCTAAAGGACTCTTATTCTAAAAATAAGGGTGTCACTTAAAATGGACTGTCTTACAGGCAAGACCATTATCAAATTAAAAAGTTATTCAATTAAATATAAAGTTGAAAAAGAACTACCTACACATGTTGAAGATCAGGTTTTATATTACTTCATATATAACTGAAGAGCTAAACAGATTTTAAAAAGAAAAAATTCTAAGAGTTATATATAACTGGTATAAGAAAGACCTACGCTGGCCAGGCGTGGTGGCTCACACCTGTAAACCCAGCACTTTGGGAGGCCAAGGCAGGCAGATCACTTGCAGTCAGAAGCTCGTGACCAGCCTGGCTAAGATGGTGAAACCCCATCTCTACTAAAAATACAAAAATTAGCCAGGCTTGGTGGCAAGTGTCTGTAATTTCAGCTGTTCTGAAGTCTGCAGCAGGAGAATCATTTGAACACAGGAGGCAGAAGTTCCATTGAGCTGGCATCATACCACTTCACTCCAACCTGGGCAACAGAGTGAGACTCCATCTCAAAAAAAGAAAAGAGAGGAGAGGAGAGGAGGAAAAACAAAAAGAAAATAAAAGACCTATGCCAGTGTTACTTCTAAAACCTAGCAAGCAAGCCGAAGTATAAATTAGCCTGATTTGGAATGAACTGGTTTTATACACAGTCAACAAATTTAATATCAAGATAATAGTCTTTAATTCAAAAATAGAGCCAGGCGAGGTGGCTCACACCCTTAATTTCAGCTAGTTGGGAAGCTGAGGCAGGAGGATTGCTTGAGCCCAAGAGTTCAAGGCTGTAGTGAGCTATAATTTTGCCACCGCACTCTAGAATAGGTGACAGAGTGAAACCCTGTCTCTAAAAATAAAGTAAAAGCAAAACTAGCACTGATGTTCAAGTATCCACTACGTGGCAGGCCCTGGGCCAAGGACTTCATTTACATTGTCTCATTTAATCACTCTAATACCTCTGTGTGATGGATACTATCATTATCTTCACTTTATAAAGAAACTGAGACACAGGATAGCTAAATAATTTGTTGTAAGTCATACAACTAGAAGAGGCAGGTTCACAATTGGGATCTAGGTGGTCAGACTTTCTAAGTTATCTGTGGGGTTGCAATAATTAAAGCATGAACCACAGAAGAAACATGTGTAGTCCACACTCTTATATTACTCCTTCATTCATTAAAGGCACTCTGCTTATAACAGTGTTTTGTTTTTGTTTTTGTTTTTCAAGACACTCATGATGAAATTATTTAATCTGAAAGTAGTGTCATTATTCTTGGTGGTTTTCAACTAATCATTCTTTACAAACGTCAAAATAAACCAATATAATTTAGAAAGACATTAATAAGTCCTATCTTAATTATAACACTGATTGATACATATTTATGGAAGAATACTTGGTCAGTACAGAAAAATTTTTCACCAACAGTAATCTCACTATTCAGAGTTAAATTCTTCAACGTGTATGTATATTTTCCAGGATTTTTTCAGATGTAGATTTTTTTTCCCCCAAAAACAACATTCTACAGAACTTTTATAGTTGGTCATCTATTTTGCTGTGGTTTAATAATATATCCTTTTAGTGGATGGGCTTAAGTAGACACCCAGTGTATTAGTCTGTTCTTGCACTGCTATAAAGACATCTGAAACTGGGTCGTTTATAAGAAAAGAGGTTTAATTGACTCACAGTTCCACAAGCTGTTCAGGAAACATGGTTGAGAAGGCCTCAAGAAACTTACAATCATGGTAGAAGGGCGAAAGGGAAGCAAGCACTTTCCTCACTTGGTGGAGCAAGAAGAAGAGAGAGCGAAGGGGGAAGTGCTACACACTTTCAAAATAACCAGATCTCCTGAGAACTCACTCACTATCATGAGAACAGCAACAGGGAAATCCGCCCACATGATCCAATCACCTCCCACAAGGTCCCTCCCCAAACACTGGGAATTACAATTCAACATTAAATTTGGGTGGGAACACACAGCCAAACCACATCACCCAGGAAGCCTCAAGTTCCAATAAGGTCACACTTTCCTCATAAGGAAAATGACTCCAACACTTTTCTTTCATAATGTTTCATGACTCTTGCATTTTGATTTATTGGTGAAAGCAATCTTGCTAGCTAGGCAACAGAAGACTGAGTAAGAAAGTGGTGTAGAGGCCTCGCAGGCACATGGAGGCAGAACCTATGGGGCACAATACCTCCGAGATGGCCTGGCTGGAATTCAGTCCAGTGGGAGTGCTCTATTTATAGTGACAGAAGACAACCAATCAAATCATCAAGACAACCAATCAAATCATCTCCAGGAGAATTCTGCTAGCAGATGTTACTCTATGAACCCAGGTACAGAGGCTATACCCAAATGTTCAGTTGAAGACCTTCCTATGTCCTGACAACAAATCTCTATCCCAAAAGTCCATTTGTTCATCTTGTCTCATCAACCTTAGCCTGATTGGAATGTTCCAAAACACGTTCCAATCATCACACAGGTAACTTATTAATTGAGCATCTATTTACAGTACTGTTGATAGCGACAGGAGGCAGACAAATTCCTAGGCAGACAGGAACGGGTTCCCAGTAAAACTCGACCTTCAAGCAAAGGACATTTTGAAGTCTGAACACCAAACTATCAGTTCCAGATAGAGTCCACTGACCAGAGTGAGAACTTCCATTCTCATTCAGTACACTCAGCCCCTGATCGGTCCCAGGCCAAGCCTTCATTTCAGCCCCTGACTGGTCCCAGGCCAAGCCTTCACTTCAGCCCCCGATTGGTTCTTTACACTATCATACCTCTTTCTGAATGTTGCTTTTCCCAAGTCTATCCATAAACCAACTGACACACATTTGACCATTCTAAGCCCATAAAAACCCAGGACTCAGGCTTGCAGCCAGCAACCCACATTTGGGTCCCCTCTCGCTGCTGAGAGCTTTCCTTCTGTTACTCAATAAAATTCAACTCTGACTTACTCATTCTCCAGTGTCTGTGTACCTCATTCCTCTTGGTCATGAGACAAGAACTCAGAACTCACCAAACTGTGAGAGTAAGAGCTGTAATACTCCCTCCTGCTCGCCAAACTCTGGGAGTGAAGAAGCTGCAACATTTCAACAGGTACTGAAGAGTAAGTTGATATATATGAGGAACTAAAAGAGATACCAAGCAAGGCAGTAACTGAATCATGCAAGAAGTGTTAAAGAAAAAATTATTCTGATCCTTGTTTCAATAGTAAAAGAGACTATTGTGATAGGTGTCAAGACAATTGCATGGGAAAATAAAGATTAGGGTCAACTCAGGATACAAAGAACAAGTGAGGACTTATAGCCAGAAGCAGACTGGGGAATTGGTGTATGGAAAATTACTAACAGGAGACATCAGGCTAGAAGGAATTCTTGCTAAGCTGACATAACATGATTCTTAGTGAAGGCAGGCAGGGTGATCAGACAGACATCAGGGTGAGGGGATTCTCTCTAGACTGACTAAGCAAGACTCTCGCTAAAACTGGTCTGTGAAGCCCTGTCAAGGATGCGGGCCAAGGGTGACACCTAGCTGAGAAGAGGGCCTGGAGGAACCTGACAAAGTTCGGTCAGAGAGAGAGTCTTGTCAGAAGTCAGAAAAGTTTCCTGGTATAGATGGAGCTTGAGTTAAACCTTGCAGATGGGATTGGTAGTAGGCATGTAAAAAGGAGACACAAGCCACTTAAGCCTGAAGGGGTCTATCATGAACAAAGATGCAGAAATGGGACAGCAAAGCATATTTAAAGCCTGGAGAGCAGAAACAAAGGAAGCGGTAGGGATATGGAGAAAGACAGCAGACTCCAGAGGGATGTGGATGCTGGGTCTACTGCAAGATTAATCCAGTTAAGTAACATGATAGTTGATCTTGCTGGACGTTAATCAACTTTGTATTACTACATTTTTTTAAAGTAGAGCTTTGAATGAAGATAAATAAGAACCAGTGAAGTAAAAGCTAACATAATCAACAACGTTCACCTTAAGAAGTTAAAAATATATTTTAATCCTACCCAATAAAAGTCAATTAACTGAGTTTGTAAGTCCACTATATAAACCTCAAAACAGACTATAACGTTAATGTACTTATAAGATAAATATATGAAAAAGTTAATAAATTTCCAAGACCAAGACTTCACTACTGTAGTTATACATACATACTATAAAATCTGGTAGCAAATCTTCATTGTAATTATTTGAAAACCTGAATACACAATTTCTTAAAAACATCTAAGCTACTTTCAGGGCTTTACAAGCAATTACATGTGTGTTCATCACCACCAAACAGGACATTAGCATCCCTTTTCTACAGAGCAATCTGCTTTGCTGGGTTTAGTGCTACAAAGTAAGGCAAACTGGCAAGGTCTTAAACAAGAAGCGATTCAGTAATGTTAAACCTCAGCTACCAAATCTAGCATCTAGTAAAAAAATCTAATTTCCTTTTACATGAGAAAAAAGAATTTGGCCACTTTGAGGAGAATTCATGTTTATATGGCTTTTCCTTGCATAGATGCCTTTCACACAAGTTGGCTTCAATAAACACTTCAGGAGTGAATGAAGTCCAACTATCACAAATAAGGAATAAAACAGCAAACAACTACATCAGCTTTCTCTGTTCATAGGACCATTTATAAAATAAGTAAGCGATCACCTAAGTCGGCCAGGGGCAGTGGCTCATGCCTGTAATCCCAGCACTTCGGGAGGCCGAGGCAGATGAATCACCTGAGATCAGGAGTCCAAGACCAGCCTGGCCAACACAGCAAAACCTTTTCTACTAAAAGTACAAAAATTAGCTAGGTATGGCGGCACATGCCTGTAATTCCAGCTACTTGGAAGGCTGAGACAGGAGAATCGCTTAAACCCAGGAGGCGGAGGTTGCAGTGAGCCGAGATCGTGCCACTGTATTCCAGCCTAGGTGACAGAGTGAGGGCTCAGTCAAACAAAAAAAAAAAAAAAAAGAAAGAAAGAGGAGAGGGGAGGGGAGGGAAGGGGGAGGGGGAGGGGGAGGAGTGGAAGTAATCACAGAAGTCAGCTTTCCTAAATGTTTCTCCTTTGTGTGTATGTCAGTCCTCACAGTCACTAATAGAAGGCATTCTAATATGTTTTTCACTTAAGTTGAAAATGAGTGTTAGAAGAATACAGTACCTAGTTTCAGGGGCAACATATATTCAAAAGCAGGTAGATATGTGCTCAGTTTTCACCCAAAATGAGCAATGAATACAACTGGCATGACTCTTCTCCAACTGAAACAGATGGGAAATCAGTAGTCATCCTTCCATAACAGCACCTTAGATACAAATGCTAGCCCAGAAAATAAACAGGACTTTGGCTTGTGTAATACATTAGCTTATAAAAAGAAGTTTTTTTAAGAGTAGCATATCTGTAAATTAGGTAAATTGAATATAAATATCTAAATTTTTGTATGTAAAATACCTGCAAACAAAGGTTTTAATCACTGATTAGTAACTGTCTACCATTTGTCTCTTAAGATTAATTTCAACTCTTTTGTTCAAAAAAGCCTGGAATGTAGCTATATAAAAATTACTATCAAAAATTGACACTATAAAAGTAATGTCCTGTGTCCATGGTAGATAAGCAACTTAGTCTACTTATAATACATAGGATCATCTTTCCTTTTATCTTTGTTTTCAAATACACAAATTTTTAAAGGAAACATATCATTTATTGTCTTCGTTTTACCATGATTTTAAAAATCCAGACCACTGATTAGTCAGCTGAAGTCACGGATTTTGAATCTAAGAAAGTGAGGGAACACAACTGCTTAAGTGTCAAATAATGCATCCAATCGGTATGCTATAAAAATCACCAATTTTGAGTGACTAAAAAGAAAATACAAATTGGCCAGGTGCGGTGGCTCACGCCTGTAATCCCAGCACTTTGGGAGGCCAAGGTGGGTGGATCATAAGGTGAGGAGATCGAGATCATCCTGGCTAACACGGTAACACGGTGAAACCCCGTCTCTACTAAAAACACAAAAAATTAGCCGGGCGTGGTGGCAGGCGCCTGTAGTCCCAGTTATTCAGGAGGCTGAGGCAGGAGAATGGTGTGAACCCAGGAGGCAGAGCTTGTAGTGAGCTGAGAATGCACCATTGCGCTCCAGCCTGGACGACAGAGTGAGAATCTGTCTCTCAAAAAAAAAAAAAAAAAAGAAAAAGAAAATATAAATTATACCAGATATTCAAAAAAAGAGGACAATTCACTAATTTCAGGTAATGGAATGGCTCCAACTCTGAAGTACAGTAAGAAAGTGGCAGATGAGAAACTGAGACGCCCAACTTTTCAGTGCAGCTATTAACAATGAGGTATGTAAACACAGGCCCATCATTCATCCTGCCAACTCTGCTTTCTCCAACTTTCAAAAATAATCTCTGCTACCTCTCTGAACTTTCTTTGTAATATACACACACCCACATTCACACACATGCGCACAAATGCATATAAATCCAGGAAAAGTTTTTCAAAAGTAGAAAGGGAAACATAACTACACAGGCTGATCATTAAGTGTCTCCTGACATTATCTCTAAATAGAGATCTGGCTGTGCCAGCTACAATAATTAAATCTACAACTATAAACATCCTCTACAAAACCACGTCTATTGGATGAAATAACCTTAAATACAGTGGTTCTCTCCAGGTCTTATTAATTAAACGAGCCCTTTTTTAACAGAGGGTCAATGGTAAGTTAGTCTAGGTCACATCAATCATCACAAAAGTGATTAACAATTTAAGAAAGTTGTATCTGACAGTTTATATGAATAAATACATGTAAACAATATAAATACACCGACGTAGATACACATGTACAAGGAAGTGACTTAAAAAATAAGAACAAAGATAATGAAAAATTGGCAAGAGTTTCAAAGGACACAACAGGTACAGAGAATCAATGTCTCCTCTTAACTCAATTTTGAAAACTCAACTACATTCACAGCAAGAACTGGGGTATACTTCGGGTAGAGGCTCAAGAGGGCTGAGATTCTGATTTACTCCAAAACCTATTAGAAAAATTTTTATTTTTTCAGGTATAGTTCTTACTATAATATTAGTTCCTATGTTATTTGTGAGAATGATAAAAGGGTTGAAAGGTGCTGGCGAGTCAGAAGTTATATTTGTCATATGCTTATATGGCAATGAATAAAAAGGTAGTAAGAGAAATGGATCCCATCAAATCTTGGGCTGAAGTCCACATGAGAAGGCAGCAAAGGAATAGAAAATCTTGTCCAAAATAAACCTATCTGACAGGGAAGGTGAGCAGTGAGCGCTCTATTTCATGCAGGCACCTGCTATATCAAAACTCACAAATCACTTGGGTGAAAAAAGGGGGGAAATAGCTATGATGTCACTGTGGAATTGCCTAGAACAGTGGAGAATACTAATAATAAATGACTAGAGAGAAAAAACAGCATTGATACAGAGGGAAAATAAGAGAATTATCTAAGAAACTGGCTACACACCCTAGAGTTAATTATTAAAAAGGAAGGTATAAGGTACATGGACGTGCTTTGGTCAAGAAAAAGGCTGAGGCAGACATCCAGACCTTCATGACTCAGCGAGTTTAGGACATAGGCACATACTCCACTTGTTAAATAACCTGTTTGTGTAAGTTCATACTTGGCTCTAAGCCATTACTATCTGTTAAAGGTATAATTGCCCGGCTGATGCTGTGCATTGGGCGCTCAGTTCAGCACGGGTCAGCATGGCACAGCATGGCTTGGCTCTTGCACCTAGAGAAAAAGAGGTACCAGAGTTGTCCATCTTGCAGACGAATAGAGGGGAGCCAGGGTACTGCATGGCTCGACATGGCTCACATTCATGCCCAGAGGGAAGGAGTCAAGCTGCTGACGCTGAAGACAAGAGAGAGCTGGCCGTGCGGCGGTGTGTGGGAGCAGCCAGAGCACCAGAGCTGGCTGCTGAGAGGAGCTGTGGAGCTGGAGCAGCCAGCCAAGATAAAGGCAGACAGTGTGAAAAAGCTGTCGATGAGAGAGATGCTGAATAAAACCACATTCACCTGCCTATGCCCCCGCCGAGTGTTCTTTCAGCTATCTGCCCATCTACCCACTCCCCTCGGACCTTGGCTGGGGCTCAAACCTGACCCTGGACCTTACAATTGGCATAGTCATGGCATGACAGAAGGGTAGGATAACAACAGATTTCAAGAAAGCAGATTTTGAAATTTTAGAAAAAATGATAAAAGTTAAGAACTCAGCTCTGAAGTTGGACTAACTGGATCTGAATTCTGGCCCTGGCACTTAGCTGTGTGATTACAGGCAAATTACTCAAACTTTCTGGGTCTCAGTTTCTTCACCTGTAAAATAAGGGAAATTGTATTATCTCAAATCTCTTCTAGGACTGTTATAAGAAATGAAAAAGAAGTAGCTGATATTCATTGAACATTTATGTGAGACAATGTTCTAAATATTAAATGTATTTGCTTATATATATTCTTCACAGCTGCATGAAATCAATTCTATTAACCCTATTTTTACAGTTGAAAAAAATGGAGTGTTCAATAAATAGTAGCTTTATTTCATAACTCTAAATTACAAAGAGAGAGGTGGTATCAAGGAAGAAAATTCACAAAAAAAAAGAGATGTCATAAAAAAAATCACAACTAGCATCAATGAAGAAAATGGAGCAAAGAAGAAAAACAAATGTGCTACACAGAGTTCCATGATATATTTGAATTTCAAAAGAACATGAATAAAAATAAGAGATATTTAAGAAGGATAATTTTCTTACAGGTCTAGATTCTAAATGAGATGAAGCTGACAATAAAAAGCTATTTCATATCTACACATTATCAGAAAAAGAACGAGGAAGACCAATTACATGGAGCAAATGAAATAAAGTTCAAGTGACAGAGAAAATAGAGCTTCTCAGATTTCTTCGTCAAGAATATACTTCAAGTGTTTCCTTAATAGCTTTTTCTCTTTCTACTCACTCCTTTGTCATAGTCTATATACATACTCGATTATTTCCCATTTAGTTTAAAACTGAAACAACACAAAACACTTCTCCCCTTTCTTCTCATTCTCTTTTCTTTCCCTGCCTCACTGCTAAAAAGAGTAGCTTATATGTATTTCACCCTACCTTTTTCATCCCCGATTCTCTCTTCAACACAAAGCAATTAGTATCCATCCCCACCAGTCCCTTAACATTCTTTAAAAAAAAAAAAAAATCTTCCTAGTGGCAAAATGTAATAAATTCCTTTCAGGATTCATTGATTTGACTTTTCTGAATATTTGCCATTATCGTCCATGCTCTTTGAAACTCTCTTTCTTCCTTGGTACTTTGCTGGTTTTCTCGCCACCTCTCTAGACAATCTCTCCTCTGTTCTTTGTTTCTCTCTTTGCCCAGCTCTAAATATTGGTGGTGTGTTATTTCATCCCTTCTATTTCACTGAGATGATACACATTCTTTTAATTTAATAATCCTTTATGCTCTACTTTGGGCACAGTTCCAGGTGCCCTTAACTCTCCAGCACTTAGCAGAGAAATCTTCCCAAGAACAAGCAGTAAAAAAAATTAACTTTTTTTTTTTTTAAATAAAAAGTCACTGTTTAACCTAGACCATTGCTTTCTCATTAGGAATTTGCCTTCCTTCAGGATTCCCAATAGGCCTCATTTGTAACACTACTTATTTGGTTTCTCAATATCTCAATTTCCCTCTTCTTTCTCCTAAGAGGTTTGACCAGACACACAACAAAAGCCCTTGGTTCCTCTTTTGCATCCTCAGGGGCTTGTCTTGTCAATACCTATGCTGACTGCTAAGCCGTCAGAATTCACTCCCCTGTCTCATCCATCAGGCCAATTAGGAATGACTTCTACCTTATTCTCTGTTGGGTTACAACAGGTCTTTCAACTATTAACCAAAGTGCCTGATGTTTACAATTTTCCCTCAGCTCAGACAATGCTTGCAAATCTCTAGGATCATTGATTTAAATCCCTGAAAACAGAGAGTTAAAAACACAACAATCCCAAAAAGACCATTCTGAACTAGAGACAGAATTATCTTTTGAAATTTCAAAGAATTTGTTTATACAGGGAAATGTTATGTCTGTTTCCTCAGAACTCTAGAAGGAAGGGAAAACATATTTGCTCAAGAATCAACCATTAAGCATAAAAAAAAAAGTCTTACACCTGAAATCTTTAAAATAATTTCCTTTCTGTCTGATAACCTCCCCAACATCAACAGTGTCTACCATACAATCTTGCACTGATTACTCTATGCAAATTGCAGTCCTAGATTTTTAAGGTATCTGCCATCTCTCCATTGTTATAATTCCTACTAGTGGTATAGTATACTTCTTTTGTACAAGCCAGTGCTAAATAGACTCGGAGCATTTAACTAAAACTCACTCTGCAACCTGTTAGCTTTGAGCTCTAACAGCACCTAATTTCACCCAAACCCCAGCTTGTTAATTCTTTCACATTTCCAGCATTTCAGCTATCTTGAATTACTCTAAGCCTAACATTTATATTATGAGTAGTAAGGGATCTGAGTAGGTCATTTGAATTTTAGATTGATTAGTTCTTATTTCATAAAAATCATGTCTAATTGCCATACCTTGCCATCTAAGAACTGTACATAAAGTTCATTAACCTCCCATGAAACTTTTAAAATCAATTCACAAATCTGCATTACAGATTCAATAGCACTCATAAACTATTCAAAAATGCTCCCACAGATTCGCTGACATTAATGCCTCTAAATACTCAGTTGGATCCCACAATAACATACTTTAATCAAATTTTGGTTTTGGGCAAAATATTTTACCAAGTTTCCAGAAAAATAAAACATTATATAATATGATCATATAATTTATCATCCAAATGGGACAGTATTCAGAGTAAAAAGAGCACTATTAATCACACAAAAATGACAAGCATAAACCAGAACTGTGCCAGGTACACTAGGACAGAAGGTCCCCCTCTATACAAAGCCATTTACACTAAACAGAATCTTTTATATATATATATACACATATATATACACACACACACATATATGTGTGTATATATATACACATACAAAGTTCTAGGGTACATGTGCACAACGTGCAGGTTTGTTACGTATTTATACATGTGCCCTGTTGGTTTGCTGCACCCATTAACTCGTGGTTTACATCAGGTATTTCTCCTAATGCTATCCCTCCCCCATCCCCCCACCCCACAACAGTCCCCAGTGTGTGATGTTCCCCACCCTATGTCTTTGTTCTTCTCAAGGAGAGATCTAAAATCTAATGAAATTAACCCATAAAGGAGTCAGTGAATACATGTTCAGAAAGGATAGCTGAGAGAACTCTGTACAAAGATGAGAGCACAGATTTAATTCAGACTAGAATAAAAACCAAACTCTATATGGGGTTTTAAAACATGGCCCCCAGATTCATTGATGCTCCTCATTAAGAGGTGTGGTCTGCGTCTCCTACTCTTGAATCTGGTCTCTTTGAACACTTGATCAAGAGTAGGTGAAAGCAGCGCTGTGCCAGTTTTGGGCCCAGGCCTTGAAATATTGGCAGCTTCCACTCTGTTTATTTTGGCAGTACTGATGAGATCATCTAATCCTTAGTGATATTTCTGCCTGCTTGATCTATCAATTACTGACAAAGTGGTGTTGAAGTCACAACCACCACAGTGGATTTGTCCATTTCACCTTTCGGTTCTATCAATTTTTGCCTCACGTATTTTGACACTCTGTTGTTTGGTGTGTACACAATAAAGTCGGTTGTCTTCTTGGAGAACTGAGCTCTTTATCATTATGTAATGCCTCTCTTTAACCTTGATGTTCTTCTGAATCATCAGAAGTACTTGCTTTGTCTGAAATTAACACAGCTACTGCAGCTATGCTAATTTTTTAAGACAGTGTCTCACTCTGTTGCCCAGGCTGGAGTGCGATGGGGCAGGATCTCGGCTCACTGCAACCTCTGCCTCCAGGTTCAAGCGATTCTCATGCCTCAGCCTCTTGAGTATCTGGGACTACAGGTACATGCGCCACCATGGCTGGCTAATTTTTGTATTTTTTGTTAGAGACAGGGTTTCCCCATGTTGCCCAGGCTGGTCTCGAACTCCTGATCTCAAGTAATCTGCCCGCCTCAGCCTCCCAAAGTGCTGGGATTATAGGGATAAGCCACCACACCCGGCCTTCCAGCTATCTTTTAATTTGCATTAACATGGTATATATTTCCCTATCTTTTTGCTTTTAATCTGCATCTTTATATTTAAAGGATAGTTCATAGATAAAATATAGTTGGGTCTTTTTTTTTATCCATCCTGACAATCTCTGTCTTTTAATTGGTGTATTTAGACCAATTACATTTTAAGTGATTTTTATGTACCTATATTAATATCTGTCATGTTTGTAACTTATCTGTTCATTGTTTTTGTGCTCTCTCACTTTTCACATACCCCCTTGATTCAGTAGGAAGGAAAGGAGAGGACCCTATCCTAGAGAGAGCAAAAATTCATACCTACTAAACTTGAGGGAAGGTGCCAAACCCTGGGGGGACTCAGGTGTGACCCACCAGCAGATCCCAGTAAAATGAGAAAACTATGGGTCCTACCACACCTCTAAAATAAGATAAAATTAGCTCCTTCATTTGGTGTAAAACACACCAAGCTCTTTCTCACCTCAGGGCCTGGCATGAAACACTCTTGTGCCTGCTCTTTACCTGCTTGGTGACATCTCCTCCTTCAGATCTATGCATAAACATCCTCTCCTCAACAAGGCTTCCATTTCTATCCATCTAACATATATTTACTACCTATACCCCTCTCTTATGCAAATACACATAACCCACTACTCTCTGTCTTAGTTCTTCCTCAGCTCTCTTTTCCTTTACATAATTTACAATTACAGATGTGTCTGCTGACTTAATGAATTTCTGTCTCCCCAACCGGATAACATGCTTAATAAAAATTGGGGCCGCCGGGCGCGGTGGCTCAAGCCTGTAATCCCAGCACTTTGGGAGGCCGAGACGGGCGGATCACGAGGTCAGGAGATCGAGACCATCCTGGCTAACACGGTGAAACCCCGTCTCTACTAAAAAATACAAAAAAAAAAAAAACTAGCCGGGTGAGGTGGCGGGCGCCTGTAGTCCCGGCTACTCGGGAGGCTGAGGCAGGAGAATGGCGGGAACCCAGGAGGCGGAGCTTGCAGTGAGCTGAGATCCGGCCATAGCACTCCAGCCTGGGTGACAGAGCGAGACTCCGTCTCAAAAAAAAAAAAAAAAAAAAAAAAAAAAAAAAAAATTGGGGCCCTGTCAGTTCTGTTCACCACTATGTCAGTTTTGTTCACCACTACACACCTATTGCCTGGCCCACTCAGCCCACAGAACACAGTAGAGTTACTACAACCTCAAAAGGAATGCACTATTTTAAATAGACACTGCCTCCAAGCATTTCTTGTTAAGACCAGGGTTTCTCAATCTCAGCACTAATGTCATTTTGGGCCGAATAATTCTTTGTTGCAGAAGACTGTCCTGTTCATTCGTAGGATATTTCCCAGCATCTCTGGCCTCTACCCACTACTTGCCAGTGACACCACCACTCCTCAAGTTGTGAAAGCCAAAAATGTCTCCAGACACCATCAAATATATCCTGGCAAACAAAATTATCTTTAGTTGAGAACCACTGGTTTAGACTAGAAATGCTGCTTCCCTACCGTCCTGGTTTAAACAAAAGGACGACAGTAACAATAAAGCACCTCAGGAACACGGGTATGCTTTAACCTGCAGTCAGTCATATCCTTCCCCAAGTCCACCTCAAAAACCACTTTGGGAGAGAGGTTTCAGGAGTCCTCACATTATGACTTTCAATTATTTCAGTAATTAAACATTTCTACACTAATTCTTTAAAGAAAAAAATTCCAAAGAATGCCTCCATTTCCACCAGATGAGCATAGCTGACACATGACTACAATGCTAACAGCAAATATCACTGATTGTATTGAGGGTCTCCTGTCCAAATGATCAAAGAACCCTGATAATACACATGGCTAAGAGCAGCCAATACGTTTAAACACTGTCTAATAAGAAAGTTATTCCAGTACAATTTAGTCTAATAATTAAAATCACCTTCTTGCTTAAACAATATCCCCACTGTCACTTTCATCAAAAAGATTAAGCACTGTTTGTTTATCTGCTGCAAGCTAAATGAAACCAGCTGTACCAATGAACCAGACTCTAACGTCTGCATTCTTCTTCTAAAGGAAGTCAAGGATGAATCTGCAATTTGAGTAGGCTTTAGGGTTTAAAAATAAAATAAAATTAGCAGATGTTGGTGGGTGGGCTATTATCCTCCTTGGACTAGGTAAGGATAGGAACCCTACTTTTCAAACTTCCACCTATACACAGATCTGAAGGAACACAGATCGGAAAATCCCACATAGCAAACTGCATTTACTCTGTTAGCTTTTCTTCCCTCAGTTTCTCCTGTTATACATTGTAACGCTGTATTTTGTTCATTAAAGTATAAAACTAACACTGATTGTATTATACTGTGATGTTATTTTCATACCCTTGATTCAACAGTGTGATTACAGGCTTGATCTTTGAAGTGAGTTGTAATAATAAGCTTTGGCCCATGAGCCCAAAGTCTAAAAGAAGTCAGAGCAGACCTAATGAGAAACAGAGTGGGCCTCGGCAGCATCCTACAGCAGAGCTTGTAAAATGTAATCAGACCAGCTCCCATTTGTGGGCAGCTAACCTCTCAGGACTCTGAAGTCCACATGACAGTCTAGCTGTCAATACCTAAGATGGCAGCTTCAATGAACCAGGAGTCTAGCGTTTTCCATCTGGGGATTACTGACTTCTAGAATTCTTCAAACTCCTCCTGATAGTGTTTCAATGAAGTTGATCTTCAGTGCAAGCAGTAAGAACTGCATCTTTAATCTCACATATTCTGAAAAGGTGGTTAACTGCTGCTGCCTTTCTTCTTGCACTTCTGCTTGTTTTAATTAATAGCATTTCTTCTCCCTATTTCTCCTGGGGATTTGAAAAGCTCTTTGAACTGTATTTAGTATATTTCAGTCTTGGTTTGGTGTAGTCTCTCAATTTATGAGGTCATTTAATTCAAGTTCAATTATTCAGTACAAATTGGCAGGATGAAATGCTAAAAGAAGATTGGCACTTTCAAACACATAAATCTCATGTTACATAAAGTGAGCAAATTCCTTCATTGTTCTCACTGACCTCTGAGATAACAATTTATGGCTGGCACAAACCAGTGTGGGAAGGCTTTTCTTTAGCAGGCTCCTGCAAAAGTAAGGCTTTGGCATCTTCACCTCAACAGGAACTAAACATAAATAGAGAAAGTGACCAGAGATCAGGATCATCTGTGGGACAACTTAGTCTGAATACTCCAGTTCTAGAAGCAGAACAAAGAGCAAGCTGTTTTTCCTCTCAATGGTATGTGAAGTCTGAGAAAATCAAAAGCAGCTACAGACTCGCATACCCCCTAGATTCAGTAGCAAAGAAAAGAGGGGACCCTGTCCCAGGGAGAGGAAAGACTCATACCTACTCACTACTTGAGGTAGGGTGCAGAACCTGGGGGACTCAGGTGTGATCTACCAGCAGATCAAAGTACATTGAGGAGAACATGGGCCCCACTATGTCTCAACTTTAGGTCTTGAGGTTGTGAGAGGTAGTAGCTCTTATTTGCAACAACCAGGTATTCATGGGTGCCCATGCATAAGCAAACCACCAATCCTCCCAGATTATATTGCTTAAAGCCAATTCCACTTCAATACTCAAACAAAACACTTTTGTCTAACCAAAACTACCACAATAATCAAAGTGAATCTGTTTACTTTTACTTTATGACCCTCAGAGTTCAACAAATTTAGTGGAGAGTCTGACAACCAATGAGTGAAAATCTCAATATATTTGCTTGGGGAGAAAGAGCAAGCTTCAAAAGGCAACAGTGCCAAGGATTCCACAAAGACACATAGTGATGAGGGAGGCTTGATTTGAAAGCACACAAAGATGTGGCTTCTAAACTCAATCAGTGACCACTGGAGAGAACACATTTAAAATACTTGAGTCGACATCATCTCTCTTCACTCCTTTTGAAACCCCACACCATTTTACCTGGGCATTTTTTTTTTCTTAGACAGAGTCTCACTCTGTCACCCAGGCTGGAGTGCAATGGCGCGTTCTCAACTCACTGCAACCTCTGCCTCCCAGGTTCAAGTGATTCTCATGCCTCAGCCTTCCGAGTAGCTGGGATTATAAGTGCATGCCACCACACCAAGCCGACTTTTGTATTTTTAGTAGAGACGGGGTTTCACCATGGTAGACAGCCTGGTCTCAAACTCCTGGCCTCAGATGATCCACTCGCCTTGCCCTTGCAAAGTGCTGGGATTGCAGGCATAAGCCACTGCGTTACTTGGGCCTTTCTCACTACATTCTAGCTTATATTGAATCTAGTATTAATACATCCTCATTTATATAGAATTACTTATGTATTTGTACCATCGCCCTTCAAGATTAAGTTTCCCGAGGGCAGAATCCTCATCTGAGTCACCTCTTTTTCACCGACAGCAAAAAAAAGGCATAATTATAAATAATATAATGAATATTCATCATTAGTTGAATAAGTTCAAAAAATATTAACATGTCCCTGAATATATAGAAGTCCTTGGTAAACTGAGAGGTAAAAAGATGATTTCAAGGTGCTGAATTAAAGACATTTTAAAATGCCATATATTTTAATTTTTCAAAGTATTACATAATGCATAATTTTTAATCCTATATTAAATGCTACAGGAATTTAGAAGAGAGAACATAATCAGAAAACCAAACCAGAAGAGAGATTAGCAGTCAGAATGATAATTGCCACCCCCCATCTAAACATAAAAACAGAGAGAGAGAAAGAAGGAGAGGGAGAGACAAAAAGACAGTGAAAGACAAAGAGATAGAGAGACAGAAGAAATCTGGAGAACACTGATCAAAAACCAAAAACTTTCTACTCAAATATGAGAATGTGGTAAGTTCAAAGTTTTTTCTTAAAAGCATATTTGTGGCCAGGTACGGTGGCTCACGCCTGTAATCCCAGCACTTTGAGAGGCCCAGGCGGGCGGATCACCTGAGGTCAGGAGTTTGAGACCAGCTTGACCAACATGGAGAAATCCCGTCTCTATTAAGAATACAAAAAAATTAGCCAGACATGGTGGCACATGCCTGTAATCTCAGCTACTCAGGAGGCAGAGGCAGGAGAATCGCTTGAACGCAGGAGGCAGAGGTTGCGGTGAGCCAACGTCACACCACTGCACTCCAGCCTGGGCAACAAGAGCGAAACTCGGTCTCAAAAAAAAAAAAAAAAAAGGCATATTTGTGAGTTTTGTATGTTGATATGAACAGGGTCAACCAGCCATTTGTTAGAAGCCAAGCTCATTACAAAGCAGACTACCTATATAGGAATCTCAGTTAACTTCTCCCCAGTGTCTGTGTTCCTACATGGATAAGACATCCAAAAGAATCAAGAATAATTAAAAACCCTTTCTATTCCTCTTCAAGTTTCTAAACTATGCCTAATAGCAACTACTCCACAATCAAGAATTAACACACACCAGCTGGGCATGATTGCTCATGTCTGTAATCCCAACATTTTGGGAAGCCGAGGTGGGTGGATCACCTTAGCTCAGGAGTTCAAGACCAGTCTTGGCAACATGGCAAAACCCCATCTCAATAAAAAAAATACAAAAATTAGCTGGGTGTGGTGGCATCTGTCTGTAGTCCCAGCTACTTGCAGGGGCTGAGGTGGGAGAATCGCCTGAGCCTGGGAGGCAGAGGTTGCAGTGAGCCAAGATTGCACGCACTACCCGACTCCAGCCTAGGTGACAGAGTGAGGCCCTGTCTAAAAAAAAAAAAAAAAAAAAAAAAATTACAAAATCTCTTGATGGGGGTAACAGATATCCTTTGCTTATATTGCTTTAAAAAGAACCAATAGGTAAAGGATGAATGACACATATTACAGGCAGAAAAAGAACAACACTGTCATGAAAGAAATGCCAAGTTAGTGAGGTTTGACACTAGTAAGTGTTATGGATTGAACTGTTCAGAAAGGTATGTTGAGGTTCTGACCCCAAGCACCTCAGCACCTCAGAACACAATTTTTTTTGAACTGAGGCCTTTATGGAGGCAATCAAAATGAGGTCATTAGGGTGGACCTTAAATATAACTCATGTCCTGACAGAAGGGAAAAACTTGGACACAGAGACAGACGGACACACACACACACCCACACACACATATACACACTAGAAGAATGCCATGTGGAGAAGAAGGCAACAACAGGGGTGATGCACCTGGAAGCCAGGAAAGCCCAAGATTGCTAGCACACCACCAGAAGCTAGGAGAGAGGCATGGAACAGATTCTCCCTAACAACCCTCAGAAGGAACCCACCCTGCAGACACCTTGATTTCAGACTTCTAGCCTCTAGAACTGAGAAAATACGTGTAGTTTAAGCCACCCAGATTGTAGGACATTGTTATTGCAAGCCCTAGCAAACTAATATGAGGCTTATGTTAAAATCCAAACATGACACCTGTAAACCAACACATATGTGTAAAATGCTCACAAACTGAAAATCACAAGTATCTCTACAAATGCCAGACAGCTTCACTGCAAGATAATGAGAGCTGTTCTTGGGGAGGATGCTAAAGATTATGTTTAAAGACAGCAGTTGGGATGCACACATTTATGGGAGAATGGTGAGGAGTACTGGAACAGGGATCCCAACAATTAGTTGGCTATTTAAATTATGTAGCACTATAGGGACACTCCAAACTTAGCTCTCAAGTCCTGCAATATGACATGTAGCTGTTATTCTTCAGCCTGACTTAGCCACCTTAATGCAAGCAAAGCCAGACAGCCTGTCATCTCTTAAAGCAGGTCAGTAGGCAATGGCTTTCATCTCCACTTGGAGGAAATTAAGTACTACATGTGACCAGGAGGCTTGAAACTGTACTGAAGTCATGCTTCAATTCCAGGAGCTTTTTGGCAGAATCTTTAGGGTTTCCCAAGTATAGAATCATATTGTCAGCAAAGATGGATAATTTGACTTGTTTTCTTATTTGGATGCCTTTTATTTCTTTCTCTTGCCTGATTGCTCTGGCTAGGACTTCTGGTACTACGTTTTAATAGGAGTGGCGAGAGTGGGTATCCCTGTCTTTTTCCAGTTCTCTAGGGGAATGCTTCCAGCTGTCATCAGTTCAGTATGATGCTAGCTGTGGGTTTGTCATAGGTGACTCTTATTATTTTGAGCTATGTTCCTTCAGTGCCTAGCTTATTGAGGGTCTTTATCATGAAGGGATATTGGATTTTATCAAAGGCTTTTTGCAAATCGACTGAGATGATCAAATGGTTTTTGTTCTTAATTCTGTTGTGTGATGAAACACATGTATTGATTTGTGAATTCTGAACCAACCTTGCATCTCCGGAATGAAGCCTACTTGATTGTGGTGAATTATCTTTTTGATGCGCTGCTGGATTTAGTTTGCTGGTATTTTGTTGAGGATTTTTGTGTCTAGTTGTTCATATCAGGATGATGCTGGCTTCATCATCCTCGATGATAGGGCAGCGTCCATCTTTCTCAGTTTTTTGCAATAGTTTCAGTAGAATTGATACGGTCTCTTTTCTGTACTTCTGGTAGAACTTGGCTATGAATCAATCTAGTCCTGGGCTTTTTTTTGGTTGGTAGGTTTTTACTACTAATTCAATTGTGGAACTTGATATTGGTCTGTTCAGAGTTTCCATTTCTTACTGATTCAATCTTGGGAGGTTATGTGTTCCAGAAATTTATCAATTTCCTCTAGATTTTCTACTTTGTATACGCAGAGTTGTTCCTAATAGTCTCTGACAATCTTTTGTATTTCCATGGGATCAGTTGTAATGTCACCTTTGCCATTTCTCATTGTGCTAATTTGGATCTTCTCTCTTCCTTTAGTTAGTGTTCTATTGATCTTTACCCTTTCAAAGAACCACCTTTTGGTTTCAACGATTTTTAATATATTTTTAGGTCTCAATTCCAGTCCGTTCTGCACTGATTTTAGTTATGTCTTTTCTTCTTCTGGTTTTGGGGTTAGGTTGTTCTTGTTTTTCTAGTTCCTCTAGGTGTGATGTTAGTTAAGTTAAGATCTTTCTAACTATTTTAAGTAGGCATTTAGTGCTGTAAACTTTCCTCTTAACACTGCTTTTCCTGTATCCCAGAGATTTTGGTATGATTTGTCTCTGTTTTCATTTATGTCTAAGAATTTTTTGACTTCTGCTTTAGTTGTATCAAAAGTCATTCAGGAGCAAGTTGTTTAATTTCCATGTAATTGCGAAGTTTGGGGAAACCTTCTTGGTATTGATTCCTATTTTTATTCCACTCTGGTCTAAGAGTATCAATGGTATCACTTTTTTTATATATTTATTCAGATTTGCTTTATGACTGAGTATGTGGTCATCTGTCCTAAATGCAAATAAGAAGAACGTATATTCTGTGGTTAATGGGGGTGGCATATTCTGTAGATGCCTATTAGGTCCAGTTGGTCAGAGGTAGAATTTAAGTCCAGAATTTCCTTGTTAGTTTTCTGCCTTGATGATCTGTCTAATGCTGTCAGTGGGTTGTTGAAGCCCCTACTATTATTGTGTGGCTAAGTCCTTTTGTAGGTCTACAAGTAATTGTTTCAGGAATTTGGTTGTTCCATTGTTGCATGCATAAAAATTTAGGATAGTTAAGTCTTCTTGTTGAATTGAACACTTTATCATTATGTAACGCCCTTCTTTCTATTTTATTGTTGTTGGCTTAAAGTCTTTTATCTGATATAAAAATAGTGACTCCTGCTCTTGTTTGTTTTCCATTTGAGTGATAGATCTTTCTCCAGTCCTTTACTCTGAGCCTACTGGTTTAATCACACGTGAGATGGGTCTCTTGAAAGCAGCAGAGAGATAAGTCTTGTTTGTTTTTCTTAATCCAACTTACAATTCTGTGCCCTTTAAAAGTGTGAGGTTTAGTCAGTCTATATTCAAAGTTAATATTGATATATAGTGTTTTGAGCCTATCATGAAGTTGTTACTTGGTTGCATTACAGTTTCTATTTTGTGGTGGCTTTACAGAATCTGTGGGTCATGTGCTTACGTGTGTTTTTGTGGTAGTGGGTATTGTTCTTATATTTGCATGTTTAGAACACCCTTAAGGATCTCTTGTAAGGCTGATCTAGTGGTAAGAAATTCCCTTAGTGCTTGCTTGTCTGGAAAACATTTTATTTCTCCTTTGCTTATGAGGCTTAGCTTGGTGGGATATGAAATTCTTGGCTGAGATTTCTTTTCTTTAAGAATGCTGAAAACAGGCCCCCAAACTCTCCTGGCTTGTAAGGTTTCTGCTGAGAAATCCACTGTCAGCTTAATGGTGTTCCTTTTATATGCGATCTTGCCTTTTTCTCTGTAACATTTTTGCTTCAGCATTGACCTTAAGATATCCTGATGAGTATGTCTTGGTGATGTTCATTTTACATAGTATCTCACAGATGTTCTCCAGACTTTTTGAATCTGGATATCTACCTCTCTAGCAAGATTAGGGGATTTTTCTGGGATTATTCCCTCAAATATGTTTTCCAGGTTGTTTACCTTTTCTCTGTCTCACTCAGGAATGCCAATAATTTGTAGGTTTGATCACTTTACATTATCCCATATTTCTCAAAGACTTTGTTCATTAAAAAATATGGTTATTTTTGTCTGGGTTAGTTAAAAAGATTGGTCTTCAAGCTCTGAAATTATTTCTTCCACTTGGTCTAAACTATTGAAGCTTTCAACTGTTTTCTTTTCTCTCTTTTTTTTTTTTTTGAAACAGTCTTGCTCTGTTGCCCAGGCTGGAGTGCAGTGGCGTGATCTCGGCTCACTGCAACCTCCGCCTCCCAAGTTCAAGCTATTCTCATGCCTCAGCCTCTGCAGTAGCTGAGATTATAGGCATGCACCACCCCACCCAGCTAATTTTTATATTTTTAGTAGAGACGGGGTTTCATCATGTTGTCCAGGCTGGTTTCAAACTCCTGACCTCAGATGATCTGCTCGCCTTGGCCTCCCAAAGTGCTGGGATTACAGGCGTGTCACTGTGTCTGGTCTCAATTGTACTGAAATTCCTTAAGTGAGATTTTCAATTCTACAAATGCTGACTGATTTCCTTTTAAGATGTTAGAACTCTTTCTTCATTTCCTGGATTGATTTAGAAGTTTCTTTGTGTAGATTTTGAATCATGTCTTGGATCTCACTGAGTTTCCTTGTAATTCATGCTTTGAATTATTTATCTGTCATTTCTGAGTTTCCACTTTGGTCATGAATTATTGCTGGAGAGTTACTGAGATCCTTCAGTGGTGTCATGACATTCAGATTTTTCACAATAACAGAATTGTGCTGGTTCCTTCTCATCTGGAGATACTGGCACTATAATTTTTGTAATTATTTTTGTACAGATTGGATTTTTTCCTTTTCTTTCTTTCTCTGTAATATTATTGATGGTTTTTTTCGTTTTTTTTCCTTTCCCTTTCCCTTCTCCCCAGTCCCTCTGTGTTGTGACTGCAGAGGATGCTAGGTAGGATCTTTTGGCTTTGCTTCTATAGCCCTATGCATTTCTATCAGCAGCTTTTACATAGGGCTGTTCGGTTTGACCCACAGCCAGTGGATGGCACTTATGGGTAAGAACCTACTGCAGCCAACGTGGCTGGATATATACTTGATCCTTATTTATGGGGAGATGCTCTCTGTTGCCTTAGGCAATGGGCTGATCTGTGGAGTCCACAGTGTTCTGATTTCCCTTCTCAGTCCTGGGGGGCAGGAGGCAAGATGGTCATCCCCTGATGACAGGCAACAAGCACCAGCACTGGAGAATCCAGTGGAAAACCAACAAGCACCCAGAGGTGTGCCTAAGCATGAAGCTGGGAAACATCCGCAGCCCCAAGCCTATGCAGAGGAAGTGGAGGCAGCCTAAATTCCTAACCCAGGAGCGTAAGTACTCCAGAACCCTGGAGATTTGCCAGGGCATGGAGGAAAGAGGACCCTGCTACACCAGAGTTTTGTGTAGAAAGGGTGAGGCAGCTTAGACTGCCATTCCAGGTGAACTGGTGCTCCAAATGCCCGGAGATCTGCCTGGGTGTGGAGCACAGAAGGCCCAGCTGCACCATGGTCTCTGCACAGGAAACAGTGAGTGACTCAGGATGCTGAATCAGGTGAGCAGGTGCTCTAACTGCCTGGAGATCTGCCTGGATGTGAAGCAGAAAGGGCCCCTCCTGCACCTGGATGTCTGCAAAGGAAGGGTGGGGCAACTCAGGCTGCCAATCCAGGTGAAGTGGGCAGGTGCTTTGAATCCCTGGAGATCTGCCTGGGCATGGAGTGAAGAGGGCTCCGCTATACCAGGATCTCTGGACAGAGGGGGTGGAGCAGTTCAGGATGCAAAACCAGGCAACCGGGTGCTCCAATCTGCCTGGGTGTGGAATGAAGATGGCTCCCTGCACAATTTTTGCAAACTTTTTTTTATAACTCTCAAAATTAATACTACTACTTTTACTTCACAGTATTTTTGCCTTACATATCTTTCTTGATAAGGACTATTTCATCTTCTAAACTTAAGAAACATGAACAAACAGGTATAAGACCACACTCCTGAAAATCCTAAGATTACCTAAATTAGCACATAATCAAAATTTTCAACTATGTCTTTAGAATGATCCTTCAGAGAATTGTTCTCTTCTACATCTTCTAATTACTTAAGTTACAATGTCCTAATCTGGTTGGGTGCAGTGGTTCATGCCTGTAATCCCAACACTTTGGATGTCCGAGGTCAGAGGATCACTTAAGCCCAGGAATTTAAAACCAGCCTGGGCAACACAAGAAAATTCTGTTTCTACAAAAGAATTTTTTAAAAAATAGCCAGACATGATGGCATATGCTTGTAGTCCCAGTTACTCAGGAGGCTAAGGCAAGAGGACTGTTTGAGCCCAGGAGGTTGAGAATGCAATGAGCCGTTATCAGGCCACTGTAGCCTGGGCAACAGGGCGAAACGCTGTCTCAGAAAAAAAAAAAGTCCTATCTTCTATAAAGATTTTAAAAAGAGGTAACAGGGCCAGTATAGAAAATTATTTTGCAACATCATTTGGTAGAGTTATAAAGTTAAAACAAAGCTTGTGACTTCTGTGGTTGTTGCAGAGATAGCATTAATCTATCTACAACTACATGTCACTAACTCTGTCCTTAATCAATAAGGGAGAGGAAGGAGGTCAATCAGAAACACATGAGGACAAGCTTTTTAAGAATCCAAATCTATGCCCTGACCGCCAGAGAACAATGGAGAGAAAGAAGAAAAGGAGGCGAGAGTTGTTTCTCTATATGAAAATATATGCAGCATGATGCCAAAGCAGACAGAAAGAAAAAGAAAAAGTTTGCCTTTTTTTTAAAGTAGGAGACTTCTGGAAGATGAAGTAAAAGCTTAATTTAAAAAGACCCCAAGAATGGCCAATACATTTGGCACTGTCAAATCAATACTCCTATTCCCAACACTAAATCTGTATGAAAAATTAATCACATAATTCACCTGGAAATGAATTCTCATTAGACGGTTCCAACTCCTTCGAAAGAAAGAGAAAACAATGTTGTGGGGAGGAGTGTTAAACAGAAAAATAAATTGAACAGTCTGAAAAACTGTTTACTAGCAGGGCACACCAATTTCAATGAGTTTTACACACTTGCCAAAAGAAAAAAGATACCCTAAGGGAGGAAAATCTATTGTATATTAAATAAGAATTAAATAAAATGCTATTTAGTAATAAGAGGCGTGATACACTGCACATGTGAAATATTCCAAAAATAATGAACTTACTTGCTTTTCCCTTTGTATACTGTAGCATAAGATCCTTCCCCTAGTTTTTCCAGCTTTTCATATGAGTCAGCTTTTCCAAATTTGGGACTTGTTGGCTAAAAATGAAGCACAGGGTAAGCAAAACAGATTATATCAAATTAATTAACAACAAATACCATGATTTTGCTGAGAATGTACAGATTATCTGTCACTTTTTAAATAACTGTTTTTTCTGGCATATATATTTATTTTTCAAAGCAACATAATAAACAGGGTACAAAACTCAAAAAATGCAAATAAACACAATGAAGAATGAAATTATTCCCATAATCTAACCAGGGAACCACTGTTAATATTTTGATATCTGCTCTTCCAGTGCTATCTGTAAGCTGATGACTGCTTTCTTACATAAATGAAACTGCACTACATCTACTGTTTTTTAACCTGACCCTCCCTTTTTTATTCAATAAATTGTGAATACTTTACATGTTATTATACAATCTTCTAAATCTTCTAAATTATGAGCTGGTAAACTGTGGCCCATGGGTCAAATCCAGCCCACTACCTGTTTTTGTATATCCCATAAGTTTAGAATAGTTTTTACTTTTTTAATGGTAGAAGGAAACAAAGCAAAATAAGAATAAAATTTCATGATATGTGAAAATAATATGAAAATTAAATTTTAGTGTTCATAAAGTTTTACTGAAACACAGTCGTGGTCATTCACTTGTATATTTTTTCATGGTTTTCAAACTACTACAGAGCTGTAGTTCCAATATGGATCACATGGCTGACAAAGCCGAAAATATTTAGTGTATCCCGTTGTAAATCATGATGGTATAATATTCAGCCATATAAAGGTACTCCTCTGATACCTTTTAGTGATAATTCAAACAGATAATCAGAAGATGTTATCACTCAGCTATCACTAATACAAAATGGAACTCTCTTACATACACATAAATCAATCCTTAAGGCATAGCTGCCACCAAATAACTCTTCCTTAAGACAGGTCACATCCCAACAGGACCAAAAAACATGCTAAGAGGGAGTGACCTCATCACTCTTATTGTGCTCAACTCCCACCTCAACTTTAAATAACTATGGAGCAAGAAAAGGGGAGTGTTGTCCTCCGTGGTGGAGAAGCATTCACCTTTTATTTCAATAAGAAATGATCTATTATTATACTGTTGCTATTAAATAAAAGGGTAATACCAAAGCATATTAGAAAATGATAATTACACAAGGAATGAAAAATATCTTATTAAAGAGATTTATTCCAATATAAATATATACATACATATACATAATTCATAAAAGGTGGCTAATATTTGTAGTACTTCATAAATAACCAACTTCAGAAGTTTAGAACTTGTATTCTTGAAGTTGGGCTTGAACACTACTTTTGAGTATACTCCTGTACCACTTACCAAAAAACACACATGTGGGCAACGATTCTGACTCCTACTATTTATTAGGATTTTATGCGGCCAGTTGAATATACATTTCTTACTTCCTTCCCACCCAAAATACCCCATCATGACTGAAAAGTTATTTTTCAAAAATAATAAATCAGAATTAGAAACAGAAAACAGAGTGCCAATATCTAATCAGAAATTTTGAAGAATTCTGAAAGAAGGTAATCAGAATCAAAACTTCAGGGGAAAGCCTGACCATGTAGAAGACTATTAAAGAAAAGAAGCAGGAACTCTAAGTGAACATGAGACCAACCAACACATAAACAGTTGAGACTGCAGTGTCCTCCCAAGCAAGCTGCAGAGGCATGTGCGCAGGAGACGGCTTAGAGTGTGGTATCTGAGCAGAGCAAGAACTCAAGTAGCCAATACCCTACAAGAGAAAAAGCAATGTCTCCCCATCCCCCAAGCTGTAATCCCTTTCACACAATCAGCAGAGACACTTTACAGAAAATAAAATAAGCTAACAGTGATTCTCAAGTACAAATATGAATATACAACCAAAAATCACAAATCATTTTAGGAAAATCAACATCCTAAAAGAGAAGGATAAAATTCAGTGGGCAGATAAGCTAAAACCTTGGAAGGCAGGTTGACGTTGCAAAGGTAAGGATAACTTTAAATAGGCCAGGCGCGGTGGCTCACACCTGTAATCCCAGCATTTTGGGAGGCAGAGGAAGGCGGATCACGAGGTCAGGAGATCGAGACCATCCTGCCCAACATGGTGAAACCCCATCTCTACTGAAAATACAAAAATTAGCTGGGCGTGGTGGTGCACATCTGTAGTCCCAGCTACTGGGGAGGCTGAGGCAGGAGAATTGCTTGAACCCTAGAGGCTAAAAAAGTAATAAGCTCAATGGCTGAACAGAATTCTCCCAGAAAACTTCAGGGAGAGGTTGCATCTAAATAGAAAATTTATTCAGCAAACATATTGTCACAGATTGTAATAGCTGCAAAAAGACAGTTAAGCAATATTTTCAAAATTAAAAGGAAAAATAATTTTGCATAATTAATACTATACTCAAGACAGTCCCTCAAGTGAAATATGGAAACACAACAATTTTACTACCCACAGAAAAAAATCTAGATATAAAATTATCTCAATGTAAGATGTAGCTGGAGTGATGGGGGGACAAGGCAAGGAAGAGTAGGAAAGAAGAAATAAAACCACACTCAGCTTTCTTGAATAAATCAGAATATATTGCAGATACAGATTGAAACTCCAAATGCATACCTTTTAGAATGTTTCTTAACCTTTAAAAGGGAATCAGTAAATTGATATAAATAAGGTGTACAAATCCCAAACAAATTGGGGAGGGAGGAATGGGAAAAAAAATGCAATGAAAGAGAAAGAGGGTAAGGAGTGAGAGGTTAGAGGAGGAGGCATATTCAGTAAGAAAGCATGCAAAGTTTTATAAAACAAGAATTTTATAAAATAAGAATAAATTTTATAAAATAAGAATAAAGTCCAAACATATCAATGATTACAATAAACATAAATGAATCAACTTCCCCTATTAAAGGAAAAGCTCTCCGATTAAAAAAACAAAGAAAATATAGCAATATGCTATTAAGAAGAGATTTAACGAGAGTAAATCTGAAAATAAAGGAGTAAGAGAAAAATATAGCTCAAGAAGCATTTTTTAAAAATAATACCAATAGTAGTATTGATAGCAGACAAGACAGAATTTACAAAACAATAAATAGATTAAATTAGTATCTCCCATAAAAAATGAATGTTAAAAATCCACCAAGAAGTCTAATAAACTAGTAAACTAGTAAAGGCCAAATAACACAGTTTTGAAATGTATCAAACAATTGTTGGTAGCAATAAAGTGAGAAACTGTTGGTGATAATGAAAGACAAGCATACACATTGACAGAGCAAGCAAGTAACTAATAATTAAGGGATCTATGGGGCTCAAATATTAGAAACAATGGCTTAATTAATATACATATTCATATATTTATATTCTTTCAAGCACACATTTAAAATTCACCAAAAAATGATCATAGATTCAGTCACAAAGATGATTTCAATATTGAAAACTGCAAAAACATTTCAAGTTGCTTTTTCTGAACACAATGCAATTAAATTAGAAATTAAGACTATAATTAACAAAACCATACTGTATTTGGGATTCCTGCTAAATGAGTAGATTTTAGCTGTTCTTGCCACAACAAAAAAAATGGGTAACTATATGAGATGATAGATATGTTAATTTGCTTCACTACAGTAATCATTTTACTATCTATATGTATCCCATAACACCACACTATATAGATTAGAATCCCTAATCCAAAAACCTTAAAACCAAAATGTTCCAAAAATATGAAACTTTTTGAACACCAGCATGATGCCACAAGTGGAAAATTCCACACCTGACCTCATGTGACAGGTGCACAAAATTATTTAAAATATTGTATAAAATTACATTCAGACTATGCATATAAGCTACATATGAAACATGAGTAAATTTCATGTTTAGACTTGGGGTCCCCTTCCTAAGATATCTCATGTATATTCCAGAATCCAAAAAAATCTTAAAGCCCAAATACCTCTGTACCAAGCATTTCAGATAGAGGATGCTCAATCTATGTATCTTAAATATATACAACAAATGTTATCTTGTTGAAATAAAAAAATTAAAGCTGAATAGTTTAACAACATGGGTTTAAAAAAATAAAAACTTAAAATTCATAAATATATGACAATGAGAGCATGACCATTTAAGACCTATGGCATGTAGCCAAATCAACACATAAAAGAAAATTTAAATATATGCATATAATAGAAAACAATAAAGCAGTATGATTTAGACTTTTAATGGCAGCTAGAAAAGAAGCAACAAAGAACACAGTAGGATGAGATTAATAAAGACAATGAAAGATATTTGTAAAATATAAGACAAAAGTATTGTAAACATGATTAATAAAACCAAATGCTATTTGTAATGACCATTAAAACAGATAATTATCTGGAAAGTCTCATTAAAAAGAGAACTAAATAAACACTGTAAATACAAAGAGAACATAACTCAGTTTAAGAACGAATGTTTTTGTTGTCGTTAATTAACCTGGAATACTATGAACAGCTTTATTCCAAAATATTCAAAATTTAGTACATACTTTCTAGAAAAAATTAATTACCCAAATTGACCTCAGCAAAATACAAAAACTAAGACACAATAAATAGAATAAATTTAAAGAGTTAATCTTAAAAATATAATCTTCTAAGGGCAACTTCTACTAAAATTTAAGAAACAGATACACTAAGTTGTATGAAGCAGATAGCATAAAAATATAAAATGCTTCTAACCAGCAAAACCCTATTACCAAAATTAACTAACTAATTAAACAAAAGGCCAAGTATCACAAACATAGGAGCAAAAATTCTAAGAAAATTTTTAAAAATTAATTTCTGCAAATGTGCTACAAGAATAATATACCATGGCCAAATGAGATTTATCTCATTAATTCAAAAATGATTCAACCTCAAAAAATTTACTAATATATTTCCCTACATAAAAGAAAAATGCTGAAAAGTAATTTTTAAAATTCAGTATACTGTGTATCTGAAATAAAATCATAGAATTATGTAATCTAGTAACAAAGGAAAGGTTCCAAATTCAATATTATTTTTATAGAAACCTGTAACAAACCTCACATTAAATGGTGAAATATTTGATCCATTACTTTTAAATGCAAGAACAAGACAGGAAACCACCCAACTTCCACTATTTGGCGGTTATTAACGAGTATTTGTGCTTTAGATACTAATCTCTTCCATAAAATAGGAACCTATTATGTTAATCCTTACAATAACAAATATATCTCTAAATATGTCCAAACGTTAGGGGCTTAAAATTAAAGCCACAGAGATTGTAGAAAACAGGCACATATTAAAATTTTCTACTATCCAATTCACCTGTAAATAGAGTAAAGGCTCAATGGTTGAAGTCAACCCACTACACATAAACTTCCATGAGGTTGTTTCCTCATTCTGTGTAATGAAAAAGAACTTAATTTATGTGTGGAACTAAACATATTTTTGCAAAATCTAAAGTCAGATTTATCCAGGTGTATATAGCACCAGGTTACCTAAAGCTGTGTAGACTGAGGAGGTATTATCAGGCAACTACTGTTACTCATCATTAATGCCAATAAAAAGAGAAGAAACAAATTCATCTTTGAGAGTCCCAACTATTAATCCAGCCTATCTCTAGACAGTGGCACCTTCAATGGAAGAATGACTGTGGCAAATGCTGAGAGAACTGCTGGAAAATTAGTAAGTGCTGCAAGAAAGCTTCCAGGGTCAAGTACTCAATCTGCACTGCTGGACACAACAGTAACCCATTTCCTGACCAAGCATTCAATATGGGGTCAATTCCTCCTCAAGCTCCATGATTACTAATTTTATAATGAAATATAGATCAAAAATAGAATTCCTGCCTTCACAAAATCAGAGCTCCTAGAGCTACATAACACTGTAGGCATCATTTACTCTAATACAAATATATAAAAATGAAAACTTCCCAGAAACACCGATTTGCCCAAGACCATACACTGAATTTCAATTAAATATTTTTCCTTAAAGTAAAGCCATCTAAGTAATCTGCTCCCTTTTAACATTCAGTATGCGAAAACAAAACTAGCAGCACAAATTTTGCTAGCACTCAGTACGACAAAACAAAACTAGCAACACAAATTAACAGTGTTTAAAGAAAAAATCCTAATCAAATAACAAGGGTTTATTTTATACATATGTATGGATTGCTAGAGGTGTCATAACAAAACACCACATACTTGGTGGCTTCAACAACAAAAATTTATTTTTTCACAGTTTTGGAAGCTAGAAGTCCAAGATCAAGGTTTTGGCAGGGTTTGTTTCTCCTGAGTCCTCTCTCCTTGGCTTGCAGATGGCCACCTTCTCATGTGTCCTCACATGGCCTTCCCTCTGGCTGACGGGATCCCTGGTGTCTCTACACTTCTTGCAACGACACCAGTCATATTATATTAGGGTCACACCCAATGACCAAAATTTAATTTAGTCACCTCTTTTAAAACCTTACCTTCAAATACAGTTACATTTTCAGGTACTGGGGGCTGGGACATCAACATAGGAATTTTAAGGGAACAGCATGCAGTCCATAACACACACACACTCTCTCTCTCTCTCTCTGCCCCCCACCATATATATATTTATGCAGATAGCATAAAATATAAATATATATATGTGTGTGTATATAGATATATGAAGGACAAAGATATTTCAAAAAATAATATAGAAAGGAATGGAGGGAGGAGAAGAAGGGGGGGAGGGTATAAGATATTTTTCAGGAATTTAACTCGGTTCCATGTAATTTAAACTATGATTACAATGATGAGCTCTTTAAGCATTATATTCCCTTAGGACCACCTATTTTTTTCTTCAAGAAATTTGTAAGATACAAACCATGTGTTGAGTTAAATCAAGTAAAATTTAATGGAAAATTACATTCAAAGTCGCCTGACTAGTCCTGTGTGGGTTATGTTCTCATGCATTTTTCATCACCAGGAAACAGCTTGTGAATGTCACACTTTACCATCACCCTCCTGAGCCTAAGTTTTAAATAGAAATTTAAAAACCTATATTAAACTTCAGTATAAAATGATCTTCAATGGGGAAAATATTGTGTTCACAGTTCCACTCTAAATTATTTAAAATCAGAATGAGAGGTCTGTGTGTTTGCTTTTGTGCTCCTTTAAGAATGAATCCAATCTAAGTTAAAAATGTAGCAGCGGAAAATTACCTTTTTATTCTTATTAGGAGATAAACTGCTAATGACTACTTAAAGTAAGTATAAGACACAGTCACCACTTGGCAAGAGAATAGGAAGCCAAAATTTTCTCTTTCTGGAAAGGCACAAATAATTTTCAAGAAATGATATATTCACTCTACATAGATAGCTTTGTATAAAAGAGTTAATGTAATTGTTTTTAAGACAGACCATATTAAACTTACTACTTGAAAAAACTGTACTGAAGAAATTAGAAAACAAAATTTTTTTAATGAAAATCATTCATTCACAAGAAAGATTTAGTAAAGGAAGATGCTAGTGGTACAAAGTAGTCTATCTAATTAACTGGATTTGGATGCATTAACTGCTGTGGTTGTATTCTATATTCTGTTAACACTACAATGGCAGAAAATTAATATTTTCCCATATTTTGTGGTAAAACAACCAACATTATTTGCCCTGTGAAACTGATAGATAGACATTGTGGAAATACTCTGTAACTTACAAATCAATCATGCTGACTCCATAGGAAGAATCAAAGGCATGTAATTCCTATCTAAAACTTTTCCTAGTCTACAAAAGAATAGGCCTATGGAATAGGATGCATCCAAGAGACAGTCTCCACTTTGACAGTTAGAGTCTTATAAAGTGAGTCTCCTATATTAAGTATGCAGAAATGGTCTGGTCTATAATTACTATATATATAAATAAGGAATCCAAATGCCAAATCTTTAAAGAGGTCAATGATAAAATTCTTCCTATCAAATGAATAAAAAAAGAATAATTCAGAAGGAGAGATTTTTATAATTAAAGTTGAGGCCTTTGTCTTTTTTTCCTTGCAACTTTATTAAATCATCACATTTAAATAAAGATGCTGGATCAAACCAAGGTGTAGTCAACCTTAAACATTATCTTTGGCTTTTTGATGTCAGATGTGTGGACGGATGAGAAACAGCTTTATGGGACAACTCTTCTCTGCTTATGACTTCCCTACTTAGAGTGTAGCCTTGAGATACCACTTTAGACACGTGGAAATACAAGGCTAATCAGCAATTTCTAACAGACACTAACTGCATAGAGATGTGAAATTTAATGAGATGATGTCAATACTTTTTTTAAAAAAAACGAATAAAAGTATAGAGAACCGTCAATTATCTGGGCCAGCGGAGGGGAACACTGACATGGATAATGAAACGTGTACACAATGTTCCAGCTGAACAATGTTTGCCACTCTGCCATAAAGGTGTTCTTAACCCTTGACAGCTCTAGTTCATTGTCTGTATAATAATAATAACAACAACTAGCTAATATCAAGTGATTACGTACCAGGCCTTAAGCTAATCATTTTACATGCATTACATAAACTTAATCTCTATAATACCACCATAAGGTTGGTTCTATTACTATCCCCATTTGAACATGAATAATTTACAGACTGAAAAAATAAAGTAACTCATCTAAAATCTTATAGTTACTGGCAGAACTGGAATTCAAACCAAGATGATCAGAATTGAAAATGATTTTCTTTGTTACTATTATACTGGTGGAATATTCCCACAGAGTCCTAACTCTCACCCACACGGAGGAAATATTAAACATGCTTTGGTCTGTCTTCTATTGAAACCCCACTCGCAAAAGCAAGCATGGGTGTCTGAACTGCATTTTTATAAACTTCATGAGTATACTTCAGTGTTCACTGTAATGATACCATGATATCCAGTAAGAATGTCCATAGCTTCATACTGACTTCACTGAAAATTGATTTTAACCCTCACACATAACTCCTTGCTTAAGATTGCTGAGTACCCCTTGAATTGAGGAAAACCATAATAGAGAATCACTTCTCCAGTACATTACACTGTAACTGTGAGAGTGGATATGAGGGTGAAAGAGGAAGGATTCAATCAGAACCACGTGGCCCCATTAAATAAGGATTTAAAGTCAAACCTGATTGGGCTAATTTTTATTTTGCCTTTGATCTCCAGAACAAGCTTTATCACCCAGCATTGACAGCCCTATTACAGCCACACTAAGGTAATGCATCATTGATAGGTAACTTGGTTATAAAATAGATCTAGGTGCTGCACAGAGGTATGGATCCAAACATCACACATGGTAACAACCTGTCAATGGGGCTTGGTTCTAATCTGGGAATTTTCCACTCCCCAGAAGAGGAAGTAATGCCAAGATGAGACATCCACCACACCCCAAGAACAAGTATCTAAAAACTGAAGTGAAACTCTCATTTGCAGGTTTGCACCCTCCTCCCACATCTCCCAGATTAGGCCTGCCTATCATGGGATATAGATTTTTATGGTGATGAAAAGAGGTAAATTTGGAGCAATTTGTGGAATATAGAGAGGACCTTAACCTAAATATGAGTTTCTGAAAATATGCCCTCTTTAAGATCAGCTTATGACAGCACAACTCAATGAAATCCCTTCTAAATTGGTCCAGCAAGACAGGAAATCTCCCGTAGTACTCCCAAGAATTGCAGCTACTGAGGAGCACAGCTGGGTTAGGGGAGGTGGCAGGAATAGGGGAGGGAAGGTTTGTCATATCAATGACAGTATTAAACACTACACAGGGACTAGTCCTAGGAAAAGTGGGCACTGAATATATGTCTGAAACAAATTTAAAAACCCTGTCAAACACCCTCTTAAAATATACCACTATAAATAAAATCACATTCTTTATATTTTGCGTGAATTTTAAAGTGCCACTATCTGAAGAAAAAAGAACAATCAGCCAGTTACATTAGCATGATGGCCACTGAGGTCAAGGCATTCTTGGTTCCTTGATTTCCGTCAAGGCTTCTAATATATAATGGCCTGTATGTGAAGAGCATATAGATGTATACAGTTGGGAAGGCACGGTATTTTAAAATAGTTTCTAACACAGTATTTCCAAAAAACAATGCTTTCCTCATTAAAACAGTAGCTGCAATGCCATACTTTTATCATGTTCTCCTTCCTTTTCAGCTCTACTCTTGGAGCTTATAAAAGATAACTTTTTTTAAAAAAAATGATAAAAGTATGACATAAATCATGGTGACCCTTAAGGAAAGAGGGTCTTCCTTTGATGCTTATCAGCCATTGTTACATCCTCTAAGCACTGTAAAAAAGTAACACCCGTGTCTATAAGGCTCCCTTGCTTTCCCATGCTTCCCATGGGTATTAACTGATCAATCCTTTACACTGCTGCAGGGGATGGAAAATGGCGTTATGCAGAAAGTGTTACTGTCTCCATTTTCTGCCCAATTCAGAATCCAGTGGAAATTAACCTTTCCACCAAAACAAACAAACAAACAAAAAAACATAATAAAGTGCCCCTTCTTATCACAACAGGGCAGAGAACAAATAGGCAGCAGACAGGATTTGCTGGCAAGATGGCCAAATAGGAACAGCTCCCATCTGCAGCTCCCAGCGAGATTGACACAGAAGGCAAGTGATTTCGGCATTTCCAACTTAGGTACCCGGTTCATCTCACTGGGACTGGTTGGACAGGTGGTGCAGCCCACAGAGGGCTAGCCAAACCCGGGTTAGGAAATCCCTCACCCAGGAAGCGCAATGGGTCGAGGGATTTCCCTCCCCCAGCCAAGGGAAGCCATGAGAGATTGTACCAGGAGGACGGTGCACTCTGGCCCAGATACTGTTATTCTACCATGGTGTTCACAACCAAAAGACCAGGAGATTCCCTCCAGTGCCTAGGCCACCAGGGCCATGGGTTTCAAGCACAAAACAAAACTGGGCAGCCATTTGGGCAGACACCGAGCTAGCTGCAGCAGTTTATTTTTCATACCCCAGTGGCACCTGGAATCCCAGGGAGACAGAACCGTTCACTCCCTTGGAAAGGGGGCTGAAGCCAGGGATCCAAGTGGTCTGGCTGAGCAGGTCTCACTTCCATGGTGCCCAGCAAGCTAAGATCCACTGGCTTGAAATTCTCGTTGCCAGCTTAGCAGTCTAAAGTCGACCTGGGAAGCTTAAGCTAGGTGGGGGGAGGGGCATCACCTTTGCTGAGGCTTGAGTAGGTGGTTTTACGCTCACAGTGTCAACAAAGCTGCCGGGAAGGTTGAAATGGGCAGAGCCCATTGCAGTTCAGTAAGCCCAGGCCGAAGGCCACTGTGGCCAGACTCCTCTAGATTCCTCCTCTCTGGGCAGGACATCTCTGAAAGAAAGGCAGCTGCCCCAAGTCAGGGACTTAGAGATAAAACCCCCATCTCCCTGGGACAGAGCAACCAAGGAATGGTGTGGCAGTGGGCACAGCTTCAGCAGACTTAAACATCCCTGCCTGACAGCTCTAAAGAGAGCAGTGGATCTCCCAGCATGGTGTTCAAGCTCTGATAAGGGACAGACTGCCTCCTCAAGTGGGTCCCTGAACCCCATGTAATCCTAACTAGGAGACACCTCTCAGTGGGGGCCAACAGACACTCATACAGGATAACTGTGGCTGGCATCTGGTGGGTGCCCTTCTGAGATGAAGCTTCCAGAGGAAGGAACAGGCAGCAATCTTTGCTGTTGTGCAGCCTCGGCTGGTGATACCCAGCAAACAGGGTCTAGATTGGACCTCCAGCAAACTCCATCAGACCTGAAGCAGAGGCATCTGACTGTTAGAAGGAAAACTAACAAAGAGAAAGGAATAGCATCAACATCAACAAAAAGGATGTCCACTCAGATACCCCACCCAAAGGTCACCAACATCAAAGACCAACAGTAGATAAATCCACGAAGATGGGGAGAAACCAGCACAAAAAAAGCTTAAAATTACAAAAACCAGAACACCTCTTCTCCTCCAAAGGATCACAACTCCTCGCCAGCAAGGGAACAAAACCAGATGGAGAATGAGTCTGACGAACTGACAGAAGTAGGCTTCAGAAAGTGGGTAATAACAAACTTCTCTGAGCTAAAGGAGCATGTTCTAACCCAATGCAATGAAGCTAAAAACCTTGAAAAAAGGTTAGACGAATTGCTAACTAGAATAACCAGTTTAGAGAAGAATATAAATGACCTGATGGAGCTGAAAAACACCGCACGAGAACTTCGTGAAGCATACACAATTATCAAGAGTTCAATCAATCAAGGGAAGAAAGGCTATCAGAGATTAAAGATCAACTCAATGAAAAAAAGCAAGAAGATAAGACTGGAGAAAAAAGAGTGAAAAGAAACAAACAAAGCCTCCAAGAAATACGGGACTATGAGAAAAGACAAAAATCTACATTTGATTGTTGTACCTGAAAGTGACAGGGAGAATGGAACCAAGTTGGAAAACACTCTTCAGGATATCATCCAGGAGATCTTCCCCAGCCTAGCAAGGCAGGACAACATTCAAATTCAGGAAATACAGAGAACACCACAAAGATACTCCTCAAGAAGAGCAACCCCAAGACACATAATCATTAGATTCACCAAGGTTGAAATGAAAGAAAAAATGTAAGGGCAGCCAGAGAGAAGGGTTGAGTTACCCACAAAGGGAAGCCCATCAGACTAACAGCAGATCTCTCAGCAGAAACCCTACAAGCCAGAAGAGAGGGGACACCAATATTCAACATTCTTAAAGGAAAGTATTTTACACAGAATTTCATATCCAGCCAAACTAAGCTTCATAAGGGAAGGAGAAATAAAATTCTTTACAGACAAGCAAATGCTGAGAGACACTGTCGCCACCAGGCCTGCCTTACAAGAGCTCCTGAAGGAAGCACTAAACATGGAAAGGAACAAGCAGGACCAGCCACTGCAAAAACATACCAAATTGTAAAGACCATCAACACTATGAAGAAACTGCATCAACTAACGGGCAAAATAACCAGCTAGCATCATAATGACAGGACGGAATTCACACCTAACAATATTAACCTTAAATATAAACAGGCCAAATGTCCCAATTAAAAGACACAGACTGGCAAACTGGATAAAGAGTCAAGACCCATCAGTGTGCTGTATTAAGGAGATCCATCTCACATGCAAAGACACACATACACTCAAAATAAAGGGATGGAAGAATATTTACCAACCAAACAGAAAGCAAGAAAAGCAAGGGTTGCAATCAATAAAACAGACTTTAAACCAGCAAAGATAAAAAGAGACAAAGAAGGACACCACTAATGGTAAAGGGATCAATGCAACAAGAAGAGTTAACTATCCTAAACATATATGCACCCAATACAGGAGCACATTGACTCATAAAGCGAGTTCTTAGAGACCTACAAAGACTTAGACTCCCAAATAATAATAGTTGGAAACTTTAACACCCCACTGTCAATATTAGACAGATCAATTAGACAGAAAATTAACAAAAATATCAAGGACTTGAACTCAGCTCTGGACCAACCAGAACTAATAGACATCTACAGAACTCTCTCCACCTCAAATCAACAGAGTATACATTCTTCTCAGCACCACATCACACTTACACATAACTGGAAGTAAAACACTCCTCAGCAAACACAAAAGAATGGAAATCATAACAGTCTCTCAGACCACAGTGAAATCAAATTAGAACGCAGGATTAAGACACTCACTCAAAACCACATAAGTACATGGAAATGGAACAACCTGCTCCTCAAAGACTACTGGGTAAATAAGGAAATTAAGGCAGAAATAAAGATGTTCTTTGAAACCAATGAAAACAAAGACACAACATACCAGAATCTCTGGGACACATTTAAAGCAGTGTGTAGAGGGAAATTTAGAGCACTAAATGCCCACAAGAGAAAGCAGGAAAGATCTAAAATTGACACCCTAACATCACGATTAAAAGCACTAGAGAAGCAAGAGCAAACAAATTCAAAATCTAGCAGAAGACAAGAAATAACTAAGATGAGAGCAGAACTGAAGGAGATAGAGACAGGAAAAACTCTTCAAAACATCAATGAATCCAGGAGCTGGTTTTTTGAAAGATCAACAAAATAGATAGGCCACTAGTCAGATTAATAAAGAAGAAAAGAGAGAAGAATCAAATAGATGCAATAAGAAATTATTAAGGGGATGTCACCACCAATCCCACAGAAATACAAACTACCATTAGAGAATACTATAAATACCTCTACACAAATAAACTAAAGAATCTAGAAGAAATGGATAAATTCCTGGACACATACACTCTCCTAAAACTAAACTAGGAAGAAGTCGAATCCCTGAATAGATCAATAAGTTCTGAAATTGAAGCAATAATTAATAGCCTACCAACCAAAAAAAGTCCAGGACCAGAAGGATTCACAGCCAAATTCTACCAGAGGTACAAAGGGGAGCTGGTACCATTCCTTCTGAAACAATTCCAAACAATAGAAAAAGGGAGAGTCCTCCCTAATTCATTTTATGAGGCCAGCATCATCCTGATACCAAAACCTGGCAGAGACACAACAAAAAAAGAAAATTTCAGGCCAATATCCCTGATGAACATTGATTCAAAAATCCTCAATAAAATACTGGCAAACCAAATCCAGCAGCACATCAAAAAGCTTATCCACCACAATCAAGTCGGCTTCATCCCTGGAATGCAAGGCTAGTTCAACTTCTGGAAATCAATAAATGTAATCCATCACATAAACAGAACCAAGGACAAAAACCACATGATTATCTCAAAAGATGCAGAAAAGACCTTCGACAAAATTCAACAGCCTTTCATGCTAAAAAGTCTCAAGAAACTAGGTATTGATGGGACGTATCTCAAAATAATAAGAGCTATTTATGACAAACCCACAACCAATATCATACTGAATAAGCAAAAACTGGAAGCATTCCCTTTGAAAACCAGCATAAGACAAGGATGCCCTCTCTCACCACTCCTATTCAAAATAGTAATTGGAAGTTCTGGCCAGGGCAATCAGGCAAGACAAAGAAATAAGGGATATTCAATTAGGAAAAGAGGAAGTCAAATTGTCTCTGTTTGCAGATGACATGATTGTATATTTAGAAAACACCATCATCTCCACCCAAAATCTCCTTACGCTGATATGCAACTTCAGCAAAGTCTCAGGATACAAAATCAATGTGCAAAAATCACAAGCATTCCTATACACCAGTAACAGACAAACAGAAAGCCAAATCATGAGTGAATTCCCATTCACAATTGCTACTAAGAGAATAAAATACCTAGGAATACAACTTACAAGGGATATGAAGGACCTCTTCAAGGAGAACTACAAACCACTGCTGAACGAAGTAAGAGGACAAACAAATGGAAAAACATTCCATGGTCATGGATACGAAGAATCAATATTGTGAAAATGGCCATACTGCCTAAAGTAATTTATAGATTCAATGCTATCCCCATCAAGCTACCACTGACTTTCTTCACAGAACTGGAAAAAACTACTTTAAAGTTCATATGGAGCCTGCATAGCCAAGACAATCCTAAGCAGAAAGAACAAAGCTGGAGGCATCACACTACCTGACTTCAGACTATACTACAAGGCTACAGTAACCAAAACAGCATGGTACTGATACCAAAACAGATATATAGACCAATGAACAGAACAGAGACCTGAGAAATAACACCACACATCTACAACCATCTGATCTCTGACAAACCTGACAAAAACAAGAAATGGGAAAAGGTTTCCCTATTTAATAAGTGGTGTTGGGAAAACTGGCTAGCCATATGCAGAAAGCTGAAACTGGATCCTTTCCTTATACCTGATACAAAGTTAACTCAAGATGGCTTATAGACTTAAACATAAGACCTAAAACCATAAAAACCCTAGAGGAAAACCTAGGCAATACCATTCAGGATATAAGCATGGGCAAACACTTCATGACTAAAACACCAAAAGCAACGGCAACAAAAGCCAAAATTGACAAATGGGATCTAATTAAACTAAAGAGCTTCTGCACAGGAAAAGAAATTATCATCAGAGCGAACAGGCAACCTCCAGAATGGGAGAAAATTTTTATAATCTATCCATCTGACAAAGGGCTAATATCCAGAATCTATGAAGAACTTAAACAAATTTACAAGAGAAAAAAAACAAACATCAAAAATAGGCAAAGGATATGAACAGACAATTCTCAAAAGACGACATTATGTAGCCAACAAACATATGAAAAAAAGCTCATCATCACTGGTCATTAGATAAATGCAAATCAAAACCACAATGAGATATCATCTCATGCCAGTTAGAATGGCGATCATTAAAACATCAAGAAACAACAGATGCTGGAAAGGCTGTGGAGAAATAGGTACACTTTTACACTGTTGGTGGGGGTGTAAATTAGTTCAACCATTGTGGAAGACAGTGTGGCGATTCCTCAAGGATCTAGAACTAGAAACACCATTCGACCCAGCAATCCCATTACTGGGTATACACCCAAAGGATTGTAAATCATTCTGCTATAAAGACACATGCACACATATGTTTACTGTGGCACTGTTCACAATAGCAAAGATTTGGAACCAACCCAAATGCCCATCAATGATAGACTGAATTAAGAAAATGTGGCACATATACACCATGGAATACCATGCAGCCACAAAAAGGACGAGTTCATGTCCTTTGCAAGGACATGGATGAAGCTGGAAACCATCATTCTCAGCAAACTAACAGAAGAACAGAAAACCAAACACGACATGTTCTCACTCATAAGTGGGAGTTGAACAATGAGAACACATGGACACGGGGAGGGGAATATCACACACCAGGGCCTGTCTGGATGTAGGGGACTAGAGGAGGGATGGCATTAGGAGAAATACCTAATGTAGATGACAGGTTGATGGGTGCAGCAGTCCACCATGGCACGTGTATACCTATGTAACAAACCTACACATTCTGCACATGCACCCCAGAACTCAAAGTATAATTTAAAAAAAAGAAAAAAAATGTTTTAAAAGGGTAGCAAATAGAAAGGACTCAGGAAAAACATAGGATATTATAGTATCCTGCTAAAAGAGAAAACGAAGCCATTTCCAGTTTGATAAGGTAAAAGACACTTTTCCAGGGCACATTGAATTGAAGCAAAAATTCCTAAAATAAAAAGAAAGCAATGCAGTTCCCACACAAAGTAATATAAATGCCCTAATATATATTTTAAAAAGTTATCCCAGGGTGAACCAGGAAAGGGTAAGCCCAAGAGGATCTAAAGAAATTTAAAAATACAATAGAGAAACAGTGAAAATTTCCAGAAAGCTTGATGACTTGAACACATGTATTTATCTCTCCCCCTTACAAATCCATACTAAAACAATAGGAAAATTAAAACCCATAAGGGCAATCAAAATTAGTATAGAAAACACTAGAGACAAGACAGAAATAAAAATGTAAAGACAGGACACAAATAGTTGAGAGGTCACATTGCCTAGGATGAGTGAAAACAAACAAACAAACAAACAAAAAACCTTGATACCTACATGATCCAAGGCTTAAGCCAGTAAGAAATAAGTCAATTCATACTTCAGAGTCCCCAAAATACTCACAAACTGGAGCTGAAGTTCAAATTGGGGCTACAAATGATATGATTAGTTGGAGTGAATTTAAGCTGGAGGTCTTTGCCCCTAGTCTCCCTCGGCCAGCCCTCTATCCCTTCCTAGTCCCGCCAGAGTTGTATTCCCTGAAGAGGTTGAATCAGAGAATTCAGCTGGGGCTTGGATACCAGGCAGAGTGGATATCAGATTGAAGAATCATACTGAATGAAAAAAAAAATCATGAGAAAGTCTGCATAGAGAACTGAAAGGTCCTCAGTCCCTTCTTGATCATCTCAGAATAGTGACAGCTAGGTTTATATGTCCTAAAAAAAATAAATTAGGAAAGTCCATTTTGGGAGAAACACCCAGTAACGAAAACAAGATCAAGAGATAGTAACATTTGAGAGTACTTAAATAAGACGACTAGGTTTTCACCAATAGTTCCTATGCTGAAGGCCACCAACTGACCAGCCACCCAGGCACAAAGCTTCCAATCAGCTTCTGAGTACATTACTCATAACATAAACTGAGAGCCAACAGTTTCTCTCCAAGAGGCATGACATAGACCCACCAAAAATCTCAACAGGTAAGGCAGAGACCAAAACAAATAAACAGAAACAAGAAACTCAAAGGAAATCCAGAAACAATTCAGAGAATATATAAAAGGAAAGAAAATTTCCCAAGCTACATTTTGTATCCTCAGAAACATATGAAGTGATATGTTATTCGTTGAAATAAAACAGGATAATTTTTAAAAGAGCATTCAAAGAATAAGAAAGAGTTTGTGGAAATAAATGTTAGTATAATTAAAAATGTAATTAAAGGGTTAAAAATTAAAGTTAAAAAAACCAAGAAGGTAGGAAAAAAAGATTTAAAATAACAGGGAAAAGGCAAGGTAACTAGAAGATCAATCCAATAATGCCAACATCCATCTAATAAAACGTTCTTTTAAAAAAGAGAGAAGATTAAAAAAATTAAACATATAAGAAAACTTGTTGAAACTGAAAGAAATTAACTTGAAAACTGAAAACACCCATTGAACACCAAGAAAAAGGATGACACCAGGGATAAAAAGAAAGTCCTAGAAAGTTCCACAAAGAAAAAAGCAGATAAAGAATGAATTGGGAAATCAGAATAGTCTAGGGATGTCAGTGCAATCTAGGCACCTAGAAAACAATAAAATAAGGTATTCAAAAGTCTAAGAAAAAATTATTTTCTAAACTAGAATCATATACTTGACCAGATTATTAACGAAGTAATCAATGACAGATAAAAACATAGTCATATGGCAAATCCCCCATCACCCTTTCTCAAGAAGCTACTGGAGGATATACTTTAAAACAATGAAATAAACCAAGAACAAGTAAGACATGTAACCCAGAGAATGGGTATCTAACATTAAAAAAGGAGGAAAAAATTCTCAGAAGAGGAAGCCTTATGACTATAGGATTAGAGATTAACCAATCTATATTAAATTATGACTATAAAGAACTGCCAGGACAATCTCAGTGGGGGAGAAAAACTGATAGATTATCTGATTTGTTTTGGAGGCATTTTACAGTTTTGGCAAATAGTTGCAGGCCTCAAATTGTGTTTAAAATTATGCTAATTTGAACAAAGGAAAAGCAGACAATGACAACTAAGAAAATCAAAAAGTTGTGTAAGGAAGGAAATTTACTCATAGCACACTTGTGGTTTCTCTATGACCAAAATTTATATTATCATACAACTGTAAATAATGTATATTAATTTAAGCCAAAAAAATAGGAAAAAATGTATTTGAGAATAGAAACATAACAGAGAACATTCTCTCTTGGTGTGTTCCTTTCTAACTTGTAAATCACTAGTTATATCTAAAGTCTGTTTCCCTCTAACACTTCTTTCTGGACATTCTCTTTCCTTTGGTCCTATTGAATCTACCCTACACAGATTTCTACTCCAGCATTTTCCATTCAGTACAGGGCTTTGTCCCGGAAAAGAACTTCAATTTGTCATTTTAGGGAAGTCACATGAGCAAGACTGGTGGACTACCCCCACAAAAAGATTGGATTAACACAAGTGAACAAATTTTGACATTTATTCTGCAATGAAATTCTTTGTGAATTTGCTAATTTCAAAACTATCCTTACTGCCTACACAGTAAAGTTCAATAACCTCTCCAAGGGTTTGAAATACAAAAGACATTTAATTATAAATTCCTCTAACTAGAAACAATTAAGGGGGAAAAATGATTTTTCCAAAAATAAGTTGAATCATTTCATTCATTTGCTTGCTCAGTGCTTATAAATAAGGAGTCCATATATAGTTTGCTCTCTCTCTTCCAAAACATTCAACCACCCTGGGAGAGAATGCATAATAAGGCACTGATAAAGTTTCATGCTGTCTTCCAGCACAGCATGCTATTATTGTAAGAGGGCTATTCCTTCTGTTTACCCAGTGATAAACAAAAAGATTGCACTTACCGAGCTGGGGCTGGAGTGCCGCCTAACTTTAGGTGACTCTTTGCCAGTGGAGGAGGTCTTAAAGTTAATGCAAGCATTGTTCTCAGAATGCACCCTCTTTACTTGATTAGCTGGTTTCTCAAATGGGTCAAAAGTGCTCTGTGTCCTCTGAACTCTGACTTTTTTATCCTCAGGAATTGTGTCCAGGGGTTTGATCACTGAGTCCATTCCCTGGCAGTTCCGTGTAGACATCTTTGTGACACATATCTGAGAAAAGAAGAAATTAAATTCAGAACTCTTCACTGCAACTTTAATATCACTAAACATGGCAATATATTACTCTAGAAAGCATGCCAATTTCAGTTTCAGGAAATACCCAAAAAGCCCACATTCTAAAAGCTGCATCAGCATAAATTACAGTACAAAAAATTCCTCACAATCATTCTGTTTATACTCACTTAGAGCTTACACTAAAAAATCTACCTCTAAAATGAGAAACTTAAGGCCCAGGCTGCTAGTAGTACCCTAAGATGATTCTTGAACTCTGTCACATGTTTTACCATCTGACTGGAAGTGGTTTATTTCTGAATCATTAAGAGGTTGGGTAACTGGCCTTAATTTAAAAAATAGGCAAATCAGATGCACACTAACTGATGGGTCATCGTATAAGCAGCTAACCTAGGCTAGAGAAGGAGAGCGCATTATGTTGTTTAAAAGTTTTAGGCATGAATATGTATACTTAAAATCTGTCCCCATCTTGATTTCATCTCCCAATTGGAATGAATGGAGCTAATGGTTAGAGATATTAAAGAACTGAGGACAACGGCGGGGGTTTTCTTTATTTCAAAGCTAATGGATTAAAAGAAATAACATGGTAAAAGAAAAACACTGAAAAGCATTCATTTCAAAATTTGGTTTACATTACTCCACTAGACCTCCACTTCCTTCCCTTCTTCTTCCTTCTTTACCCATTCTCTTCCTGCCTAGCCTGCCCTACCCTCTCATTTTATTTTAGTCTCTGTGACTTTTGCTCCTTGCTTTTTACTTTATGTTCTAAGCCTGCCATTCTCCCTATACTCTGGAGACTTTGTTGTCCTTATTAGATAATTTGATGGCCTCTGGCTTGTCTGTAAAGCCAGCTAATTTAATTGTTCTCTCTAAAGAAAATATAATTCTAAATAAAATTGTTTATAGAATGTTTTTCTTCTTATAAAAAGTGCCCACATCCCTATGTGCTATCAAAAGCAGAAAAACAGAAGATATTTATGAAAAGCCCACATTGTTAAGGTAAAAATATAAAGTTTTTGAACACATACTTTGGATCCGTGGTTGGTTGAGTATGTGAATACAGAACCCACAGATACACAGAGCTAATATGTAAAGAATGATTGTATGTGGGGGATAAATGCAGCTATGTATATGGATAGAAGTAGACAGATACAGATATAAATACAGACACAGATGCATAGATATAGATATCTGTCAGTGCATGAGCATAATGAAAAGTATATAGGAAAACACACCAAACTATTAACATCAGATATCTCCAGACATGTGGAATTGAATGGGTAAGATTAGCAATTTTTTGTACACTCGTGTGAATTTTATAATAAATATGCCAACATACATAATGTTTTTAAAACCACTAAAGTAGAAAAGTATGTAACTAAAATAAACCATTTCAAGTTTTTGAAACAAAAGTTTTTAATTTTTAAACATCAACCCTAAAAGTATGTCTCAACTACTAAGCACAGGCTGAATTCTAACTAAGTCAAATGAGAAGAATATTATCATGCTTTTTAGCATACGAGAAAACAGCTGAAGATATTTTTAAAAGACTCAAGGCAGAGTCCTCTAGTCATGATTAAAAAGTAAAAAATTATTACAAGTATGTTGGAGCATGCGATATTTTTAAGGATTTTTGTGCTCTTCTTAAGGATGTGAAGGCAGTAGAAAAGAAACCACCCACGACACTAAGGCAATTAAATCATAAATACATGGGCCTGAGAAGTCAATGAACTGCAAACACAGAAAATTTGAAAGAAAAAAAAAGATGTAAGGGCACATTGAAATCAAATTACCTAAAACAGAGAGAGAAAGTAAAAGATAAGAATGACAGAAAATAGTTCATGACTAAATTAATACAGAAAGGCAATTAGAAAGCATCTCGGACTAAATAAAAATGGTAACACAAAACATGAAAATGGTGAGATTCAGCTAAAGTAGTACGTTAGCTGTAGGAAAATTTGTAATACTAAATGACTAGAGAAAAGAAGAAAGGTCTCAAAGCAATGACCTCAGCGTCCACCTAAAAACACACACAAAAAAAAAAAAAAAAAGAAGGAAAGAAAAAAAGCAAATAAAAAACAAAATAAGACTGAAATAATAAATAAGAAAGTGGATATAAATAAAATAGAAAACAGAAAACAATAAAGAAAAATCAATAAAACCAAAAGCTGGTTTTCAGAAAATTTTTTTTTTTTTTAATGCTGAACATTTAGCCATACAGATCAGGGGGAAGAAAAAGTAGAAAATATACATTGCCAATATTACTATCAGGAATGAGAGCGGTGACATCACTACAGATTTTCTACAAATATTATAAACAACATTATGCCAATAAATTCTGCAAGTTAGATGAAACCAATTCTTTGAAAGACAAAAACTAATCAAAGATCACTCAGTAAAAAAAATAGATAACCTGAATAGGCCTGTGTCTATGACAGGAATTGAATCTGTGGTCAAAAACATTACCACAAAGATAACGCCAGGGCCAGATGGCACCACTGGTGAAGTTAAACCAAACATTAATGGAAGAAATAACATCAATTGTACGGAAACCCTTTCAAAATATAGATGAGGAGGATATATTTCCCAATTCATTTTATAAGGCCAGTGTCATTCCAAGATCAAAAATCGCACAAAAACATTGTAAGGAAATTATAGATCAATCTCTCTCACGAACACAGATGCGAAAAATTACTGGTACATCTTCAACAAATTGAATGCAATAATATATAAAAAAGATAGTAAACCATGACAATGTCACACTAATCCCACGAATGCAAGGTTGGCTTAACATTCACAAATGTGTAATTCACCAGTTTAACATACAGTGGTAGGTAGTCTCTAACATGGCTCCCAGTAACACCCACTTCTAAGTATTCACACTTTTATGTAATCCCCAGCTCTTCAGTGTGGGCTGCATTTGTTGACTTGTATCCCATAAATATAATATGGCAAAAATCATAGGATACCACTTCTCAGAAAACATTATAAGAAAAATGTTTCTTCTATGTTGGTGCTCTCTCTCTGCCTTGAGTTTCCCCTCTTAGATCACTAGACCTCGGGAAAGTCGACTGCCATGCCATGAGGCAGCCCTGTGGAGAGACACATGTGCAGAAACACTAGGGCCTGCAAACAACCTTGTGAGTCAAGTTTCAGGGCCAACCACAGTTCCAGCTTCCTGCTTGACTGGAATCTCCTAAGAGACCCTGAGCCAGCTAAGGAGCATCTGCAGGAGACCCATAGGAACTAAGATTTTTAAAAAAATGTTTGTTGTTTTAAGATGTTAAGTTATGGGATAATTTGTTATGAAGCAACAGATAACTAATGCACAGTATTTTAAAACTCATATGATCATCTCAATAGACTCAGAAAAGGCATTTGATAAATTCAGCATCCATTCATGATAAAAACTCTCAACCAACTAAAAACAGAGTAAAACTTCCTCAACCTGATAGAGAGCATCTACCAAAACATTACATGTAACATCATACTTAATGGTGAGAAACTAAATGCTTTTCACGTAAAAACAGGAACAATTCAAGAACATCCACTTTCATCACTTTGATTTAATATTGTATTTTAAGTTCTAGAAAATACAATAAAGCAAAAAAGTCATTTGTTGGCTTCAGGAAAGAGAGGAACTCCAATTAGAAATTTTGATGGCTCTCTGAGCCTATACAATTTAAGCAAGAGAAACTGTTATGAAATCTACCACAAGTACAGCTTTCTCTCCATCTTCATGCCTTAATGGCCTTACAATATATTTTGAGTCAGGTAGCCTCTCATTTAATGGATCTGACTATGGCACAGTTGATAATTATAAAAATCAGTGAAAACTATGCACCTGTAGAAAACCAACGTCTCTATTCTACCATTAAGACAGAAGAGTGGCAGCCTTTTCCTACTTTTTGAGAAAAAAAAATTAACAAAGTTCTCAACTTAAAATATTTCCCATAAATATTCTTAAACATTTCATGTTTACTATTTTTGCTAACTACTAGCAAATGACAAAATGAAAGTAGAAAACAATCAGCTTGGCTGGGCATGGTGATGCACACCTGTAGTCCCAGCCTTTGGGAAGCTGCGGCAGGTGGATCATTTGAGCTCAGGAGTTCGAGACCAACCTGAGCAACATGCAAAAACCCTGTCTCTACAAAACAAATACAAAAATTAGCCAGGTGTGGTAGTGCACACCTGCAGTCCCACCTACTCAGGAGGCTGAGTTGGACAGATCTCTTGAGCCAGGAAGGGCAAAGCTGCAGTGAGCTGCAGAGTCCGTGCCACTATACTCCATGTACTCCAGCCTGGGCAACATAGTGAGACCCTGTCTCAAAAAGGGAAAAGGGAAAGGAGTGGTGGGGAGGGAAAGAGAAAGAAAAAGAGGAAAGGGGAAAGGGGGAAGAGGGGTAAGAGGGGAGAAGGGGGAAGAGGGGCAAGAGGGGAGAAGGGGGAAGAGGAATAAGAGGGGAGAAAGGGGAAGAGGGATAAGAGGGAAGAAGGGGGAAGAGGGGTAAGAGGGGAGAAGAAGGGAGGGGAGGAGAGTTCTTAGAATAAAATTATTTAAGTATCCAGGGTGCATGAAGAGAAAAGCGAGTAGTCTGGGTCTTAGCAATGAAAGAGGGTTCCTAAAGACAGAGTATACACTGGTGCTACTCCCCCGCGTATGTCTTCAGTTGAATGCTTATATTAACTTGTCAGCAATCTGAATAAATGCTTCCTACCCCAAATAGAATCTTTCTGCCCATAGCAAAATGCTTATGGTCAGTGCAGTAAAAGGTCTTAGTAAAAGATAAAACCTCATATATTAAAAAACTCAGAGACAGAAGTATGGAATGTCAAATCGGAAAAAATCACTGAGAACCCAAACCTCAAAAACATAGATTCTTCCAACCACCAAACAGTAGCCCTTTTATCCACTACTAACTTTCATGTGCACCCCTAGTGCCCAGATTTTGGCCTACATTCCAATTCTCCAGTAAGGAAAGGAAGAACTCTTTGGAAAGTAACAGATTCCAGTTCACGGTGCAGGAAGTGTGAAAGAGCCAGGAAACATCCAGCTGTTACCAGAAAACTAGCACCCTTTCAAAAATGTCAGGGATCATGCTAGAAGGACAAAGGAATCTGCCGAAAGGGGTTCCCACTGACCAAACTGATTATTTGAGCATCAAAAGGAAAAATAAAAGTATGGTTAAATAGAACAAGCTGAGCTGTTGAAAGACCATGAGTTCATTATGATTTCAAAAGAAAAAAGTTACTATAAAGGCCAAATGGCAGCTATAATATAAAAGAATGAATATAACACGATATGGTTGATTTTAAGATACAGAACTCTGAGTAAGCCAAGAAGTGCTAGAAAAAAAAGTAGCAAGGAACTGTATCAAGGGCAGGAATGAATGATCAGGGCCTGTGGGGAGGGTCCAAGTAGCATGAGTGTAGAAAGAAAAGCAAGACAGCATGTTCCAATGACAGCAGACCAGGTGGGTGGATGTAATGCAACAGGCTAAAGGGCAGATGATGTTTCCTAAGCAACGTATTACAAAGTACACATCTGGTGGAGAGAAACAAGATTAAAAAGAAAACCTATGTGAACCAGTGTGGAAAGCATTTTTTTAAGTAAGTTAAATTTTAATAACACATATGAAATTTAACCCTTAAAAAGAAAACTCAGCTTGACTGCCAACCCGTGACTCAGATGTGAATCTCTGACTTGAAAAAAGCATCCAGGACCCCAACAGTCAACAACTCAGATCCTGTAACCATGGCTGTTCTGAGAAGGGATTCTTTTACTTGTGGCCCTGTAAAGATTACACAATCCCAAAAAGACACAAAAAATATTATTACTGAACCCCCTGGAAGAAATCTAAATAAGTGGATCTATAACCCCAGAAAGCTATAAAAAAAGAACAGAGAAATAATAGTAAGATTACTTAAAACTACACTGTTAAGTATAGTAATATATTAATAATTTGTAATAATTACATTTAGGTATGTCTTCTTTGTTTAAAAGTATCTAGAATATGGCAAAATAATCAGTTACACTAAATTAGTATATGACATTAAGGGAATTTAATTAGGTCAGTAATCAATGCTTAAATGGAGACAAATTGGTTTTCAAAATTACATTTCTTAGCTACACATATTCTTAAAGATGTGGGTACTTGGCCAAATACAAAGGCCATGAGCTGTGAACATTCTGGACACAGGAGACCCTCGGACATTCTACGCACTGTCCATCAGCTTCACTGTCCTTCACCCATGCTTTTAGTGTCCTCAGCCTGAAAACCTTCCTCCTACCAAGCCATGACTTGTCTCCAAAATTGCCTTTGCCTAAATGCACTTGTTGATTAAATCCCACCCACTCAGACCAATCCTTTATTAATAATTCACTTCAGCAAATTTAGTCTGCTCCAATATTTTTGCATACCTTGGACTGTAATTATTCTTTTTGTGATACTTTAATGTCAACAACCTAATTATCTCTTCCACAGGGCAAGGACTATGTCTTATATTCATTTTATAGCCCCCTAAAGTACCTTTCCCTTAAAATCTCCTCTTGAAGAGTACAGTAAAGATTTATTCATTAACTCGTGGAAAATAAGGAACTTCCACAGGTTAAAAGTGGTTTTCACAAATCATGGGGCCAGAAGAAAACATCTTTGGCACCTCTGCCCAAGGCAAATTCCAGTAGACAGCTATGCTATCAGTATCGTGTGAAAACAAGACATTCAAATATCAATGAGAACTAAGAATAGTTTTCTCCATGACTGTACTTTTTCATACTACTTGTTCCATTTAGAAACGGAAGTAACAAAAAATCACATAAGCAGGGATGTCTCCTGGTATTCGAAAACAGATAAAAGGAAGAAATCATCACAAATACCAAAATAAACTTCTTTTTTTCCAGTAAATTAAATAGAAGCTAGAATTTCAAACTTGCTTTGAGATGCACCCATACATATGGATATTCATCTGAAGTGATTAATTTGGTCTACTCATTATTAACAGGAACTTGTTCATTTGCTGGCAAACTCAAAACTGAGTAGAAATTCAAACCGTGTATGAGGCTCCAAAAGTCACAGTTTGACCTACGATTTTAGCTTAGAGCTATGTAAGATCCAGACAACTGTCTACTGAACTCACAGCAGTGGATTTGAAAGCGCACAACTTAATTCAGTTAAGCTTGGCATTCATTTCAAGTGAATTCATTCGGGCTGAAAATTGTCCCTTTGAATCACCCTTTTTCTGGTGATAAGCATTTTACTGGGTTCAGAGTGTGATCTTCTCCACTGCTCTACTCCACACTCTTAGTTGAAGGCAGACACTGGAAAAGAATCGGTTTAAAAGACTCCAGGTCAACCCACAGCAAATATGTATCATGCATTAGGCTGTAGCTAGGTCATGCTCTTTTGACATTCATGAAAGGAATGTCCATCACAGGTCCAGTGCAAAACTATGAAACAAGCAAAAATCGGCCGGGCGCGGTGGCTCAAGCCTGTAATCCCAGCACTTTGGGAGGCCGAGATGGGCGGATCACGAGGTCAGGAGATCGAGACCATCCTGGCTAAACCGGTGAAACCCCGTCTCTACTAAAAAATACAAAAAACTAGCCGGGTGAGGTGGCGGGCACCTGTAGTCCCAGCTACTCGGGAGGCTGAGGCAAGAGAATGGCGTAAACCCGGGAGGCAGAGCTTGCAGTGAGCTGAGATCCGGCCACTGCACTCCAGCCTGGGCGACAGAGCGAGACTCCGTCTCAAAAAAAAAAAAAAAAGAAACAAGCAAAAATCTTGACAACCTCTTTCATTTGTTTTTTTCCCTTTGTCCAATACCCCAGGAGGGCCTGATGGCTTTATCCTACTTAAAATCTGCTCCCAATATTAAAAAATCATCAGTCATTTATAAGTTTTTGAGCACTTAAATCATAGCACTATGTCTCCCAGTATTATCTGAACTTTAAGCATTACAGAACAAGAAGTTTCCTCCCTTATAAAAGTAATTTCAGCTAGTAAGGATAGATGTGCAAGAGTTTGGGGTAGAAGAGAGGGGTAGGAAGAATTAGAATCATTGCCACTAGAATCATAACCAATGATAACTGCCTTCATCTATAACTTAAATCTGTCAAGTCTAAAAGTATGCTTTCCTCTCTTTGCTTGCTGTCTTCTCTATTTTCTCCCTAACAGTATGTGCATATGCACAGAGATGGCAGTAACAGTGGCTACATAGAGCAAAGATATATAGGCATATAGAATGATATATGCAAGAATGTGTTTTACTTACAGCTTTGTTTTATGAGAACTAAGATCTTGCCTAAAATCACCTTCAGAACATTACCTAACATACATGCAAGCATACTGCCCATGGAAGTCAGAACTAAGTGCCTCAAAACAAGCCACTTAAACTCCCCAGATCTCAGTCTTCTCATCTGTAAAATGATACAGATCAGTTTTAGCTCTAATGTTCTACTATGAACTCTAGGCAGCAGTTTGCAGCTGGTAAATAATTTTAGATAGACTAACTAGTAAAGTCTCACACATAAATTCATTTCTTTGTGCTTCCTTTGTGTTCCACTTTGTTAGAATTTTAAGATGTAGAAAGGACAAAGACAGGTACATACTATGAATACACTTCTCTTGATGTCTCCAGTCTTTTCAGATTTTACTTAACTCTGACATCCTGAAACTATTTCTCAGTGGTGGCATCCTGGGCATTGTGGCTGAAAATTATTTGGGTGCAGCATTTGCACAGCAGTACACATTGTAGAACATCTGGCAACCATGGTTCTTACTAAATGCTAGTCCTGCCCTTATATCACTGTCACTGTCACAACCAAAAATGCCCTCACTACCAACTACATCATTTTTAGATTGTACTTTATAATTTGTTACTGAAACATACGTTATCATATATTCTTATATAAGTTACTGTAGAATTTGTTTTCATGTGTTCGGTTTATTTTGGTGGGTGGGGGGAGCTCTGTCTTTGCTGAGCACTGTTTCTCACGTGTTTGTATTTCCATGACCAGACTGTAAACACCTTGAGCACACAAACCATATCTTCTGTTTCTTTAGTGTTCCCCAAGCACAAAAGACTGGGCATGAAATAGTTCTGTTAAAATTTACTCAATGATGAACTGTTTTGCTAATTATAAGCTTTCCCCTTTAACTAAAAATAGGTCATTAAAAAAAAATTAGTCCTGAGAAACTACACTAAAAACAAGGTACCTTCTGTGTTGAGATGTTTTCCAGTCATGAAAACACTTTACCAGATGTTTCCATTCATCAGAATTCAATGTCTAATATTGCAATTTAGTTTTAAAATGCTTATTTTTCTACTACATGATTTCTTTGGCATCTGACCTAATTTCACTTAAATCCTGAATTCATCAGCTAGTGGACACAACTGAATGGAGAACTCTTGAGGACACTACATTCATTTATGCTGCTTCAGTGACTATAGTTTTGTTACATCCCTTACTGGACTTCAATCCTTGCCATTAATAGGCTTGATAACCGTTTTGCTAATTCTATTATGGAATGTTAGGTAGTCCTTCCAGAAGCTTAACCTTTGGTATATGTTGCTAAAATAATTTTATTTAGTCGCTTTCTCTTCTGTGATAATTACACATTTCAGATGAGATACAGTTTTTTTTAAGGCTCACATAGGTAGATGCCTATATTTTCTGACCTCTAGGTTCTTCATTTTGTCCAAATCATAATGATAAATTTAACCTAAAGTTTTAATGAACACTCATAGCAAGGGTAGAATTACCAGCCCTATTGTTAGTTGTCTGTATAAGTTTTTCAGAATGTAGTCAGCTTTGCAGACCAGAATTTCATCTGGAAAAGTTAACCCCTTGCTGCTTGCAGACTGGCAGCACTGGCATCACCTGGGATCCCAGACCGATTGCAGTTCTACCGAGTCAGAATCTGAATTTTAACAAGATCCCTGGTTGATTTCTGTGCACCTTGAAGTTTGAGACATGGTGCTGTAAACCATGTAATGATATATTCTGTTGTTATGGTCAAATAAGAGATTGTGATTGTGAGAGAGGGCAAATTTAGAGGGAAAATTTATTTCAGTCTCTGTGTATAATGAGTGATAAAAATTTACTCAAACATCGCAAAAGTTCATGGTAGTTATCAGATAACTCAATATATTTTGAGCTCTGAAATAAAATTTGCAATAATATACATCCAATATGTTTATGAATTTAAATAGCCATGGGATTGGAATGAGTGACAGGTAGAAAAGAAAGAATATACATGGGTTATAGCAGCATATATGACATTACTTCCTGCATAGAAATTTATAGATGTATGTGTCTCTAATATAGGAACATTGTTTTGCTGCTGGCCATCATATCTATAAAAACAATTACTATAAAATTATCCTGAGCAGAATTGAATTCAGAATCTAGCTTTGCTTACTACTTACTAGGGTTTATTTGGTAGATTTGGAGATAAAACTTAGAGGGAAGTCACCTCAGGATCCAGAAAAGAAATTTGAAAAGGAACTTACATTTGTGAAGAGTACCATGTATCCTAAAACAGGTCCTCCTTTGGGGTCGGCGTGTGAGGGAACCTTTGGCCCAAACGGCATAACTGAACATTTCCCGCTCCAGATTAAATCCTACTCTGATTATGTGGAAAGCCAGATGAGATGTCTTTCAGACACTGTTTCCACTAAAAACATTAAATATTCCAAAAAGGTCAACAAGAGAAAGAAGAAAGTATGTACATTTTCTGACTTCCAGTTGACATCCACAATTATATGCTGGTTAAAATGCCATCATGGAAAAAAGACAGAGTCAGGAGTGCAGAATTCATAGTATATGACCAAATGACATGTGTTAAGAGGTGAAATATTAAAATTGATATCTATATTCACCCCACCCCTCACCAAAACATTTATAGCCAAAGGGCTCAGAAATGGGACACAGGAGATGAGAAGCTCCAAGCACAGCAAGCGGGTGACTTTGTTTTGAGATTCCACAAAGCACAGCGTTTTCCAATCTACAAAATTCCTATAGCTGCATTGGGGAAATGGAATACCTATTCTCTACAAAATAGAAAAATCAAGCTACACAAAGTGGCTCACACTGCATGGCTAATTAGTTTCTTCATCAAGACACTATTCCCTTAAAGCTCTTATTCTAGGAAAAAAAAAAAAAAAAAAAAAAAAAGGTCTGTTCCTTCAAATAAAAACTTTTCCTCCCTCTCCCACAGGATTTACAGGTTTAAACATAGCTTTTCTTTTTTAGGTTTTGCCTTGGGTTCTACCTGAGAATGGAAAACCAGAGTGTATTTCCAAAGGACCCCATAACATGTAGCAGTGTGAACTAAGCTGGCAAAGGGGGCTGACTGTTAACCACCCCGATTTAAAAACTAAAAATGTCTACCATGTCAGAAGCACTAACTACTAATAAACAGAAGAGGCTGATCTCAGATTCATAGACTTGAAATCAATAATATGGTCCAGGACGCTTTCTACCTATACACATATGCTTAGTGTTTGAGAGGTATTTTTAAACATCACAGGGACTGCAGAAGCTCACTTGTCTCAAAGGCCGTGCAAAAGACAGTCTCAAGTGCCTTCTGAATTCTGTTTGGTTTCACTAAACCACCCCTGGCTTCTTTGTACTAAACCAGGCCAGTTCTTCCTTCATGTCTCTACCTTTCAAATATCTGTAGCTCACTATTCTGTCCCTCATGTAAGATACAGCATCCAGAAGGTGCAGTAACATTAAAAAATGAAAACTGAAGAGAAAACACTACTGGAGATATGACTGATCCTTTAGGATCTGAATTCTTTCCCCCTGGTAACCATATGAACGGCATTTTAAAATAAAGAGTATAAATATTTTTAAATTCCTTCTCTAAAGGAGAAATAAAATTGTGTACTATCTTCTTACTCTGAAACAGATGGCTATATAAATACAACATACATCTCCAAAACTACAATAACCACCTTTTTAATAAAATATAAATGTATTATTAGTGTTTGGATAATAATTTAGTGGTTGATGTCAAGAGTGATGTTATAAAGTTGAAAAGTTTAATGTTTTTCTTCTTATAAAATAAATCTAGATTGCAAACTCCATCAAAGAGTTCAGGAAAATACAGGGCATCACTCAATATAGAATTGACTTTCGAAGCTCTTAACATTTTCAGAGAATCATATATGGGTCACTAACCACACAGAGCTTATGAAGAGAAACACTGGGAACAATGAACCTTTGAGGAGAAAATGGAAGTATCTTTCAATGTTGCTTTAACAATTGATTCATCTATTGTAAAGAGCTAAAATCTCAGTGATAATAAATTTGACAGTAACCCATTAGTAATACTCCTAACCGATTTCATGAAGACTGGTTCTGCAAACCTTTCCTATAGCTGAGAAAAATCAATACCAAATCTTGCCTAAGAGATGCAAGGTGAATAGAGAAAACTAGTGGGATACACACATCCTGCTGTTTGTCTGTCACCTGGAAACAAACTCCAGTGCTTCCAGAAGCATTTCACTGTCAACTTTGTATTTTTACCAAGATTTCATTTACCTGAGGAATAAGCTGCTGGGGCAAACGTGTTATCAACTGGGCAGAAAAGTAAGTCTAAAGAACATTCACCCTTCCAAAGTCTGCCAGATGATAAATAGGATATTGGAGCTTTCTATTACATACTCCTTTTATCCACTCAAACTCAGTAACACTAAGAAATAATTATATATGCTCTATAATCAAACTACAGAAGGATCTTGGGCAAGATATAATGCAGCTGATAGAAAAGAGATGGAAATTAAGGATTTCTAGATGAGATAACAATGATGATGATGGCTAACTTTTGTTGAGCTCTTATTATGTAAGTTACTATTAAAAATGCTTTAAAATAGCTTCCCAATTAATCTCCACAACAACCTCATAAGAAAGGTAATAATATTATCTCAATTTCGCAGATGGTTAAATTGAGGCACACATGAATTAAGTAACATGTCCAAGGCCACAGAAAATAAACACAGGAGATGGGATTGATTACAGGACTCCGAATACAAAGCTCAAGCTCTTGACCACTGTGTTGGCTTTCATACACGTCCCCTGGGACTTACATCCTGACAGAAATAAACAAAAAACAACTTTAACTACAATTCTCTCAATTTCTCTTCATTCTCTCTTATCTCTCCTGATGGAAAAAAAAGAAAAAGAAAGAAAAAGAAAGTACTTCCAAAGCTGTGTAAAATAACTGCTCACTGGTTTAAGGTTTTCTGACCCATCTTCCCTCTCTCCCCACAAACCTACCACTCAAATTTAACATATATTTGATTAATCTGATTCTGAATTAGTCTCATAATAAAAGTCAGGCCATAACAGAAAAATAGGGGAACAGAAAGCAAGACTCATTAAGAAGGAGCAGGCTTAGCTGGAAGGCTCAGGTATTAGATATTGCTATGTTGAATCTTCCTCCTTTATAAATGGTTGGGTCCCCTGGACAGTGAGTTAAAAGCATGGATATAAACTGCTGACTGACCCAGTCTAAGAACTGTCAAAATGGTCGATAGAAAACAAATGAACAGCACTGAGGCCTTAACTTGGCTTTCTAAAAAAGGTCCCCTCAGAAAAACCGTCTGGATTTATGGAAGCAGTATCAGGAAGAAATCTGAGAAACAGAAAGCTGTATTCATGAAGCTAGGCTTACCTCATCCAGTGGAAAACTTCTTAATACAGCATCAAGTTTACACCCTCTACGATTTCTGTCAAACTCAGAGGATACTTGGGGTTTTCTGGTTGTTTCCACTGAAAATGGGGTGGGGAGTGAAAGAAGGCCCACAGTGGGCAGCAGGAGACTGAGTTTTCCTCTCACACTGGCTAGTGAATGATAATGAACCAATTAAATAACAATTTCTAAAGTACCTGCCAGCTCTAAGAGTCTCTGACTCTGTAAGAAGACCTCAACATGATCAGTCTTTGTTTATGAAGTAAAATAGAGTAAGAAGATGGAAGTACAGTGGGTGAAATTCAAACGTTAATAATGACAAAAGCTATGGCCCAGCTTCCAATTATTTCAGCTGATTGCTGCTATCAGCAAAGAATTGATGTGAAAATCTTAGCATCTCAATTATAATACACCCATAGATAAATATATGAAAATAATATATAATATATCCATAACTCTTTCTCTCAGTGCATTTCTATTCCTTATTCCTTGCCCTTTCCCATAGGCTATTTTAGTATATTTAAAGTATCTATTATGATGTCCATACAGGAACTTGATTCATGTCATCAGATGAGGAAAAACTGCTGTCTATCCTATATAAAAATCAAGGAATGCATTAAGAAGGAATGAAATTCTGATACATGCTACAACATGGATGAACCTTGAAAACATGCTAAGTAAAACAGGGCAGAGACAAAAGGAAAAATACATACAACTCCATTTAATATACTATGAGGTACTTAGAATACCAAACTCATAGACACAGAAAACAGAATAAGATTACCAGGGGCAGGGGGAAGGGGAATGGGTAGTTACTATTTAATGAGAGCAGGGTAAGGTTTCTGTTTGGGTTGATGAAAAAGTTCTGGAAATGGATAGTGGTAATGGTTGCAAACAATGTGAATATATTTAATGCCACTGAAATATAAACTTAAAAATGGTAATAATGGCAAGATTTGTGTTATATATATTTTACCACAATAAAAAATATCAAAGCATACAGTATCTCCTTCATAATCACCAAAATGAAAGAAAAAAAAAAAAACTTGCCACATATTTTCTCTTTGAAATATTTTTAAAAGTAGACTGTAGCTGGCAGTAGTGGCTAATGCCTGTAATCCCAGTACTTTGGAAGGCCAAAGCAGGAGGGTCACTTGAGTCCAGGAGCTCAAGACAAACCTGGCCAACACAGTGAGACCCTCGGCTCAATTGAAAAAAAGAAAAAAGTAGTAGACTGTAAGTTCCATAAGAACCATGACCACATCTGTTTTACTCACCACTATTACACAATAGATTCCATAAATGTTTGTTTAACAAACAAATGCTTTTTTAAAAGGAGAGGATTAAAAAGCACCAAACTGACTATCCATGAGAAAGCATAATAGGGCATATTCCAGGGGAAAATACCAATATAACTATTTCTAAGCTCCTTCAGGAAAAGGTACTGTTTCATCCATACTTCCTTTATATAGCAGGTCTTACAATGTTTTACACATAGTAGGTGGCTAATCAATATTTGCAGAATGAGAGAAATATCACATGATTGTAAAAGCAGTCATATTATTGCTCTACTTTTTAAAAATTAATTTTTGTAAATTTACAATTCCTTCTGTCACAGGATGAAAAAAAATCCTCACAACTCACACAAAGTAAAAGTAAAAATATAAATAGCTAAAACACATTATTCTCAGAAAAAGAAACAGTAAACACAGGGCGCAACATCTTCTAAACAGAAAAAAAAAGTTTTTAAAAAAGAGAGGTAAATTTGATCTATCTTTGGAAGAAAATCCAAATATTCACTCCCAAAAATCAATGTCCAACCTCAACAGTAAATAGTTGAGTGAATATAGAAGCACCGCACCATTAAAGAAATTCACTCACAGTGAACCACAACAGTTACCAGTATTTCTGTCAATTAGCCTATCAACTAATCAGGTGATCTTTCTTACATTTACTTATGTCACAAATTATACAGAACTGGCTTATAGCCAACATGCAAGCTCCTGATGATTTTCTTAATATTCACCAACTACACATTTACATTTTACATAAAGGACTAAGTTAATTAAACTAGACATAAGTGGAATATTTTTAAAGCAAAAAATCAAATGCTGACATCCTTAACATTCAACATGTATATAATAACAGGTGAATCCACATAAAGTCACTAGGGCTAAGTAATGTTATTAGTCTCACTCCGAACACTATTAAAACACGTCCTTCAAGTTCAAACCCCCACCACATCAAATATGTCAACTGTGTGACAATTAACAAAGGAAACAAAAATTCAGTCTCTGAAGACGTCAAGATTTACATTCCTATCTCTCAATTTTATCTGCTTTACAAGCAGGTAAGCATCATTGGAGTAGGCTGTCTGCTACCATGGTCCTTCATGAATGCAGGGGTTCTCCATTAGCATCCAAAATGCTAATAGTCTACTATCAGAGCCAGCACTTCAAGCAGAACTGCATGAAGAATCATCACTCCTGTACATGAAAGCATAACCACTACAGGTGCAATGATGCAAAATACCAGCACACTGACCTCTGCTCAGCAGCACACACTTAAAGCAGGTGCATTTCTGTGATCCAAAAGGGAAGGAGGTACGATGAGCAGGGAGGAAGCCCCAGGTCCCTAATATATTAGAGATATTTATTCTACTCAGATCCAATCCAGCTAAATTCATGGACATCAGTTTACTCAAATGGAAAAAGTAGTCTCTCGTCCTTCACTTGCTTGACTCAGAGGGCATTCAGCCAAGCATAGCCAGGCAAAAACAATCTGTAAGATCTCTTTCAGCTATAATAAATAAAGACTAGTTTCAGAAGGAATAAGACTCAGATATGGCAAAGAAGCAGTCGTAAAACCTTTTCCCCATCTTATCTCTGCTACTGGTGTTTACAAACTAGGAACAGTAGCCTCGGGAGCCTCAAAAGACTCTCCCATGAGTAACCTCCAGTCAGATCCCTAATTTAAATACCCCCTTTATCAATCTGTGATGTTTCTGGCAGTTAAATAGAAGGAAGTGAGTAAAATGACATGCATAAAATGAATCCTTTTTAAGTTGTAAATGAGTGAGTCAGGATTCAGACTTGCCGAGATGCTCCAAATTAAAACCCCTGCTATAATTTTAAGCATGCTCTGTCTTACCGTTCTGCTGTTGTCTCCCTCAGGCTTGATTCACCTGGAACTCTTTAACATGTCTCTAGCAATGTGTTTGCACCAGGCCAGGCTCATAACAGCAACTGAATTCACATCTTTCTGCACTAGCAAGCTGAAATGGTACGGCCGTACTACAACCAAGAGAGGGGGATGCATAAGCAAGAAAAAAAAAAAAAAAAGCCCAGAAATCTCCTAAGAGAAGCTAATCTCAGTGGAATAAGACCAAAAACAGTTCAGAAGAAACATGTCAAAGGACATGCTAACATTCACTATCAATAGCTTTAACAGCTCAATTATTTTCTCCAAAAAATCTAATTTTTTTTTTTTCCAAACACGATGGACTTGCCTGTGGAGTTCCCAGGAAGGCAGAGTAACCGGGCTCTGCAGCAGCATTGCAGCCAAAGTATCCGTGCATATGCTGTCCAGGCAATTCACAACACACTGCCTTTTCAGAAAGATATTGATTTGCAATGCAGGGCTGCTTCAAAAGAATGCAGAATGGGAGCCAAACAGCTAATGGTGATTGCATAGGAGGAAAAACATTTAATCAAGGGGATGCACCTCATCATGCTCAATTCAATTTTTTTAAGAGCACTGGAGAAAGCCAGTAAGTGTCCTGAGTGACAACCCCATTAAATAATAATCTGGGATCCTACAGAAGGCCAAGTTTCAGCCACCATCATGCATGTTGCAAAAGCTGCTAAAATGGTGTCTATGTGTATATATTTGTCATATGCAAATGGAGCATAATAAGAACTCTAAAATAACCATACATCAAATACATGGTTAAAAAAAAAAACAACAACACAGGTGCAACATACACAGAACCAAAGTAAAAGAATGCATAGTTAAGAGCTTGCAGAATTTTTGGTGGACTTAGAGCTCATACCACTCTGAAAAATAAAATACCAAAACAAGCCAGATCTCACAATCCTTAGGCAAATTGTGCCAAGTCATGCCACAAGGTGCTAGGCGGCAAAGGAAGGATGCCAGACTGCTACTCTCACAGCGACCCCTACAGGAAAGTGGTTGATCTATTCTTTTTTAAAGGAGTTCCTGTCCTCCGTACACAGAATCACGAAAGGATATAAATTAGATTAAGATACAACAACACAACTGAGAAATACCTTAGGTAAGAAATTAAAAAAAGGCATGAAATCTAACCTTGTAAATATTCACTTATTTAAAAAATTAAAGTACACGAGGAGGTAACTACCGTGTCAATGATAAGCGGTTGATACTCCCAAAGCTCCCCAAACTGGGGTATACCATGATGAGGAGAAACCTCAGGCAAAGTGTTTTCCCTTCACATCCTAATTGGTTTAAATGAATCATCTCTTCTTTCTCCCACTTGCAAACCATCTTCACCTTCATTATTTTGAATGACACTATGAAGATATTCAACTTTGTTTTCCTGCAACACAAAAGCTTTAAAATCTTTTTAAAAAGTTATTGTTCAAACACAAATATTACATACTTTCATCTTCAACAAAGCCAAAAGAGAAAGCTATCTCCTTAATATCTGAAAACTATTGAATTATATGAGCATCATTGCTGCAGAACAGACTTCAACAGGTCTTTCAAGAACCTGAGGTATTTTTGTGATTATCCCTCCAGCCCAAAAAGACACCTTTTTCAGAACCAACAGCACTTATTGAGTCATTCAAGATTTAATCATATGTCACCTCATAAAACTCTCTTGTATTGTTGGCATTTTCTCCATTTTAAGGCCCTTGATAAATCACACCAATTGCATTTTTCAAAATTTATTTAAATACCACATAATACAATGCTAGGCATCTAGCAAATATTAAATTAACATTAAAAAATTAATGAATTTCCCAACTCCATATTTTAGGGCTAAAAGTTCTTCTTAGGCTATCCCCTTTCCCCTATCATTCGTAAAATGTTTGTGTTCACTAAGACATCTTGTATAAAAACCAATAAACACAATAACATTTCTCCTTTATTCTTTCATCTATTCATTCAGCAAACACGTTAATGTGCCCAGCAATGTGAAGAGTCATATTCTCTGCCTTCAATGAATGCCTTGAGTGATTAGAAATAAAGCAAGTGATTATAATACACTGAAATGAGTATTTTGAGAGTGCTTTATTAAGGATAAACAATATTCCTTAGGTGGCTCAAAAAAGATTTCACAGAGGAGGTACCTAAAGCTGAAGCTTCCAGTACTACCCAGGAGAAGAAGGACATTTGGAGAACAGCATGAAGCCTGAAACTGGAAGCTGTATGAGGAAATAACCAAGCCGTACCCACAGTGGTCACCATTGTGAAGGCTCAGAGGAAAGGTGGCTCAATGCCCGGGCAGAAACGGCCCTGTAAGCCATGCTAAAAAGTTGGGAATTTTATCCTATAGGAAGTTGCCATTTAATCCAATAGAAAGGCCCTACAAGACTAGAGGCAGAACAGTAGCTGGATGAGGTTTTTCGTTTTACGACAGGGTAATGGTGTAGAAATGGATTGGAGAGATGAAGGAAGGGAAGCAGAGAGGCCACTTGGAAAGCTAAGCTAGTGTTTCAGACAAGGCCCTGAACTAAAGCCATGAAAATGTGGGTGGAAAGACAACAGAGGTAAGAGGCATTTACCATAAGTTACCTGCTGAGAGACTGGACATGAAGTCTAATGGAAAGGGAAAATCTATACTGAATTCTCGCATATAACTAGTGAAAGGCTGGTTCATAAAGAAACGAGTGAACACAAGAAGAATACAAACTTGAGCAAAAGAGGAAACTATCATAAATTCAATTTTTTACATACTGAGTTTTAGGTATTTCTGAACATCCAAGTGGACATGTTGCATAGGCAGCTGTCTAAGGGTCTGGAGCTCAGATGACAGATCAAAAGTTTGCTTATACGCCTAGGTCAGGGTTTCCTGGAAACAGAGCTGGGCTTGGATCTTACAATTTATTGAGGGCATGCTCTCAGTGAAAAGAAATGAGGAGGCAGGACAGGGAGGGGAAAAGCCAAGGAAGAATGTGGCCTCAGACAAAAACTACACCCAGCACTAGTCTCCCCTGAAACAAGAGGGCCAGGCTTTTGTATCCCTGGGCTGATCAGTCACTGAGACCTGGAGAGGAAGGACTTCTGTTCACCCTACACACCCACTACCACGTGGCTCTGACCACAGCACCCATCCAACTATGATTCGGTCACAATGGACAATTTTTATTTTCCTCAAAGCTGGTTCCTCAGGAATGTTTATGTTTGCTGTTCTCTCTGCCTAGAATGTTCTTCCCAGATAACCCCTTGGCTGACTCCCTCCCATTATTCAGTTGGACCTCAGGTATTGCCTTTTCAGAGTCCTTCTCTGGCTTTTCTCTGCTGTTGCTCCTCCCTCCCCTATCACATTACACTGTTTTTGTTCATTAATTTACTTTGTTTGTCTTCCTCCCCCACTAGAATGTAAACTGCTCAAGAGCATGCACTTCTCATTTGTTCTCCTGTGTTTCCCCAGCCCCTAGGACAGTACGCAGTACTTGCTGAATAAATAAATAGTAAGTGGAGTTGCTGATGACAGAAGTTCAAACAAATTCTGTGGACAGACATAGAGTGGAAATGGATGGGGAGCTTGAGGAATGGGTAGGGGACAATAATAGTGTCAACAAGCGTGTAGACAACAAGTCTGACTATAAAGCAGAAGAGAGCAGCGAGAGGGCAAAGCTGCAGGAAATTAATCATTATGTCATACAGGATTCACAATCTATGGTGTTAAGAATATCTTTATTAGAGGCCATTGAGATGTGTCTGAAACTATACCATAAAAGAACAACAGTAGAGCTTAAAATAAAAATTATAGCTTCAAAGAGAAGAGACAAAAAGGCTTGTAAAAACAATCTCAGTGGACAGAGAGAAAAACAAGACTAACATCTACTAGGTCATTTTTGTGAGTAAACGAAAATTTATCCCTTGAAATGCCTGCCTTTATATGAGACTTTTTTAAATTCTAAAAAGTAGTATGCACTTCCCTGACTTTTAAAATAGATTATAATAAACACAATCTAATCTTCAACTGATAATGGGGCCAATTATAAACATCAGTGGCAGCCCTCAGGGTTTAACAGTGGGTATACAGGGCCAACTGGCTCCTAATCTCAATAACCTGACACCTAAGTGTTCTTCTGCTTCATTTTTATGATTCATTCTCTTTTTACCATCAAAATTGCCTTATTATGACCCTACATGTGCTTCTCCTTCTAATATCACCACACACTCCTCAGTCTTGCTACAGGCTTCCTCAGCCATCCCCGTATTGGGCAACTAGATAATCAGGCTTATTGGAACAGTGTGTGAATGGCTTGAGTCAACAGGTGGGTTCAAAGCAGAACCAGGAGCTTTCTCCTGAGTGGAAAACATGTAGCTCTTACTCCACAGGCTCTGCAGTACTCAGAAACCCTTGTTTCATGTCAACCTTCCTGGAGCTATCTCAGACACAAGAGGCTGCCAGAGGACTGATCTTCACATAAACAGGGTCTGACGGACAGGTGGGGCCAAACAAAAAATTTTTTAAAGCCTGGAAAAAAGAATTGAAGAAAGGGACAGAGAATTACTTTTATTCTGTCTTTATCTTTTTTTTTCTTTTTCTTTCCTACCAAAAGCCTGTGAAGGGAAAAGACTTTTTTTTAACTGAACAAAGAAAAAGAAACACTAAGAAAATTTTAAATATGAGGGAAGAAAAGAGTACTTTATATATACGAATCTAACTATAATAATCAGCTACTTTATGAATTAGTTTCATTAAAATTTAAGTATAAAAGAAAGGAAAAAAACTGTAAATTTATTGGCCGGGCGCGGTGGCTCAAGCCTGTAATCCCAGCACTTTGGGAGGCCGAGACGGGCGGACCACGAGGTCAGGAGATCGAGACCATCCTGGCTAACACCGTGAAACCCCGTCTCTACTAAAAACACAAAAAAAAACTAGCCGGGCGAGGTGGCGGGCGCCTGTAGTCCCAGCTACTCCGGAGGCTGAGGCAGGAGAATGGCGTAAACCCGGGAGGCGGAGCTTCCAGTGAGCTGAGATCCGGCCACTGCACTCCAGCCCGGGCTACAGAGCAAGACTCCGTCTCAAAAAAAAAAAAAAAAAAAAAAACTGTAAATTTATTTTCAAAAGTAATAAAGGAAATAGAAATTTTCCAAAAATAAGCTGGTTTTCAAATGATTACAATTCCATATAACCCTAGCAACTTCTTTCTTTTTTAAAATAGATTATATTTAGTAATATATTAGCAATCTATTTTATGTTGTAAATTTTTATAGTAAAATTTCATGTTATTGATTTTTAAATGTTCATTTTCTTAGTAAGCCTAAACCCCAACCTTTTTGTGAACCCTAAAAACTTTATGACTGAATTCTCTTCTGTCATTCATTACTTACAATTTCATATATTTGAAGAAATGTCACTTATCTAAAATACTTTCCCAAAACACCGTGAAATTCTGGAGGAATCTGAACTGAACATTTAACAGCCATTTCTTAACCACAACACCAAACCTATCCATATGTCATGCATGACATTGCATGGCAATGTTGAGATTTTCCTCCTAATATTATACAACTTTGAGTGTTTTCTTGATTCTGTAGGGGAAAAAAGGAACTAATTTAATCAGTAAACATAGGTGATTCTATCACAACCCAATAAATCTGTTCCCAGCAAAACTTTACATTCTGTTAAATTACACCCTAAAAACCAAAGAACTTATGTGGAAAATGATATTGAGGAAGATCATTCAAAACCTATACATCAAGAACACTAATAAAACAAAACAATCCTAACAAACACACAAACATGCCATATTTTCTTCATCTCTGCATTCCCTACGTTGCTGATACAATTTTGCATACAATGGATGCTATCATATGTCTTGGCTAAAGATAAATCCTGTGCTGATCCCTATGAACTGCAGAAGGTGAAAAATGTTTTGTTATGAACTTCATCTAAGTTGGAAATTAAAAATCCAAAGCTAGAGCTATAGCAAGGGAACTTCAGATTGTTAAGGTTGTCAAGAAGCAGCATGGAAAGTTGACAATTATGACTCTATAACAGAAACTGGTAGATGCAGACTATCATTTAAAAAAAGAAATCTTATTTTTGCCTGGCTTTCAAAAAAATCTGATTTCAGGGCACTGCTTTCTTTTTGAGACAGGGTCTCACTCTGTTGCCCAAGCTGAAGTACAGCAGCACGATTATGAGTTACTGCAGCCTGGACCTCCCAGCTTCAAGTGATCCTCCCACTCAGCACCTCAGCCTCCCGAGTAGTTGGAACCACAGGTGCATGCCACCATGCCCAACTAATTTTTGTATTTTTTGTAGAGACAGGGTTTTGCCATATTTCCCAGGTTGGTCTCAAACTCGTGGGCTCAAGTGATCCACCCTCCTTGGCCTCCCAAAGAGCTGGGATTACAGGTGTGCACCACTGCTCCTGGCTCAGTCTACTCCTTTCCATGAAATAAATTTCCTCCTCCCTACATGTTGTGTTTCCTGGTTGTATGCCCTCAATTACCCTGGATGATAATTTGTCTGCATCTCAGTTTTTGCTTCCCCATTAGTTCAATTACAAACCCAATTATATCTGCATTAAACAGATATTGGTTTTCTATATACCAACCATACATATGGTTTCTACATACATACATACACATGCACATTTATGTATTTATTATTTATTATTTATTCAGGTGATATCTAAAATGCATGGGCATTCACATGGGACATGGCACAGTTTTTCATTTTTACACCCTAAGCAGAAACACAACTGGAGTTCTCATGTGGTGTTACGCCTTAAGTGTGAGTATGGAGAAGATCTGGATGTAAAAGTGATTTTATTATGACCACATCCACGAAATAACAGTATCACAGAGTTCCAAATGTATAGCACTAATATGATCTCAGAAATGTGAATTAAATTATAAGACCTCAACGGCAGACACAAAATCCTTGGGGTAGCATCAAGAAGAAAGGCAAATGGCACTGAGAAAAGATGTGAGGATTTTCTTTCTTCCTGATGTCAAAATGCCATGAGGACAGAGGCTACAATCCCATGACTATCAAAAAACTGCTTAAGAAGCTAAGTCTCATTTGTAAAAACTTAGACCTAAGTTTTTGTATCAACTCTGAAAAGGAAAAAAAATAAATTCTAGTTCAGGGGTATAAGTGAGCTTTATTGCTTTTAGAGACTTTGTCCCAGCTTTCCAAAATTTCACTTAGTTTGAAAAATCAGGAAAACCTCAAAAGGAAGAAAACCCTCTTAAACGAGCCTGTCAAATAAACATACAGAAATAATTTTTAATTACATTTGACAGTTTTAAATCTAGAAAACCTTTGTCACTTATGTAGTATGTACTTGAAAATACTCAAATAAAAAGTATTTGTTAAGTAATATACTTCTTTTGTCTCATTCTACATACACCTAATAAAATAGGAAGCAGGCCCTTGGGAAAGAACGGTTAACAGTGCTGGACATTCAACAACAAATACTTAGGACAAGCAAAGGATAACCAACTGAAGATACTAAAAATTGAAATTAAAATGTGTATCCCTATATAATTTAACTCACTTTCCTGTGGCATTGTTTTAGTATTTGCCTTTTCAAGCTAATACTGATACAATTCAGATTCCAAAACCATGTGTGCATCACTCTCCAACAACAGAAAGAAAACCCAAAAAGGCTTTTTGGCTAAGGAAGATTCATCATATGATCATTTAACAGTTCAGTATCACTGGGGTGACAGTGAAATCAGGTTCCTTACAAACATGCATAAGTCACAGGGATATTAACAACTCTGAAATGCTTTAACCTACTCTGCAACCCTTTTGTATTCAGTAACATCATGACAACAGCAGCACCCAAATATTAGTTGAATCCTTTTTGCCATTCCTTGTGGAATGCTTTCCCTGAGTGGTTATTAAAACAGTATAGGTTCCTGTTTCTTAAAAAGAAGTAGAATCGAATTGTTTGGAATGGCCAGCACATTTTTTCTCCTTCCTGGGGAATGGTTTTTCCACCCCATGCCATCCACTGCAGTCTAGGGAGGGTTGCACCTTATCCAGGAACAGACAAGGAATCCAACTTACAGTAATCCTTCCCTGGGACTTTTTCAGCCAGAGCTCAGTTGTGCCCCTCCCCTCAGTTGTGCTACCTTTGCTTGACGGTAGCAAAGCAGAGAAAGCATCCGCTTAGAAGCAGCCAGTGGCAGTGTCTCTCGACCTGTGAAGAAGCTCAACTCAGATCCTAAAGCCATCAAGTAGTAAAATTAGAGATGAGGGTAGCATAGAGACAGACAGCACTGATAACATGGAGGTAGCACCCGCTGAGGTTCTAGCTCTGCTGGTTGCCTGACTTTCTAAAGCATAGTTGCTCAGCTCTTGTTTCTATTCTGCAATACTTCTCCCAATAAATCTCTTTCTTTCTTTAGCCACTTCAAGTCGATTTTCAGCTCCTTATAATCAAGAGTGCTAGTACACATGGGGATACATGTACAGAAAGGATATGGAGCTACTGTGAACCACTAACACCAGAAGTAAAGAAAATAACTTAATAGATGTCTTGTTTTAAACTCTAGGAAAGGGAAATATAAGGTAGATATTTATATAATGGTAGGAAAGGATGGGTTTAATAGCAGCCAAGGTTTTTACAAAGCTACTTTACACACCTAACTATATAAAAATTTGTACTAAATTGAATATCATTAAAATTTTTTATTCTTATAATTTTTAGGGGAAAGCCATAGAATATTAGCTACTGATCAGTTATCTGAGCCTACAGGAAGCCTGAATGCTTTGACCAATTAGTTTAACCAGATATCCAAGTTGCTGTGGTAGCACATGCTCAAATTTTAGGCACAGTACCTAAAGGGAAATAAACTGACTATCCTTATTGATACGATCTATAAATTGTTGGTACATACTACCACACACAAGTAGCTAAGAAATGTCATAAAAAAATATGAAACTGAGAGTGGTTTGTTGTACTGATCCTGACCTTTAAAGGCTTCTGGCCATGAAGGAAAAAGGGTTATTAAAAATTAAAGAAGTAATATCGAGGGGATTTTGGAAAAAGCCACAGAAATACACTAGGGATTTGTGGAATATGTAAAGAAAGTGCTAATAAGACATTGTAAAGTAAACTACATTTTCTGTATTTTACTGCTAAGGGATTTTTTCCATGTTCTATTCATTTACCAACCATTTATTGAGCTTTGTATTAATCACTATAGGAGGTATAAAGATGAATGAGACACAACTGCTGTTCTCACAGATACTTATACAAATAAAAATAATATGAAAATAATTGTCATACTATGGGAGTTCAAGTTGAGGAGGCCTCAGAATGACAGATCAAGCAAAATTGGCAGATTTTCACTTTAGGTAATCAAATTCTGAATACCAGAGTCACAGAGAATTCAATAAGTAAAATGCTGGGGGTTGGAGGTACATGTATATCCACAGACTGTCAATGATCACTCTTAGCACCAGAGTTATTATCTATATATGGATGTAATTTGATAATTTAACAAAGAACTTTTGTAATATCATAGGAGCATAGCCTAGAAGATTTGAACGATTTCTGTAATTTGAACCTTTATGAATAAGGGTTCTTTTCTTCTCTCTGGTAGAAGATTATCTGGATGGACTCCAGGGTCTCCAAGTACACTGCCAAGTACTCCAAGTACACTTTGAACATACGGTTCAAAGATGTGTTTTATCGGGCCAGGCACAGTGGCTCACGCCTGTAATCCCAGCACTTTGGGAGGCTGAGGTAGGCGGACCATGAGGTCAAAAGATTGAGATCATCCTGGCCAACATGATGAAACCCCGTCTCTACTAAAAATACAAAAATCAGCTGGGTGTGGTGGTGCATGCCTAAAATCCCAGCTACTCGGGAGGCTAAGGCAGGAGAATCGCTTGAACCAGGGAGTCAGAGGTGGCAGTGAGCCGAGATTGCACCACTGCACTACAGCCTGGCAACAGAGCCAGACACCGTCTCAAAAAAAAAAAAAAAAAAAAAAAAAAAAAGACGTGTTTTTTCCTAGTTGCCCTGGACACAGACAACCAAACTTTTTTCCCACCTATGTTAAGAAAAATATAGCTTTGGGGACTGTTACAACAGCTAGTCACCAGGAACTTGGAGACCATCTTTACACCTCTCTCATCATCTCCCCAATATTTATTGTAATTTAGGGAAAGTAAAGTTTTACTCATCACAATACAAAAACCTAATAGATTAACTTAGTTTTATCAATCCTCCCCTGAAGCACCTGATTCCCTCAATAACCACTGTTTCTCTTAATCATTTAGGGAAAATTCAGCTCACATAAAACATAGAGGTACTTTCTGCCTGGCCCCATCATAACTAGTTCCTTCTAAGGGCACCTAGTAATTGCAGCCCTGGCAAGACCACCTGATTGCAAGCAATCACAATGTAGCATGGATCCACTTTGTTTCAGAGATTTCCTGCCACACCCACCAAGGTTATTTAACTCAGAACTCTTAAGTGTTAAAACAGGTTTGATAAGGAGGAAAAAGAAAACATCATAGGTGAAGCCATATAAAAAGGTGCACTGGGGCACTAACTTCAACATAAAGGCAGATACAGAACAGCTAGATGAAGACGAATGTTAAGTTCAAGGATCAGACAGATTTGTGTTCCTGATCCAGGCCTTGGGCAAGCTACCAATCTTATGAGAATACTTAGAATAGTTCCTATACCTAATAGGGTTGCTGTGGGGCTAAATGATGTACAAACTACTTAGAATAGTGCTCAGTAAAGAAAGGGCTATTGCAATCCAGTGATAAGCATAATGTGTGTTTAAGTGTGATCAGGCACTAAGCTGTTAGGAACCACAGACTCCCATCCTGTGTCCTGTACTTCTGCAGGAGGGCTTATACTTGTCTTGGTTCTCTTGGTTCAGATCAGTCTGGCACTTTCTTCTGTATCAGCCATGGGCTGTCAGGCTCATTTTCTCAGTCACCCCCTAATTTTATCAGTTCCTATTGAGTCTTCTCCAGTATTTCTGTTTCTATTGGCATTGCAATTTGCTTTTGCACTATTCCATAAAATTCAAACACTTCTTAAACAGCCATAGGAGTTACCCCACAGGACTTCTTGATATTTCCTTTGACTAAAGGTGGAAGGAGCTATTTAAAAGTTTTAATGAGAAAGTTTAGCGCACAGCCTCTCTTCTCTCTCTGTGGATTTTCTTCCTTTCTCACTGTCATATTTCCCTTGTAACTACAAAGCTGCAGGGTAAGAGTCAAGACAGAACTGAGAACCCATGGCTACATAATGAAATATCAAAGATAAGGTTTACCAAATGGATTAGAAAGATGACAAGAGATTTTATCACCATCAGCACACACAAGGAAAATTTAGTGAGTAGCAAATGCTAGAAGAGGGGAACACTCATCAAGAGTCAATTTTGCCAAACCAAGCAAATACCTCTTCAAATACACAGTTGGCAGGCATATATTTCCAAAAAAAATGGGGGTGTTGTAAGATAACTGATGCCAATCAGGAAGCAGGAATTTGTCTTCCGAAATTTTACTAAACAAAATGTTCTATCTGATCAAAGAAGGAATAAAATTCTGAGGCATCAGCTTTCAAAACATGCACAGATAATTGGTTTTCTTATTAAAATTTGGTGAATCACCCATGATGCATATTATCTATGTATAAAGAATCTATCCACATGTTAAATACCACTCAGAAAAACCCATCACCATACTATATAAAATGTAGCATCAGAACAATATAATTTTAACTAGAATTAATCCTATCAGAACAAACATCGAGTAAAACATCAAGTACCATGAATCAGCTAATTTTCTTTAAGTATTTAAGTACTTTTTTTTTTAATTGGCATACCCACGCAACACGTCTTTTTTTTTTTTTTTGAGACGGAGTCTTGCTCTATCGCCCAGGCCGGAGTGCAGTGGTGTGATCTCGGCTCACTGCAAGCTCCACCTCCTGGGTTCACGCCATTCTCCTGCCTCTACCTCCTGAGTAGCTACAGGCACCAGCCACTGCACCCAGCTAATTTTTTGTACTTTTAGTAGAGACGGGGGTTTCACCGTGTTAGCCAGGACGGTCTCGATCTCCTGACCTCCTGATCTGCCTGCCTCGGCCTCCCAAGTGCTGGGATTACAGGCATGAGCCACCATGCCCAGCCACAACACTTCTTTTTAAGTGCAAGTAATTACTTGGAAAAGTTGTTTGATTCTTTTAATACTATTTAGATATTCTAAAAGAATTAGAGTAACAGAACTTTCACCAATTACACATAATTGTGTAAAATTTTTATTCTGAAATTACTTCTAGGTTTATAGAAAATCTTACACGGGGCAGGTCAGCTCCATATAATTCAAAGGTACTATGTAACATCCAAAAAGCTAAAGGAAGAAAGCACACTGTAACTGCACTGAAATCTGATGCTTTATAAAAAGATTTTTTAGGCAAAGTGCAGTAGCTCACATCTGTAATTCCAGCACTTTGGGAGGCCAAGGCAGGAGAACTGCTTGAGGCCAGGAGTTCAAGACTAGGCTGGCCAACACAGCAAGACCCCTTCTCTACAAAAAAAAAATAGAAAAATAAAGATTTTTTAAACACCACAATGCAAAAAGTGCTATCTCTTTAAATGACAATTTTCTCATGTTTATAGCGACTGTAAAGATTAAAGCTAAGAATTTCTGCAGGTAAGGCATGTCTCCTTTTTAACAAAGAAGAAAAGGGGAATAAAACTGTCATTATTCCCAAAGTTGTCTCCAACTTTAAATCTCCCTTGATTCGGAACTCTTCTCAGCTGCAACTCCATTTCTCTGTTCCTCTTCATACCAAAATTCCTCAAAAAGAGGATCCCAACTGGTTTCACTTCCTCAGTCCATTCATTCTTAAACTCATTTTAATCATACTTCTGTCCTCTCCACTCCACTAAAGGTCAGCAAGCCTCCTCAATGGCAATAGCAGTGGGCAATTCCCAGACCTCATCTGAACCTCTCAGCAGCATGTGACACAATTGATCACCTCCTCCTTCCTGAAACACTTTCTTCACTTTGACTCCAAATACCATAACCCCGTAGTTTTCCTCCTACTTCACCGGCTCTGCCTCCTCAGAATCCTTTGCTGGACACTCTTCCCTTCCCAACCTATAAAGGCATGTGTCCCAGGATGGGGACCTTGGGCCTCTTGCCATCTCTGCCTATACTCCCTCTTTAGGTGACTCTTATCCTATCCTCTTGCTTAAGTACCATCAGTAAACTGAGGGTTCCCAATTTCGTATCTCCAGGTCCTACCTTTCCCTCATCCTCAGACTCACATATCCAAATACTTACGTGACAACTCCTTTAGGATATATAAAAGGAATCTTAAACTTAAGCTGTACAAAACAGCTGAGGTGGGGGATCACTTGAGGCCAGGAGTTTGAGACCAGCCTGGCCAAAATACAAAAATTAGCCAGGCATGGTGGTGCGTGCCTGTAATCCCAGCTACTAGGGAGGCTAAGGCACAAGAATCGCTTGAACCTGAGAGGCGGAGGTTGCAGTGAGCTGAGGTTGTGCCACTGCAATCCAGTCTGGGCAACAGAGCCCGTCTCTGTTTTTTTTTTAAAAAAAAAAAAAAAAAAAAAAAAAAAGGACAAAACCCAATCAAATTCCTCATTCCATAACCTCTCAAAAACACTGCTCCTCTTCCCAACATTCCCCCATCTCAATATGATCCTACCTTTAAGTCACTCAAATTTCTCTAGTCGAAAACTTGAGAAACCTTGATTGTACTCTGTTACCCTATATCCACTCCAGCAGCTAGTTCCCTTGGCTCTCCTTTCAGAACATATTCAAATCCCACTACTCAGCTGCTCCACTGCTCCTATCCTAGTATAGGCGACCATCACATCTCACCTAGATGATGACAACAGCCTCCTAACTGGTCTTTCTGCTGCTATTCTCACATTCTTCCTCCCGATGCAGTCTACATTCTACACAACAGGCAGGGTTTTTTAAATTATCACCATCCTGCTCAAAACCTCAAACAGCTTCTGACTCGGAGTAAACTGCTACATCTCAACCATGACCAGCAAGGTACGACCTCTCTGACGTTCTCCCCTAGACCCTTTGCTCATTCCACTCCAGCCACCCTGAACTCCTTCCTTTTCCTTAAGAACACTAAGCTCTCTATACTCAAGGCTGTTGCACCCTTCTCCTGAAATATTCTTCCTCCAGATATTCCCATAGTTTGCTTCCTCCCTTCTTTCACATCTACACTCACATGTCATCTTCTCAGAAATGCCCTCCCTGAACATTTATCAATACCTACTTCCCATCCGTTTCTTCCCCTTTCCTTGCTTTTGTTTATATTCCTCAAAAATTCAGCCGGGTCATATCTGTTTATTTTCTACCTGCCATCCCCACTTGTGTAAAAGTTCTCTGGTGGCAGAGATTTGTCTATCTTGCTCAATCTCAAATCTCCAGAGTCAAGAACTGTGTCTGGTAAATAGACGACGCTCAGTAAACATTTGTTGAATGAACATATGAATGAATCATTTCTATACTCTTACCCATTGTTACCAAGGTAGAGAATATACATTTCAATTGTTTATTACTTTTAATACACATGGTATGATGCCAAAGAAACCATTAAATATTTTTCATGTTATATTTTAAGGACCTCGTAATGTCAGGGGATTTCTAGGCAGAAAGAGCAGCCTGAGCAAATAAATGAGGTAGAAAATATTGCAACATACTTAAGGGAATACAGAAAATTCCCTACAAGAAATCTGGGGAAAGTGGAGGAGAAGGAAGGAGCACAGGTGAAAAATGAAGTGTAGATAAGGCGGAAAGCAAGACAAAGGGCAATCATGAAGGGTCTTGTGTGCCTGCCTGTGTTGAGTGTCATCTTGTAGGCAACAGGGTGTCATAAGCAGAGAAACAGCAATCAAAATTTCATTTGGGAAGAATTATTCTGATCACATAAGATTATATAACTCACATAATCATGTCTGTTCTTAGTTGTCGTAGCAGCTTAGCCGTTCCAGATCCACACAGAGATAGGACATATAAGCATACAAGTCTTAAATGCTTATTCAACCCCTTATCATTCATACCTAAAAGGCATTCAGTTTCTGCTCACAAATCTTCACCTGATCCATTTTCCCATGAAATATTTTCTCAGCACGTTCTCATTTGAATATTTTCAATTTTTAATCAATTAGCTCTTCAGTTTAAGAACACTTACATGACAGTCCTTAATTAATGCACACAAATCCCTATGCATGCAATGTATCAGTTAACTTACACTATTAAATGTTAATACTACAATGAATAGTAAAATATTCAAAAAGAATATTCAATTATAGTTATTTTAATCAGTAAAAATCTGGTATCTGATTATTAAGATACCATAACAGAGTTTATCCAATGCAAATTTCAAATTAAAGTAAAATAAAGTTCAGTTGGTCTAGACAAGGGGCATGTTAAAAGTCCTATATTTTTATGGTTAAAAAATAGGTTTGATTTCAATACCTAATATTTACTAGCATAAAGAAGTTTAATATCAAATACATATTGTCAGTTTACTACGTTTAATTTGTAATCAAATGACATTCAATTAAAGTTAAATGGGTATGTTTTACCAGTTTTTTTAAAATCCTTATTTGCCTTCTATTCCTCTTCGCTTCCTCTGTATCCTTAGTATTTATAACGTAATCATTACTTTTCCCTCTTAACCTTAGAGCTTACTCTTAACATCCTATTTGATAGTTATTCCATCTTTGCTTCACAAAATCATATAATGAACACCTACACATCAGGCATAGTGCCAAGCCCTGTGGCACAAAGATAATAAAAGGTAAGCCCTCTACCCTGAAGCAGACTCTAATCATAGTCGTCCAGTCTTCCTTCCCACCTCTTGAACATCCACATGTCACGGACTATCCCTTTAATTACATGACCTACCTACATCTACTTTTATCTCCTCACCCAAATGACTTAATTCCAACAACATACTTGTTCCTCCTCAATGATATTTCTTACACTAGCCTCTTTATACTATAAGTCTATTTTAAAAGGAAGAAAAATAAATCAAGGACCAAGGTGTCATATTAGAGCCATCTTAAACAACTTCTCTGCTCAGCAAGTTTACAATTAATACCAAATCAGAGAGGATCTAGAAAGAGGATCATTATGATGAATGAACAAAGAATATAAATACACAAAGCAACCATTTCCAACAAAGGCAGAAGACCCAATATCAATGACTAAGTAGATGTTCTGTCGCTAGGACTTAGGAGCACAGAATCCACTGAGGCCAATGAATTGGATCTAGGGACAAAGAAGCAACACGGCACAGTTACTTCGTTGTACAAATTAGTTCAATTTCTGCTCTCCCAGTCTATTTACCTGAACAAGCTTTTCCTGGAAGTTCCCAACACAGCCGTGCATGCGTGGTATTACAGGGAAAGCCAAAAACAAAGATGTCTGCATAAGCTATTCATTATAAAGACACAAGTTATGGAAAAATGAGGAAACCTCTGATGATGTCTGTCCCCAGCTGGGAGAACTTACCTAGTAGGTGCTAACCTTGGCAAGCTTCATTCAAATCTGTGTTGGTATCACAAACTAGGGTCTATTCCAGGTCAGGACTCATCATCAGCTTATACAACTTCTGTTCAATAAATATTTAAGTATGAAGGAGAGCAGATGTTTTAAATTTTAAAAATGACCTTTAGACATCAATCTTAATATTTACATTCCACAGAAGTATTCTCATTTTAAAAACCTTTGGGAAGAATACACAGAGCAACCATTTCAAAATGGAAAACAGCAAATATGTACAAACTCTGAAGTACTTCCTATAACAGTATGAAAAAGAAACCAGGCTTTTCACACACAGGATAAAAGATCAATTCTTTCATTCATCTGCTTCACATTTTTATGCACCTTTTCCTAGTACATCCCACAAGCTACAGAACCCTACTGGCAACATGCTTTACTCCAGGGAGAATTTTCTTTTTTTACTTGATAGAAGAAATGGCCTGAATTTAAAGCTGTTTTTCGTTCTCACCAGAACAATGCAGTAACTTCTATGCAAAATATAATGAAAAGTGGAAGTCACCTGCCCCAGCCTCCCAAAGTGCTGGGATTACAGGCATGAGCCACCGCACCCAACTAGAATAGCCCATTTTAGCAAATATAACAATATGTGTCATTTACTTTAAAACTATCCTTTGGAAATAAATAAATTATATATATAATGTATTCCTGCCCTAGTCCTGGGGCAGGAAGCAGAGAACAGTAAGACCCCATCATGGCCTGCCAGCATAGTCTCCACCAGGCAGAGCCCTCATGCATTCTTCTTAGTCCACATCATTAGTGTGCTGACAGCTGAAAAACCAAACATGGCATGTAAATGGTTCTGGGCTCTTAAGGGATATCGGTGTACAGTATGTCAAAGCAAGGGCTGTATAGAAGTCAATATATAAAAATTAAAAGCTTCTACAAGACTGATTTTCCTGAGTGACTTACAAGCTAAATCTTTAATTAACACAGAAATAGAATTTCAAAAATATTTGGACAATTGTGGCATCATTTTGAAATAAACACACAGCCATCCAAAGTTGGTAATACTTGAAAAATAAGTCATTGGAATATAGAAATGTAATGGAATGTCTGGGTATATCTGTCTGAAAACCACACCAACATAACACACAAAAAAATAAGCTCTTTTCTTACAGAAAAAGAAGCATTCGATGGACCAATGACATAAGAAGAAAAGCCAGAAATACTGGTTGTCAAATATTTGCAATCAAATGTATCTTTAAAACAATTCCAGATGCAAAATATATATATTTTGCAGATTGGAGCACACCATATTTCATTTCTCTTTATTTTTTATACCTTTAAGTATAGCACACACTTGTAATAGGACAACTTATGTATGTAGAAAATGCACCCTTCCTCTCAAACTCACTCATCTGAAATAAAACTGCTTATCTCCCGCCCCACAACAATCACGAAATCAACTCCTGCATGGCACTCCCAAACCTCACTTACGGGAATTACATCCTCCAAATTATTCAGACCCAATGCCTTAATAACTCTAATTTGATATCCAATCTGTTAGCAAATACTTCTGGCTCTACCTTCAAAATGAATTAAAAATCCAACCATTTCTCAACGTCTCCAGTGCAGCCACCGTAGTTGGATGGTGGTGATCTACAATCATCTTACAGATTATTGTAGGTGCCTCTCACTGGTTTCCTGCTACACTACTGCCAACTGTCTTTTTCTCAGCATAGCTGAGATAGTCATCTTTTTGAAATGGAAGCCACGTCGCTTCACTCCGCCTGAAAACTTCCAGTGGTTTCTCACCTCATTCAGAATAAAGGCCAATTTTACAGCAGCCTACAAGGCCCTGTGCAATGTAGCTCATGTTTCTGAAAAATTCCTGCTACTCTCCCCTTACTCTTCTCCATCCACAACAGCCTTCTTGCCATTCTCTCTGCCTGAAACACCATTCTCCTGTGCAGCCACATGGTACACTTCTTCATGGCCTCCAAGTCTACGCACACAAGTCACTTTTTCTGTGAAGTCTTCCCTGACCATCCTATTTAAAATGACAAACTTTCCTTTACCCTTCCTTTATTTTTTTCCACAGTACTTACCACCCTCATACAAACAAATTTTACCTATGTCTTTATTATCTGCCTCCTTTCACGGCTAAGTTCCAGGAGGGCAGGACTATTTTGTCCACGGTTGTACCCTCATGGTCCATAACTGAGATAAACACACACTAGATGTTCAATAAACATTTGTGAATAAAATTATTTCTCTCCATAAACCGCCAAATTGTGTGATCAAACAGGGAGTATATTTTAACATTTTTATAAAATATTTTCAGGTAATTATTACTATGAGTAAGAATAAAATAGAAAATCACAATACAGGCCGGGCATGGTGGCTCAAGCCTGTAATCCCAGCACTTTGGGAGGCCGAGACGGGAGGATCACGAGGTCAGGAGATCGAGACCATCCTGGCTAACATGGTGAAACCCTGTCTCTACTAAAAAAATACAAAAAACTAGCCGGGCGAGGTGGCGGGCGCCTGTAGTCCCAGCTACTCGGGAGGCTGAGGCAGGAGAATGGCGTAAACCCGGGAGGCAGAGCTTGCAGTGAGCTGGCATCCGGCCACTGCACTCCAGCCTGGGCTGCAGAGCAAGACTCCGTCTCAAAAAAAAAAAAAAAAGAAAAAAAGAAAAAGAAAAAATCACAATACATGGAGGACTTAAGTCTGAACTGAGCACCAAGGGAATGGTGGTCACATTTCTAATTAAACTTATCCCTGTTTGTTCTGTTTTACTTTAATTTGCTTACTTTCTAAAGTAATCTCTGTCAAAATGAATGCTTAGAAATATAATTTTTTTAATTCTTTTTCTTTTGTTCTTACATATCATGATACAAAAATGATTTTATTACAACTATGTGGAAAATTCTCTACATTTGCCATATATCAATTTTTAAATTCCATAATAATTTTATTTTAAAGTAATTATAAATGTGGCTCATAAAATGACACACAACTAAAGGATTCCTCATTCTGTAGTTAGAGAACGCCATCTGGCTCAATATGAGAGAAACCACACTATTATACTGAATACTGTTATAAATGCAATCGTTCGTGCTTCCAAAGAAACTTACTGCTAAGACAAAATAAATTAAGTTGTGGTATTTTATTTAATAATACTTTATAAACAAAAATTACACAGACATAGTGAAAGAAGTTAAAAGTAAAATATTGACCATAAATGGGTAGTTCTAAGTATTTAACAGGTATTGCCATATTTAATCTGTACCAGAATCCTTTGAGGGAGGCAGGTACTATTTTTAATCCCACTTTACAGATGTGAAACCTAGGGCACTAAAAAGATAGGCCACCAAACAGAATCCTAGTAAAGCTGGAATTCAAATATAGGCAGCCTGGCTCCAGAACCCACACACTTAAGTGTCACACAATCTGCCTCTTCTAAGACAGCAAACATCAAGCAAACTCACCTAATATGCCTTTCAGAGCATTAAAAATAGATTGAGATCTGCTTTATAGGGTTTGCAGTCTAAAGACTTGGACCCTCAATTTTTGACGGTATACTACTTTATCAAAAATTATGCCTGGGACAGATGATCAGATTTTTCTAATGCAGTTTCATAAGTATCCAGAAGAAAATATTTACTTTTTAAAAAGGTAAACAAAAACTAAAATATAAGTTTGAGTATCAATATAGTAGTTAGACTCCATAAGTGTCTTACATTAATCACAAAGCCTGAAATTCTATAAAATTTTTCTCAAAGCCCAATAATTTCCCTTCCTGTTATATCATCAAAGAATGATTTCCAAATAATTTGCAATTTATTAGAAACTTTCAAATTCCTCGCCTATTCAGCAAACAATTATTAAGTACCTAGATGTGTTTCATGTCTTCAAAGTATTTAAGTTCCATAAATTTTTCGAATGCTATTTTGAGGTCAAAATTCCCTGGAATTATGGAAAAATATAGGATTATGGAAACTCATTTTATAAACATTAAATATAAAAAGCAGTCTGTTCACAACCGTCATGTATTTCTTACCTTTCCCCAAGGAACTCATTTCTAGTCAGCAGCTAAACTAGTCTGGGCTAATGGTTTTCCCTGGGGTAGTATGAGAAGATCTAATGTTAAAAATGCCTTCAGTCTTTTTCTCCTCAAAGGAGGCCAAGGGCTCACAGACTACACAGTTCAATTAAACATCTTCATTTTCACTCATTCATGCCCTTCCTCTTTTATTCTTCTCCTCCATTTTCTGCCATTCTTGCTCAATCTAAAGATGTTCCCTACCCACACCCAGCCTCCCTGAACAGCCCTTCAGTCCACACATAAAACAACAAAGGACCCTGGTGATAACAGATAAAAATAAAGGTATTAATAGTATCTAACCTGTACCAAATAAAAAGAAAATCAAAAATAGGCTAAATTAATCATTAAAACCAGCACAATTATCTTCTTTCTATGGCTCCTGAAAGTAAACACAAATCCCTTTAAAAAGCTTCACAAGTCTCTTTTCACCTCTTCAACCGCATTCAGCCGTATCTGCTTATTCTTGAGCACCAGAATTCAAGATAACTACAACTGCAGTACGGATACTGTATTCTAACTGCCTGCTGATTTGACTGAAAACTGAGGGTACTGACAGTGGAGGAGTGGTGGAGGGTACAGCTCAAGCTCCACAAAGGCAAACACTGTGGGAGGGCCAGGGACTGTTCTCTCTGGTTTACTAACCACCGCAACCCAACGCTGAACACAAGGTCTCACAGATGTCTCATAGAGCACAATTATTTTGCTAGGTGGGAGAGAGGAAAGGAGAGAGAAAAGGGAAGGCAGGGACTCTGAAAATTCATTATGGCTTGTGGGTGGTCAGAGTAATATAATCACATTGTAAATATTGTTTCTACATATGAATGCTGTTCCAAACTGTCTCTGAAGTCAGCACTGACTACACCAATGGAGATTATAATGCCCGCTATATCAGAAATACCCTGTTTTGGGACATTCTCCCACTAGGTCACTAAGTATGACAGCTTTTATTACATTACTATAATAAACTTTCAATATATCATGGAATATCTTTTCTAGTTTATTTTTGTAATAATCTATTAGCAGCAGTTTTTTGTTAACACCTCTTACTGTCATTGCCCATTAATTACTGCCTAGGTGCTTTAATGTGCATACTTAAGTCATTTCCATTTGTTCTATAAATAACAAAAAACAATATTTTATAAAGCAGAAATTATTCAAGATATTTTGAATAATATAATTTAAAATTGTGACATATAGCAAAGGCTAATTATGACGTAAGAGAAAAAGATTAAATCATCAAGTTAAGTTGCTTCGATATGATCATAAGATGACAGGCTTTTCCATTTATATTTCCATTTCTTATTTATTTTCTCAGGTGTCAATACTGACTGCCATTAGAAATCTGTATTCACTGGTCTATGACTGATCTCAGGCACCAAAACCAGATACTGAGTGTCCACCGGAAATCTCTGAAACAATAATTTTATTTATTAGATGCAGGAACAGGTCATAGGAATGTGTGTTCTGACTGCTGTGGTAACCACAGTCCAACCTGGATCTCCTGAACTTCCCTCCTAATACCTCCCTTAGAGCCTGAGCCTTTTACTTATACTTTGTCATTCTAATATTATTCGTATTGATTTAGGTGACACCAAGGAAAAAAGAAATCATAATTCTAAGTCACATTTCTCACTTGTCAAATCTGGCGGTTTAAATCGAGTATTTATTGGCTGTCTTCTCCGTCCTTCTGCAGTTATCAACACTTTTAGCTGCAGCAACCGTTCCTATTTGCTTTAGATCATCATCAAAAGAAAGAGGCCACCGTTCCACAATTTTATTTATCAGGGTACCTCAGAAATTGCTTTTATACTACAAGTTGTTTCCCAAGATTAATATGTCTTTCTCTTTCAAATGTCTTTCAAACTATGTAAACAGGTTTTAAAGGTAAAATACTATGTTTTAAATAAATGAAATCCTTCTTGGGGGGTAAGAGAGAGACTCTTACCCAAAGTATCACAGATGAAAACTTTCTGCCTTGTTTTCAAGACCCTCTGAAAATCTAGCATATCACTTCCCCATTTTCCCATCTCATTAGACATTTAGTCATTAATATGTATCTAGATCCATTATTACCCTCATATCCTTTAATTATTTCTCCTTTCAGTACTACTGTTTCAATCTTTTTCCCTTGTTCAAAAAGCCTTCCTTTTCCATCTTCTATCAAACCAAAACCCTACTCACCCTTCATAGCCTTCTAAATAAAGCTTTTTCTCACAGTTCTTGCTTTAATTAGCCTTCCTCAACCCAAAAGTCCAGAAGTTCAGAGCTGCTTCTTAGCCTAATTTTTAGAACAGCCCTAAACCCTTAACTCTGGTCGGTTAATGTAACAGATTCATGTTAAGGATGGTTTTTTAGGTTTAAGAAAAAAGAACATATTTGGCTACTCCACACATCCCTCAAATCTCCCTACTTCTAATGTTTACATTTTACAGCCCACTCAAATCATGGGTTAGAAAACAGGGAAACCTTTTTTGAATAAATTACCCCTCTGTTCTGATGTGATTTGATCTAGTTGAAAGTTAACATTTCTAAGTCGCATAAGTCACAGCTGCTGCTTAAAAAAAAAATTCAATCACAACTAGATCGTGTATTCACACATTAGAGGCAGTCATATGAATAAGTTTTTAAGTCTTTTATTCCTCTCTGGTCTTCAGTTCACAAACAATCTGCTATTTGGTTAGAGGTTTTCATCTTCTCTTGGTCATACAATATAATTGAACCACATTATTCACTTAAAATTCACTTTAAGCACATTGGAATGTTTAACATATGAAAACTTTTAATCAAAGACAAAAAAAATTCCATTGATTCTCCCAACAAATCTTTATCTCAGGATTAATGGCCACTGGTAGGAATTTGGACTTAACCACTTTCCGCCAATCTTACTTTTAGAAAATCACAGAAATACCCCTATTTCATCTTATGTACTCTATATTATGTTTTCTGGTTAATTCATTTAGTTGACAATATTTGCCAGTACTTATGATAGGGAATGTGACACAGTAAGGAATAAGACAGAGTCCTTTTCTTTTACTAATAGTGTCCTTCAATTTTCAACAAGGTCATCAGGAATAAAATAATACAGACCATGTCTTCCAGGAGCTTCTCAATGAAATAAATAAAACTATATTGTATAATTCATTTTTCATAAGTTAATTCCCCAAATTCATTCTCATTAGAACATGGCTGACATTTTGATCAGTAAGTCAAAAGCAGCTGAAATGGTAATGATCCAAGACTTCTCGCTGAATTAAACTGCCTTTTGAGAGGCATTGTAAAATCTTACCTAATTGGAAAAGAAGGTAACATATTTATTTAGAGATAAATGATTGGATATTTGGAGACCAAAGAAATTAACTGAAAAAACTACTGAAAACAAAAGAAAATTCAGTAGACTAACTTATAGAAAACTAAAATTCATCATAATAAGAATTAATATTTGTTGAGAACTATGTTCTAATCCCTTTAAAAGATCGTCTCATTAAACAATTCTTATGAAGTAGCTACAATATCATCTTAAAGATGAAAATATTAAAGGAAATAATTTGTCCAAAAACACACTATGCATGCTGTTTGTTAAAATCAATATGTAGAATAAGACAGCTTTCTTATGTACCAATATTAAAAGAGAAAATTGAGTTAAATAAAAAGTACAATCAAAATATCAACAAAAAGAAACATGAAACATCAGGTAATAAATATTAATAAGAAATACACAGTACCTATATGAGAAAAACTAGAAAATGTAAATAAGAAACAGAAGGAAACTAGAGAGATAACTTGTATTTGAACAGTAAGACTTGAATATTTTAAACATATCACTTCTTCCTAATTTCTAAATTCAATGCTGGCTGGGCATTGTGGCTCACACACTTGAAGCCAGGAGTTCAAGGGCAGACTGGGCAACAAAGCAAGACCTCATCTCTAAAAAAAATAATAATAATAATTGGCTGGGCAAGGTGGCATGCACTTGTAGTCCTAGTTAGTTGGGAGGCTGAGACAGGAGGATCACCTGAGTCCAGGAATTTGAGGCTACAGTGAGCTATGACAGTGCCCCTAACATTCCAGCCTGGGTGACAGAGCAAGACTCTATCTCTAAAGAAATAAAATAATTAAATAAATTCAATGCTGTGCTAATCAAAATCTCAATAGAAAATGTTTTAAATTTTGAAACAAATAATTCTAATGTTTACTGGAAAACTAACTGCATGATAAATACATTATCATGCTTCAGTAAACAAAAGAGGGTGGTACTGACACAGGAAAAGACAAATAATATAATACCATCATTGAGATACAGGCCCAAGCATATATTAAGAATAATTTATGATAACGGCAACACTTTGAAGAAGTGGGGAAAAGATGGATTATTCAATAAATGCTACTGAGACAGCTGGAAAGCAATGTGAAAGAAAAGGAAGGATGAATTCCCTACTCAATCTTTATACTAAAATAAATTTCAGGTAATTAAAACATGTAAATATAAAAGATGAAACTATAGGTGAATATTTTTCTCATATTAGTATGGTGAAAACTTTTATAAACATACCCCAAAACCAGAAACCATAATAGGATAGAGGATTCCCTAAAAATGAAAAAATATATATATATGCATAAAAACATATATATTTAAAAGACAGAAAATTGGAAAAATATTATTTGCTATACATATGAAAATATGTATATATATATATATGAAAAGCAAAGATTACTGTCCCTAGCAATACAATCAGCTCTGAAAAACAAGGAAACCCATATATATGTGCACTAGATACATGGGTGGGTGGAGAGATGGATGGATGGACGGATGGATAGATTGATGGATAGATGGGACGGACAGATAGATAAGTTTGAAAGAACCTTAAACATGGTGTGATGGTTTTAAACTATGTACCCAAATTATTTGATGTGCCTCACTTCAAAAGGCAGATCTTAATTCCCTTCCCCTTTGGTATGGGCTGCAACAGGAAACTGTTGAAGTTGGTTTCCTATATGGAGGGTAGAGAAGTAGGAACAGGCTGAACAGGACACTAGATGAAGTGACACTTCTCTGAGTATATATTTTTGAATAGTTTTGACTTTTTGAAGCATGTTAATGTTATTGACATTCGAAAAATAAAGTTAAACCAAGAAGGATGGGGAAGAAGGAATAAAACTGAAAGTAAACAAACAAATCCAAATTGTATTTCAAATGTGTAATATAGCCCACTGCCATGAAGAAGGAGGATAACTGTGAAGTGATGGGTATGTTACCTGGTTTGATTGTAGTAATCATTTCTCACTATCTATAGGTATATAAAAACGTCATGTTGTACACATTAAATATACACAATAAAAGAACAACTTATGCAAAGTTTATGAACACAGTATTCTTGATTGGAGGATATTCTTGGTCAAAATGGGAAGAGAACTATAAATAACCCTAAACTCTTTTTATTAAGTTTGATTTTGTAGTGCTACAGCACAACAATTCTGAAACTACTTTAGATATACTATAGATTTTAGCAAATAAGTAAATATATTGAAGTTGTTGCGAGTTAGGGTTCTTACCATGGGAAAAATAAAAAACCTCTATAGGGATGGATTCAAATTAAGGTTATAAGTGGACACAATTCTAAAATATGTATGTGTACATGCATGTGCATATAGACATATACATGCACGTGAATGTATATATGAATGCATATATATACACACACACACACGCATACATTTTCTAGCTCTATCTGCTGAAAGGCCCTAAAAGCAGATTCCCAGTACCAAGGAACACATCTAACCAGAATTTGGTCTTTTGTGTTTTTTTTGGAGACAGAGTCTCACTCTGTCGCCCAGGCTGGAGTGCAATATCACAATCTCGACTCACTGCAACCTCTGCCTCCCAGATTCAAGCAATTCTCCTGCCTCCGTCTCCTGAGTAGCCAGGATTACAGGCATGTGCCACCACGCCCAGTTATTTTTTGTATTTTTAGTAGAGATGGGGTTTCACCATGTTGGTCAGGCTGGTCTCAAACTCCTGACCTTAGGTGATCCGCCCGCCTCGGCCTCCCAAAGTGCTGGGATTACAGGTGTGAGCCACTGCGCCCAGTCCAGAATTTGGTTTCTAATAGCATTCCCCATGCAGAGGAATCAGGGTCCATGGGGAAATGCTGGAGCACAAAGACATAAAATAAAAGCCTGTAAAATCTAGTTCTGTCACAAAGTAGGAAAGTGCTAAAATAGTTGGGCATACCACAAAGACATTGGAAGCAACTTGAAGAGGCTCCTATCTGCCCATTCAAATAATCTGAGTACCAAAATTATCTTTAAAAACAGTAGTTAATTATAAACCATTACAGGAAAAAGGATATCTGTAAGTTCACACCAGAAATAAATGAATAAAGAAAGAAAGAAAATAAAGGGATCTTGTACGTGAGAAGGCCAAGGGTCAAGTTGGAGGGAAATGTCATCATTTTGTAACCACCACAGTAAAGACAAATCAATGAATGCTAAATCTAGGGGAAATATTTTAATGAGAAGCAAGGTATCTGTATGGAATTAAAATATCTCCTCACAGACTGCCCACAGTAGCAAGGGGAAAAAAATAGCATAAAGAAATCGACTAACACCTTGACTAGATGATCAAAATTAGCATCAAAACTGAGAAGCAGATGGATACCATGTGCCTCCAGATGTGAAACCCTGAGGGCACAATGTCAGTTATGTAACATTCCTGCTGGGAACACATAACCTAAAACCAAACAAGAGGAAACATTACATAAACATAACATGAGGGACGTTCCATTTTTTAAAAAGACCCATATTTTAAAATGTCAATTCACAGATATAGAAGAAGGCTGAAGAACTACGCCAAATTAAAGGAGACCGAAAAGATATGACAAGTAAATGTAATGTACGATTCTAGACTTGGTTCTGCACTGAGGTGAAAAGAAGCCATAAAAAGTGGTATTGGGTTAACTGACAGAATTGGAAAACAAACCATATAAAAGATAATAAGTATATAATAGGTATAAACACACTGAAGGTGATAACTGCACTGCATAATGTAAGTGGTATCTTTATCCCTAAGAAATATATACTATCTTATATGCAACTTACTTTCAAACAGTTCAAAAAAGAGATTATATGTCTACCTATCTACATACATACACATTAGACCGATAGATGATTGACTGATTGATAAAAAATAACAAACCTAGTGGTAAAGGATATTTTAGTATTCTCTGTGTTCTTCTTACAGGTTTTCAAGTTTAAATTATTTCCAAAGAAAAAGTTTGAAAATGTCCTTAGCTTACTTCTACACAAACAGGTCAAGTCTTTTTGTAGACATGTATACATTTTCCCTTAAAGACTTTTCTAGGTTATTACTGTTTTCTGGATACATTCTTACTAGACAGTGAAAAGGTAAACTTTAATATTCAGGACCTCTAACTAGGTTATTGAAAATAACAAAGTAATGAGGCTCAAATACAACCTCAGTGCATAGATACAGGTAATTAATAAAGAATGTGAAGTAATACTCTACCACTATTAATGCAGTGGATACCACTAGCAAACGGACAAAGCAAAAATGTTACTTAAAATGGTGAATCATAAAAATAAATTATAAAATACGCCTTAAAATTTTTAGTTAATTCTTACAAATGGACATTCACTAAAGTATCTTTTGAAGTTCAGTGAAGAATTTTTCTTTGAAGATGGTCCAGGAATTGAGCTATTTTTTTCCCACATTAACCATAACCAAAGCATTATCACAAATTCCAGTATCAGATTTCATAAGGGGAGGATTTAAAGACACTAGGGCTGAAGTCTTCTAAATCTGTGCAGTCTTTAGAATTGTCTCTCCTACATTTGAGTCAATAAAAGAAAAAAAGTTTAGTAACATACCTGTATCCTATGTTTAATGCAATTACCTTATTTTTTCATAGAAACAACCACATTCTTTTTTATGCACTTATATTTCATCAGTTAATTGTTATATTATTACAAACACAAGTACAATGGGCATAAATATTCAGCTTGACAGTGCAAGCAGCAGTGCATAGGCATCCCAGAGAACAGCTGAGCACCACCAGTCAGTATGTTCTCAGACAGAATGAAAAGAACCCGTTCATCCCATGAGTCTGTTAAGTGGAGGTCAGTTACGGCGTCTGGAAGACACCTAAATGGAGTCACCTCTACCAAGTCTGTAATGAAAATATTGCTTCAAACAAGTGAACTAAGTACTTCCTGAATAGCTCTCAGTTTGCCAAAAGTACACATGGATGAAAGTGACATTTAATCAAGTTTATAGGCAACCTCAGTTAAGAGCCTCCCTGTTTTCCAACAGACGAACAATAGGGGAAAAGCAAAAACATCTGGTGCCAGGCGATATATAATAGTTTGAAACATGTGTCCCAAGTAGTTAAGTCTAAATTAAAGTATTTCATAAAAAACAGAAATATGCAAATCAAAAGGGAATAATAGAAGAACATAAGACAAGAGAAGAATTAAAACTCTGGCCTTGATGCACTCTTGTAAAATAAATCAAAGTATCCATATTTTCAAATACATATATACTCCACAATGTACTATCTGTCTCTTTACAGAATCCATTAAAAAAATACTTTAGTTTTCCAACAGAGTTTTTGGAAAACGTAAACATACCCATGTCCTAAAGTACATCTAGGTATGGCCAAAATCTGGTTTGCCCTACAAAGTTTCAAACCATTTAAAGTGAGTTCTTTTGTTTTCTAATTTGTGATCACAATGGCGTTTCCATTAGGAAGAAACATGTCAATAAAATAATAATAGCTGGAGCTAACTTTTATGCACCGCCACTTCTTTCCCACTCTAAAAGACTCAAAGGAACAAAAGCACCCAAACACTCCTGCAGCTGATCTGAATCGCTACATATTATGTATATCTGATATGTGATGACAATGAGACATGCAACTTAATGCACTGCCTTAAGTTATGAAGAGTCTGCAGAGGGAAACTGACTAATTCGCCCAATAGATTTTTCCAACACAGTTTTTTTAGAGCAAGACAAATAGAAACTCATTCTGTCTGACCTGAGGGTCTCAGCTGGCTTCTTTTACATCATAATTTTAAATTTATTATTCATGCTATATTTTATATCTCCAATCAATGAAAAACTGGTGCTCTTCTATTCAAATTGTGCTATGAATGCAAAAATTTAATTATAGCAAATAACATTTGAAGACTCAATATAACATTAAATTAAACTGAGTAACTTTAAATCAGATACTAGAAGTTATGTCTAATGATACAACAAAATGTAAATCCATCTCAAAGAGGTTGTCAGTAAGTCCAAGGCAGATAGAAACTGATGTCCTTCTAATATCATTAGCTGAGCTAATATTTCACAATATAAAGAAATTCAGATCCTTCAAAACACTCCTATCTTACTGCAGACATTGTCTTACTTAGTCCTCAAACTACCATAAAGGTTTTACAGGGATATACATACAAACAAAAAATATATATAAACTAAATATATATATATATAAACAAAAATTCTATTTCTATATAAACAAAAAGGGAATACTACTATAACTACTTTATACTTGATTACACATAATACCTTTTAATTACCTCTAAAGCACCAGAAAAAAATAATGAAGACAACAGTCTCCGAGAGCCACAACACATTTTCCAGCTGGAGACATCCATCCTCCATGCTCTGAGACAGTTTCTTTAACAGCCTATGCTGACTATAAATCTATATAGCAAAAGATCATTTTTTTAAATTCATTCTTAAAAATGACAGAGTCAATGACATACAACAAATCATACAGCATAGCTGTACTATGCCAGCAAAAATTGATCGATTTGCTAAGAAAGTAAACTACTCTTGATTCAATAAAACTACTGGAGTCACTAAGAGCACTTCCGGCATATTCACAATGTGCAGAATATTTTAAGAGGTTAAAAAAAATGTACCAGTAGACTCTCCATTTCTCTGTACTATTACTTGTAACTCTCTTTTAAAATAAGCTGCTTTGGGGACTGGTGCATCTAGAGGGTCTTGGAAGGAATATATGATAGACAACTTGACAAAATATATATTTATTTGGTGAGGGATAATTTTCATTACAGGCTATTAAAGAGACAGTATATTACCTACACTAATGAGTCATTAATATTACTATCAAACACACATAGAAATACTTTGGGTAAATTATTTTTAAAAACTTAAGTAACTAGCTTTAAAATATTTGAACATGCAACTCAGATTACTGTGTTAATTCAAGTTGCAATCAGTTAATACAATTTAAGCCAATCACACAATATTATCACTGAGCTAGATTTAAGAACTGTTTCTGCTGGGTAGAGTAGCTAATATCTGTGATCCTAGCATTTGAGAGGCAGACACAGGAGGATTACTTGAGCCCAGGAATTTGTCACCAGCCTGGGCAACATACCAAGACCTCTTCTCTATGAAAAATGATTAAAAATTAGTCAGGCAAGGTGGCATGTGCCTGTAGTCCCAACTACTTGGGGGGCTGAGGTGGGAGGATTGCTTGAGCCTGGGAGACTGAGGCTGAAGTGAGCCTTGTTTGTGCTACTGCACTCCGGCCTAGGCAACAGAGTGAGACCCTGCCTCAAAACGAAAAAAAACAAACAAACAAAAACAAAAACAAAACTGTTTCCAACTCTCTTTGCAACTCTTCCTGATATGATTCCTTTGTAGGTTACTGAATTTAGGTGGATAATTATTTTCTTGTTCTTATCTCAAATACAGAACTATGTGAGCACCTTCTTAAAGAACTCTTTATGTCATGATTTGCATCCCCAGTACCAAGCAAATAATAGCTAGTGCTGATGAATGAATGAACGAATGAACAATGAACCAATTATGATTTCTGAGTTTATATGGGGATTAGCCTACATTCTGCTCTTGTGCAATCCTTCTTCATTAAACCCTGTATTTTTGAAAAAATGAAAAGGTTATACACCAAGGCTTCTCACAACATACCGGAATAACAAGTTACCCTTAACCTGAAGAGGCTAAAAATGGCACATTTATTTATTTATTTTTATTATACTTTAAGTTCTAGAGCACATGTGCACAACGTGCAGGTTTCTTACATATGTATACATGTGCCACATTGGTGTGCTGCAACCATTAACTCATCATTTACATTAGGTGTATCTCCTAATGCTGTCCCTCCCCACTCCCCCCACCCCAAGACAGGCCCTGGTGTGTGATGTCCCCCTTCCTGTGTCAAAGAGTTCTCATTGTTCAATTCCCACCTATGAGTGAGAACATGAGGTGTTTGGTTTTCGGTTCTTGCGATAGTTTGCCGAGAATGATGGTTTCCAGCTGCATCCATGTCCCTACAAAGGACATGAACTCATCCTTTTTTATGACTGCATAGTATTCCATGGTGTATATGTGCCACATTTTCTTAATCCAGTCTATCATTGATGGACATTTGGGTTGGTTTCAAGTCGTTGCTATTGTGAATAGTGCCACAATAAACATACGTGTGCATGGGTCTTTATAGAAGCATGATTTATAATCCTTTTAATACCTATAATCCTTTTAATATAATCCTTATAATACCCAGTAATGGGATGGCTGGGTCAAATGGTATTTCTAGTTCTAGATCCTTGAGGAATCGCCACACTGTTTTCCACAATGGTTGAACTAATTTACACTCCCACCAACAGTGTAAAAGTGTTCCTATTTCTCCACATCCTCTCCAGCACCTGTTGTTTCCTGATTTTTTAATGATTGCCATTCTAACTGGTGTGAGATGGTATCTCACTGAGGTTTTGATTTGCATTTCTCTGATGACCAGTGATGATGAGCATTTTTTCATGTGTCTGTTGACTGCATAAATGTCTTCTTTTGAGAAGTGTCTGTTCACATCCTTTGCCCACTTTTTGATGAGGTTGTTTTTTTCTTGTAAATTTCTTTAAGTTCTTTGTAGATTGTGGATATTAGCCCTTTATCAGATGAGTAGGTTGCAAAAATTTTCTCCCATCCTGTAGGTTGCCTGTTCACTCTGATGGTAGTTTCTTTTGCTGTGCAGAAGCTCTTTAGTTTAATTAGGTCCCATTTGTCTATTTTGGCTTTTGTTGCCATTGCTTTTGGTGTTCTGGACATGAAGTCCTTGCCCATGCCTATGTTCTGAATGGTATTGCCTAGGTTTTCTTCTAGAGTTTTTATGGTTTTAGGTCTAACTTTTAAGTCTCTAATCCATCTTGAATTAATTTTTGTATAAGGTGTAAGGAAGGGATCCAGTTTCAGCTTTCTACATACGGCTAGCCAATTTTCCCAGCACCATTTATTAAATAGGGAATCCTTTCCCCGTTTCTTGTTTTTCTCAGGTTTGTCAAAGATCAGATGGCTGCACATGTGTGGCATTATTTCTGAGGACTCTGTTCTGTTCCATTGGTGTATATCTCTGTTTTGGTACCAGTACCATGCTGTTTTGGTTACTGTAGGCTTGTAGTATAGTTTGAAGTCAGGTAGCGTGACTTAGGATTGTCTTGGCAATGAGGGCTCTTTTTTGGTTCCATATGAACTTTCAAGTTGTTTTTTCCAATTCTGTGAAGAAACTCATTGGTAGCTTAATGGGGATGGCATTGAATCTATAAATTACCTTGGGCAGTATGGTCATTTTCACAATATTGATTCTTCCTATCCATAAGCATGGAATGTTCTTCCATTTGTTTGTGTCCTCTTTTATTTCATTGAGCAGTGGTTTGTAGTTCTCCTTGAAGAGGTCCTTCACATCCCTTATAAGTTGGATTCCTAGGTATTTTATTCTCTTTGAAGCAATTGTGAATGGGAGTCCACTCATGATTCGGCTGTCTGTTATTGGTGTATAAGAATGCTTGTGATTTTTTGCATATTGATTTTGTATCCTGAGACTTTGCTGAAGTTGCTTATCAGTTTAAGGAGATTCTGGGCTGAGACGATGGGGTTTTCTAAATATACAATCATGTCATCTGCAAATAGGGACAATTTGACTTCCTCTTTTCCTAACTGAATACCCGTTATTTCTTTCTCCTGCCTGATTGCCCTGGCCAGAACTTCCAAGAGTACACTGAACAGGAGTGGTGAGAGAGCGCATCCCTGTCTTGAAAAAAAATGGCACATTTGAAAGAGGAATTCATCTCATCTTTCAGTTCATTTCAATAAACATGATGACATAAAATGAATAAGCACAGACATCACCTTCAGGGCATCCACAGTCTAGCGGGAGAGATGAACACAAACAAATCATAATACAAGTTGTAATTTTTTCCTCTGTTTCTTCTCCACTAAAGCTTTGGGTCAGGTTTATTCCCTCATGTGCCAGCTGATGTGACTGGGAAGGGTCTCAGTGACCAAACACTTTGCCTTCACCCCAAGCATCAGCCAAGGGGGCCAGATAAAGCACTTCCACTCTCTCCCCGTTTGATGTTCCCTCTGCTTAGTCTTGGAGAACCCACCAACCGCCCATCCTCCAACGCTGTGGCTTCATTTGAAATTTTGAGCGTAAGCAGGGCTTCCCTTAAAGCCCCTATGTTGTATGCTTCTAACACTACTGTTCCTCAACAAAGGCTGTGGCTTTGCTCCACTTGATTCTTACAATCAGCTAATAACCAAAGATCAGCTCTGCTCCTAATCATTCAAACTAAACAAATGTTTACACTCATCGCTGAGTCACAGTCTCTCTGGCCCAAATGTTGACTCTGCCAAAGAGGTAACTCAGTGGCCCAGCTCCTGCCAGTCACACAGCTGGCACCACTGGGCATCGTCCTAACCCATTCCCCTGACAGCCTAAAGAAACGACGTGCCCTAGAGCAGGGCACTAAGGCATCAATCACAGAGAACCTTACAACTGTAACACTTGCTCCCATTTCCCCCTTCCAGTAAACAAAGGGATAAGATTCATAAATGTCACTAAAATGGAAAAAATCAAGTCATTTTAGGCACCAAAACATCAACTTCGGAGAAGAGAGGCTTAATTATAAATGCATCAGGCACAGCTGGTAGGCTTTCCTCCTATTCACAAGGAAAAAAAAACAGCTTCCAGGAAAACATATTATGTATTCTTCTTCATCACCTCCAAAAGGCAAAGTGATTTGGAGTTTTCTTCTTTTAGTGAATACACAAAAGAGGCCTCAGTAAAATCACTCTCAGGTTAGATTTTAAGAACATAACTGAAACCAACATTTTACAGACATCTCTCTATTTTCTTCAAATAAGCAGATTAACAGCCTGCAACACAATAAGAAAGTGAGAAAATTACTACAAGACTTTGGCAGCGTAACTTTAAGACACCTTTGTTTGGAAAAAGTAAAAACTAGTATGAAACTATTACAAGTAGCTCAAGTTTCACAGTAAGTTTTATAGGAACCAATAAATTTAGGAGGGAATTGGTAGGTAGGTGAATGTCAGAAAATTGTATTTCAGGATTTATCACTCTGATTGCTTAAACAAGACTACGAACCACAGAACTTACCAGCCTATATAGTACAATACTCTGTGAGTGGGTATTTTTCTAAGCATTTGTAATGCCAAGTCGATCTAGGGAAGTCTTTTCTTATTTGCTTCCAAAATAAACAGTGATGTATCAAATTTTGAAGAATATCCTAAAATATCTGCTAAGATTTCAAAATGGTCTATGTCAAAGTTAAATATAACAGACATGGCAAACTTGCATACATCATGACTTCCCTTCATTCTTCAAGCCATCAGAAACTCCAAATACATTAAAAACAAAACAAAACAAAAAAAACTTGATATACAACTGAATAAACATGTAGAAAGTATGGCAAGGCTAGTTTCTTTGGTTTTAGCTGTGACCCTGCTCTTTCTTCTCTGAAGAGCCTTGAAACATCTGGGACTGAGCCAGGTGCAGTGCTTCATGCCTGTAATTTCAGCATTTTGGGAGGCCGAGGCAGGAAGATCCCTTGAGTCCAGGAGTCCGAGATGAGCCTGGGCAACATAGTGAGACCCTATCTTTAACAAAAAATGAGCAAAACTAACCAAGTGTGGTGGTATCCACTTATAATCCCAGCTACTCCCCAGGCTGAGGTGGGAGGATCACTTGAGCTCAAAAGATTGAGGCCGCAGTGAGCCGAGATCACGCCACTGCACTCCAGCCTGGATGACAGAGTGAGACCCTGGCTCAAAAAAATAAAAAAAAAAAAAAACATCTAAGACTGATCCTGGAGTTGCAGATGCCAACCATGACCCACCTCCTACAACCCTCTCCTCCCTCACTCCACCCAACCCCTCCCCTGCAACTTCCTCCTATAAGTGCACCAGGTTCTTTGCACTTGCTATTCCTTCTGCCAGGTACACAGTTCCCTTGACACCCTTACAGCTCCCTCACAGCCTTCTGGTCATTTTCCAAAGTGGGTTTCTCAGGGAGGCCCCTCCTGACAACTCCAACAAGAATGTAAAGCCTCCCTCAATACCTCCTGTCTCCTTTTCCTGCTTTAATGTGTTCTCCTTAGCAACTACTACCATCTAACATACTATTTAGACTAAACATTTTGCTTACTATCTCCGCTAAAATGCAACCCCTATGACTATGAAAGCAGGGATTTGTGTCTGATTTGCTCATTACTGCATTTTCAAGGCTTACGAGAATTACGGGCATATAGTATGTACTCAATAAATATTTACTGAACAAATGAATGAATCTACACAATTACTATTCTTAGGATGGTCTCCCGACTGCCTTCTTCATGAACTGTAGTTTGCTAACTCCACCTTGAAGGCCCTCTGCCTACTCAAACATTCTTAATGTACCTCCATCCCCTCCTCTTCTATAATAGTTTTCTTCTTTCCTGCCTTGACTGTTTTAGGTCTTATTAAAATAGACTTTTATAAGCAATCTGAAATAACTTGTAAAAGTAAGCAAAATGTAAAGAAATCAATAAGCAGAAGCAAGATTTTAGTTGCCATTAAAGGTTTTCTCTCAGTTTTGCATGTTTTTGCAACCCTTGAATCATATTACTGTAAGATCATGGAAAGGAGGCCAATACTTAACTGACTTAGAAAACAGCCCATTTGTACATCTGTTTGCATATATACAGAAAAGAGAACAAATTATTACTACATAGATGCATTAAATTGTTTCTGTTTCTAAAGGAGATTTAAGAAGGTGGTGTTTTAAAGTTTTATAAAGCCTTACAGAGTTAGAGTTAGCTGGTTATTTAAAAGTTATAGAGCACATTCCGTGCTATCAACTTTAAAATAGCCAAAGTTAACTGTTGATGATACTTTGCTAGCAATTACCAAATTTGTATTTCAAAAAAAAAAAAGCTCTACATGATCTATGACAGCATTCATTTAGGGAAAAAAAATCCTATATTCAGATCTTAAAAGCAAAACATTCAAACAAATGAAAATACTTTGAAAGCAGAATAAAGGCCAGACTATACCAGGTATAAGAGAGTGTTATAATATGGCTACAACAAATAAAACAACAGTTGTGGCACAAGAATAGATATGCAGATAAATGAAAAATAATGCCTAGAAGAAGGAAAAAAAATCCCTACTGTATAGGAAAGGTTAAATGTATGGAAAAGAAAGGTTGAGTGGGCAAAATTCCAGGCTCTCTTATCCTCAAAACCATTCCCAATCCTAAGCCATCTCAGCACTAATGAGATCCAGGTTGCTGATAAGCCATGCAAACCAGCCCTCTGTCTTAACTATGGCCAAATACCACATAATAAGAAAAAAACTATTATCAATAGATGGGCTACTGAAATTGATGATTTGGGGAAATAAAAACTATTTAGATCTTATTCTATACCGTATGTCAAAATATTCCAGATGGACAGAGCTGAGCTCCACCTTCAGTTTGGGGTGTGATGTTCCCATCCAGGCAGGGAAGGAGAGGTGAGAAAAGTGCCTGTTTGGTGGCTAAGCCAGACTGGGTGCATTGGGGTGGTGTCCTGGCCTGTCCCAGGAGGTCTGGAGTGGCCAGTTTGCAGGGGGAGGCAAGTGTGTCACTGTGGTTTCCACTTGCCATTTTTTAAACTGCCTAGACCAAACTGTTTTGGAAAAAGATGCTTACACCAACCATAATTTTGCATTTTATGATTTTTTTTAGCCCTCTGAGAAGGGAATCTTCCCCTAAAACATCTAAATCTAAAAGTCTAAGTTTGTTTTGTTTTTACATTTCCATTTCCAATATAATCATGGAAGCAAATTAAGCACTAAGGTTAGTCTACAGCTCATTTCTCTTCTCACAATGAACACATCTACATCTGTATATATTTTAATACTCTTCTAGAGGAATTTGTGTTCCCACCTTCCCTAACTGATTGTCTTTAGCTATGGCTATCCTCTCTCAAGACTGATAAGATTTATTGAAGCTGAAACTTCCCATCTAAACTCTGACAATCCCATCAAGTGGTCCCCAGCCACCTCCACCAGCTAGAGGTTCAACAATACAGATTGTCCTTAATGATCCTACTCTAGCTGACTCCTATCCCAGTAATTAATACAAGGTTTTACTTCAAAGGCTACATTTTTTTCTTGCTATAGACAACCATATTCTTAAAAATAGTGTTTTATCCTTAAAAGCAGCCCACTCATTAAGACTCATTCAGAATGTCTGTGCAATTTGACGTCCCTTTCTTTATGAACAATAGACTATCTCACTATAGAACCAGAGTCCAAGACAACTTAGTTAAGCTCCCAAATGTCAAATAGTGTTTCCATAATAATACATTCATCCCAATGCAATCAGCACAACTGAACACTCTACAAAAGCTGTAAGTGGTGTGTATATATGGAGTGATAAACAAGTTGTTAACTCAGCTTATTAGGTCCTTGATATCTATGAAAAATAAGTTTTAACCTTGATACAAGTCAGTGGATGTGAGAATACTTAAAAATGCATCAGTCGCAGTACTCCATTACCTTAATGGTACAATCAGCAGTAACTATGAAAGCAAAGTAAGGATGTGTTGCACAACAAATAAGGCATGAAATTATACTTTTGTGATTTATAAAACCATAGGTTTGTGATTATTCACTTACAAACTTTTCTTAGGGTAATGATGTGTATTGGAATATTTATCATACTGAAGTCAAAAGACTCCTAGAAAAAATATTGTTAACAAGCACCATCTATTTTGTCTCTGGGCAATAGACTCAACCAATTTTAAACTGCTTAATAGACTTAACCAATTTTAAGCTGAGGTGGGAGGACTGCTTGAGCCCAGGGGGTTGAGGCTGCAGTGAGCCATGACTGTGCCACTGGGAGGGCTGTGATTGTGCCACTGCACTCCAGCCTGGGCAACAGAGGGAGGGAGGGAGGGAGGAAATGCAGGTTCCCATTCAGTTTTGAATGTAGCCACATCTGTGAAGTGATGCCTTTCCTGACCCTTCTAGGATGAAAGCATCACTCTCTCTTCCTTTCCCAATCCTTGGTACCCTTATAACGGCACCTAACACATCAAAGTATATCCATATACTTTGTTTCCTCTACTACTGCTCCTCCCTGACCCTTAAGAAACACTGCCATAGAGCCCTACAGCCTGAAGGGAGAAGTCCTATCCCTCAGGCATGGAAAACTATTAACAATGTGAGAACAACTGTCTTGGACAGTGTAGAGGAAACTAATTTAATAATTCCTTAGAATGGAACCAGTTGAAAAGTTCCAGCTCCACAAACTGAAGTGAAATCATTTTTTCTCCACTCCCTGCTAGTAAATATACTGTTCTATATTAAAAGAAAAAATAATCAACCAGCATTTAAATTATGGCAACCTAAAATGTATCCAGAATCTTAGAATAATTTCCCCACTGACCTATTCCTCTGTAATAGTAAAACATATATACAAATGATTATAGTTACATTAGTCATAATAGCCAAAAGGTAAAAACAACCCAAATGCCCATCAACTAGATAAATGTATTTTTAAAATATGACCCAGGTGAGGTGACTCAGGCCTGTAATCCCAGCACTTTGGGAGGCTGAGGCAGGTGGATGACCCAGGAGTTCAAGGCCAACCTGGTGAACATAGTAAGACCCCCATCTCTACAAAAATAAAAATAAAAAATTAGCCAGATATTGTGGTACACACCTGTAGTCCAAGCTACTCAGGAGGCTGAGGAAGGAGGATCGCTTGAGCCCAGGAGTTTGAGGCTACAGTGAGCTATGATCACACCATGGCACTCCAGCCTGGGCAAGAAAGTGAGACCAAATTTAAAAAAAAAAAAAAAAGAAGCAGCAGCGCTGATGCATAGGCCATGAATGAACTTTGTAAATATTATGCTAAGTAAAAGAAGCCAGAGATGAAAATCACATATATAATTGTACGACTCCATGTGTTTTTTAAAAAGGTCCAAACAGAAAAGCTGTTAGTAGTTGCTCACAGCTGGGAGGCAAGGAGGGCATGTAAGTGGGTGACAGCTAAAGGGTATAAGGATTCTTTCTGAAATGATGAAAATATTCTACAACTGTGGTAATGGTTGTACAACACTGTGAATATCCTAAAAACTGCTGAATTGTATACCTGAAATGGGTGAATTAGATGGTATATGAATTATATAACAATAAAGGTATTACCGAAGAAAAAGAATACAGTATCTTCATATTCTATATTCTCCTCTCTTAGCTTTACTCAGATTTCACCCCTGTCCAGTCACTTTTCCATATTAGCTCCAGGTAACTCCAAAAGTTACTCTTCCTGCTTCACTCATTTCCCAAATAAACTACATTCACTACCGTGAAGATAACTGGCCAGAAACTCAATTCCTGAAGTTCTGGCAAATGGTTCCTGGACTCCAAATGGAGCAGAATAATTTGTAACTGGGCTTAAACACTGTTGTCTTTTTTAAGGCATCCTCAGTTTTAAACAGCAAATTTTAGTGGGTTTACACCATATTGACATAGTTTCTGTTTCTACATATCATCTAGTAAATGTGTTGAAGGAACTGCTTATTTTTTATGCAAGTTTCATAACCACAACAGTCATAAAATTCATTAGAAACAATTCCATTGAGCATCAGGAGAGAGAAAAAGAAATGCCTAGTGGTGATATACAAGCTAAAGTGGAGGGCATTACCCTTTCTCCCACAATGCCACCAATTGCCCCCTATTGAGCCACCCCAAGTAACATACAAGATAAAAATATATGAGCTTGCTATCAAAATGAAACATCAAGACAAGCCATCTCGACAGCCACACAGATTTCCCTTCTGTGCTGTCCTATATAAAGATTTTGAGTGCCACTGCAAAGAGCCAAACATTGGCTTTGCCTTAGGGAAAAAAAAATTCTTTCTTCTTTATTTCTTTTGTTTTCTTTTTTTCTTTCATTTGTTTACTTCTTAACATTTTCTCAATTGCTTCTGATAACCTTATTCAAGCTACAGTGAACCTATATAAACTTCTTATCGAGGTTGCAGAGGGGAGATGCTGGCTCAGTAATGAACATCCAAAAAAAAAAAAGTCATCTCCTGAGAGTTAGGAAGAATCTATGGCTTCTAAGGATTACTTGATCTCAAATTCAGTATGGTGGAAATTGTGAATGCTGGAAATAGGTGTGCCGACAATCCGCATGAGGATCACAACTTCTTACCTGACTGAACAGACACAGAGAGCACCATCTGGGTGGGAAACAGGAGGCATCTAGCCATTCCAGGAGAGCCTGGGTACCAAACTCACAATGATGAAAACATCCAGCTGGCAACCTGCTAAACAGAGAGCTCATCCACATAAAAACCTCTCCTATTATTTTTTTTCCTCAGCAATTTTACTGTAAAGCCCACCAGTTTTTGTTCTTAAGAAAGTTAATGCTGGAATGAGTTAAGACTTTGGGAGACTACTAAGAAGGGATGATTGTATTTTGAGATGTGAGAAGGATATGAGATTTGGGGAGGGCTAGGGTAGAATGACACGATTTGGATATCTGTCCCACTCGAATCTCATGTTGAAATGTAAGACTCAATGTTGGAGGCTGGGCCTGTGGGAGGAGGTCTTTGGGTCATGGGGTGGATTCCTTATGTTTTGGTGCTGTCCTCATGACAGTGAGTTCTCACAGGATCTGGCTGTTTAAGGATGCAACACGTCCCATCACTCTCTGTTGTTCCCGCTCCTGCCATGTGACGTGTCTGCTCCAGCTTCCACTTTGCCTTCTGCCATTAGTAAAACTTCCCTGAGGCCTCCCCAGAAGACAAGGAGATGCTGGCATCATGCTCATACAGCCCGCAAAATCGTGAGCCAATTAAACCTCTTTTCTTTATAAATGACTCAGTCTCAGGTATTCCTTTATAGCAATACAAGAATAGTCTAACACAAGCCTCAAATAGGAGAAGATACGAAATTGTATAAAGACTGCACCAAGAATAAACAAACCAAGATTATAGTTCCAGTCCTACGTGACTTGGGGCACATTCTTTAGCCTATCTGGGCTAAAATACTTTCTCCATGAAATAAATTAATTGAACTAAATGATCCCAAGTCTATATAGAGTTAAGTCAACTTAAAGCACAATACCATACTGGACACTCATTCAAAAATACACTGAATAAAATAAGGTTCTAAAACACTTAATGCCACTTCCCAAATTATATAACCTGCTACACTTACTTCCTACAGCCTCTGCATAACTAGTAGAAAAGTGCCATGGTATGGTCATACCAGTGGTAAAGTGTAACAACACATCCAACTACTATAAAATAGTGAAAATAACTCCCACAGGCTACTGTGGAAAAATCAGTTTTGTTGTTTATGGAAAAACCAAGTAAATGCAAATTTATCTTTCAACCCCAAATCAGAATTTATCTTTTTTGAGGACCTTTTCCAGTTCCTTAAACCCTCCTCAATAGTTACCCACTCCTTCCCCTGTGTTGTCAATCTGTATCAATTCTTGCATTTGCCATTTATTCATTTATTCATATCTGTCTCCCTCACTTTTAGGTTGTCAAGTCCACGAAAGCAGAAAGTATCTTCTTACATCTTGTGTCCTCAGTTCCAAGCACTAGATCTGTATAACAGTCACAACTATTTCAGCTGCAAACCTAAAAAGGAATGTACAGGCTTATGTATCTAAAAGGTCCAGAAACAGTCTAAGCTTCAGGCACAGCTAGATCCAGCTGTTTAATTGATAGTTAAGAATCTGTCTCTCTCCATCTCTTGGCTCACGTTTCTTCATGTTGGTTTTATAAATAGACACCACTTTCTGGTGGTAAGGCAGCAACATTCCAGGCCACAGCAGTTTTCTTTCTCACTAATTATAGGTATCTCTCTCATGACCCTTTTTGGGTCTGTGTCCATCTCCGAAACAATCACTGTAGCTCTAGAGACACAATCCTCATTGGCCAAATCACTGCAATTTGCCCACTCCTTGAGCAAGGTCGGTCTGTAGACTAAACTGTGGGTAGGGAGTTTCACAAAGAGCAAACCAAGTCCCATTTCCAGAAAAATAGAGGGGGCACAGAAGGCAGAAACAGCAGATGTCCATTACAACTTGGTTGTTTACTTAATTGATTGTAATTATGTTTATAATAGAGACTTTGTGCTTTCATAGACTCTGACTGCACTACTACCTACTACACAAACAGATTCTAATAAATTATATCATGATTAGTTAAGAATGGAAGAGGAGGAGTTGGGATGGCAGATGAGGTACACAAGTGGATGCAGGCAAATAGAAAACAGCAATCTTTCTAGATCACCCTGAAAACTGAAGCTAAAATTCTACTTTTAAGTGTGTGAGGCCAGGCAGTGGCTCATGCCTGTGATCCTAGGTATGGGAGGCCTTGGAGGCCAAGGAGGGGGGATCATTTGAGTCCAGTGTGGGCAACACAGTGAGACCCTGTCTCTAATAACAACTGTAAAAAAAAAAAAAAAATAGCCAGGCATGGTGGCACGCACCTGTGGTCCCAGTTACTCAGGAGGCTGAGGCATGAAGATTGCTTAGGCCCAGAAGACCAAGGCTGCAGTGAGCCATGATCACACCATTGCACTCCAGCCTGGACAACAGAGCAAGGCCCCAGTTGAAAAAAAAAAAAAAGAATGTGTCCTTCCTTACACCAGAGAAAAAAATTAACTCAACATAAAGACCTAAAGGTAAGACCTAAAACTATAAAACTCTCAGAAGAAAATAAAGAGATAAATCTATCTGATCTCAGATTAGACAACAATTTAGATTAGACACCAAAAATACAAACAAAAGAAAAAATAGACAAATTGGACATAATCAAAATTTAACACTTTTGTGCTTCAAAGTATAAAATTAAGAAAATAAAAAGACAACCCAAAGAGAAATATTTGCACCTCATTTATCTGATATGGGACTAACAACCAGAATTTATAAGGAACTTTCACAACTCCAATAGTAAAAAGACAAATAACCTACTTAAAAACTAAGCAAGGATTTGAATAGACATTTCTCCAAAGAAGACATGCAAATAGCTAATACCCCAATGAAACAGTGCTTAACATCACTAGTCAGTAGGGAAATGCAAATAAAAATCACAAAGACATGTCACTTCACATCCACTAAGATGGCCAAAATCAAACAGAACAGGTATTGGTAAGGATAAGGAGAAACTGGAAGCCTTGTAAGTTGCTGGTAGAAACGTAACATGTTGCAATCCTTTGGAAAATGATCGTGCAGTTTCTCAAAAAGTTATATTTATAGTTACTATATGACCCAGCAAATCCACTAAGAAAAATGAAAACGTACATCAACATGAAAATTTGTATGTGAATTTCCTAAGAATATTATTAATAATAGCCAAAAAGTGGAAAAAATCCAGATGTCCATCAACCAATGGATGGATAAACAAAATGTGACCTATCCGTACCATGGAATATAAAGCTATAAAAAGAAATTATAGAATATAAAGCTATAAAAAGAAAGTCCTGGCCGTGCACAGTGGCTCACGCCTGTAATCCTAGCACTTTCGGAGGCTGAGGCAGGCGGATCACAAGGTCAGGAGATCAAGACCATCCTGCATAACACGGTGAAACCCCATCTCTATTAAAAATACAAAAAATTAACCAGGCGTGGTGGCGGGCGCCTGTAGTCCCAGCTACTCAGGAGGCAGGAGAACAGTGTGAACCTGGGAGGTGGAGCTTGCAGTGAGCTGAGATGGCGCCACTGCGCTCCAGCCTGGGTGACAGTGAGACTCCATCTCAAAAAAGACAAAAAAAGTACTGATACATGCTACAACATGGATGAACTTTGAAAACATTAAGCTAAATGAAAGAGGCCAGTAAAGAAAAACTATATAGTGTCCAGACGAGGCAAAATCCAAATGCAGAAATTATATTAGTGGAGGGAGAAAAAAATGGGGAGTGACTGCTAATGAGTACAGGTACCTTTTAGAATAATAAAAATGTTCTGGAATTAGTGGTGATGGCTGCACAACTATACACTAAAAGCCCAACTGTACATTAAAAGAATAAATTTCACAGTATATTATTTCTATATCAATTTTTTAACTTGAATATGGGCTGGGTATTAGCCAAGGAATTGCTATAATTTGGTAGCTGCAAAAATACTATTGAGGTAATACCAGGCAATGTCCCTTTTTATAAAGATACACAATGATGACTAGAAGAGTGAAATGACATGATTTCTTGGATATGCTTTAAAACAGTTTGGCATCACATGTACCCCCAAAATATGTACAACTATTATGTGCAACTATCGTATACCAATCAATAAGTAAATAAATAAATAAATAAAACAAAATGGTTCAACAAGAAAAAGTTAGATGATAAAGAAAGAATATGGCAAAAACTTGCTAAGTGTTGAATCTGGGTAATAGGCATATGTAGATTCACTGTCCTCTTCTCTCTACATTTGCATGTGTTTGAAAATTTTCAAATAAAAAATTATTGAAAGAGATTGCGATAAAAAAAAATGTGCATTTCTTGTGTTTGGACTATGTGGCAATCAGGCCAGCAATGGCTTTAATGACTCTCCACTGAAAATGAAGTGAACAGTGAAATACCAAAACAATGTATGGAATCCATTCAAAGAGGAACAAAACCTGTCTGGTGTTTCCATTACTTCCAGGACATTCCTTCCTAAGATACCTCCTCTTCTTAACCAAAACCACGTTTTTAGGCAACATTTTCCCAAACTATGTTCTGTGAAACAATAGACATTTCTCAAGATATTAACAGATACCTTCAAACCAAAGTGTTCCACGGTCAAATAAATTTGAGAAGCACTGCATCAAAGTTAAAGTATTTGCTACACTAACTCTCAAAGCTGTTAATATGCCCACATGTGCAACAAGTCATCCAAAAAGGGCTACAGTACGTCTCATTTGGGAAACTGGTGTGAATCCACCTATTTCTACAGCATACCTACTTGTGAAGTACTTCATGGAAAGTCGCAGGGTCACACCCCTGGCAGACAATCAGAATCACTTCCACAGTCTGATATAAATAAAATTTTTATCTATTTCTTAAGATTAACTCTGATCCAGCGTTTATGAAATACTGTCTTAGAGATAAAGTTTTTGCTTAAGAAAAGATATCTGAGCTGGACCTGGAAACAAAACAAGAAGTTAACCAAGCAACGTTGTATTCAAGGCAACAGGAATAGCAAGTACAGGCATGCAGACATAAGGTCCCATTAGGCACTTGGAAACCAAAGTAACCACCTATCATGGGCAATGAAAGTACATCACAGGACGAGGGCTGGCAGAAGATGAGGCTACAGGAGAAGGCAGGGACCAGGCAGGGAACTCTGCTGGGCTACTGAGTTGGATGTAAGAGCAGTGGAAAAGGCCACTGAAGGACTAAACAGAGTGCTATGGTCACACCTACAGTTCATTTTGGTATCCCAAAATAGATGTACATCCATCCTGAAGCATGATGATTTTATTGGGATAAGTCTTGTGTCTATATCAGAACTGATTTTCTAAATGAAGCAACTTCCCAGTCTACATTTGTAATTACTCAAACTTCAGCCAAGGTATAATTCACTTATGCAATACTAACACTCCTCTAACTATTGCTACTATGGGCTGCAAATGCAGAAATTTCTAAATGTGTAATTCTCCTGTATTACACACACTAGAAAATTCCTTTCCAAAATCTTCTTTTTCCCTGATACCTGAATTTCTAGAGAGGACAGAAGGCTTCAAGGATCTGCTACCATCTGAAAGAACTTCCCCTTATTACTTAAAAGCTACTCTATCGTCATTTCTCCTATTGCACTTTCAATTAATAACCCGGACTGCAACTGAGGTTAAAAATTGTACCCTCACAGCCTTACTGGGGATTTGCTTTTTAATTGGTTTATTTGCTATCTATTGCACTTTTTTTTTCCTGCTTTCTACTAAACTCCTCAAGGGCAAAAACCAACTGTGTATCATTCACCACTATATTCACAGACCCCAGCACAGTACCTGCCATAGAGGGCAAAGTAATTAAAGAATGAATGAGTGCTTTTTACTTTTTATATTTGTATTATTTATTTATTTATGAGACAGAGTCTCACTCTGGCCCCGGGCTGGAGTGCAGTGACGCAATCTCGGCTCACTGCAACCTCCGCCTCCCGGGTTCAAGCAATTCTGTCTCAATCTTCCAAGTAGGTAGGATTACAGGCGCCTGCCACTATGCCCAGCTAAATTTCTTTTATTATTTTTAGTAGAGACAGAGTTTCACTGTGTTGGCCAAGCTGGTCTCAAACTCCTGACCAGTGATTCACCTGCCTCAGCCTCCCAAAGTGCTGGGATTACAGGTATGAGCCACCTCACCTGGCCAAATGAGTGCTTTTTAAATACTATTAGCAAAAACATGATTTTTAAGCAACATTCAGAAAAAAAAATCAATTTGTAAAGTTTTTAAGGAAAATGTAAAATATGTGAGAAGTGTAAAATTTAGTTACAGAAAATGTATTAGAAAATAATTACTTCCAGATTTATAGCGTAAATAATTTTCACTGGAAACTCAGTATTTTTTGCAAAGCAATTTCTATTTTGCAAAGTAAAGGTACTATTAAAATGCAAGCATTATCAAGGAGCTCTTGAACCATTAAAAGGAAGAAAAATTTGTTTTTGTTTTACTAAAAGCAAAGGTGGCTGAAGGTTGCAATGAATTTTGAGAGAGACACTAAACAGAAGAGTATGACCAAATTATTTCAGCAGAAATTTTGCTAATAACAATTCAGTGCGTGGGAATATTTCTAGTTTCTCACACTAGAAAAATGGAGACAAGAAAACAATGATTTCTCCTTAGAGCTCAAAGGCATAAACTACTAACAAAAAGGTACTGAGATTAAAAACTGATGGAGGGGAAGAACTGGAGAATGAAGTTTGTGAACACACTGGCAGGAGCCCCACTCTCCCTGCTTACTGTGATAAGACTCATCCATTAACATCAGCAGTTCCTTACTAAGTACCTACGACACCCTCCGTATGAAAGACAGGGTGATCCAAGATAAATATATCTTAACGTTTTCCCAAGCACTCTATTTCTGAGAGAGAGCGTGAACATGTAATAAACAATTTTAAATAGTTCAAAGCAATATACAGGAAGTGAAGTGATGTGCAATTGTTTATAGGGAGAGAGATTTCCCAAAGTTGGTAAGAAAGAAGGGGGTGGCCCACATGGAGGTAACAGAATGTGTGTGTGTGTGTGTGTGTGTGTGTGTGTTTCCATCCTAGTTCCAATCACCCCAAAGTATGTGTAGACATTCCACTCAATGCAAAGGGAACAACAACAAAAAAAGCACTTGTGTGCTACGGCTAGGTTCCACATCCATTTCCCCTAGCCTTCACAGTAACGTACATGCTCACGTCTCCACTTTACAGATGAGTAAACTGAACAGGGGCGTGAGGTGATCAGGTTGCATAGCTAGAAAGTGGAAGGTTGCATAGCTAGAAAGTGGAAGAGCCCAGATTCAAACCCATGTTTATCTGATACCAAAGTCTCTGCTCTTTTCATACTTTGGTTCCTCTTGAGAAAAAGCAATACAAGCAAGATGATGACTGTTTAAACCTTTCTAAAAATATTTCCTCTCGCATAAACGGGCTATAAAAAATTAAAAGGCAACTTCCAGTTCATAATCCTAACAGCTCATGGTGCATAGCACCTACCCTGTGCCAAACACTGTTACAAGTACTTTACAAGTGTGAGCTCATAGCATCCTTGCATTTCTATGAGGAAGTAAATGTGATTTTACAAAGGACAAAAGTGAAGCACAGAGAGGTTAACTAACTGCCCAAGGTTATTCCTCTTATTAGAGGAATATAAGCATTATTTTATAAGCATTACTTTATAAGCATTATTCCACTACCATGCCAATGAAGTATTCAAATGAAAATCACCCCAAAGGCAATGGATTATTTAGACATCCCCAGTAGTTCTCTGATTTTGCCAAGGGCACTTTCTTCAGGAGAGAAAACCAAGAGAGCAAAGCAGGACTTGTATTTCACTGGCACAGCATAACCTGGGTGCTGGTTCACTTCTTATCAACCACGGGCTCTGTGACTTCCCACAAGTTACTTAGCTTCTCAGGGCCTCAGACTCTGTCACCTGTAAAATAAGGAGCTCATGACAAATGATACCAGAATTTCTTTCAGCTCCAAATGTCTGTGGTTTAAACTGACGGACTTGCTGTATACCAGTTTTCCTAAGTTGCAAACATGTGAAAGTGTTCCTCAAAGTATCGACAACATTGTTTAAAACAAAGCACACAAATGCTTTTTTTTTTTTCTTTTCTTTTGAGGCAGAGTCTCGCTCTCTTGCCCAGGCTGGAGTGCAGTGGCCGGATCTCGGCTCACTGCAAGCTCCGCCTCCCGGGTTCATGCTATTCTCCTGCCTCAGACTCCCGAGTAGCTAGGACTACAGGCGCCCGCCACCTCGCCCGGCTGGTTTTTTGTATTTTTTAGTAGAGACCGGGTTTCACCGTGTTAGCCAGGATGGTCTCGATCTCCTGACCTCGTGATCCACCCATCTCGGCCTCCCAAAATACTGGGATTACAGGCTTGAGCCACCGCGCCCCGCCAAATGCTTTTTCCAACGTGAAGTGACCTCATGGAGAGACGTGCCAATTTTTCTTACTCCTTTGTTGAAATATAATTGTTTTTATTTATTGGAAGGACTCTGAAACTCCTGCCAGACACAGCTCTAGCATGCAGCATATTTAATCCTTTTGTAATGCAGGGAGTTCTTTGACTGCCACTTTAAGCAGCTGTTACAGTTGCTCTAGACCCTTGCTATATGGGTAGGGTACTGCATGAGTTAGGCCAGCCTTGCTGTATGAGATAGAGCAACCTCTTGCACACAAGCATCAATACATTTATAACTTCCTAGACCTTCAAGTGACAACAGAAGAATCAGTCCTAGCAACAGTGGCTGTAATAACACAAGCCAGGCTTAAAAGTGAAGAATGCTTAGTGAGGTCCCAGCACACAAGGATTAGAAATGCTTTAAACTAGTCACCAGATGACCTACAGTGACAAGGCATGTCATAATAATCTTGGTGATAACAGTGAGAATTTGGGTTAATGCCACCAGACACAGAAGGCATGTGGTTAAATATCGGGTTATCTAAATATGTAGACTTAAAGACCCTACCCAGTCACTGCCCAATTTCATCATTAAGACTAGCACATATTCCAAAGAACTTGTAACAACAGGTTCTATGAATATAACTAACAAACAATTTGGCACAAGGACCTCCACGTGTGGCTGTGTAGATCATGTACTCAAAATTCCAGAGGGTGCAATTTATGTAAGCTGTCTATGAACAGCGTCCCTTGGAGTTGTATACTTCAGTGGCCCTGCTCAACACACTTCTAAAATAGAAATGAAGCTAGTAAAAAGAGAAGCAATAGATATTTTGCAAAAGATGGTTTGTTTTGGCTTTTATTTCAGTTTGAGAAAAAGCATAGGCAAATTTCAGACTCTCAAGCATTTCCACAGGACTCTTGCGGCAGACATAGAACTCAATTCACTTGTGCCTTAACATTTTGCCAGAAAAGGTTTCAGAATCACTGGGAAATAACCATATGACGAATGTCTGTTCCATCTCTAAAAGCCAAGCAGTCATGGTTGAAGGCAACTCACACAGTGGCTGCACTCCATGGTTTTGTCAGTTTCTACCTCCTCTGACTCAGGAGCCCCTGCTTTGCAGTTGGGCCATGAAAAGGTATTCAAGAAACAAGACCATTCCCTCCTGATGGATCCATTCACCTGAGACATGTAGTCAGTATATGATTTCCACGGGAGGGCCAAACAGTCACACTTCACTAAACCAATCCAACCAGGAGAAAGTCATTCAGAACTTATGGAAAAGTCAGAGCTACAGAGCATGTTACAGGAAATGCTTATTTTTCCACCATTTGAAGAGATCCAAACTAGATTTCTGAAAGATCACTGAATTGAATACAGTTTATAAACAGCAAACTACACAGAAAATATGTACCTATTTGTACTGTATGATACTGACATTATATGTATATATCAATATACATTATTTTATCTGTTAGTCTATCACATTTTTGACACCAGAAATTCTCTTTTATCTTCCCACTGCACTTAGCAGGGTGCCAGGAACACATTAATGATAGTTACCACTTAATGTTGCATTTATCAGGTACCAAGTATAGATCTAAGCATTTTTATATTAATACATTTAATCTTTATAGCAAAGCTAGGAGGTAGGCAATATTATTATTCCCATCTTACAGAGGAAGAAACTGGGGCTGAGAGAAATTAAGTAACTTGCCCAGGTTAGTAAATGGTAGAACCAATATCTGAGTTAGTAAACAGATACTTGAGTTAGTAAACAGATATTTGAGTTAGCCAATATTTGAGTTAGTAAATAGTAGAATTAGTAAATCGTAGAGCCAATATTTGACCCCAGGGGGTGTGATGCTCCAATCTATGCTCTTAGCCATCACGCTATTCTTTCTCAACATTCCACACATTCAATAACTGTTACTAAAATGATTATGCATGGATCCTTCATTACAGAAGCACTGTAAACCATTATCTTCTCCAAAATAGGTCAAACATTTACTTTGTATCTATGCAATTAATTTCTCAGGAAATGCTATTTAACTTTAAGCTCAATCCTTATCCACTTCACAATAATTTTCTAATTAGTGGAGTCCAAATTAATAAGGTCGCGCTTTCACTGTCAGAGCCAGTCCAAAAAATCTGCACCCATGCGCACGTGCGCACACACACAGAGAGAGAGAGAGAGAGAGAGAGAGAGAGAGAGAGAGAGAGGGAGAGAGAGAGAAACATTTCCTGGCTCCAGGATTCTACCCCCTCCAAAAACCTCAGACTGCTGAGCTCTTTCTGAATTACTTGGAACTTTCCCACAGCCCTTTGTACCATTCTTGGACACTTTCCTTCATTTCTACCTTATATCATTATTTGTATAAGCTTGACAAAACAGGGGAAATCAGGAGACTATCAAAAGAGTGAAGATTTTTATACCAGAATTTTTTTTTCTTTTTTAACCAAAGGTACTGTTTCAGGATAATATTCTTGCGGGCCAAATTCATCATATCCCTATTTTAATAAGATCATTTCTGGCAACATTCATGGAATTATTAAACTATGTATATTTTTTAAAAGTAGTTTCAGATTTCTGTCATTTCAGCAAGAAATATCTATTTATTGAACAAAATGAAGCTGTACTGCCTTAAAATTCTGCTGTTTCTTGCAGACAAATCAGCAGGAAGCATATAATCTAACCCTTTGGGATCTGAACATAATATGAGGCCTGTAAAAATGCTATAAACTCACAAGGATTATTGTCTTGCTTTGGGTTCATGAATTCTCCCCCAGATACCCTTAATTCTCAAAGTGCAGACTGTTATTTAAACCAATATTCTACCAACAGTCTGTGGATTCCCATTGTCTAGATTATACTGGGAATGCCACTTTATATATAAAGACCAACCAATGTATAGGTTTTTAGAACAAATAATGAAGAAAGACATAAGAAGAAAGACTGTCAGGCATTCTTTTATTCCCCAATGTTTTTAACACTATGTCCCAAAATCCAAAAACAAGTATTAGTCATTTTTTAAATGTTTAACCCAGAATTTAGGGAGAGTATCAGACACACATTGTTCTTTAATTATTATCATCCAAATCTATACTCCATTGTAACTCTAATTCACTACTAGACAGAAAGAATTCACTACTACCAGAAAGAATGAAGAACCAATCTCATTTATCAAAAAGAAACTACCCCTGATTCAGAAATGCAAAACGTATTATAGCTACCATATGACACATCAATTCCACTCTTAGGTATATACCCAAACAAAATGAAACCTTATTTCTCCATAAAAAAAACTACGCATGGGTGTTTATAGCAGCACTATTCACTGTAATGAAAAAATGATAACAACCCCTATCTCCAGCAACCAAATGAATAAGCAAAATGTGGCCTATCCATATGATGGAATATTAGTAAACCATAAAAAGAAAGCACTGATACATGCTACAACAAGGATGTATCTTGAAAACATGTTAAATGAAAGAACACAGTCACAAAAGACCATACAGTGGATGCTAAGATCTGAACATTTATGCTCCTCCCTCCAAAATCCATATGTTGTAATCTAATCCCCAATATGATGGTATTATGAGGTGGGCCTTAGGGAGGTGATTAGATCATGAGGGTGGAGCCCTTATGAATGAGATGAGTGCTCTCAAAAAATGGCTGAAGAGATCAGAGTATCCCTTCTACCATCTGAGGATACAGTAGACTTCGTAAGTGTGCAACCTAGAAGAGGGTCCTCACCAGAATCATGCTGGCATCCTGATCTTGAACTTTCAGCCTCCAGGACTGTGAGAAATAAATTTCTGTTGTTTATAAGTCACCCAGTCTAAGATATTTTGTTACACTAGCCCAAAGAGACTAAGATAGTGTGCGATTCCATTTAGGTGAAATCTCCGGAACAGAAAAATCTTTAGAGACAGACAGTAGGTAAGTGGTTGCCAGGGTTGTGGGAGGAGCAGCGACTGCTAGCAGGTACAGGATTTCATTTTAGGGTGATGAAAATATTGGGAGTCCTCAACTTAATCAGAAGAAAACATCAGACAAATCTAAATTCAGAGGCATTCAACATAATAATCGTTCCTACAGTTTGAACCAAAATTAGATCTTATGGCAAAACAGAAGCAGCAAAAATGTGGACTAGCTCTATGACTTTGATCAAGTTACTTATGCTCACTGGGCCTTGGTCGCCTCGTGGTAAAATAGGAGCTTACAGGGTTGTTGCATACAGTAAAAATTAAACATTCTGTGATATCCCTAGCATGAAGCAAACAGATGCCCATGAAATTTTTATTTTTGCTGTCGTTATTAAGTCGGCCAGGTCATTAAGATAAAGTTTAAGCCTTTGGCAACCAAATGACTCGCTTGAGCTGTGCTGTCCAATAGAGTAGCCAGTAGCCATATGTGGTTATTTGAATTCATTAAATGTAAAAATTCAGTTCCTCAGACCCATGAGCCACATTTCACGTGCTTAAAAGTCCTAAGTGTCTAGTGCCTACCACATTCAACAGCACGGATCTAGAAAAACATCAAAAGATAAATTTATATAGATCTAGAACATCTCTGCCAACACTGTGCCAGAAAACGAAAAATATTAAAATTATCACATGCTAAATTTTACATTCAGCTTTAAATTTTTACATCTACTTTAATAAATTTAGCATCAGCTATTGAGAGCTCTGTCAAGGCAAAAAAAAATGGAGAATGAACTAAGTTGATGAATGTCCACTGAAAACATTTGCAAAATATATTTCGAGCAAGGAAACAAAAATAAATCAAACTGTATTCAAAGTCCTTATCACATCTGCACCTCCAAAATGTAAAACTATGATAGTCTCTTATTATTGAAAAATGAAAGGAAGAAGGAGTTACATAAATGAGAAACAGGAATTTCTAATCAACCAAATGTTTGTGACATCAATTTTTTATCTATAAATTATATTTTTTAGAAAATATTTTTAAATATTTCTCTGCAACTATTTCCAGTTCACACGATCTTGTTGGTGTCCGCAAAGGGAGGCATAAATCTCAAAAGATGTGTCATATTTTAGCCTAAGTCATTTTCTATGAAACAAACCAGTTTTTTCCACCATTGTTAGTTGTGTCTGTTTTTCAGTTATAAAAAAACTTCATTTTTATGATTTTTATAAATAATTGCAAAAAAATTATAAAGTTGTTTCTCATTTTTATTGTCACACAAGATGCTATAACTACATGGAGAATAATGCAGACTGGAATGCTTCCATTAAGTGGGCACAAGCAGATCAAGAAGCTCTACAGTCTTCAGAAAAAAGGAGAAGGTGGGACACGGTGACTCACGCCTGTAATCCCAGAACTTGGGGAGGCCGAGGCAGGCAGATCACGAGGTCAGAAGATCACGACCAGCCTGGCCAATATAGTGAAACCCCGTTTCTACTAAAAATACATAAATTAGCCAGGCATGGTGGCACGCACCTGTAGTCCCAGCTACTCAGGAGGCTGAGGCAGAAGAATCGCTTGAACCTGGGAGGCAGAGGTTGCAGTGAGCCAAGATTGCTCTACTGCACTCCAGCCTGGGCGACAGAGCAAGATTCTGTTTCAAAAAAAAAAAAAAAGAAAGAAAGAAAAAAGGAGAAGCACCAGTCCACTCTAATTTAGGTTAAGGAAGATTCTGGGCTACCATGCATGATGTATTTAGTTTCAGGTATCAAAATAATAATGAGTCCAAATTTACGATGAAATGTTGAATAATAAGTGAAACATTCCCCATTGTAACTCAAATGCTTTCACATTCAAGATATTAATATATCCCATTTGAGGAAGTCAAATGGAGTCCCTGTAAGAAAAGGATGAGCATTTGGCTTTAAAGTGAGTGCACTCTGTTTGCCTTATTCCAGCTGGAATACACCGGTAATTATGCCTGGAAGTTGCAAAAGGCTTTCCCCATGGGAGCCATAAGTGCTTTAAAAACATGGGCTAATCCACCTTTATAACATCCCCAGGCTGCAGAGACAGGCCTCATACTCGGTGAGACACAAAAAAGTTCAAGTGATTTTCCTGAAGTTAGGTTTTCAGATGGGAATTTGTATGTTCTGGCTCAACACTGAACCAGAAGATTGAAACAGACCACTAGAAATGAAGGATGTTTCAGCATGAGTCAAAGTCTCTGATGAAAGGGTGGCAAATTCCCAAGATGTCAGACCCCTTGGCAGAATATTGGTGGCCACAGGAAGTCTTGAAAGAATGGCTCTCTGCTTACTCAAAAGGAAGTAAGAGCTATATTAACATCCCAAAGAAGTGTTCACACCCTGGATATGCATTTGTAATGTGTTTAGGCCCTCCATTTGAAATAAAAGTGTTTGACTACATTGTTCATGTGCAATTATAAAACAGATAACAATTTTACACTTGATTTCTGTTAGATATTCAGTTTGTATTTCAACTCTAATTCTCAGATCATACTTAAGTACGTGATTAAGTGATTAATCTAGCTTAAGTATGTCTGGCAAGGAAGTCAGTATCTGCCCTTAACTGTGACTAGTTTAAAGAAACCCCTTTTCAGAAACCACATTTTTCCAGGCTTTTTTTTTTTTTAACCGATAGACCATCTTGAACTTCATATGCATCTTAAATCCTGGGGCACCAGTACAAAATTTACATCCAAATAAAATCCTGCACAAAATACTTACAGAAGCTTTATTCATAATTGCCAAAACTTGGAAACAATCAAGATAGGTAAATGGAAAAACAAACTATGTTACATCAATAGGTAAAAGGAGAAACAAACTATGGTACATCCATACAATGGAATACTATTCAGTGATAAAATGAAATGAGCTGTCAAGCCATGGAAAGACATAGAGGAACCTTAAGTGTATATTGCTAAGTTAAAGAAGCCAGTTTGAAAAGGCTACAGACTATTTGACTTCAACCATATAACATCTGGAAAAGGCAAAACTACGGAGACAGTAAAAGGATCAGTGGTTGGCAAGAGCTCGGGACAGGGAAGGAGAAATGAATAACAGGTGAAGCACAGGGAATTTTTTAGGGTAGTGAAACTATGCTGTATGATACAGTAATGGTAAACATATGTCATTCATTTGTCAAAACCCAGAGAATGGTACAACACAGAGTGAACCCTAATGTAAACCATGGACTTTAGTTAATAATAGTGAGTCAACCTTGGTTCATGAATTATAATAAATGTACCATATTCATGCAAAATATTAATAACAAGGGAAACTGGAATAGAGGGTGAGAAGTAACATGGGAACTCTCTGTACTTTCCACTCCATTTTCCTGTAAACTGAAAATTGCTCCCCCTCCCACCCAAAAAAAGCCTATTAATTTTTTTACAAAACTGATAGGCCTTCCCAAACTTCAAATGCATCCTAAATCCTGGGACATCCATCAGGAATTTTATCTGATGGAGAGTTCTTACGGTGAACTTATTTTTTCATGAAATGATGAGTTCTAAAAAGCAACGTTTCAGTCACTTTACATTTAAAAAGACTTTACACTCTCCTTGATGTTGTTTTATTAAGCTAAATAAAGAAAAGAACTTTACAAAATTCTGGCCAAGGGACAGAGTTAATATACATAGTAGAAAGAATTAGCAACTGATTTGTGAACTGCTGTCAGCATTTTCCACTAAGTAATCAACTAACTTCATTTGCTAGATTCTCTCTCTGTCACTCTGCTTCTCAAGTACATTACTAGTTTTTATTTCCATTATTATTAATCAAATTTTCACCTTTATTATAAATTCCTCAGGGCAGAGACCACGCTTCAGCTAATTCTTATCTTCAACGTTGAACATACTGAGAAAGGACAGGAGTGGGAAAGCGAAGAAGAAAGGAAGGCATGCCTTATAAGAATTTCTGCATACCAATCAGCCTCAGCAGGAAATACATACAACACTCAAATTGGGCATGATGCATTCAAATGGAATTTGATCAAGGGACAACTTTTAAAGTCATGGTGAGGGTTAGTGTTCATGACAAGGAATGGTTACCCCTTTCGGTGCTGCAAAGGTGGAGGAGTGTTTCCTAGGATCCAGAGAAAGGAGGAAACGTGGGGAAGGATAGAAGGAGACACAGAGAAATGGAGCCAGCAGGTGGAAATCTAATGGAGAAGAGCTAGGGGAATAATAAATCTGATTATACAGCTGTTAATAGACTGAAAGAAATTAAAAGGGGTCACAGAGGTAATTCCAATATTAGTAACTGTTAGAAGCAACTACTATCCTCAGAGCTTAAGAAACAGAGGGGGGGTGTGGAGTTACCAGAATCTGGGTGCTCAAAGGAGGGGTTGGTTCTAGAAGTCTAAGTGGGGCTGGAGGAACAGGAGGTGTACAGTGTATAAGTACACCTAATCAAGGAGTACTGAGGGGCAGGAGCTGGGGCAGGAGCTGGTAGAGCCAAAATTAAAAACACCCAACATCATTCTCAGTCTGCCCTCAGATCTCCTGAGTTCTTCACATTGGTCAAACCTGGCTAGAACCCAAAGGCAAGAGTGTTCACTGGCGTAACCCACACAGGTCAGTCACCCAGGGTACAAAGCAGGATGGAAAAGAAATCCAGGGGAGCAAATGTAAGATACCTAGCATACTTGAAAACACACAAGCAAACAAGCAAAGACACAGCTCTAAGCAACCTTCACTTCTATCTATTATGATCATTAGACTCAGGCCAACCTAAGGTTTGAATCCTAACTTCTGTCACTTTGTAGATGTGTGTCTTTGGGCAAATGATTTAACCTTTAAGCCTCAGGTTTATCACTAACAAATTACAACTAACTAGAGTAACTATTTCAGAGTTGTGAGGATTAAAGAAGACAACATAAATAAAGTGCTTAGTAAGCCTGTGTACAGGAAGTACCATTATCATCTGCCCCACAGCACACACTTAAATACAGTTTCTAGAACATTGTCTTACACTTATTTTGATCCTTTCACTATTTAATGTAAGTTTTCTATATCCCAAGTACAGAGCAAAGTCTTTCAAGGCAGGCAAGAGCTGGATAATTTTACTCCTTTGCTATCCCTCAATGCACCTACCTGATATAAAGCTGTGTAAACATGGCAACACAATAAATGTTTACTAAAGAAACATGTAACTCCTCTAATAAAAGTAGAAAGGCTTAACGAATTTATTAACCTGAAGAACTGAAGTACCATTAATGAAATCACTAGCTATTTTTCTCTGGTCTATAAAATGTTCACTTGATTCATAAATTGATATAATTATGCTTCCTCATGCAGGAGGTTCTTCTTATGTAAAATTCAAGTAATTCAGCAGATATACCTTCTCAGCAAGTGCTTCAAATTTTAATATACACAAACTATCAGTCACTCCAATTGGGGATAATAAGAAAAAGAGGGAATTTGGGTTTGGAAACAGAAAAGGGAAACAAAGCAGATGACAGAGCAGTAGTAAAAGTCTTGGGAAAAATAAAGAAAGATGAGAGGAAGTAAGTGCTGGTCCCGCAGGTGCCCGCTGGTGAGCAGAGTCTGTGTAGATGGAGGCCACTGGGAAGTGTGTAAAGGAGGCTCAAACAGCAGGCACTCAGGCAGGCAGGAACTGGTAGAGCCAAAATTATACAGTGTATGCTCCTTTGTATTGGAAAATACATAGGAATAAGTACTTTTGTTAAATAGATTGAACAGAACTACTCAACATCCCAGATAACCTGGATCTCTAGGACCACTGCGGACTAAGGAATTAGGATCCTGGAGGCCTGCTCTAAGAGGCCAGATCCATGAAATGAAGTCAATGGTTATGAGCATTAAAAAACGAAAAAAAAAATCACTAAACATTTGAACAAAGGACCAGATGGAGAAGACCATGGCCTCTTGGTATGACTGTTACCTGTCAAGAAAGAAAAATTAACTACAAACATGTCACTGTAATTATGAGGGGTGACACATCTAGAAACCTTAATAACTGTTCCAGTCAATGGGAAAGCAGAAACCTCACATATTATGTATTTTAAATGCAAAGAATTTAATACAGGAAGCTGATTATATAGGTGTTAAGAGACTTTTTTTTTTTTTTTTTTTTTTTTTTTTTTGAGACGGAGTCTCGCTCTGTCGCCCAGGCTGGAGTGCAGTGGCGCGATCTCGGCTCACTGCAAGCTCCGCCTCCCGGGTTCACGCCATTCTCCTGCCTCAGCCTCCCGAGTAGCTGGGACTACAGGCGCCCACAACCGCGCCCGGCTAATTTTTTGTATTTTTAGTAGAGACGGGGTTTCACCGTGGTCTGGATCTCCTGACCTTGTGATCCGCCCGCCTCGGCCTCCCAAAGTGCTGGGATTACAGGCGTGAGCCACCGCGCCCGGCCAAGAGACTTTAAAAAATAAAAAGAGGTGACAGAGGCAACCCCAATATTAGTAACTGCTAGAAGCAGCAACCAACCTTAGAGCTGAAGAAACACAAAGGGAGATGTGGAGTTACCAGAACCTGGGTGTTCAAAGGAGGGATCGGTACTAGAACTTTAAGTGGAGCTGGGGTTGGACGGTGGGGCACACAGTGTAATTGCCACTTAGACCCTGGTTAGGGGCCATGGTAAAGTTGGCACGGTGAGTTCCTAAAGAAACTATAGGCTAGACAAATCATGAGTAAACTTCCATTCACAATTGCTACAAAGACAATAAAATACCTAAGAATACAACTTACAAAGAATGTGAAGGACCTCTTCAAGGAGAACTACAAACCACGGTTCAACGAAATAAAAGAGGAAACAAACCAATGGAAGAACATTTCATGCTCATGCATAGGAAGAATCAATATTGTGAAAATGGCCATACTGCCCAAGGTAACTTATAGATTCAATGCCATTCCCATCAAGCTACCAATGACTTTCTTCACAGAATTGGAGAAAACTACTTTAAAGTTCTCATGGAACCAAAAAAGAGTCCGCATTGCCAAGACAATCCTAAGCAAAAAGAACAAAACTAGAGGCATCACGCTACCTAACTCCAAACTATACAAGGCTACAGTAACAAAAACAGCATGGTACTAGTACCAAAACAGATATATAGACCCATGGAACAGAACAGAGCACTCAGAAATAACACCACACATCTACAACCATTTGATCTTTGACACACCTGACAAAAATAAGCAGTGGGGAAAGGATTCCCAATTTAATAAATGGTCTTGGAAAAACTGGCTAGCCATATGTAGAAAGCTGAAACTAATCCCTTCCTTTCACCTTATACAAAAATTAATTCAAGATGGAATAAAGACTTAAATGTTAAACTGAAAACCATAAAAGCCCTAGAAGAATACCTAGGCACTACCATTCAGGACATAGGCATAGGCAAAGACTTCATGACTAAAACACCAAAAGCAATAGCAACAAAAGCCAAAATAGACAAATGGGATCTAATTAAACTGAAGAGCTTCTGCACAACAAAAGAAACTACCATCAGAGTGAAAAGGCAACCTACACAATGGGAGAAAAATTTTGCAGTCTACCCATTTGACAAAGGGCTAATATTCAGAATCTACAAAGAACTTAAACAAATTTACAAGAAAAAAACAAACAACCCCATTAAAAAGTGGGTGAAGGATATGAACAGGCACTTCTCAAAAGAAGACATTCATGCAGTCAACAGACACATGAAAAAATGCTCATCATCACCGGTCATTAGAGAAATGCAAATCAAAATCACAATGAGATACTATCTCATGCCAGTTAGAATGGTGATCATTAAAACGTCAGGAAACAACAGGTGCTGTAGAGGCTGTGGAGAAATAGGTACACTTTTACACTGTTGGTGGGAGTGTAAATTAGTTCAACCATTGTGGAAGACAGTGTGGCAATTCCTCAAGGATCTAGAACTAGAAATACCATTTGATCCAGCGATCTCATTACTGGGTATATACCCAAAGTATTATAAATCATGCTACTATAAAGACACATGCACACATGTTTATTGTGGCACTATTCACAATAGCAAAGACTTGGAACCAATCCAAATGTCCCATCAATGATAGACTGGATTAAGAAAATGTGGCACATATATGCCATGGAATAGTACACAGCCATAAAAAAGGATGAGTTCATGTCCTTTGCAGGGACATGGATGAAGCTGGAAACCATCATTCTCAGCAAACTATCACAAGGACAGAAAAACCACACTGCATGTTCTCACTCATAGGTGGTAACTGAACAATGAGAACACCTGGACACAGGGCGGGGGATATCACTCACCGGGGCCTGTCAGGGGGTGGGGTGCAGGGGGAGGGATAGCATTAGGAGAAACACCTAATGTAAATGACGAGTTAATGGGTGCATCAAACCAACATGGCACATGTATACTTATATAACAAACCTGCACGTTGCGCACGTGTACCCTAGAACTTAAAGTATAATTTAAAAAGAAAGAAAGAAACTATAGGCTAGAGCTGTTGCTGGCCCTAGGAGAAATAGTGACAGGAGCTGAAAACAGCAAAGTCTTTTCTCCCTCCTGCATTTCAGTTCTCCACCAGTGTCTCCTACTGCCAGGAACAAACTGTAAATCCAGCAAATCTGGGAAATGTAATTTATAGAGTTCCAACCCCAGCCTCACAAAACAAAGTATAAAATGGAGAGATTGAAGTTGAAACCACAACTAAATAGCCAGCAGTTTGCTATCCATATTTTCCCTATTAGGTTTCAAGTCCCTCAACTGAGAACTCTCCACTATGGGTGTTCCAAGAACCTAACCCTCATAGTTGAGAACTAGCAAATGCTATGAAGCTTTTCTGAATAAAAATAAGTTGGAATATTTCACTAGAATACCATTCGTCTGTCAGGATTATAAATCTATCTATCTCCTATTTATTTGGGCCAGAAGTTTCACAGGATAGAGCATAAAGAAATGCTTTTATAACACTGCCCAAATCCAACCATTTCTTCCAACAAAGAAAAATTCTTAATAGATTCCGAGCTTCCCCAAATCTGTTTAAAGATCCTCAAATTCTCCTCCACAGAGTTGGCCTCAGTCTGGGATGAGGTTTAGGGGCCCTGAGAGAAGTGAGTATGTTTTGTTTCACAGGTGGGTGAGATCTGAATCTCTAGGGGCCAGAAGGTTGTCATTCTCTAAGAAAGGGTCCACTGATCCTTGCCTCCTAGTATTCACTCTCCTGTGTAGTCCCCTCTCATACCAATAGGACTGACCTGTGTGGATATGCACCTGCAATATGATGTTGCAGAAATGACAATGTGTGATTTCTGAGGTCATAAAAGACATGAGGGTTTCCATTTTGCTTTTGCTTGGATTACTCACTCTAGAAAATGCCAGCCACCAGAATGTGAAGACACTCAGGCAGCCCTACAGAGAGGTCCATGAGGCAAGGAACCTCATTCCTTAACCTTCTCCCAACAGTCATGTGAGTGAGGCACTGTGCAAGCAGACTCTTGTGGCCCAGTCAAGTCTTCAAATGAATGCAGCTCCAACCACCATCTTGACCGCAACCTCCAAAACACCCAGAGCCTAACCCACCCAGCTAGGTTGCTCCCAAATTGCTAACCCACAGAAACTCTGTGAGAGAACAGATGTTTACTGTTGTTTAGGCACTACAGCACAAAGTTTAGGAGTTATTATGCAGCAATAGATAACTAACATACCCTCAAAGCACCCTCCTTAATTATAAATTCTCTCATTCTTAGTCAAAAGAACAAGATTCACTACACATGCATTGCTCCTGATCCCTTGATTGGGCCTGAAACAATCTTCTAGCTTCATAAATGTCATGTATTTATTTATTATCTAGTTTTTAAGATACAGGATCTCACTCTGTTGTCCTGGCTGGAGTGCAGTGGTGCAATCATAGCTCACTGCAGCCTCGAACTCCTGGGCTCATGTGATCATCCAGCCTCAGCCTCCCAAGTAATTGGGATTACAGGCATGAGCTACTGCGCCCAGCTTAATGTAGCGATTTAAAGAGTTCAGCTGCTCCCGTCTTCTCTATCTATTCAAGTACTCTTTCAACATATCTTGAAATTTCTGTCAACTAAAGCCAAAAGAGGAATTAGTTGCCCATGAAGTTTTAACTCGCCAAACAACTTTACCAACACCTTCACTCAAAACTGCTTTTGAGTTACAGGAAAAAAAAAAAAAAAGATAAAACTAACCAGTCTCTTTAGAAATTTTAAATCATTTTAACGTTCTTAAAGTGAAATCATTCTTTTAATAATTAGAAATTAGATTCATTTATAGACTGAAACATTGTAAATCAAGCATAGCCAAGCAAAGTCAGGCCCCCTAAGATTGTTCTAATATCGAAAGCATTTAAGCAGATAATCAACGAACCAGTTACAGAGGTTATGAAAATATTTTTTATACCAACTGGAAGGTGGGACTAGATCGTCTTCAAGGTTCCTAATACACTAAGAAAGTTCTACAATACAAGTCTCTGGATGTCCTCCCGAACCTGTACAGTAATTCTCATCAGGTATAACTTAGTGTTGAAAGCAGCCTATAGTTCACAAGAAAAAAAGAATTTAAATGGGTTATAAACATAAAAAGAAAATGTGCTCAGCTTCACTAATAATTAAAGTAATGCAAATTGAAAATAACTAGTAAAACAAATTTTTATGTTCCAGATTGCAAGCTTCAGAAAATGCTTAACAAGGGTAAAGGTGGAAAAACAGACATTTCAGATGAGGGTACGAGTCCGTTCATCAGGCAATTTTGGCAATATATACAGTATTATAATTTTAAATGTATATTACCATATGTGACTCAATATTTAGCTGTTAACAAAACTATCCATTCATCTCTGTTTGTAAGAACAAAACTCAATAAACAACCTAAATGTTCACCAACTTTTAGAAACAGGTAAATATAGTACATTCATATGATGAACAGCACGCAACCTATAAACAGAATGAGTGGGATCTATATACGTGCTGATATAAAACACTCTTCAACATATACTGTTAAAGAAGAAAAACAAAATACGCTCCACTAGTGTGGAGCCCAAGGTGGAGAAGAGACCTATAAGCAAAGAAAATGTCTGGAAGCAGTTTTTAAAATGATGTTCGTAGTTACCTCTAAAATGGGTAACCAGAGACTTGGAAGCAGGAGGAAAAGTTCTTATTGTATGCTCTTTTGTATGATATGTATATATTATATTTTAATTTTTTAAGTAAGGGGGAAAGCTAAATGGGGAAAAAGAACAAGAGAAAAAAATAAAGGCATAAGTTATAGCTACTATTCAACTAATTTGTAAGCAGTCCATCAAAGGAACCAGGGTCTGGTTTTGGGCTTAGAATACTCACATGCATGCTCAACCATTAAAAATGACCTCCAGCAGGAAAAAAAAAAAAAAACTGCTTCACACCGTCAGTATGCCTCTCACTAATTAAGGAACAAGAGCTTTCTCTTGCCTTCTTAATGCAAACCACTAACTCAACAACCGGAGGCTTCCATAAGATGAACATCCTCCTGCCTGCCCTTAAGCTTTGTGAATCAGGAAATATGATGGAACTAGTGCCTTTCTTTGACTGTTTAGGCAAACAGTGGCAAGGTTAAAGAAATAAAAAGAAGTTGGTATTAATTTCACTAACTGGTGGGAGTTACCCAGAGCTCACAACTGCTGTCAAAAAGCTGGCTGCTCCTGCCCACGGACTCCACCCATAAATGTCAGTTGTGATTTTCTTCTCCACTGACCAAACCCTTTCTGAGACTCAGTGAGCACTTCCCGGATCAGTGATCTGCTTAAAAGAAATCTATTAAGTGGCTGTTAATTATTCTCACTGTGTGTGACACAGAAGGGAAAATGAAGTACGGCAACACACTTTCAACGTTCTTCTCTTTTTCTCTTTTGGCTAATATGCTAAAGATGGAAGATCTTTTGTATCTTGAAGTGGGCTTGCTTTAGCAACAGAAGTTAAAAGCTGTTTGGTTCATCTAACTATAAATAAATTATAACTGTCTAAAAACATTCATTTTAAGTGTTATCAACTATGTAGTAGGACCTACTTTTAAAACACTGGTGACAGAGTGAGATCCCATCTCTAAAAAAAAAAAAAGGAGGAAAATACCCGGGGTTTTTCTTATAAATTATTTAAGTGATGTTATCATTAGATTAAAGAAAAAAATGTCAAACAACTTCACCAACACCTTCACTCAGATGCTCAAATGTTTTCAATTCAAACCTGGCATATGTGTAGATTTTTAAAACTGCTTTTGAGTTACAGAAAAAAAAACAAAGGATAAAACTAACCAGTCTCTTTAGAGGTTTTATATCATTTTAGGTTTACTTAAATAGAAATCATTCCTTTAACAATTACAAATAAGATTCATTTGTGGACTGAAACATTGTAAGCCAAGCATAGGCCCAAAGTCCGTTTCTATAATCAAAATATTAATACCTGAAAAAAACTGAAGATGTATTTATGAAGAAAATACCAATTGGCCAAGGCCAGAATGTGCAGAAAACCTTCCAACTATAATAATTTGTAAGAATATATATACAAATATAAACATGTTGAGAAGAACACATGTAACCCTTAATCTCCACATCTCTGTACAATGTAAATTCCATGAGACTGGAACTCTTATCCTTTCTGCCCTACAGAAATGCCTGCCGGATTTGGTGCTCACTAAAATAATAATAATAATAAAGCTTACTTTTATAGAGGCACCTATTTTCTTAGTGGTAAGATGTCTAAAATTCATAACCATCTACCTTAAGGTTTTGTCTAATCTTCATGCAAAAAGAAAAGCCATAATCAACTTAATTTCTTGAAGTAACATATATTCTCATTACATTTTTAGTTCAATAAATTGTAATAAGCGTGCATGCTTATCAACATTTAAGTATGTTTTAAATTGAATAGGCCTATCGTGGCCAGTGCAGGAATCTAATGACCACTCTGGGCTGCACTTCCCAAACTGATGTCCATGAAACATTGCTACCCATGGTATCACCAGAGATGTCCCTAGGAAGGATTCTGAGAAACACGAAAGTAAAGTTAAACAGGTTTCTTCACTGTCGTATTTCACAGAGTCTTGAATATTAAATGCATATCCACTAAGTACAAACTCCTGCACAAATACGTTTGGGAACGTTTGGGAACGTATTTGTGCAGGAGTTTACACTCCACTTGTGGTTGCCGTTGAGTCTCTTTTCCTCTAAAATACATAAATGAATTACATAGAGCTGTTACGATCCACAGACTCACCTTCCCAGCACTGAGACCTGAGGGAAGTTACTTAATGATTAGATTACCCATCAAGAAAATGGAGATAAAGATATGCTTAACTCATACCTGGCTTTAAGGGAATCCAAAATGGATATATGTTAGGTAATAAATAATTGTTTTGATTATTATCATTATGTCTGTTTTCATCTGCTCAGGCTGAAGTAATAAAATATCATGGACTGGTTGACTTCAACAACCGAAACTGATTTTCTTAGTTTTGGGGACTGGAAAGTCCAAGATCAAGGTCCAGCAGGGTTTGGTTCCTGGTCAGGACCCTTTTCCTAGCTTGCAGATGTCTGCCTTCTTGCTGTATACTCACATGGTGGAGGGGGAGAGAGAGTGCTCTGTTATCTCTTCAACATAAGGACATTAACCCAATTAGATCAGGGCCCTACTCTTATGATCTCATCTAATTTTAACTGCTTCCATAAAGGCCTTATCCACAAATACAGTCACATTGGAGGCTGGGGCTTTAATATATGAATTTTGAAGGGAGACACAATTCAGTCCATACCAATTCCCTTTCCATCTGATTTATATCCTTTCACTCCTTACTATCTACTATATTGCTAAAACAATAAAAATTTGAGGCAGTTGAGATGTGAACAGGTTTGTCAATTTACTGCTGCCACAGCACCTGTGGGGGCCCAGAGTAGGGTTGCTGGCTTGGCTCTTCAGATCAAGTGAATGAAGCCATTCTACCCCGAGAAGATGGTAAATAAAGAGAAGTTGTCATCTGGCTTCCTAACCCAGCCATCAAGTAAACACCACGCTGTACTATCATAAAGGGGTTCGACACAGAAAGAGCTTGGGCATGAGAAATAAGGGCCCCACATATATTTTACAACTCTTCTCATACTTAGCAGGAAAACCACCTGAAGAAACAAGGTTTTGCTACTACTGGACCAGCTAAATCCATAATGCTATAAATTAAGAAATTTCCACATGGTGTATATCAAAACAAATCATCATAATCCCATGTGACCAGAATGTAAAAATATGATGAAAAATAAATTAAAAAGTCAAAGGACAGACTAAAAGGAAATATTTGTCCTAAAAGTGACATTTAACATTACTATTAATACGTGTATGGAATGCAAAGAACAGAGCATATTATCGAAAACAACCAAATGTACTAATGAATAAATTAGAAACACAAAAGAGCCGATAACTCTTCAGTCAAAGGGAACCTGTGGGAACTGCTTGCCCACATCATGGTGTTTGGAGGCTGTGTATGTAACTGCACTAGGAATGCCCTCTCTTTGTTCTCATCTTGCCTCCAGGCAAAGACCTGCTCATATTTTGAGCTGTACATACATACATATCACCTGCCCTCCTATGCTGGCCACATCCTCCAGGTACCTCCTCAAACACCTTTTTATACTTGAAGACTTCATGTTACCTACTGTAATTATTTTCCCCATGAGATGGGGAACTTTTCTGACTGCAAAACTAAGCCTTTCTCACTTTGCATTTCCAGTCTCTAGTATCTAGCACAAGTTCTGACACAGAGTGGGTATTCAGTATGAGGTCATTTAATAAATAACTTTCATCACTCTCAAGGCAGTAATAGGAAACAAATGGAGGTTTATAATAATGTACTTACTCAAAGAAATATACTTTTAAACGTTTACTATGGAACAAATTATATACTTAACAAAAAAGTAAAAAAAAAAAAAATGTAAATGATAAAAATTGTTTCAACCCTTCAGAAAAGTAACATGGCATACCTGTGTAAGAAATCTCAGCAATCCCAAGTCATGCTAGGCACAGTGGCTCATGCCTGTAATCCCAGCACTTTCGGAGGCCAAGGCGGGCAGATCACTTGAGGCCAGGAGTTTGAGATCAGCCTGGCCAACAAGACAAAACCCTGTCTCTATAAAAAATCAATAAACAAAAATTTAATTTAAAAAAAAACTCAGCAATCTATTCATTTTTTCTGAGTGTCAGTCAGAATTTTATCCAAAGAAAGCAGCAAAAGAAGAAAATTAGCAGGTATAGAAATTTGTATTTAAAACATCAAAATCTGAGAAATTACTTATATAGGAGGAAAATGAGCAAAGTATCCCACATCAACTTACTGAAATACTATGCAACCATTAAAACTGGTAATTTAAGACTGCATTTTTTAAAATGTTTAAGGTGATATGTGCAACAGTTCATCACACATGTATTTGAGAATGCAAAGTGTGTCATTTCTGGCATACACAGAAATATGTAAACACAGACTTTTAAAAATGAAACTATTACATTATTTCTTTAAACAGCTTGAGGTATAATTTACATACTATACAATTCACTCATTTAAAGTGTACAATTCAATGGTAATATGGTTTGGCTCTGTATCTCCACTCAAATCTCATCTTGTAGCTCCCATAATTCCCATGTGTTGTGGGAGGGAGTCAGTGGGACATGACTGAATCGGGGAGGCAGGTCTTTCCCTTGCTGTTCTTGTGACAGTAAGTCTCACAAGATGTGATGGTTTTTAAAATGGGAGTTTTCTGCACAAGCTCTCTCTCGTCTGCCACCATGTGAGATGTGCCTTTCACCTTCTACCATGATTGTGAGGCCCCCCCAGCCATGTGGAACTCCAAGTCCATTAAACCTTTTTCTTTTGTAAATTGCCCAGTCTAGGGTATATCTTCATCAGCAGTGTGAAAATGAACTAATACAAATGGTTTTCAGTATATTTACAGAGTTGTACCAAGCATCAACAAAATCCATTTTAGAATACTTTAATGATCTCAAAGAGAGCCATAGCTGTCAATCCCCCACCCTGTCCCATTATCTACTCCCCACCACCACTTCCACCTTGGCCCTAAGCAGCCATTAATCTACTTTCTGTCTCTATAGATTTACCTATTTTGGACATTTCATATAAACAGAATCATACAATATGTGCTCCTTTGTGACTAGCTTCTTTCATTTAGCACAATGTTATCAAAGTTCACTCACGTTGCAGCATCTATCAGTACTTCATTTCTTTTTATTAATGAATAACATTTCATTGTACAGATATGCTGCACTTTATCCATTCATCAGATGATGGACACTGGGATTGTTCCCACATTTTGGCTATTATGAATAATGCTGCTCTGTCCTTTCATGCAAAAGTTTCTGCATTGACACACATTTTCATTTCTCTCTGGTATATACCTAGGAGTGGAATTACTGGATCATGTCATAATTCTATGTTTAACTATTTGAGGAACTACAGACTGTTTTCCAAAGCAGGTGAATCATTTTGCAGTCCCAGGGTATGAGAGTTCCAATTATTCACATCCTCACCAACATTTGCAATTACCTGTTATTGTTGTTGTTGTTGTTGTTGTTGTTGTTGTTTTATTCAGGCCATCCTAGGTAGCTCGCCATGGTTTTGATTTTAATTTCCCTGTGAAGTGGTAGCTCATCATGATTTTGATTTGAATTTCCCTGATGGCTAATAAAGTTCAGCACCTTTTCATATGTTTATTGGCCATTTGTATATCCTCTTTGAAGAAACATCTGTTCAGATCCTTTGCCAAGAATTTTAATTGGGTTGTCTTTTATTATTGAGTTGTAAGAGTTCTTTATATACTCTGGATACTAGTCCCTTATCAGGTATGTGATTTGTAAAATTTTTATTTCTCTGGATACACTTAAAAGAATAATATTAAGAAAGTGAAAAGACAAGTCACAGAGGCTTTCAATGGTTTTTAGTATTTTTAGAGTTGTGCCAAACATTCACAAAATCAATTTTAGAACACTCTGATGACCTCAAAGAGATCAAACCACAGAGGCTTGTCTTTTCACTTTCTTAATATTATTCTTTTAAATGTATCCAGAGAAACCTAAAGATCATATTTTATTTCCACCATAATCCATATAAAACATACATTAACAAGACTTTAAAAATTTACATTGTATGCTTTCCTCCTTGAAATCATATTTCATTCCTCCTCTCCATCCGAATTTCAACCTAATGAAATAAATACATTAATGCTTAAAGTCTTTTACCGACTTACAAATACTCTACCATACTTCTCTGCAACATAAAATTTCATACATACTTCAAAATTTTTAAATGGCTTTGATTTCCTGTGACCACAAAACTCTGGGCTTTAATATTTTTCTTCTAGATTAATTATAATTATTAATATTAAACAAAAAGCATGTTTATTGTGATAGTTATTAAATACAAGGAAAAAATTTCATTGGTAATGAATTGCTTAACAGGGTGAGAGACAGTTAAGAGTCTGAAGATTTGCCTGACATCAAAACTATAAACGAGTCCTTTGATGATCAGGACTTTGAAAACCTTGCTTGGGTCAATATACCATGGTAAGATTACAGATGGAGGAGAGTGGTTTTTTCTAAAACAGAAAAGGATATGGCAGGCTGGTCTGAGTGCAGTGGTGTTTACAACTAATTGATTACAACCAATTACAGATTTCTTTGTTCCTTCTCCACTCCCACTGCTTTTGACTGCCACAAATAAATAAATAAATAAATAAATAAATAAATAAATAATAAAAGTAAAGGACATGGCAGAAGAAAAGGTAGGAGATACCCAAACCATGGGTGTGTTTTCAAGGGATATCAATTTTCAGAAAGAATACATCACAAGGTAAGGATCTGGAAATCAACTCTCTTCTAACTTTTGAGGTGTACATACCTCTTGGAAAGTTTCCTTAAGTGTACAGGTTCCCCAGGCGGAAGACAGTTGCTATGGAGCAGCAGTCCCCAACCTTTTTGACACCAAGGACCAGTTTCATGGAAGACAATTTTTCCACAAACGGGGGGCTGGAAGGGCGGAATTGGTTTTGGGATGATTCAACTGCAATACATTTATTGTGTACTTTTTTTCTATTATTATTACATCGTAATATGTAATAAAATAATTATACAACTCACCGTAATATAGAATCAGTGGGAGCCCTGAGCTTGTTTCCTGCAACTAGACAGTCCCATCTGGGGATGTGTGACAGTGACTGATCACCAGGCATTAGATTCTCATAAACAGCGTGTAACCGAGATCCCCTGCATGCTCAGTTCACAGTAGTATTTGTGATCCTATGAAAATCTAATGCCCCCACTGGTCTGACAGGAGGCGGAACTCAGGCAGTAATGCTTGTTCGCCGACTGCTCACCTTCGGCTATGCGGCCCAGTTTCTAACAGGCCATGGTACCAGTCGGTGGCCCAGGGGTTGGGACTCCTGCTATAGAGGATCTTGGAGATGGTTGTGCTCCCTTCATTATGCATAATTCTTGTTATATTACATAATGTCTCATTTGCTAACACCTCTTTCTATACAGGATAGAAGTGGTACCCTATGTAGAGAAAGGAGCTTACATTCTCTAATAAATCATAATGAAATAGGGTGGGTCAAAGCAGTCAAGGCAAACTCAAATAACCAAGTAGGGTTGTATTAAGCACTTGATAAAAAATACACCCAAATGCTGATTAATTTTATGTTCTTTTCTACTTTTTACCCTAAAAGTTTGATGGCTTCCAATCACTTGCTACACTAGACAGTGATATATAAATAAGCCTAAAATAATTACTTTTAAAATCAGACTTAAGCTTGACAAGAGCTCATGACTGGATTAATATTGCTTACAGTCATCTAAATGTCACTTTGACAAACTAAATGTTTGTCTTGATGACATCTTCCCCTAGGCATATGGCACTTCCATTAACTCCAGTGTTATCTTTGTTAGAAGCAGAAGAAGATGCTTCATTGTTTTCAGAATATTCATAATTTACAAGGCCTCTCTTAGGTCTTGATTTATAATTGCTCATAACATTAAAGGGAAAGATCTCTGCACAGATGCTAGCCAGTGTGGTTTTTTTTAATTAGTATCTATTTCAAAGAACAAAGTGTTCTCTTTGGAACAAATAATTAACGGCAATGATCTAAATTTTAGATTAAAATGTTACCTTATAAAGAATAACATTAAAAAATGATGTTACACTAAATTTTACAATAGCAATCTTGAGTGACTCTGAGAAACTTTGCAAATATGAAATCATGGAAGAATATAAATTCATAATAGTCATCAATTCCATCCAACAAGCATTTAATAAAAACTAATCTTGAATAAGACCCTGTGATAGAAACTGTGGAGAATAAACACAATTTAGCCCTTGAAAAGATTCTGATTGCCAACCTGGCACCAACAAATACACAAAGAATTTATAAGGGGACTCGTTATTTAAGTATTTATCCCCAAACTTAGTTGTCATAATTCAAAAATACTCTCTAGGAAACCAATCACTTATAAAATCAGCTTAGCACTTAAACAGTCCTCCCTGCCTGCCCTTACCACCAATGGCATTAAAATGCAAACAAATCAACTACAAATCTTGCAAAATAGACAGTATTCCATGAGACTGATGAAAGCAATTCTGGAAACCTGCTTAAATAACAAGACCACAAAAAATGAGGTTTTCAGGATCCTCTTCATAATTAATAACCAAAGAAGAAGAAAACTACAATTTTATAGATGCTTTAAAAGAGAATAAAATGTATATCAAATGTAAAAAAAAATTGGAAAAATTAAAATGGACCCTCTTTATGATTATGCTTATGCAAAGGATAGTGTGTTGTTTTACCATATAAACTGTCAGAAAACTTATTCCCCAAAAAAACTTACTAAATTCATTTGTTTTTTCCTAATAATTAGCACATACTTGCAAATAAACACTGGGACAAACTTTCTTTTGATGATTATCCATTTGTTTTCTAAAAGACTCAATCCTAATCAAACTTTCTATGCATATTAACCATAAATTTTTTACCTTCGCTTTCTTTTGTTCTATAAACAGCAGTTTTATACAAAGTTTTATACCTTCATAGCTACTAGTCCAAAAAAGATACTTATTCAATTAAACAAAATATCTTTTAAAATATTTTAACAAAGTACAAATATATTCACAACATAATCTGCTGACTAAAGTCTCCAACAAAGTTTACAGTACCTACAACAGAATCTACGGATGCCTACAATAGTTTATAGATTGCTTTAGTTTACAGTTTCATCTACTGCTTTAAGAAATACCATTAATACAAATGCATGATTTACAATATACCCGTTATAGCAAGAAAAAAAGAGATTTATAAAATAAAATGTCTTTTACGCATTCATTATGCCAAGTATTTAAATGATTACTGTCATTATGACATAAGAATAATGCTCTTTTAGTGATAACAGATAGTTTTTGTTAGCTCAAGGACCACTGAACAGCCTGTAAGAAGTTCCAAAGTAAAATTTGCCTATCCTTGCTGTAAAATAAATGAAACAGTAGCAATCTCTGTGTATTCCTTAAACATAAACTATGCTGATTCCATTTGTATTAACTGGGCCTTATGTAAATGAATTGTTACAAATAAAAATAAACAAAATTTTGGAAACTAGTTAACACCACTGACCCAAATTTGGTTTTAATTGTTTGCATATATCTAAGAAATTTTACCGTGAGGTACATATTAAAAATTAACAATTATTTCTAACTTATGCATAAGCCAAAATGTTCACTTTTACCATGGAAGCAAAATTTACTTCTGAAAATAGTCTACATAAATAACATATAAACATATAGAGTTTTGATATAGACTTACATCTTCTTATGTTCTATGAATCCAAATGCAAAAGTCTCCATACTTACATAAATGAACACATTTTCATTAATTTGGAACATATTGATATTATATGACTATGTGCATACCTATGTACACTGTAAAACAATTTTTTTTTTTTTTTTGAGACAGAGTCTTGCTTTGTAGCCCAGGCTGGAGTACAACAGCACAATCTCGGCTCAATACAATCTCCGCCTCCCAGATTCAAGCAATTCTCCTGACTCAGTCTCCCGAGTAGCTAAGACTACACAGGCATGTGCCACCACACCCAGCTAATTTTTATATTTTTAGTAGAGATGGGGTTTTGTCATGTTGGCCAGGCTGGTCTCGAACTCCTGACCTCAGATGATCTGCCGACCTCAGCTTCCCAAAGTACTGGGATTACAGGTGTGAGTCACAGTGCCCAGCCTGTAAGATAAATTTTCACAACGTTTCTAGTGACAACATACTTTCTAGCCCCAACTGCTGGAAAGAAAATAAAAAATATAAAAACTAACTTTCCTTTTTTAAAACAAGTAAAGCTTTTAAGTGGAAAAATAGAGCCAATACTCCTCATTATAACATGGACTGGGCACTAAAAGGTTCAGAGTCAAAAATGTCTTCATTCCCCAATATAATAAAAGATACAAGAGCATTTTCTCTAGTCTGGAAGTCAGATTATTTTTACTGCTTTGTCTTAAAAACTGCTTTCCAGGGTACAAGATAGCCATGCTAGTTAAATTCCTTCTACTGCCCACTGTACACCTGATGTAACCATATAGGTTGGCATCTTGCAGTACCACACCCATGATAACCACTGCCAATCACTTCACTCCAAAAAAGAAGAGGGCACTAAAGGCAATTACCACCCACAGCACTGAACAGGCAATAAATACCAAAAGATTCTTGATTCAGCCTCTGAGTCAGTTTTGTTATCTTGAGGGGATGCCTTCCTGGACTCCCAATGGCTCTTCCTGGACACTCAGTGGTTCTTGTCATCTTCATCAGTATGATTCCACCAATGCAGGCCCACCATTAGCCTACCTGTGACAGTCTTCACTCCCCCAAATCACATGGCAACAAAAGAACTGTCACCATCTAGGCAGTAAAACTGCTGCTGAGGAATTCACAGAGAAGATGGATTATAACTGCATAGACTCAAAAGAGCAAACAGAAAAATTATGCTATTGGGTGTCCGATTTTTTTTTTGGGGGGGGTGTCTGATTTTTTTTTTTTTTTTGGTCTATTGTTTTTAATCCCCTATTCTGAGAAGCATTTTTGGTCTATTCAGTTGTCTTCTCTTCTGCATTGAAGGGTGAAACATCTTCTGTGTCATCATTACTGTTCTGTTGCAACATGGCAGCCATGCACTAGCCCCTTGATCTTCATCTTAAATGGATTCACCTTCAGTGACCTTTTTCCAGTGCCATTTACCCTTGAGTTTCCTGTATCTTTCTAGTTACAATTAATGAGCAACATTCTAGCCAGATCTAGGCAGACTAAAATCATGTGCTTGAAGGGACTTTCTGCTGTGAAACCTGGTAACCCAGTCCCCGAGAGCCCTTCTTAGCACCAACTGTGTCACTGTGCACTACTCTTTTGCCTTTGAGCTCTGTGGTCCACTCCAAGCCAACTGCTGAACAAGACACAAAAGTGTCCCCAGCCTATAAGTCTTCATGGGTTTGATTGTTAATCACTCAGAAACAGATAAACATGGAACTGTTAAAAAAAATCCTTACAAGAGTGGCCCCTAGTCTAAGGATCTTAACTGCTTCCCAGAAAGGTAAAACATACTCTGCTTTTATTCACTTATTAATACTACCCTCCACTACCACAATTCCCCACTCTACTTCATACCTTATCATTAGCCAAATCACTTCCTCCAAGGTGGTCTGCTCTCCCTAAATGAAAATGCAAGTGAAGCAGAACAGTGGGTGTCAGGTGGACAGTTTGCCTTTCTGAGGAGCCACAGGTAAGATTTGCCACATGTCTAGTCATTCATGAAACATCTGCTGTGACTTATCACATCATGACTTACCTTATCAGTGATAATGCAGATCAACCAACAAATTCAGAAAAGTTATGTGAGCAGTTTAGAGAAATAAACCAAGACCAGAAGGCAGAAATCCTTGATTCCATGCTGTTTCCATGAGAAAGGGGTGTTCTTAATCCTATCAGAGTAGCACCACCTTTTGATAGCAAATGTTTGTAATCTACAGAGATAGTATGTACACAGAGAAAGAAAAACAATATAAAGTCCAAAATGTAATATAAAAAGAAAATAAAAGAGATTAACTTTTATTGTCTTTCATATGTGTGATTTAGATACACAGACACACACACAGACACACACACCCCAAGATGTAAATACTCAGAGATAACACCACCAAATGATTTAATGATGTAGTAAGATGCTTGCAACCACTTCTAATGGGTAAATTTGGATTTTAAAAAAGAAACGTTCACCTGAATATTCTCAACAATTTTTATTGTATAAATTAGCATAAGGGCTAAATTTGTATGCACACACACACATATATATACATAACCATCATATTTCCTATAAACATGTATTAGTGCGGGTATATATATAATAATTCAAATACCACAAACATCACTGCTACTACGGATGGGATTTCCCAGAATGGCAGACGTTACTTTGTAATGTTGCTAATAAGTCAAAGTACAACTTTTGAAGTACTCAGCAGCTGCATTTCTGAAAATTTCAGAATACAGTCATGTGTTGTATAACGACATTTCAGGCAACAAAAACTTCATATATAATTCTGGTCCCATAAGAGTATAGAATCATATTTTTGCTGTACCTTTCTTATGTTTAGATACACAAGTATTTACCATTGTGTTACAACTACCTACAGTAACATACTATACAGGCAGCCCTGGAACAATCGGCTATACCATATAGCTTAGGTGTGCAACAGGCTATACCATCTAGGTGTGTATAAATATACTCTATGACGTCTGTACAACAACAAAGCTGCCTCATGACGCATTTCTCAGAATGTGCCCCCATCACTAGTGATGTATGACTGTATATTAAAACTGGACATACATACATATAATTGTCTTTAAATGTTAAATGGAGTGGGATTTTGTTTTGTTTTTTCTGTTTCTGTGTGTGGTTTTTTGTTTTTGGGTTTTTTTGGCGGGGGGTTTTTTGAGACAGTCTCGTTCTGTTGCCCAGGCTGGAGTGCAATAGCGCTATCTTGGCTCACTGCAACCTCTGCCTCCCAGGCTTAAGTGATTCCTGTGCCTCATCCTCCCAAGTAGATGTGATTACAGGTGCACGCCACCACGCCTGGCTAATTTTTGTATTTTTAATAGAAATGGGGTTTCAACATGTTAGCCAAGCAGGTCTCCAACTCCTGGCCTCAAGTGATCCACCCACCTTGGCCTCCCAAAGTCCTGAGATTACTGGTGTGAGCCACTGCACCCAGCTGAGTTAGGTTTTTGGTTCAGTCAATTACAAATAGGTTTTTCATTAACTGAATCTCAAACAGGGACATTCAAAGATTTTGCAAAATGCATCAAATAAGCATTCACTTAGTTAGCTGTTGTGTACACTACAGAATGTCTAGCAACCTTTAACCCCCGCCCACCAAACACCAGTAGCACACTTCATTCTTTGGGACAACCAGTTAGTTCCCATCAATTTCCAAAACACTCCATTAGGGGGCAGTACCACTCCTACTGAGACCCACTGAATAAAGCCACCCTAAAAGTATTGAATAGGGACGGACAGACACCAGACCCAGTGCTATTGAGACACGAGGGACAAAGTGATTAAAAATACAGAGCGAGAGCTTAGAGCACAGTGGGGAAAGTGACATTAAACAACTGTCCAAGTAATTATATCAATACAAAATACTATAAATGTCATGAAGGAAAGCTATAAACTGCTGATTTAGATAGTGGGGTGGCATCAGACTTGAGGAGTTTGTGAACTACTAAAATTCTTTTATTAACTTGGAGACGTAAGTAGGGTTAGCGCCGTATAATTCTGTCATGAAAGGTCATTTAAAAATATTAATAATAACTAGCATTTGTAATCACCGCAGTAGCAAGAAGGCAGTAATGAAATCATCTCTGAATTTTAAAAAATATATAAAACAAAAAAGTACTTTTAGCGTGGTGGAAAACCTCACTACATTTTTTTAAATGTCTTTGCTGCAGGCTGGGATAAGACAGCAGCATTTTGCTATCATATACTAGATCTATATGTGGTCTCTGGACCAGAGGCATCAACATGACCTGAGAGTCTGTGAAAAACGCAAACTTTCAGGCCTCATCTCAGACCTACTGCATCAAATCAATCTCTCTCTCTCTCCCTCTCTCTCTCTCTTTCTCCTTAAGAGTCAGGGTCTCACTCTGTCAGCAAGGCTGGAGTGCAGTGGTGGTGGTCATAACTCACTGCAGCCTGAAACATCTGGATTCAAATGATTCTCCCGTCTTGAGTCTCCTGAGTAATTGGGACCACAGGCATGCAATCCCATGCCTGTCTAAGTTGTTTTTTGTAATACATATTTTTTTAGAGACAGGATATCTCACTATGTTGCCTAGGCTGGTCTCAAACTCCTGGCCTCTACTGATCCTCCTACTTCAACCTCCCCAGTCACTGGAATTACAGACACGAGCCACCATGCCTGGCCCAGGTGATTCACATCCACATTAAAGTTTGAGAAGGACTGTGGCAGAATAGATCATATGAACCCTCAATGGCTAAAATTCAGTCATAGCCATGTACATTTAAGAATCAGTAATGGCCTTTAACACCTGAAAGTGATTGAGGACTTCTGGGAAAATTAGGGGGGGGAAATGAGACAGAAAGCAGACAAGCTGCTATAACAAAAGTATCTTCAGGTGGGAAGAAAAGCAAACAAGCTAGAATCCTAAAAAGTCATCTTTCTGATCAGGCACGGTGGCTCACACTTGTAATCCCAACACTTTGGGAGGATAAGGCAGGTAGATCACTTGAGTCCAGGAGTTCAAGACCAACCTGGGCAACACAGCAGAACCCCATGTCTACAAAAATATTAAAAATTGCCAGGCATAGTGGCACACACCTGTGGTCCCAACTACTCGGGAGGCCAAGGTGGGAGGATCACTGAAGCCTGGGAGTCAAGGCTGTAGTGAGCCATGATTGCACCACTGTACTCTGGACCAGTGGAGCAAGACCCTGTCTCAAAAAATAATAATAATTGAGAAGAAAAAAAAAAATGAAGTGCTAATCACAAACAAAAAGCACTGACAGCTTTGCAGTAGATTTTAGGAGCATACAACTGAGTTGCACGGCTCCTATGTGGGAGAATGCCTCCATGGATTTTGCTAAATGCTGAGTCTTGTCCTGACTGCTACTCCTGCCATAAGACAAAGCAATTTTTATCAGTATTGGTCAATAATGCAGCCTGCTGTTTAGGTGCTACAGTTGAATTCACGTTTTGAGATCATTAGTCCCACAATTTGTTCTTCTAACAAAGGAAATCTCTCTAGAAATGTGTTAATTGGCCGGGCGCGGTGGCTCAAGCCTGTAATCCCAGCACTTTGGGAGGCCGAGACGGGCGGATCACGAGGTCAGGAGATCGAGACCATCCTGGCTGACACTGTGAAACCCCGTCTCTACTAAAAACTACGAAAAACTAGCCGGGCGAGGTGGCGGGCGCCTGTAGTCCCAGCTACACGGGAGGCTGAGGCAGGAGAATGGCGTGAACCCGGGAGGCGGAGCTTGCAGTGAGCTGAGATCCGGCCACTGCACTCCAGCCTGGGTGGCAGAGCGAGACTCCGTCTCAAAAAAAAAAAAAAAAAAAAAAGAAATGTGTTAATTATGAGCAAAGACATGAGGCCAGATTCATGTCTCCTTTCTAGGCCACTTTGATGAGAAAATAATTGCCAGTACAACATAATGCCTTTTATAGTAAGAAGAAAAGTTACAGTAAAGATCTGTGCTAGCCAGGCACAGTGGCTCATACCTGTAATCCCAGCACTTTGGGAGGCCAAAACAGGAGGATTGCTTGAGCCCAGGAGTTTGAGTCCAGCTTGGGAGACACAGTGAGACCTCTGTCTCTACAAAAAATGTTTAAAACTTAGCCAGGTGTGGTGGCATGCACCTGTAATCACAGCTACTTGGGAGGCTGAGGTGGGAAAATCACTTGAGCTTGGGAGGGTGAGGCTACAGTGAGCCGTGATTGTACCACTGCACACCAACCTGGGCAAAAAAGGAAACCCTGTCAAAAAAAAAATCTGTGCTGACCAATAAAGTAGCCACTAGCCACATGTGGCTAATGAGCCCCTGAAATGTGGCTAGTCTAAATTGAGATATATAATAAAGTACATAAGCAGATTTTTAAAGCAATACAAAAAGAGTAAAATATCTCAATAATAATTTTTATGTCCAAATTATATTTTTTATAAAAGTAAAGTATATTTTTGATAAATTTGTTTTTAATAAAAGTAAAGTCATCTGGGTCTTTTACTTTTTTTTTTTTTTTTTTTTGTAGAGACGAGGTCTCACTATATTGCCCAGGCTGGTCTCCAACTCCTGGCCTCAAGCCATCCTCTCACCTTAGCCTCTGAAAGACCTAGGATTACAGGGCTGAGCCACAACATCCAGCTTCTTTAACTTTTTTAACGTAACTACAAGAAAAATTTTAATGACATGAAGTTTGCATTATGTATCTACTGAACAGTGCTGGTCAAGAAGCTCATTAGAATTATACATGCACCAATCTTCAGTTTAGATTACAATCTATAAATTATAGAAATTACAGATAATCTACAGATAATCCTAGAGAGTAACTGCAGAAAACATGAATTTTGGAGATAGCCAAACAAAAAGAGGTGCTTGGCAGTATTGATCTTTCCATTTTAACAGCAGCTGAGTAAGAGAACCCTTTCAGAAATGTCTGCCTAAGGGTCTCTAAATTTATACCCAAAGAAGAGAGAAACATCAAGTATTTAATAAAAATAGCACTGGGGGAGGAACTGATAAAAACTGAAGAGCAATCACAGTGATGACCAGTTCTCTCACAGCCTAGGAATGTAGGGGTGGAAAAGATAAACAAATTCCACTGACAAAAGCCAATAATTTCCTGGTCTAAGGCATTTAAACAAGTAAACCTTCCCGCTTCTAAGTAAATGGGAAAGTAAAACCACAATCCCAATAGTTGCCTCAGATCAAGAACGGCGCTACCAGTGGAAGTCACAGAAAGACTGTATTGGTTTGCAGAGGTGTAACTACAAATTAAAATTAACTCATAGTTCTTCCATAGTACAAAGAAAAAAACAGAAAAGCTCCCATGGGATTAAAAAGTGGATTCAGAAATCATTGTTTAAATAGCAAGACCTCCACACACAGTGTTAAAACATCTCCAATAATGGAAAATGGTGCTGGGTCAGATTTAGTTTGGGAATAAGACTACGAGTATGAAGCAAAGCAAAGTAGCTAAAGCCATCTCCAATCTAGGCAGATTCCTCTCATTCCTGGCCCCGGGAACAATCCCATCACTTAGGAAAGCTGGACCTCTGCCAGCCTGCTGCTTCTGTAGCCTGCTGGGGGATGGGTGAGGAGGGTGGAAATGTCTAGGCAGCTGGCTTTTATCACAAAGCCTTCTCTCTTAGAAAGGCCTATAATGAATTTCCTAGACATGATATAACGCAATATTTTAAGTGATTAATAGTGCAAAAATATTACATTTTAAAATACTACATTTAAAAAATGAATGTCCAAGGTGTAAGAGATCAATAGTTACATTAATTAAATGTGATGCAAATATTAAAATAATTGTATTTTAGTGGTTTTTGAATTGCTTTCATTAGGCTTAACCTCAAAACATCTAAATAAGGGAGGAAGAAACTAGTCTATTGAAAGCTTAATGTATGTGGCAAGTACCACCCTAACTTATTCCACTTAAAAATAACTTCTTTTAGAGACAGAGTCTCCCTATGTTGCCCCGGCTGGAGGGCAGTGAAGCCGGTGCAGCTCACTTTAGCCTTGCACTCCTGGACTCAAACCATCCTCCTGCCTCAGCCTCCTGAGGAGCTAGGACAATGGGCGTGTGTCACCACGCCTGGCCAGGTTTTTTTTATTTTTTAGAACTGGGGTCTTGTTGTATTGCCCAGGCTTGCCTCAAGCAATCCTCCTTCCTCGATCTCCCAAAGCACTGAGATTATGAGCCACTGTGCCCAGACATAATTAACTTTTAGTAGAGAATTTACTATGAGCCATTCACTGTTTTAAATGTTTTACATGTTTGGAAACTGTGGTGATCCTATCAATCCTATGAGCTAAGTATTATTAGAATCCTCCTGTTTGAGATGAGGAAGCTGAGGCATGGAGATTTTAAGTATCACACAGCCAAGGCGTGCTGGAGCCTGGCTATGACTGACTACAGGTTTATGACACCGGGCAGCTCGTTCCAGCATCCTGACTTATCGCCTTATAATATATGAGACTGCCTCACAGCCTTCACTCACAGATGAGGATGCTGAAGCTCAGGGAGATTAAGCAACTGTCTGTTCATGGTAACAAAGCTACTAAGTGGTGGGGCAGAGTTTCAAATCCATATCTAATGCTAAATCCTTCTCATAAGCAGCTTCCTGTTATCACCAAACCTCTGCTCCAGTTTGTAATGCTGTCAGAAATATCTCATTTTCTCCTATTCTCAGGGGGATGGTTGCTAGCCACTTCTCTCTCTTTCCTCTTAGCCAAACTGCCAATACTGCCTCCACAGTTTGAGCTGTTGGCTCTTGAGGCACCTAAAGAATACAAAATAGGATTTATGTTTTTCACTGCTATGTAAAATTAAGCATTCGGGTCCATAAATCTAGAACACAGAAAGAACATAGAGAACAAAATGCGTTTGTCTGAATAGACAAATTAGAAAGTGACTCATTATTTGTCATTAATCTTATGAAGTAGAATAAATAACTACCTTTTTGAAATCCATATCACTAGTGTTTCTAGGTCACATACCTCCCCTAGTCTGATGCTGAATGCAATGTCCTTAAATCCTGACCTTTTCAGGAGAAGCAGAATAAGGGGAGGGTGAGAGGGCATGAAACCTGAGTCCCAGACAAAGCTCCACTGTGAGAACAGAAGACTGTGGCCTGGGGAACAGCACTTACCTTCCCTGAGTACAATTTCCACCTCTACAAAACAGATGAAACTATATGTCCACTCCTTCATAGGGCTGTTTTGTTGCAAAAATTCACTGAAATACCATATGAAACTGTTTTGTAAACTATGAAGCCCTATAAAATATATTATAAATATGCAGTGACACTCCTGCCTAATCTTAGCAAGCATGAGAAGGGGTTTCAGGGCTTCTGATGATGACAAAGAGGAAGACAGCAGCCTGTGCCTCTAATCCCACACACCCAGTAACCCAACCTTCCAGATGAAATCTTCACTGGACTTTCAGGTTCAGGAGCTGTGTCTTAAAACAACAGTGAGAGATAATAAGCACTGATTTAAATAAAAGGGTTGAAAACTCCAGGAAGGCATTATCACCACTGTAACTGCCATCCTAATCAAATCTCTGAGGGATGGCTCAGGATGCTCAAGGGGAAAGTTAATTGCTAGACTTTCTGATCAAGTGTGAGATGGTGAAAATTTTACCTTAAAAATCACTGAAAAATAAACTGATATTCATAATACTTACATATTCTACTTTTTAATAAATTGAAAAAGAAAACTTAAAAAAAAAACCTAATACCTTAAAATCTAATATTCAGAACACTTTAGGTTTTCCTTTTCAGTTGTACTTTTTTTCCCTTCTGTCTTTCCCACTATTGCCATGCCAGTCTCCCAGTCTGCCATCAACCCTGTCAAAGAGATGCATATATACAGAGAAAAGCCCTTTAAAGAAAGCAAAATAACTAAAGATCTCCAAATTCAACTAAGGAAACAGCTGCCCATCTCTTAAAATAAAAGATGTCTAATTATTGGTATTCATGTGGTCAGCCTACACCCTCAGAAGGGCACAGATCCACTCTTTCAGTCACAGCAGAAATCCTTTTAAGCCATTTGACATCCTGCACTGTGCAGTTTTAGACCTACACATATGTCTGGGTTAGAGGAAAAACACATGATCACAAACTCTAGAAAGAAAAAAGATTACGGAAGACAAAGACAACAAAAATTTTAAAATAAATAAAAATAATTTTATATATATATATAAAAAATACGAGAAAGCCAGAGAGCTGACAAATGGCATGCTATTACATTAATAATGGAAACTATGAATATTCATTACACAATTGCCATAAATAGAAGGAAGGAAAACCAGAGAGTGCAGATGGAGCAAAATCTCAGAGTGCTAAAAAAAAGAAAGAAAACACATGCAGTCTCAGACAATACTTTTTAAGTAGGGTCCCTGGGTAGAAACTTTGATCTAAGATAAGATGGGGCAGTAAAGAAGGAATTTCCTTACACAAAGTAAATAAAGAGCATAAACTACCCAGAATGACAGGAAGAGCTTTCAGTAAAAACACAGTCAGGGCAGTCTTTGCTTAGGATGTTTGGAAAAAGGATAATCAAGCTCCCAAATCACGAATAAGGTTAGTAGGTATTGCTTCACCTTCCCACACTCCCACTACCCACTTAGAGAAGGGACCACCCCAGATAAAAATCCAATGCACTAATGTGCAATCTCAAATGTTCGTCATTTTTATATATCTTGGGAATGAAGAAGAAAACCAAAAATATGAATAGGATTAACCTCAAAACATGTGCTCTGGGATCACAACTTTTATACCCAATTGAATGCTGAGGACTTCAGGGAAAGATCACTGCACTAGATTGACAGTTTTTCTATTAACAAAGGTTTCAAGAAAAGTACAGAAAACTCCTAAGCTCAAGATGATAATGCATACATTTACTAAGCAAAAATATTACCACACAGTCATTTATTTTTTAAAATGTGCACAGAAGATTCCAAATTGTAGTTTCCAAACAAACAACAGGGACAAAAAGATGCAGGCGCTAAATTATTGACAACACTCAACATCTGACCTGTACTTTTTAATTAGATAAGAAAGACTCCAACTCCTTAAAACAAATGCTGCAGGATTAATAGTAAGTACCTACTCTAAGCAGGAAAACCCATTTGCTTGCAGCACTTCCATTGTACTTCATTTCTCAATTAGTCCCACAGCCTAGGGCTACCCTAATACACTTTTAGCATTAATTTGCAACTTAAAAGTTATACAATTCTAGTAAATGTAACCCAATCATCACCAAATGCAAGAAACTTTCAATGTTCCCTTTAAAAGGCCAACAATCCAGCAGGTCTCTCCAGCTGCTACTTAAGCTGGTATGAGGGCCCTGTCTGGGTCATCACCACTTCTGGAGTTTCACTAGCCCTGTGACCCTGTGCTAGTTGCTTAACTTCTCTAAACTTCCGTTTCCCCATCTGTAAAAACAGAAATAATAGTGCCAACATTACCGGGAAAATTAAATAAGGTCCCTACAGAAAAAAACATTTAAGATAAATCCCATCCCCATGAATCAACAGTTGGTGAATTCCTATGGCGAAGGGAAGGGGAGGGGAGGGGAGGGGAGGGGGGAAAGGAAGGGAAGGGGAATGGGAAGGGGAAGGGGAGGGGAAAGGGAAAGGGAGGGGAAGGGGAAGGGGAAGGGAGGACTGAATTATGACAACAAATTCACCTAAAAGACTCCAAAAGTATTATCTGTTTATTCTCTCAAGCAACTTTTATTCAGCATCTACTAGGTGCAAAGGACTGTTCTGAATGAATGAGATTTAGAGAGAGGTAGAAATGCTGTTTCTGCCCTCAGGAACCTTACACAGTCTTGTAGGGGGAATAGAGTATTTTGAGGATGTGAACATCTGCTCAGACAACAGGTCCCAAGACTTTGATAAGTGTCTACAATGGAGAAAATGTACCAGTTACTCAACACATGAACACACGACACATGGAGTAGAGACAAAGGGGCTTCCCCTGCCAGACAATAAACACGTGCCATTACAAAAGCTGGCAAACAAGAAAGGGAACCAAGTAGAATCAGGAGAACCTCTGGGGAGGCACCAACCCAAAAATGAGGAGGTACAGGAAAATTCTCCCTCCCTCTATATCTGGGGTAATCATCATAGACCTTCTGGAAATCCTGTGACCAGATGCACACTGTAGATGTGACATATGTGAACACTGTTTCATTCTAAAACATGAGTTAGTAGTGCTCACATATGCAGAGCCCCTGACTGTCTTGTGGGATGCAAAATCCCATCCAACAAAAACCACCTGGCATACAAACCCCACCAGTGGGCATTCCCTTCTGCCAGATCCACTAACATGTGGTCATGGCAAGGCCACTGTGATGGGCAGAAGTGGGGCAACAACAGGAGGAAGCCTAAATTTGGACTTTACAGACTCAGTTTCCCCCTCTTTAAAATGTGGAGGTTCCTAAAATTAGATTGCTGGTGTTCCCATCATAAAGCCAGGAGGCTTCATGTGCCCCACAGCTTGTGCCCACAGATGTGAGGACTTGTGTGGAGGATGGCCCAAATGTCACGTGCAGTACCACGCTGCATGTGCCGATGCTTTGCGGGGCACAGCCCAGCTCTATGAAACAGTGGTGCCTGCTCTGTGCCAAGACCCTTTACAGGAATTACAAGCATTATCTTATTAGTTTTTATGATTTTGCCAGGCAGAGATGGTTACCTCTGTTGTACAGATAAGGAAAAGGAGACTACTAGGCGGCCTCACACAGATTACTAATGTGGACGTGGTGACAAGCTGGAAGATGGGTGGAGGAGATTCCAGCGCTCTTGCACTTTCCACCCGCACCCAGATTCTGAGGTTGTTCAGGCGGAGAAGCGTCACTCACTGCAGTCTGGAGAGCACAGAGTTTCAGCTAGAAACAGCATTGTCACTGCCCCTGACATGCCAGTGCCAATCAATCGATCCACCAAAAAGAAAAGAAAACTCAAAGAAAAATACCCAGCCTAGTCAACGGAGTAAATTAGATAATTAATTTGATAAGGTAATAATTTGTTGAGTTAATAATTCCTGTGGCTTGTCTGTGCCTTGCTGATCCTTGAAGTGGCAGATGTCCCACTCAAAGTTCACAGATATTTCTCAGGCTGCCAACTAGACAAAAATACTACACACTGATACATCATCCTGTAGGATATACATTACAGAAACATTTAATATACATACTTATAACAGCAAGGGGATGTCAACTAGATCATGAATAGTCATACTCCTCTCTGTTTTTGTTGTTGTTGTTTCAAAAGTCTTGCTCTGTCACCCAGGCTGGAGTGCAGTGTCACAATCTCTGCTCACTGCAACCTCTGTCTCCCGGGTTCAAGCAATTCTTCTGCTTCAGCCTCCCAAGTAGCTGGGACTACGGGCTTGGGCCCCCACACTGGCTAATGTTTGTATTTTTAGTAGAGACAGGGTTCCACCATGTTGGCCAGGCTGATCTCAAACTCCCGGCCTCAAGCAATGCACCCACCTCGTCCTCCCAAAATGCTGGGATTACAGGTGTGAGCCACCGCACCCAGTTCTTTTTTTCCTTCAGTATCAATTTTTACATTCCCCAGAACAGCCTTCAAATAACTAAACATAATGGTCAAATCTCTCACACGGCAAGCTTTAAAAAACCAACAGAAATTACTACACAATGTACCTGAAGACCGTGGTTATTAAATATTTAGAGAAGTTAAAGTAATCAGTATTTTATGTTCATTAAAATTTTTAATAGTGAAGAAATACTCATCTGAGGCCTAAAGAAAAATAACAGCTTTCATCTAGAAAGTTACAGGTATCAAGAGACAAAAAAACTGGTAAAATCATTTTATGGAATACTGGAAAGAGATTTTCAAATCTAATTTTTGAGTTTTCAGGCTGCATCTTTTATTTAAATGTCCAGTTTCCTGAAACCCCTGCATATGTGTCAACTGTGTTATTTGAAATGGGTTTAAAAGCACTAGAGATGTTAAATATCATTCAATCAACATTGTGCAGTAGACACAGAAAAACAGGGAAAAATTGCCTTAGCTTTATTTCTTTCCCTTCCTTTACCCTCAACATAAATGTAATACTGAAGTGACAGAAATAGATGTTCCAACTGGGATCCACACGTCACACTCACTACCACCAGTCTGAGAGGTGAAATACCCAATGGAGGTAGAAACTAGTTAGAGGCTCTCAAATGTATGTTAAACGCTTCCCAAACAAACAGTGGGAAGGGCTGGCAAATACATTCATTTTAAAAGTAAATATTAACTTAATGAGGTTGGTGACCGGAAAACTGATTCTGCTCTCTTGAGATTTTTACTTCCCTGCTCCTTCTCATCAAAAAGCAAAAGAAAAAGACACAATAAGACACAAATTCTCCTACTTCTGAGTCCAAATGGGATCAGAAAGGATCTTAAATCAGTCTTTCTGTATGTGTCCTCAAATCTTTCCAACTCAACTGATGGTAAAAAGGGAAGATAAAGTAAATCAAACAATGTAAATACTGGCAGAACTAGTCCATTAAATGCAGTGGGGAGCATCAGAAAGGCCAAGTCTTTTTTTAGGAGCCATAATTCTGTGCTCTAATAGCAGAACACAGCCAATCATTATAAAACACCTCTTAACTCCTGCCTGAGACTTCCCCACTCTTCTTCCCTTGCCTGCACCAGTCGCGCATCAGAAAAGTATTATGTCTGGTACAAAGATGGCAAAGGCAACCAAAAGGTCATTCACTGGACCCAGAGCCCGGGTCATGAGAGGGTTCAGGGCAAGGTGGAGCCCAGTGGCTGGCAACTAAACCACCAAAAGCAAGGTATTTTCAGAAAGAACAAAGAAAAGGGAAAGAAGAAAATGCAATGATACTGGAAGCACAGAAGAAAATCCAGTGAATTGGAAGCATTGTATGTTTATGTAAAGGAGAAGGAGAAAAAGAAAGAAAAAAATTGGTCTATCCCTTTTCTTAGCACTCACCCTACCAATTAAAACGAATCCAAAGTATTGAGTGTTTCTCCCTATACCCACCTAAAGTCTTCATCTTTCTAAGATGTAAATATTAAAAACCTGTTTCCTCTATACTTTTAATCTTCACAAAGATTTTAGCTGTCATAATATGAATTAAAAATGAAGCTAGAGTGGCTTCACATGTACAAGCTAATAATCCAAGTGTATATATTCAGGACTCGAAGAAAATGAATGAATTTATTATCCGACATTTTCTGTTCAATATTAACCATTTGCCTCATTCAATGAAGGCAATTTACACCCATTGAAAGACGTTCTGTCACTTTTTTTGGAACACACTAGTAAAAACACAGCAGTTTTCTCATCATGCCTTCCAGCTCAAACCAGTCTGCCTATCACAAGGTGGTCCATGGTACCTCAACCAACAGTTAACCTTCCATAATCTTCATGGACTACAGACCCCTCACGTTTAGCAGGAAATTTTTACTACACAAATTACTACCAGAAGGATCAAGTTTACATCTCACCAAACAATCCACCACCCACTCCCCACCTAAATCCACATAAAAATGGCAATACAAGCTTAGTTTTAATGTAACCTTGAAACTGAAATCTAAAACGTAAAGAGTAATTCAGCAGAGAAACCCCCTTGATTTCACAACAACAAATCAACCATGCAACATTATTTAGTAACAATGATTTAATCTCCCCGGGTCTCAGTTTCCTCTCTGTAAAATGCATGTAACTCGGTTCAAAAATGACATAGATCTACAGCAGGAATCCTTAAGGTTCACTTACTCTTAGACCTTTTTTAGGAAAAACCATTCATCTGCTAGAATTACTACCAAAATCAGTTGTTTCTTTGTGAGAACTTTGTTTTCCCAACTATATGCTGCGCCAGTAGTAGTAGTACCTAGATGTTATTTCGCCCTTTTCTCCCTTCTCCTGGGAGGCAGCCCAGTTACACACATACACTTTGGATGCAGAGAGACTACGTTAGAATACTAGATTAAACCACCTTCTAGCTGAGGGACTCTGAGCAAGTCACAATTTCAATAAACCCCAATTTCCCCATTATCCATTTGTTGCATTTCCTTTTTTTCAAATGTTTTCCCCACGCAGAGGATACTTACAATCTTACAAAACTGAGAGCATACACTACATACAATGGCTGTTTCACTGTAAAATAGCAATTTTTATTTTATACATGTTCTGCCATGAACATAATTACTTTTCTTAATAGCAAATATTAAACTTACTCAATGAAACACATAATTGTGATAAGAGGTAAGGTTTTGAAGCTGAAAAAAGTCCACCGTTGAGTTTAATATGCCTAGCCATCTTGCCTGAAAAAAAATAATCAAAACGGAGGAAAATGTGTGTATAGATATACACGCGCACACACACACACATATATATATATCTCATCATCATACATATACATATATATATGTATGATGATGATATAAGGGAACTAAAGGGAATGCTGAAGATCATCAAAGTGAGTCATCCAAAACTGTGGTCATCCAATTAATGTCACTTTTACGGGTTTTTAATCTTTTTTATCTTCTAATAACTATATAGAAATTAGTGCAATGCACACTGCACAATTTGCATTGTATCTTGCAAGTACACATTTTTTTTTTCCTTTCATGACTAAAACACCTTTTGTGTTGCACATGTAACACATCATTTAGATAAAGTAATGCAAACCTCTTGGGGAAAGTTTTGAACTCAATTAGGGCATCTGGGGACAAGCCATATGTTACCAAGCCTTTTCCACACCTGAACCCCAATATGTAATGACCCAAGGATGCTCATTTGTAAGATTAAATAGTCTGCCTTTTAAGAGAAGAGAAACAAGCACTGCAGGACATTCTCCATCATATTCACTTGAAGACAATACAAAGAGAGCTATATAGCTGAAGATTTAAAATAAACCAGCACCTATGACACAAAAGAATTTGTAATTCATGTCCTGAAAAACTGTAACTAACATATCTCTTCTTTACCTGTATGTTTTAATTAATAAAAAAATGTTTTCATTCAAATCAAAAGTAACCATAAGTTATTCTCTCTCATTTTTCTCTATTGTAGAATAATGCTTACTTACCGGTTTCTTTGTTGGAGATTTCTGTATCACTGCTTTAGTTTTTCTTTAGGCTAAAATTTCTGGATTATGAATTTGATATTAATAAATACACAATTATAGGACTAAGATGACTATATTTTCTGAATCAAAAATCAGAAAGCATTATCTAAAACCAAGAGCTGTTCCAAAAAAAATAAGATTGCATATTATTGTAGCAATATCCATCTTCAACTCCTAATAATTCAGCAACAGGTATTTTAAAAGAAAGGCTCTCAAACTCTGAACTCATTTGAGGGATATGACACACCCCCAAGAATAACCCTTGCTAACTACAGCAGCAAAATTTTCAAGGTGTGTGAATATTTTGATAGGGGAAGTGAAGAGGCCTGCACCAAAATCTTTAAGGAGCACTTAGAAAACTCTCACCCTCCACCTCTACCACAGCCCATCACTGCTTTATAGAATGGGTGCAATCTCCTTTTTTGAAAAACCGTTAAAATAGAAAAACTAATAATCCAAGACAACTAAGTTATCCAAGAGATATGTCATAGGTTACAATTTCATATTTGGCACAATCCCATGGGCAAATCTGAAATAAGTCAAATTCCTAACTGCAACACAGTCCCCTTCTTTCCCACTAAAAAAAAATACATCAAAACATAATTGAAAGACTGACTTCAATATACTCATTTTTTAAAGAAAAGTATTTACGTACTTCAATATTTCAGCTGATCAGAACACAGAATTATAACATGTTCAAGATCTGCTAGACTAGAATAATTCCCAAACTCTGAAAAACATCATAGTTTTATTCTAAATACCACACTTCATTATAGACATCTTACATGAGGGTAGCCAGAGACTGAGAAAACACAAAAGAGCACACAGAATTGTAGAATCCAGGACTCCCTGGGTTCTCTATGCAATTCCAAATGTCTTTCAAAGTATAACTTGCAAGACTGGAGAAAGGTATTTTTAATCAGTGAAAGGTCAAATAAGTACTTGCCTGATGCATTTTCATCTAGGTATAAAAGCACAGATTGAAAACTTTTTTTCTACTGTATTATGACTATATGGGTCATAAAAACCTTAAATTTTTTTTTCAACACATTCCTTATACACATAAGATTCATCAGTATCATAGAATTTAGAGTAGCTATTGAAAAGCAAGAAAACCATTAATTTCCGTATTAAAAAATTAATCATATAATGTTACACTATAAGACATGCCATACTTGCAGATGATTTCAGAATCTTATAATATTTTGCTAATACCTGGCTTTTTCCTAAAACCACTGTAAAATAATTTTCCATATCCCCAGCCTAAGTTTAGGATGCTCATGCAACACTCAGGTCACAATAAAGTTACCAAGGCAAAATTAATTAATTAATTTTAAGAAAATTCCCAGGCTCATACGCCTAAAAGAAAGGACAGTTCATTTCAAAAGAGTTAATAAAATAAAACTAAAAGACAGCCAGGTAGGGTGGCTCATGTTTGTAATTCTAGCATTTTGAGAGGCTGAAACTGGTGGACCGCTTGAGCCCAGGAGCTCAAGACCAGCCTGGGCAATATAACGAGATGCCATCTCTTTTATTATTTTTTAAAAAAATGGATTTTAAAAAGAAATTTAAGAAAACTAAAAGTTACTAAGAAAGAAGGAAAACTTAAAAAATAAATAGTAAATTGGAAAAATAACCAGAACTTTACATACTGAAAATACAATAGATTCAAAAGGGAAAAGTAAATATTACTTCAATCACTCCCTTAAAATGATGAAAGAGCTCCTTTAAGACACTGATGAGTCCTGAAGAAATTGAGCTTGCAAAACTGAAAGCAAACTGCTGGTTCCAATATCTTGTAATTATGCCTTTTATAAATTTCATGACAGCAAGAATAATAAGAGTTAAGAGTGTTTGGAACTAGGCTGGGGACGGTGGCTTATGCCTGTAATTCCAGCACTTTGGGAAGCCAAGGCGGGTGGATCACTTGAGGTCAGGAGTTTGAGACCAGCCTGACCAACATGGTGAAACACTGTCTCTACGAAAAATACAAAATTAGCAAGGCGGGTGGCGCATGCCTGCAATCCCAGCTACTTGGGAGGCTGAGGCAGGAGAATCACTTGAACCCAGGAAGCAGAGGTTGCAGTGACCCAAGATCACACCACTGCACTCCAGCTTGGGCAACAAGAGCGAAACTCCACCTCAAAAAAAAAAAAAAAAAAAAAAAAAAAAGAGTGTTTGGGACTATAAAAAATTTGTCTCAAACACTCAGGACTGGAATCTATGGTCCAGTCCTGAGAAAACTCTGACCCACCTTGGCCTCACTGATTTCAATGATTGCTATGGTTCTGAATAGGAGAAGCCGTCTCAATCACAACCCAGCAATATAAAGATTTCTAAATTAATGGCTCAAATTCCAGTCAGAAGGAAAATAGGCATAGTGTACTGCAGCTGAGCCCATTTTGCATTTGTTGAAGAAAATACAGTAGTTAGGCTGTACAGAAAGACTTTCTACGTCAAAGGTCAGGGTCATCGTCATCTTTTTTTTTTTTTTTTTTTGAGACAGAGTCCTGCTCTGTCACCCAGGCTGGTGTCCAGTGGCACAATCTCAGCTCACTGCAACCTCTGCCTCCCAGGTTCAAGCAATTCTCCTGCCTCAGCCTCCCAAGTAGCTGGGACTACGGGCACCCGCCACCACACCCGGCTAATTTTTGTATTTTTAGTAGACACAGGGTTTCACTATGTTGACCAGGCTGGTCTCAAACTCCTGACCTCAAGTGATCTCTCCCAAGGTGCTGGGATTGCCACCAGGCCTGGCCCAAAGGTCAGCTTTCAACAAATGAATTCAAACATGCAAATCAGAGCACTGCCCAAGAGGGAACACTAACCACTCCTTACAGCAGAGACTTCCTACAGGCTATACAGCCTGCCACCAGGATGCAGGGTGCTCACGACGGAAAGAGGACACTACTCATGTTTTCCATTTCTGTAACATTCTGCCTTTTGAGAATTACAAATTGAATGTGACTAATTCTCCCAAATGTCATACATCTTACACTTTGTGACAGACATGTACTTCCTCTCTGAATCTTTACAGTACTAACCAGACATTTGAGCCACTGTCTGGGACTAGACCTAATTACGATAATTATGTCTACCATCATTAGGGAGATGGTAAATATGATCAAACACTTATAAAAAGGAAAAAACTGAAGCACAGAAAGTTTTAAGCATCAGAAAATTAAAACTAAATTTCCAATGAGAGAATTAAGGAGGTAGTGATGTTCTTTTTCAGCTATCTAAAAGGTTGAATTTGAAATATAATGACTTCCTGGATTACTGGCATAATTAAAGAACAGTCTAACTTTTAGACCTCTTGCATAGAATAGTTTCATAGCATCTAGGACTGGCAGACATGACCATAGTGAAAATAAAACAGGACAGAAAGTAATATAAAATCTTTTTTTTCTTTTTTTTGGAGATGGAGTCTCACTCTATCCCCCAGACTGGACTGCAGTGGTGCAATCTCAGCTCACTGCAACTTCCGCCTCCAGGGTTCAAGCGATTCTCCTGCCTCAGCCTCCTGAGTAGCTGGGATTACAGGTGCCCACCACCACACCTGGCTAATTTTTATATTTTTGGTAGAGACAGGGTTTCAGCGTGTTGGCCAGGCTGGTCTCGAACTCCTGACCTCAAGTGATCCACCTGTCTCAGCCTCCCATAGTGCTGGGATTACAGGCATGAGCCACCGCACCTGGTCTATAAAATCTTATGACAAGAGAGAGTGAGATTGAATCTCTACCCAGGCCCAGCCCTGTAAGATGCTGAGAGATGGTCAACCCATAAATGCCTGTGAGGCTGAACTAGATCAAGAGTCAGGCTGAGACCACATCCAGCATGACAAAATAAACATCACTTGATATATGAATCTTTGAATAGGTGAGTACTATGACAAGAAAGATATTTCAGGAAGGCTGAGTGGAGGAATAAGATGGAGCAGTGATACCAATGAAGAGTTTATTGAACTAAAGTAGGTAAAAGTGAAAAGGTTCTGAGTTGAGATGGCAGCAGCTGCAATGATAATGAAGTCACAAAAATAAAAGATAACTGTTTGAAGCTGGGTGCGGTGGCTCATGTCTGTAATTCCAGCACTTTGGGAGGCCGAGATGGGTGGATCATCTGAGGTCTGGAGTTCGGGACCAACCTGGCCAACCTGGTGAAACCCCGTCTCTACTAAAAATACAAAAGTTAGCTGGGCGTTCTGGCGGGCGTCTGTAATCCCAGCCACTTGGGAGGCTGAGGCAGGAGAATCACTTGAACCCTGGAGGTGGAGGTTGCAGTAAGCCAAGGTCGCGCCATTGCACTCCAGCCTGGGTGACAGAGTGAGACTCCATCTCAATAAATAAATAAAGAAATAAAGAAATAAATAAATAAAGATAACTGTTTGATAAGAGTCAAAAGGTAGGAAAGAGATAGATGGTGAAAGGCCTTGAAAGATAAGCCAGGAGTTCGGAGTTAAACCTGCACCTTTTAAAGTAGTAAGCAGGGGAAGAGCAAATTTGTATTTCAGACCCATCATTCTGTTGGAGTGGGAGGCAAGTCGTAGGCAGGGAAGTCAGTTATACAACTACTCCCTGTCCAGGAACAGATGATGAGGCTGAATGTGCACATCAGCAGTGGGAATGGATATGACAGCAAGGAACAAAAACCAAGCCAACACCTGGATGTGGGGTTGGAGAAAAGATTAGGATAGCATCAAGTTTTTAGCTTGGAAAATCATGTGGCTGGTAGAGTCAACAGCAGAGAGAGGAACGAGAAGGTGCATGTTTGGGGAAATACAAGAATTAATAATATGTGCTAAGATCGAGGTGACTGTGAGACACAGAGGCAGAAACCTCTAGCGGGCAGCTGGACATCTGGATGTGGAGGTTAGAATAGAAAGCTGAGTCAGCTACACTGACGTCAAGTGTACACCAACCACTCAACCAGAGCATGACAACTGATCACAGAGGACAGAAGGCTGAAGTTATGGATGAGATGGGGAAGACTTAAGCATGTTCAGAGCCTACGGTGAAAGTATCTATTAAAAGGAGAGGGAAGAAAACATAGTAAAGAAAGACAATAATCAATTATGTAAGCTTCTGGAGTAGAAAGGAGGGAAAGGAATTGAGAGGACAGGAGGAAGAACTAGCCTGGAACAAAACAAAGGACAAAACCCTGAGATCGACGGAGAAAAAAGGAAGTAAGACTGGAGCAAATAAGGGTACATGAATGGGCAGGGTGTTAACAGAGTGAACACCTAATGGTATTAAGGGCTCTTAGAAGTTGGAGGGTGTTACAAGTTGAATTGTGTCCACCAAAAATTCATGTCAAAGTCTTAATCCCCAGTACCTTCTAAAGTGATCTTATTTTGAAAAGGGGTTCGTACAGATGTAATTAAATTAAGAGGAGGTCATACTGAAGTAGGGTGAGCCCCTAATCTAATATGACTTATATCCTTGTAAAAAGGGAAATTTAGATAGACAGAGATGCATTAAGGGAAAACAATGTAAAAAGACACAGAGAGACGGTGGTCATCTAGAGCTAAGGGGAGAGGCCTCGAATGGATCCTTCTCTAACAGTCCTCTGAAAGAACCAACTCTGCTACCATTTAATGTCAGACTTCTGGTCCCCAGAACTGTGAGACAATAAAAATTCTGTTATTTAAGTCACCCAGTTTGTGGTACTTTGCTAGGGTAGCCCTAGGAAACTAACAGAGAGAAAGCCTTCTACTAAAAGAAGAAAGGGTGGAGGAGGGTTGCAAGAAGGCTTAGGGTGAGTGAAAAGAGTTCAGCAGGAAACAAGTCAGTGGCATAAGGACACAAATGCAAGATGGTCCACAGTTGCCTGACGTTCCAGCTAAGGATGGAAATGATAAATTTATTTACAGAGTGATTTCCTCAAGCAGCTCTTGGCAGCCACTAGGTAAGACAGGAAAAGATGCCAGGTCAAAATCAAGGGCTGGCAGCATATATTACAAATGAAGTACAAAGGGGTAAGGCCATTAAGGATACTGGCAAGACAGTGATGTGCCCTGAGTGAACAGGAAAGGAACTAAAGGGGGAGGATGGGTTGTGGACTATGAGAATGGGATGGGATAGGCAGAGAAGGGATCATCTAGAAACTGGAAGCCAGCAAAGAAGAGATACAGGGAATACATCAGCAGTAAAAGAGCTAAACAGGAAAGATTGTTAGTGGGATTTAATATTTTAAACCTAGGACAGTCCCAGTAAGACGCAGCTCCTGCAGAAACCAAATAAGGGTAAAGCAGGTATGATATGAGAAAGTCAGGAATGCTAGAATGTTGTATTACAGAGTATACATCATCCTTATGGACACTGAGACATCCCCTGACGGTAACAGGGTAGAGAAAAGAGTGAACCAGCTTCCACCATGCTCAATAAATGGAAAAGAATGACCAGAAATATCCACAAATCATATTTGTATCTAACCACTTATACTAGTCCATTTTCACATTGCTATGAAGAAATACCCAAGACCAGGTAATTTATAAAGAAATGAGGTTGAATTGGCTCAGACATGCAGGATGTACAGGAATCCTAGTGACTTCTGCTTCCAAGGAGGCCTCAGGAAGCTTCCAATCATGGCAGTAGGCAAAGGCAGAGCCAGCTTCTTACATGGCAGAAGCCAAGAGCAAGAGAGCAAAGGGGGAGGTGCTACACACTTTTAAACAAGCAGGTCTCACAAGAATTCCCTCACTATCACCAGAACAGCACCAAGGGGATGGTTCTAAACCATTCATGAAGGATCCACCCCCATGATCCAATCACCTCCCACCAGGCCCCACCTCCAACATGAGATTTGGCAGGGACACGATCCAAACCATATCATCCCTCGATTCTGGTTCTCATAAAAATCAATGCATGGCTGGATGTGGTGGCTCACAACTGTAATCCCAACACTAGGAGGCTGACATGGGAGGATTACCTGAGACCAGGCCTTCGAGACCAGCATGAACAACATGGTGAGACTCCATCTCTACAAAAACTAAAAAATTAGCCAGGTGGTGGCATATGCCTGTGGTCCCAGCTACTTAGAAGGCTGAGGTGGGAGGATAGGCTGGGCCTTGGAGGTGGAGGCTGCAGTGAGCCATGATGGCACCACTGTACTCCAACCTGGATGACCAAGGGACACCATGTCTCAAAAAATAATAATAGTAATAACAAGAACTACCACCTTTATTAGCTCTGGTATTATACCTTTATATAAAATAACAAAGAGGGACATGGACTAGAAGCTAAGATCAATATACACAGTCTCTAACTAACAGAATCGTTATATTAAATGTAAAGTAAGCAAGAAACCCTATAAAAATGTGCTTGGGGCACTCACAGACCAGATGTAGAACTTTTTTAAATTTTATATGCTTTGTACACATTTTCCTAGGATTTGAAAAACTAAAATAGCTGGAAAATGACAAAATAAGTGCTGGCAGTCTTCTACCTCACAAACATAAAATAACTGACCAAAGCAGAGAAGAATGAGAAAACTCATACATGATCACCCATTTTTATAAAACAAACTAAGTGCTTAATTATCTGGATTATATGCCATAAATATATGAAACTCTCTGCATTTCAAAGGTTTATTCCAATTGCTAAAAATTTTGTATTTCTCACCAAAGAGCCAGGCAGAGTCAATACTTTGTTCTGGAAATCATCAAAGCTAAAAAACAGAGGGATAAAGCAGAACCGCATGAGTTAACCTTTTAATCTACCCATGAGAACAATTCATGAATTGCTGTAGCTATCACCATTTCCAACTATTTCCATACACATACATATACACTTAATTAGAGCTTTTGTCTCCAAAGTTCAGAAGGTTTTATGTGTGGTAATTTTACACTGGTGGAGATTATCTGTATTTTCTGACCTTTCATATATTAGGTATCATTAATATTCTAAAATAAATCATTAAATCAAAAATAAAATTCAAAAATTCACCAGAAGTCATAGTGTAGTTATTGTTCATCACTTCAGGAAAAATGGGGCCACTTAGGGACATGGTCTGGGCATTTATTGGAGACAAAAGGTAAAAAGACATTTGGAAAGTTCTGCAGTCATTTCACAGATATGAAGTTGATGCTTTACCCAAGACTCTCATCACAATGTCACCAGAAACATCACGTCCACTAAAAACTATGACACAAAATACCAATCTTCTTTCATCTTCAATCTAGCTTAACCATGTGTTTCTCCAATAATTATTTAGCCCCTTCATTATGGCCAAGTACTATGCCAAACCCTTCCAAACATCGAGAAGTTGGGAGGGGAAAAGGACTGAAACTAATAAAATTTTACTTGGGATGTCTTTAGAAATGATTAGTCCATCCAAGTAAAACGTGCAGATTTAGCCCACAGAACATTAAATGACTAATATTGTAGTCAGGGACCAAATAATGAAATGAAAAACAAAATGATCATTCATAGAATGTCCCGTCTCCAACTATGACCGGCTTCAGCAAAATTCCCTATTGTTTGCTTATTGTAAATACCTGAAGGCTTCAATAATTCCAAACTGTTCAATATAAACACACACACAAGCACACGCATGCGCACACAAACACAGCCCAGTTTACAACAAGCATAGTTCCTGAATATAATTCCAGTCTGGTTTGGGCATTTCAGTCTATGATTAAGTAAGTCTGTATTTCTTTTTCTCCTGTGTTCAAGGTCAAACATTTGACACACACTCTAGAAGCATCCTCTACATGAATCAGGGAGTTGCTACCAAACTCCTGCTCAGGCACTCTCTGGAAGAGGCCACTCCTTGAGATAAGGAGCCTTCCAGCTCATAAATACTGAATAAGGAGAGTTGCCACACCTTATTGCATACCTAAGAAGCTGACCCAACCCTCAAAGTTTTAAGACTCAAATCTGAATTGATTCCAATGTACTGTAGAGTCCCTCAGCTCCAGGAGAGAGAAAGAGAAAGAGAAAAATAAGCGTTCAAGAAAATTTCTACCATTATAATCTGAATATGATCACAGAAAACTCAGTTCCTATGTACACAACCAGAGTTTCAGTGCTTTTTTCTGATGTGATAAAGTTGTCATTTTGATCCTTTCGTATAGTTCATAAGCGTGATGACTAGGGTTTCACCTCATGTGTAAGACGTGCCTCCCTCAAACCTTATTACAAGGTCAGCACATTACCTGTCTGACATGAAAACATGAAAAAGAAGTTGTAATCTTATGTTGGTTGTTACATTATTTAGAATCCTACATTTAGAGCTAAGAGGCAACCTGAAGATCACAGTTCAACTGATTTTACAAATGAGAATGTCGAGGCCAGGGTAAGTTAAACGACCTGCCCAAATAACTAGAAAGTGGCAGATGAGAATCCACACTACCTGACACCTAATTCATCACTCTCTCTACTCCTCTACAATAGATATTTACTCGCATTCAATAGATACTTACTGAATGTTAACTATGTGCAACACACCCAGGGATTAAAAACTTGAATGCAATCATCCCCATGTGGAATCTAAACAACAGTGGGCTTTAGATAATACTTTCTCAGTTTTAATATGGAAGTCATCACATGAAGCTTTATGTGAAATGTTAAGAGGAATATCTGAAATTAACTTTCCTCATAGCTGTAATTCTTCATTTTTAATCCTTCCATCTACTCTGTAGCCCTTCCAACTACAGAAGGTGGATGTCAGAGTGAGAGCATTGATGATGATCATCATGAAGGCAATGAAGATAACACCAATTATGAGATATTCCCTTTTTGTGAGCCATTATTCTGAAACCTTTATGTGCGTTAGCTTATTTCATTCTCTCAACTACCTTAAAGGGAAGATACTATTATTATCTCTATTTTACAAAGGATATGAAATGAATAAGTCAAACGCCCAAACAGGGGATAGTTGAATTAGGAATTATACCCCAGCATGGCTTCATTACTACTATCTCCCAAGCTTTTCTGGCCTTGAGTCTTTCCTTCATTAGCTGGAAATTACCTGCCCCTTCTGGATCTCAATTTCTTTATCTGTGAAATGATGGAGTGGGAAAATTATTATTTCCAATGGATCTTCCAAGTCGAGCATTCTGTGATTTACTGATTTGTGATAGTTACCAATCTCTTGCGGCAGAGGAAGGAAACCACTTTGCAAAACCTAAGGATGATTTTGACCCAAGTTACAAACTCCAAACCTTTGACTATGCAGAGGTTTCAGAATAACAGAGAGAGGGAGCAGTTACCAGCCTCAGGTGTTTTTTAAAGCTAATCACTAACAATAGTGTTTAAGCAAGAAAAAAGGTTTTCAAAATTCCTAATGATTATTAGGAAGAGTTTGTAAAAACATGGGAAAATATAATGTTATTGTACCAAAGAAAAAAGCAGGATATAATAATGGGCTGCTTTTTCAAAACACGGGGAAAGCAGCAAGAACATTCAACAGTTGTTGTATCGGGGTAACAGGATTTATGAGATTTTTTTCTTTCTCCTTTTCCTTATTTCTCTCTTTTTTATGTAAGCTTAAATTATCGCCATAATTAGAGGGGAAACTTTCTTTACAAAGAGAAAAATGGTGCCAAATATTCTCATATTGATTTCTCCCGAAAAGAAAGAAAACACTCTCCTGAAAAACATCTCAATAACAACACTACAGAAATTCCAGAAATACAGGTTTAGAGGAAAACTCCACTATTGCACACTATGAAGGGAGAAGAAAAGACTCCTCTATTGCTTCAAGTCTACAAGAATTAAGTTTTGTAGAGGATGTCACAGGAACATTGGCAGGGAAAGTTGCTTCAGAGTCCAGGGACACACAGGTTTGTAAAGCTCAGCCCAGGAAAAAGAGAACAGGTGCAGCAGATGAAGCAGCAGACCGTATCAGCCAAATGACGCTGGCCCCATCCAGAAATCCCAGCCTGGAGCAGGTTCTCCCTGAGCAGACCTGCCATGCACCACAGCCAGCCACATGGCCAAGGGGACTTTCCATGAGCACAAATGCCCTTTCCTCACTGAAGTACTGCAGCAGAGGGAAGCCAGGTAGCATATTTCATGGAATATGTAACTATTAAAACAAACCACCAAACCAAACTAATTTATGCTTTCATCAGGCCTTAGAGTAAGCACACTGTATAGATAACACCCATGTTCCTATATAAAAACACAATGTAGGCCGGGTGCAGTGGCTCGCACCTGTAATCCCAGCACTTTGGGAGGCCAAGGCGGGTGGATCACAAGGTCAGGAGATCGACACTATCCTGGTTATCATGGTGAAACACCGCCTCTACTAAAAATACAAAAAATTAGTCGGGTGTGGTGGTGGGCACCTGTAGTCTCAGTTACTCGGGAGGCTGAGGCAGGAAAACGGCGTGAACCCAGGAGGCGGAGCTTGCAGAGAGCCGGAATCATGCCACTACACTCCAGCCTGGTCAACAGAGCAAGACTCCATCTCAAAAAAACAAACAAACAAACAAAAAAACACAATCTATATATACATGTGGCCCAGTTTACAACACAGATCAATGAGTGTGGCTCACGATGGTTACAACGAAACACTTCACTCTTTAGCACTGTGAAAACATTTTGTAAACATTCATTATTTCTCTAGTGATTCCCACTTTTACTACAAAAATTCAGGAATGATTGCAATTTTAAAATCACATTCAGGATGCTATTAATTACACATGAACTCTCTGCCTTACTTGAACAGTATTTTATACTGCTTTGTGGCAAATAGATCAAGACAGATCTGATATACAAAGAATAGGAAAACCAGAACATGAAAAGTCACCTTCTCCTTTGGGAGACTGACAGACAATATATGGCATCAACAACACATCACACCCTGATTCAGCTGAGGTCTGCAATGAGCCATGGTGCCCAACTTACCAACAGTTCCAGACTTGCCTTAAGCACATACATCACGCTGCATGTCTAAAGCACTACCACTAGCAAGAAGGCAACAACACAAAGGCCTGCATGTGTCTTCTAATTAGTTTATTAATTGAAAAAGACATATTTGTTACTTGCTACCAAAACTCATTTGAACGATTATTTTAAAATTTGAAAATATCATAATGCAATGAAATAAACAGATGTCATCTTGTGTGTGTGTTTTAAAGGCATTTTTTTCTGTTTCTAAGTACAAAGTTGGCACCTACTGACTACCTGGTACTAACATTAGATGAAGAAATGTAACCTACCTCATCAAAGGTGGTGTCATCTTTCTTCAAAGCTATAAAATAAGAAGGAAAAGGAAACAGTTATTATGAAAAATTCCAAAGAGACTAAGTTATAGAAAACAGAAAAAAAAAAACAAGGCAGTATGGTGTTTTCATTTCAGAAAGTAAATTGTACCCGAACCTGAATAACAATGTTATGATACAAATACGAAAACTGCAAATCAAAGAGAGAGAACTGCACAGCATGAATCTTTTTGAAATATTTTTCATAAATACACAAATAGAACTATCCTCCCAGATCTAAGAAAGAAGCACACATAACTGCTCCCTATGTCTTCTTTAGTTGGAACATGTTTTAATGAAAGTATAAAAGAATCACAAAGTAATCTTGAAGAAATTTCCCCTTAAACTCCTGGGTTTTGAGAAGATATCACCAATTGTTAGGATGACACCTACTTTGCATAGAGCCCTGAATGACACTTTCATACTGAGTAAAGAGTAGGTATGTTGATGAAAGACTAAGCCTGTTAAAATAAGCATTGCAGAGTGAGAGACATAATTTAAACATTTCAACATGATAAATTTCATAACAAAGTATTTCAAATGAATATACATTCAGAATATTTTATAGGAACCAGCAAATACTTCAGATTTATTTTAAATATGGTCATGTGTCACTTAACAACTGGGATACATTCTGAGAAATGCACCGTTAGGCAATTTCATTGTGCAAATGTCACAGAGTGTACTTATACAAACCTAGATGGTATCACCTACTACATACCTAGGCTATATGGTATAGCCTATTACTCCTAGGCTACAAACCTATACAGCATGTTACTGTACTGAAAACTGTAGGCAACCGTAACACAATGGCAAGTATTTGTGTATCTAAATATAGAAAAATGTACAGTAAAAATACAGTATTATAATCTTGTGGGACCACTATCATATAAGTATGACTGTCCATAGCTTTAGAACTGGAATTTTTTCACCCAACATAGAAAGAGAAGAATTTCACCTACAGTTGGCAAACATCTAGTTCCTTACATTTTACAATTACTTAGAATGTTTCATATTAAGAAGAATGCATTAAATAGCTAATTTATCTTACTAGCTGGAGAAATGTTTCAAATTTACAGAACTGTGCATAGGTGTTTGCTGCTTTAAACCTGATTTAGTCTGGATAGAAGCACTTGGGTAGCTATTACTTGGAAAGCTTTGTTCTGACAAAAGCAATGAAAAGCAAATTATTCTGGCAATTAAGCTCTGAGAAAAGTAATGTGCCTAAACTGAAGCTATCATAGAAAAGCTTAGGATACATACTCTAACACTCGTGAAAAGGTTATTTTCTCTGTTTCATATATTTGTGTTTTCAAGAATGTGACTGTGGTGAATTAAGGGATGGATGCAGGTAGGCTGAGGGAAATAAAACGTTTCTAAAAGTTTCTTATTTTTCCCTTTTGCCTAATAAACTAATCTTTCTTTATTGGATAACCATTTCTTCTGAAAGTGAATGGAAAATAAAAAGACAGTCCTTTGTTGTGAATGGCTTATCTTGCATTCAATTACCTGCACATGTTTTAATTATGTATTTAACTTAACCTACATTAAATCTAAAATAACCTACATTAAATCTAAAATAATCTGTTTTGAAAGAACCATATTAAGATCCCAGCTAACTTCTAATGACTGCGTTTTCACTAGAATTTAACTTCTAAGCTACAAGGCTCTGTATAAATACCAGTCAACAATATTACTATACTGTCTACTCCCTCAACCCAAGGCGTGTCCTTTAATTAACATACTTGACTAATGAGTCCTTTACAAAACATTAGTAATGTAATTCTAAATATAGACAAGTTGCTCCATCTGAAAAACAAAATTCTTTGGAATAAGAAATTAATAGCCCATTGATTTCACATACAAAGTCCAACATAAGCAAATTACCATACAGCCTCATACCTAGCTCATTTAACAAAGATTAATGGAACACACGCACTATGTGGTTGCCATGCAAGATGCAAAGCTACAGCAGTAAACTTGTAATTCACGGCACAAACTTTTAAATATACTGTCTTTATTTTGGACCTTATAAAAGTTCTGGAAATTTAGCCATGTGTTTTCTTAAGCAAAGCATCCAGTGGTTCTTTTTAACTACAGTTGATACCAACCCACCAGGTGCAGTGGCTCACGCCTGTAATCCCAGCACTTTGGAAGGCTGAGGCGGATGGATCGCCTGAGCTCAGGAGTTTGAGATCAGCCTGGGCAACAGGGGGAAACCCCGTCTCTACAAAAACAATACCAAATACATACATACACACATACATACATACATACATAAAATGAGCCAGGCATTGAGGTGGTGCCCTGTGGTTCCAGCTATTCGGGAGGCTGAGGTGGGAGGATCACATGAGCCTGGGAGGCAGAGGTTGCAGTGAGCCAAGATTGCGCCACTGCACTCCAGTCTGGGCGACAGAGTGAGACCCTGTTCCTCTGCTGCCAAAAAACAAGATACTATCCCTTAGGGAAATGTAAATATGGAATGAAGACCCTCAAGTTGAGAAATGAAGACAGCAGAAAACTAAACTGTCTTGAACAGCGAGACTGGACTATTTCCTTCTTATCTCCTAGTCCTGACAATTCTCCAACATTCTGGACAAAGAGGCGGGGTCTGGAGGTACCAAGAGGAGAAAACAGAAGAAACTGCAAGTGTATTTGCTATGACATAAAGAATAGGAAGCCAGATTCTCTCATCTGCACAATACTCTCAAGCTCAAGGTTACCACAGAACACCATTACTTCACTGAAGTCATTCGCTGCTACATTCACACCTTACACGGTTTCTTCTAAATACTGAGTCCTTGTCCTGAACAGCAGTTAACAGTGACAATAAACACCAACTTAAGATGTGTTTGCCAGATATTCATCAGGTCACTGATAAGTAAATTCTGACCCAAACAAGAATACAACATCTCATTATTGATTACATTCCCTGATGGCCGTAGTCATTCATGTAAATGTAAATCCACAATTATCTTGAAGGATTTCATGGAGTAACAGGCATATTACACAATTCTGGAATAGCCAAGGGGCATATCAAAATATTTCAGATCAGCAGATATTCTATTCAGTCTTCTGCTCACACATTGCTTCCTCTAGAAAGCTTCTCATGATTTCACTTAGATGAAAGTGGCGCTCCTCCTGTGTTCTCCAACAGCAAATTTTGCTAATCTTCATGGCAGAATTTGTTACTTTGTATTGTAAATGCCTATTCATTGGCCTGTTTTCCCTTAAAATCCTTGAGGACAGCGATCAGCCACATTGGTCAGCCAATCTGACTGTCAGAACAATGTCTACAGTGGAAAGGAGTTACTCAGTAATTATTTGTTGAATTAATGAGCCCTACCTCAATGGCAAAAGGAGAGTATCTTTTGAGACACACTTAAGTTTTGGTGTATGAAAATGATACATTGGTTCTCTCTTAAAAGATCATAGATATAAATTCTATTTTGTAGTTTTCAAATTAAAATATTTTGAAATTGCATTGGGGAAAATATGGTACAATAGTTAAATTTTGTGTCTGAACATTTAACCTTACATTTCTCTTTTCTGACATAATGAATTCATCAAATGACAACTGGACTCTAGAATTACACACTTACAGCACAAGGTAACAAACCCCAAAGTTCAGTGTAATCACAGCCTCTTCTTTTTATTTAGTTCCCTCACAAACCATATCCTTTAAAGAAATAGTATACACGGGGTTCATCTCAAATATCGCAGAGTATAAACTTCCTTTCTCTAGGAGATAGTCCAAATAAGTATGAAGAAATTTATTCAAATAAGTACGAAAAAATGTCAGTTTGACCTTAATAATAAACCGGATATTACATAAAGCCTTTCTTCTTCTAGGCTAACATTCAAAAATAAAAAAGAAACAAGAAAGAAAAGAGGAAATGAACCTTAATATACTTAAACTATTCAATAATTAAGTTCCCATTTGTCTTTGTTAGCCTAAATTTAAAAAAAAAAAAAAGTGTGAGACAACTGTAGTAATTCCTAAATAGGTGACCATATTGACACTATTTAGTAGAAAACCATAAATACTACCGAAATTGATGGGTTCCTTTAAAATTCAATTACACCCATCTTATAAAAGAACCATAACTATATCACAGTCATTCCCTGGCAGATATCGTAAATTAGAGTGCTATGGCTTGAAAGCCAATGTGTTTTATAATATAGTAATCTCAGATCAGCTGTATTTGGGGTGGACAGTGACAAACTCAGCATGATCTCTGATGTGTAAACAAATTAAACATTAGCATTGCTTTATGTATTCAGAATTATTATTATTAATGATAAACACTGATCGGATATCAGATACTTTCAAACATTTCCTCATTTTCAATAAATGACTGATTAATAATTTCTTTCAGCTAAACAATAATATTGTACATTTCACCATACAACAAGCTACACTTTTGGATCATACTAAAGCAGCAAAATAAAGTCAGTATGTCTATTTCAAAAGCCATCTTAGATTGGTTAAGGAGAATGAGTATGTTGCAGTGTGGATTATTCAACAAGAATAAACCATTCGCTCTTTGATCTCCTCTTGAAGTACCAGTGAAGAAAGGAGGATGATGGGGTATAAACAGAAATTGGAAGGAATAACGACAGCCTACGGTATGACCTTCATCTTGTGATAGATACTGCACTAGATTTTTCATGTATTTTATCCGTTTTAGTCTTCACATATATTCAACTTATATGAATATTTACAGATGAGGACTCTGGGCTTTAGAGAAATTCCACTGGCTGCCAAAGGCACAGAGCAAGCAGGGAAAACCAAGTTCAAATCCAGGCCTGCCTAACTCAAAACCACATGCTGTTTTAAGGCTGGCTACACTACAAAGTCAATGGCCACTTCCCTCTTCTCTTGCTTTCTATCTATAAGATCAGTTAAGTCAGTATGATGGAATCCCTAATAATAACAAAAACAATGATAATATATCCTGAACGTTTACTGAGTCTTTATTTAATGTGCCACACAGGACATGGTATGCATTATTTCACTAAAGCCAACAACAAAACTGAGTTATACATGAAAAACTGAAGCTGAGAGAAGTTGAGGGACCTCGGCTAGGCATGGCAACACCGGAAACACCCAGTCTGTGTGACACACAGCCCACATTCTTAACTCATGCACTATATAATCCCACAGTAAGCCCTCAACTCAACCACCTCTAGCACCTTAAAAATCCTTAGATAATCAGAATGAGTCCACTGGTTTTAATTTTGCAAATACAATATAAAACACCAAGAAAATAAGAAAATACAGATTTTGTTTCTGTAATGCTACTTTTAATGAATGTCCTTGGCTTGGTATACAACTATAATCACTTCAGTATCTACTTTTACAGTATTGCACAATGAGATCTGCAATTCAGAATCATACCTTCCATCAATACAAGAAATAATCAGCTGTGCTCACTGCACTGTATTCTGTGTCCTAAAGGGAGGATATAAAATCCACCAGATCTTAGAAGACATTTTAACAAGAGTTGGATTCAAAAGGAGTTTCACATCACTAAATCTCAGTAAGCTAGAAAATCCAATTAACTATAATACCCCCATTTGCCAGTATTGTACTTAATCCAAATTTTACTGATTGTTGATCAAAACCTTGAAATTATTTAAACATAAGGAACTTTTATATTAATGTCCTTGGTTTCTTACTGAGACTCAATTGCAATGAATTATTTAACACAAAACTGGAGGGGCTCCAACAGAATCATTAGCATTAGTAAACATATAGTTAATGTGTTTTAAAACAGGGCTTAATGGACTCCAGAACCCGCGTCTGTGAAGGTTTGGGTCAGGGCTGAAACATCCTCGTTAATAATGCACACGACTCAACATTTCCCTCTCTCACACTCTTCTTGGCTTCAAACTTCATATGAATGCAGGGACTCTCCATATGTATCTCCAACTCTGAAGAGTGAAATTAATATCCAATACATGCAATAAATAAAACTAAAGATTGGTTTCATACCATAACTTTACAGTCATCTTGGGAAATATTTTGCATACCAACACAAAATTTTAAGTTGAAAGACCAAAAAAAACAAAAAACAAAAAACACTTGGCTACATTTCGATCCATTGCACTCTCTCACTTGAAGAAAGTTTGTATATCTCACAATGAATGGGTGGAAGAATATCTGTAACACTCATGTGCATCCCAGGGTTTTATTTTAAGGAACTACGTACCTTTATGCTTAATTTCCATTAACACCTTTGTTAACATGGACGACATTTTAAACAAGTGAAACAAAGACTAGGCAGCTTCCTAGGGACTCGCAGGGATTATTTTTTGTGGCTATAGCATTCTCTTGCTCAGGGTAGTTACGTGTATCAGTGAAAGTTGTGACAGTGGGGGGGGGGGGCAGCTACCTCTTCAGGTTAAAAGGGGTTTTCTATGCCCCATACTCAAAATCTAACAAACCCATTCCACGTGACACTGCTGTCACCCTATTACAACCTGTGACATGCATTTATTCCTCACTGTCCTAAACACTGTTGGTCAGTTGGTTGGTTGGTTTAAAGACAATAGCCCATGAGCTCTAGTAAATGGAACAAGTTCCGGAGACATTCCTAAATGTCCAGACAACTCCACAGCGCGCATTTCTCTCCAGTCGCGGGAAGATTCTGAGACCTCGAGACTGAACACCCAAATCTCGCTTTCCAGGACCCGAAGTACCGAACAATAGGTCCCAAGGTAACTGTCCCACTTCCCTTCAGGATGAATATGTTAAACAATACCAGGGCACAGTCTAACGTTTCACCAATTTCCAAAGCTAAATTACTGACTAAACGCCCAATATCAAAGTCTGTGCGCAAAAAATAACAAGTGGCCCAAGCAGCCGCGCAACCCCTGGCGCGGTGGGAGCCAAGGGGTTCCCTCGTCCGTCCCCCACGCGCGCGAAAGGGCGAGCACTAGTGGCGGAGGAGGGGGGAACCCATATTGTAGGCTTGAGAGAGACTACAAATGAACCCCCAGATCCTGAGGGAGAGGGATCTCTTTCCTTTGCGTCCTCGCCCTCCCCGGGGTCCCTAGCACTGTGCCCTCGACCCCCGCTCGCAACGCACCCCACGCCAGCCCCGCTGGCAGCTGCATGGCTGGTGCCAGGGCGCGGGCCGAGGGGACCGGGCGGTGGGGGTGCCGGGGGCAGCGCGCTACTCACCAATGCGGCTGAAACTCTCCGACAAAGTTCTCCGCAACTTCTTCATCTTGCCGATCTTTTCGGCTGGCTGCGGCTCAATGAAGTCGCACATCTGGGCGACGCCGGGCCCCGGCAACTTCCCTAAACTGGTCCAGACCACAGCTCAGACAACGGCGAGGGCGCGCGCCGCGGGGAAAGCGGCGCCTCCTCCTCTTCCACCTCCTCGGCCGGCCGGGAGGCGACGCGCAGGGCTAGGGAGGCGAGCAGCAAGCAGGCGGCGGGCAGCAGGCTCCGCTCCGGCCTGGGCCGCGGCTGGGCGGGCGGGGGCGGTTTACGTGGTGCCGGGGGCGGCCGCGCTCGCCGCCGCCGTGGTGGCCCCGCGCCGCGCCGCCGCCGCCCGGCTCATTTTCCCTCCTTTGTAACGGAGAGAAGCGCGGCCGGCAGGGGGAGTGGTGCGGCCGAAGGAGGAGGCGGGGGCGGGCCGGGGACAAGGTGCGGGAGTCGCCTGGCGCCCAGTGCGCGGGGCGAGGGCGAATGGGCCGGCAGGAGAAGTTCTGAGCCCAGAGTTGCGGGCGCTGGGCAGAAGGAGCCGCGGCGCGGAACCACCAGCCCCACCTCTCCTGCAGTCCTCCTGCTGCCGCCGCCACGCCTCTCCCTCGACGAAGGCCCCCGGGCGCGGGAACCTAGCACGACCTCGGCTCCCTGCTAGCCTCCCGCGTCCTCCGCGGCCCTCTGCGTCTGCCTCGCACCCCGGCGGCGCCCCGTCCCGGCCGCGCCCCCTCCCGGCCGCCCCCGCCTCCTCCCCCGCCCCGCCCGCGCGCCGGAGGATCACGAAGGGGCCGGGGTGGGAGCGGGCAGCGTCTGGGGACAGCGTCTTGGGCTATGGGGAGGCTACCGAAAGGAAACGGGCCGAGTCCAGTTGTTTAAGTGGTTTTCTCCTTCCACGAGCGCGTGTGAAAAAGAGCGGAGTTGGGTGGAGGGCAGCTGCAAGGACTGCCTCCTGGACTGGGTGCGGTAAGGCCTTAGTGATGCATTCAGATGTAGGGTGCCTTATTTTTGGCCGAGAAAGCTGTCAAGTGGAAGATCCAAGGGGAAAGGTGGGCCCAGATTTTTTTGTTGTTGTTTGCGGTGGGTTTTTTGTTTGTTTTGAGGTCAAGTGCAGAAGCAGCGGAAGCTTCAACTGTAACCCTCCAGAAGGCAGGGATCATGCTGTTTCCCTCCTTGTCTCTGATCTTGGTGACACATGTAGGAGATTTCTGATAGGAATACCCGGTTCTGCAGTAAATAGCAGATACAGCCCTTGGTCTTTTTCTATTAAATTCTTAGAATATATTTCTGAATTGGGAGATTTAGAGGCTAAACAGATTCCGACTTCTTTTTCCCCACCTCAAAAACAGAACTTTAAAAAGGAGTGGGGGAGGTGTTTATAAAATCCCAGGACAAAGAGTTCCAGCAGCAACACACATCGTCTTCATTCTGAAAAAACCTGGTGCGGCGTGAGTTCCAAACGTCAGTCTCTCAGGGGAGAGAGAAGGAAGGTGGGGGAGGGCTTGATTGTGTTGATTTGGGGCCAGCAAACTCCTTATGAATAGAAACGTTAGTAATCTTGAGTCATCTGGCTGTGTAAGTAATAAGAGCTTGTGAGGGTGTGACAATGCTGTTTGGTTTGAAGGAAATTGGGGAGTTTATATTTTGTTAAAAGATTTTTTATCTTAAAAACTAGCCCTCTGCCTTCCTTAAATTGTGAGGTAAAACAGTGATTTGTTCTGCCCTACACTGAGCACATTGTAGGATCTTGATAGATTGCGGATGATAAAAGACAGGAAGTCAAGCTAAGTGGGGAGCAGAGGGGGGCAAGGAATTCGCCAGGAAAGTCCATATGAGTTAAAACGCAAAGCTGTTGGATCCTGGCTGCCATATCTAGATAATTACAGACAGCACCAAGGGTGGCCTCATACCGGAAAAAAGTTTGACTTTTACCACTTCCTCAGGTTAGTTAGGTAGAAAGTTTTCAGCAGTTATGAATGAAAAGACAAATTCAACCAATCAAAACACTAATAGGTTGTACGAGTCAACAAATACGAAGAAAGATTAATTTAACGAACTTTCACTATTATACACCTGTGACTGTTATCCACTGTGACAATGGCTGTTTCAAATATATAATATGTTAAATATATATTTTTTTACCTTCCCAGTATTTTTTTTTTTTAATTTTTTCGAGACAGGGTCTGTCGCCCAGGCTGGAGTGCGGTGGCGCGATTTTGGCTCACTGCAACCCGCTCCTGGGCTCAAGCCATCCTCCGACCTCAGCCTCCTAAATAGCTGGGACTACGGGTGCGCACCACCATGCCTGGCTAATTTTTGTGTTTTTTGTAGAAAAGGGGTTTCATCGTGTTACCCAAACTGGTCTCCAACTCCTGAGATCAAGCAACCCGCCCGCCTTGACCTCCCAAAGTTCTGGGATTACAGGCGTGCAGCACCATGCCCGTCCCCTTTCCAGTATTTCTGACTTTAAAAAAGTAGTCAGCTTCTTCTTAAATTATGGTAAAAGCATACAAAAGTATGCACCAATTTTCTTAAATAAGATCAGTGTGTACTGATGTGTGAATATGTAAAGGCTAAGTGTGGGGAAAAGCATGTTTAGTATTTTAAACCATTTGTGGAAAAAACATATACACATCTATGTGTTTCTATATGCATAGAATATTCCTGGAAAAAAGAACAGAAAACTGTTGATTGTATATCCAGAATAGAGATAACTTTTCCCTTTGCAATTTATACCTTTAAGTATAGTTTGAATGTTTTATCCAAGAATGCTTTACTTTTATAGTAACAAAAATACTAATATAAACATAATGAATATATTCCTTTTCCCTATCCCACTTTGAAACTTCAGCTCTCCCAACTCCAAAACAACTTCCTGTAGTTACAACAGTATACCTGGCAGGAGAAACACCTGTTAAGCATGGGCCAAATAAAGCTTGGCAATTATGAGTAACCAACTTTTCATTATATGCTCATCTTGCTCCCTTTCGTGATTATGTTTTAAAAGGGCAAATTTTGCAAGAAACTGCAATGCAAAGAAGGACATTTTTAATTTCATACTTTTAAGATATGTATACTTATAGATTCAACTCTTTCTATTATTTGTTTCACATTTGCCTTCATCTTAACAGTGTAAGTTCAGGGACCCTAAGATATGAAACACATAGCGCCTGTTGCATACAGAATGTAAATTAATGTTTGTCAAATAAATATAGAATGGATTGTTATCACTGAGAAGTGATGTGTTGTCCTTGGAAACAAAGATGACTATCCAGCATCTGTGGAGCATATGTTTTTTCAGTAGGAGAATGGATCTGTGCCAGTTCTCCATCTCAGCTTCTGATTTACAAGGTTATAGTTTTGGATGGCCTGAATTAAAGGTGCAGTGTTCAAGTACAAAGAGATAAGCTTATCTAGAGGCTGAACCCAACATGTGTTGACCTTAACCAAATTCACCAATTAAAGGATACAAGTGTATTAGGAGTTCAGTAGTAACAACAGTGGCTGGGGACCCAGGACTGATGAGTTCTAGTCCCTACTGTCTATCACTAAGTGCTTTGTAGCCTTAGACAAGTAAGTGATTTACCCATTTTCTTATATTTAAAATGAGGGGCTTGAACTAGATAACCTCTAGGTCCATTCATAGCTGCAAAATTCTAATTCTAAATTTAATGGTGAGCCAGAAGCAATGGCCCATACCTACAGTCCCAGCTACTCAGGTGGCTAAAGTGGGAGGATCTCTTGAGCCCAGGAGTTTAAGACAAGCCTGGGCAACACAGCAAGACGCTATCTCTAATAGATAAATAAAATGTAATGATGAAATTTTCCCTCTTCCATCTTATATACTATAGATATATATATATACATGAAGAGTAAGTCATACACAAATAAGATAGACAAGGATTCGTTGACAAAAGTTATGTGAAATTTAAGATACATCATTTCTAGTCACATTACATATACATTATGCTTTTACTGTAAAATAAAATGTAGATATTTTCCATACAAGAAAAATATCAGGCTAATATGCTGGCAGTAGATTATAAGGGAAAGAATCCTAATTCAAGTAAGATAAAATATAAAAGATTTGATTAGAATCCAAAATACCAGCAAAAGCAGACTTATTGATCTGAAACAGTTTTTAAAATATTCTGAGAGAAAAGAAATCCATGAAACAAGGATACCAAGGACGTGAAGAATAGTTGGAAAATGAAGTTTAAAAAAGATATGTTTATAATGTAAAGTTTTAAAATTTAGCCAAAGCATAGATAGTTAAAGATTAAGACATACTGCCAGAGTGTAATTATTAAAGTGGTAGACATTTACATAAATAAATATCCTCTTAGAACTCTAAATAGTCAACCTATTTAACTAGTTTTAAGATCAAAAGTATCCTTTTTGAACACATCAGGAACTGAAGTAACACAAGGTTAAATGACTTGTACAAAGTTCTCAGTGACTTATCAGTGAAATTGGCACATTGACTCTAAAACTCTTGTCACCAACTCTTATGTTCCAACTATTGACCAGTATCCAAACTTAAGGATTCCTTTTTTTTTTTTTCTTTGACAAAGAGCAAATTGAAATCAGAAATGGGAGTAAAATGGAAGGTTCCAGAAACCAGCGTATTCACAACTCAGGTCAATGAAGACTTCCTTCATCTCTCCTCCTTGTTCCATCACCCATCCATTGCCTACTCCTTCCTAATTCAGATCCTTTTCAGGTTTACAGAAATCACTGTCTGCTGACACAAAACCTCTAGGCTTGTTCAAGAATGAGACCTACATTTGTTTAGTTTATAGGTAATTGTGCATTTTTTCATCCTACATCTCAAGAGACCGAGGGACATAAGTAAATTGATCTACTTGCCAATGACTATAAGGACAAAGAAGTTGTAAAAACATCTAAATGATGTTAAACATAAATTAGCTCAGAATAGGTTTGAAGAAGGAAAACTACCAGGGTCAAAGCATGCAATAAAAACTGGTAAGTTCCCCTCTCCCATTAAACCATGCTTAAATATTATATTGCATATCATTCATGTTTTTTATTGTTACATAACTTGTACTATAGACGTTTATATGAGAAAACATCTACCACCATTTCTAAGATACAGTTCACTTAATAATGATTTTTGGTATTACTTGTATTTGTGTTACAGATGTGCCATTAACTATAGGTCCCCATGAATGGCATCAATTTCAATGTATCATGTTGTATCCATCAAAACGAAACTTCCGAGACCAGCCCTGTAATTGAACCCTGGACATGGATGTGAAAGTGGACAGAAATTAATACCTTAGTGAACTAAAACTTTATGGCTTTTGTGTGGTCCAGACAAGTCCTGTTAAGGGCAATTAAGTTCAGAAATGCACCTTTTCTATCAAAAACATCCTAGTCTTTCCTCCCAGGCCTTTTGACAGTTCATCTGCATTCACATGTCTATTCTAATCAAGCACTTACAAACCAAAAAGAAAAAGTATCTATAGAAGTCATATCGATAGCATCATTGCACATATGACATTCTCTAGCTAAAATAATTCAATATTTGTAATTATAAAATGTTACTATCATAACTTATGGTTTTATAATAGGCTATGAATTAATGATCTCATTTTATCTTATACTACCCCAAGAGGCATTATTATTATCACGAGGTTACACAAGAAAATGGGCCTAGAAATGCCAAAAGTATGCCCAAGATCATTACACAGGTTCCAGTTCTAGAGTGACACACACTTGTTTGCCAAAAAGTTTCCTTTTATAAAGCATTTTTATCGCATGATGGTGGTCACTTCTTTTTCTTTTGATATACTTTGGGTATAATCACGATTGTCCTTATTGTATAAAAAGGAACTATTCTGAAGCAAAGAGAGTTTAAGAAAGTGGCCATACTCAGGTTAATAAATACATCCAAACTTTTAAATTACAACACTGTATTTTGCTTTTTCCTACGTTATAGGAAAGAAATTAAAAAGTGTGGTATTGAAAGATGTACAACTGACTTTGGAAAAAGGGTTCCTCTCTAATTGGTGTTTGTAAGTGATCTAAATAAACATTTTTAAACTATCATTTGTGGAGTCATTGCTACATACTAGGCAGTTGAAGACATTGCTTCCACTTTCACCATCACCCTATGAGTTGTCTTTTATTATCCTGTTTTACAGGTGAAAAAACTAACATTCATTGAAATCAAATTAATTTTTTTTTTTTTTGAGACAGATTCTCACTTTGTCACCCAGGCTGGAGTGCAGTGGCGGGATCTCAGCTCACTGCAACCTCCACCCTGGATTCAAGCGATTCTCCTGCCTCAGCCTCCCCAGTAGCTGGGATTACAGGCGCCCGCCACCACCCGCCTAATTTTTGGTATTTTTTAGTAGAGACGGATTTCACCATGTTGGTCAGGCTGGTCTAAGACTCCTGACCTCAAGCAGTCCACCCACTTCAGCCTCCCAAAGTGCTGGGATTACAGGCATGAGCCTCCACGCCTGGCCTGAAATCAAATTAATTTCCTAAAACTACACAGCTGACCAGGCACAGTGGCTCACACCTGTAATCTCAGCACTTTGGGAGGCCTAGGCAGGAGGATTGCTTGAGCCCAGGAATTCGAGACCAGCCCTGGGCAACATAGGGAGACCCCATCTGTACAAAAAAATTTAAAAATTAGCCAGGTGTGGTGGCATGCACCTGTAGTCCCAGCTGTTCCTGAGCCTGAGGTGGGAGGATGGCTTTAGTCCAGCACGTTGAGGCTACATGAGCTGTGATCACACCACTGCACTCCAGTCTGGGCAATAGAGTGAGACCCTTTCTCTGAAAAATAAAAAATGAGAAACACTACTCAGCTGAGTAAGTGTCAAAGTTACAGCAGAATTAGAAAGTCACGATTTTGCAACCCCGATGTAATAATTGATTGAGGCAAATAAATCACTGGATATATTTTTGTTGAGTAAAGAATATCAGCCAGGCATGGTGGCTCATGCCTGTAATCCCAGCACCTTGGGAGGCTGAGGTGGGTGGGATCATTTGAGGTCAGGAGTTCAAGACCAGCCTGGCCAACATGGTGAAACCCTGTCTCTGCCAAAAATACAAAAATGAGCTGGATATGGTGGTGTATGCTTGTATTCTCAGCTACTTGGGAGACTGAGGCAGGAGAATTGCTTGAACCCCAGAGACAGAGGTTGCAGTGAGCCACGATTGTGCCACTGTACTCCAGCCTGGGCAACAGAGGAAGACTCTGTCTCAAAAAAAAAAAAAAAAAAAAGAATACCCACATGGTAATTTTCTTAGTCTGTCTGAGCTGCTTTAGCAAAAATACCATAAACTATATGTTTTATAAACAACAAATGTTTATTTCTCACAGTTCTGGAGGCTGGGAAGTCCAAATCAAGGTGTAAGCAGATCCAGTGTCTGGTAACGACCCATTTCTCATAGATGGTGCCTTCTTGCTTTGTTCTCACATGGTAGAAGGGGCCAAACAAGCTTCCTGGGGCCTCTTTCATCAAGGCACTAATCCCATTCATGAGGGCCCCACTCTCATGATCTAATCACCTGCAAAAGTCCCCACCTCTTGATATTATCACATTGGAGGTTAGATTTCAATGTATGAATTTAGGGGGAACATAAACATCCAAACCATAGCAGTAATAATCCTCTACAATGTAACCCTCTACAGATTACATTCACAATGGATTGGTTGGCTGTTACGCCCTTGCCCAAGTGATCAAACATAGACTCACCAATAGGGGACATCCTGAATGCCATGTGCTTCCTAATGTAAGGCAACAAGAGGTACCCACACCACCTATGTTGTATTCTTGCCAAAAATGTTCAACAATCACACAGGTCCAGAATGTGGGAACTTCTAGAAGATTATTGATCAGGGCTTTTGAAAGGGTATCAATATTCATGTTTGTTCATGAAAAACAAAGCAAAACAAGGCAAGGGTATTGTTCTATATTAAAGAGACATAGCAACCACAAGTAATGCACAAACTTTATCTGACTCCTGAATTAAAAAATAATGTGAAACCGCACAGTATTTCATAACACACAGCTGTAAAATACATTTGAGAAGATTCGAAATTAAAATATTGACAGTGTATTTGATGTTGGATTCAAGTTAATTTTCTTAGGTGTGACAGGTATTTATGGATAAAATGTCATGATATATACAAATTATTTTTAAATGGCTCAACAACAAAAATTATGTTCAAATGATTTAATAGCAACATATGCATACATATAGATCTATCTCCATATGTATATATGCATATGTACACACACACGGGAGAGGGTAGTGACAAAAATGATAAAAATTGGTGAATGTAGGTGAGGAATATACAGTTTCCATTGCATTTTTTTTAACTTTCTCTAGGTTTTTAAATTTTCAAAATAAAAAGGTAAAATGGAACAAACCAACTCAGCTGGTGAGTGGCAGGTCAGCAGGTCAATCAAGTTCTAAAGCTGTCTATAAGTAAGCAGCCATGTTGTGAGTAAAAACTAAAAATTAAAAGATAAATTTAAAAAGTTCTGAAGCTGGTATTTGATTCACATTATACCACCACCTCCACATCTGAGAAAAGAAAAGTACTAATGTCGGTAGCATTAATAAAATACAACTTAGTCATAATTAATATTTAAACCAACATTCGTTACCTATGAAGACAGTCATACCAAAGTTATTAGGGTACACATTTAAAGGACTGCTCTAGGACATTCTAGGCAGGGACCAGAAAGGCAGGAGAAGGAAGAGCCATGTGTAGATTGAAAAAGACTCTAAGATGATTATTGCACTGCCCCCATCAAGTGAGAACCAATGATTCACTTCCTGGAATAGCAACATGATGGTAGTTATTTGATGAAAGTCAGATAGAGAGGATAACATGGAGGCACCTACAGAACATGAAGGACAAGTTGGAGAGATAAACATCCTAGGTGTGTTTCGAACGGTGAAAAAGCAGGGCTAGAAGCAGAAGATATTAATTCTTAGTTCTAGAATCTTCTCTCATAATCTGTGTAGTATTACCAATTCTCTGCTTCCTTGACTGTAAATTAGGGATGGACAATTATCCTGGCCCTACTACCTACAAATTTAAGGAGTTGTTATCTCATTTCCCCAATTTTGGGGCTCCTAATCAAGTATATTTGGTTTTTATTTTATTTTATTTTATTCATTTTATTTTTTTTTTTGAGAAGGAGTCTCGCTCTGTCACCCAGGCCAGAGTGCAGTGGCGCAATCTTGGCTCACTGCAAGCTCTGCCTTCCAGGTTCACGCCATTCTCCTGCCTCAGCCTCCTGAGTAGCTGGGACTACAGGCGCCCGCCACCACGCCCAGCTAATTTTTTGTATTTTTAGTAGAGATGGGGTTTCACCGTGTTAGCCAGGGTGGTCTCGATTTCCTGACCTCGTGATCCGCCCGCCTCGGCCTCCCAAAGTGCTGGGATTACAGGCATGAGCCAGCCACCTTTTAATTACAAACCAAGAAAAGAGGGACAGATGATGTAGTTAACCAGAAAGCACTGGGAGGATCCATTTTCAGTACTGTATTTCCTTATTGTAAAAAAGTAATCTTATTTGTCTTCATTTGTTTATTGATCAAACACATATTGAGCACCTACTATGTCTCAGGTACTGTGCTAAGATTTGGTTATACTGCAGTGGATGAGATGGAGGATGGTCATAATCCCTGCCTGCACAAAGCTTACAGACTAGTGAACAAAAATGATGTTAAAACCACCATTTACAATAAAACGTGACCCATTTTAAAATAGAGAAAAGACTGAATGCCACAGCAGGGACATTTCACCATAATTTGAGGGTGAGACACATCCTCTCTGAGCAATCACACCTAAACTGAGATCTGAAGGATCCAAAGAGGTAGTCACCCAACAAGCAGAAGTTCTTTACAGAGGGATCAACATTTGTGGAGGCCAGATGGCAAAGGCAGAACACAGCGGGTTCAAGAATCTGAAAGGCAGTTGGAGTATACAACAGACATCAGATGAGGTGGGCAAATTTGGCAAGGGCCAAAAGGGAGACACTTTAATACTTACACAGTAAAAGGTATGTATGCTTTAATTCCTATTAGAAATGGCAGACAACATTCATGGTAGTTTCTGTTCCTCCTGAAAACTCACCAAAACTATGACGAATGAAATTTTTAAAAGCATAAGTCCATAAGCACACAGGTAATGGAAGAGGAAAAAGCAGCAACACAATTTTGGAAACTGGAAAAATTACAGTTGTCAGTCCCAAGAAAGTTGATTCCTAAGCCAGCCATTGGCAAGGCTGAGAAGCAACCTACTGAAAATTTATAACTGAATGTCAAGGACCCTAGCCATCTTTCCTCACTTCCTTCACGTAGTTCTGGTCAACAGATTATCCTGCAGTGAAAACCACAGTTGACAGGCTGAACCATATAAATCAAGCTTTCCAAAAACTTTTCAGTGCTTTTCTCCCAGATATGGGCAGGCAGCCAAGGATCTCCAAATAGTTGATAGAATATAATAAGAAAAGTAGAGGCCAAAACAAACTAATAGAAAAACAGCTAGGAAGAAATAAAGACTATGAAGAAGAAAAAAAAGTAATATCTTCAAAAAAAGATAGTGAAATATTGTAACATATTACAGCCATTAAACAAGAATTGGGTACTACAAATTTTGTTAAAAAGTAACAGTCAAAGGCCAAAAATAAATTGCTGGATATTAAAAATATCATAGTTTAAAAGGAAATTTTATAGGCTGGGCACAGTGGCAAACACCTGGAATCCAAGCACTTTGGGAGGCCAAAGCAGGAAAATAACTGAGTCCAGCAGTTCGAGACCAGCTTGGGTAACATAGCAAGACCTTGTCTCCACAAATAATAATTGTTTTAAAATTAGCTAAGTGTGGTGGTGTGTACCAGTAGTCCCAGCTACTCAGGAGACTGAGGCGGTAGAATAGCTTGAGCCCTAGAGGTTGAGGCTTCAGTGAGCTGTGATCACACCACTGCACTCTAGCCTCAGTAACATAGTGAGACTCAGTCATTCAAAAAAAATAAAAATAAAAAATAAGATAAAAGAAAATTTCAGGTAAAGTTTTAAAATTTAAAGGTGATGAAATTCCCCAGCAGGTAAAACAAAAAGATAAAGAGAAGGAAATTGGAGAAAAAAAGATGAGAAAGTATAGACTAGTTCAGGAAGTTCAATATCTGAATAATGGGAGTTTACAGAAAGCAAGAACAAAGAAAATAGAAGAGAGGAAATTATCAAAGAAATAATTCAAGAAAATTTATTTTAATAAAGGAAAACGACTTGCCAAATTGAAAGGGTCTATCAAGTTCTCAAGACAGCAAATGAAAATAAATCTACACTGAGACACTTCATTGTGAAATTGCATAATCCTGTGAACCAAGAGACTATTTGAAAAACTTTCAGAAAACAAAATCAGGATTCTAAAAAGAATCCAGTATCAGAATGGTTTTGGACTTCTCAACAGAAACGCTGGATACTAGAAAATAGTAGAAGAGAGTGATTTCTACTCTAGAATTCTATTTTCAGCCAAATTACTAATTGGGTGGGAGAGCAGAGAATAAATGCTTTCAGATATGAAAGGTCAAAAATGCCACCTCCCAGTTTCACTTCTCAGTAAGCCATCAGAAGATTTGTTCAACCAGAACAAGAAAAGGGGAAATGGAATCCATGTAACAGGGTTCCAATACGTGAGAAGGGCAGGATGATGATGGAGGGAGAACCTAAGACCACAGTGCAGATGGATGCACGTCAACCAATCTGGTGGACTGGAGCAGGGCAGAAGACTCTAGGAGAAAGTTCATCAAGAAAATTACACTGAAAGAACAACTGGTTTTTAAATCACATTGATCAATGTGAAGATAGGTTGACAAAAAAGAAAACTTTAAGACTGAATTTTAATTAAAAAATTTTTTAAAGCATGTTGAGGGAAGATTTACAAAACTGGAGGTGGGGACAGTTTGGAGACATGTTAATAAGAACATGGAAAGCTGAAAGCTGTTTTGATCAGTCTGCACAGAGATGGGCATGATTGCCCACCCATAAATTTATTTAGGTGTCCAGACAGACGACACAATGCACTTACCAGTGAATATGAATAAACTAGATTTAGTACAGTAATTGGGGATTCCTAACAGGGAAAGAAGATGCGCAAAGGGCTGGAAGTGGTTTGGGGATTTTATTGTGGTTTAAGGGTAGACTTAGCACGGAAGAAAATTCTCCTATAATGGGCCAGAGTGTCATTTTACATTCTCATTGGATTTCAAAGGCAAGGGCCTACACAGGTTTTTTTTAATCTTGATTCCCAGAGATGTAGAGGAGACAGGAAAAAGGGGTAGTAATTGAAAACTGTCAACAGGCCAGGCATAGTAGCTCATACGTATAATCCCAATATTTTGGGAAGCCAAGGCAGGAGAATCACTTGAGCCCAAGAGTTCAAGAGCAGCCTGGGCAACATGGCCAAGACCTCTTCTCATAAATAAATAAACAAACAAACAAATAAATAAGTAAACAAAGCAAGCCTGGTGTCATGACAGGCACCTGTGGTCAAGGAGAATTGCTTGAGCCCAGGAGGTTGAGGCTGCAGTGAGCTGTCTTCACACCACTGCACTCCAGCCTAGGCAACAGAGTGAGACCTTGTCTCAAAAAAACAAGGAAAGAAAAGATAAAAGAAGAAAGCTATCAACAGTCAAACAACAAAAATGGAATCAGCATCTTCATCACAAAAATGAAGTTACAGGGGAGGAAAAAGAGGGTTATTAACTCCAGAAAAAAAAACGAAAAGCAGTACAAGAAAAGAAGAGTGCTCCATAGCATAGTATATGGCTCAGATATAAATAAAATATACAGAAATAAATATGTAGAAAGTCCTATCAGTGCAAATACTGAATGCAATATTATTAAATCATGATCATGTTGGGAAGAAAAGGAATGGAAGGTGTACATGTGTATGGGTACCTATAGGGTTTGGTGAAATTAAATCTTCACTTCTAAAGTTAGAAGTTACTGAGAGAAAACTTTAATAGCCCTTTAAATACGTTATTTAGAGATATGGAGATAATTTCAAAGGAATTGGGTAGAATAGCTGGAAGTGGTTGCCCCTAGGGAACTGAACCATAAGAAATCGTGGACAGTGATATGGGAGAGGGTATGTTGTCGGGCCACTGTTTTGTTTGTTTGTAACAGGTGTGGGTATAAAACTTAAAATATGTATAACTAACTATTAAATGACTAAAAACATTGACTTTGTCCTAAAGGCAAGGGAGAGCTACCCATCACCTTGAAGCTCTAAGCAATGAGGCTCTGAGCATCCGATAATGATATCAGATTTTCATTTTATTAAAATTATTCTAGTTACTTTATGGAAAAGAATTTGAGGGAGGAAAGAATGGATACAGAGGTGTCTCTAGGAAGCTATTAGTTACCAGTACCCTGGAAGGTAAACAGGAAGTGATATTGACCTGAATTCAGGTATGACTATAGGAGTATGTAGAAGTAGATGTGTGAGTACTTTGAGGTTGATTGGATTGTGGGATTGGAGAGGGAGGACTACAGATTAGTACTACATTTTCTGGTTTGGACGATGGGTGCATGGAGATGCCATTCATTTAGACAAGAAATACTGAAGGGGAGAAGGTTTGGAGGAAATAGAATAATTTCAATATTGGATATCCAAGCAGAATGGCTGTCAGGGCATCACAGGCATGGGCCTGGAGCACAGGAAAGCTGGACTAGAGATGTAGATTTAGAATTATCAGCATAGAAGTGGCAATTGAAGGCCAGGCGCAGTGGCTCATGCCTGTAATTCCAGCACTTAGGGACGCCAAGGCGGGCAGATCACCTGAGGTCAGGAGTTTGAGACCAGCCTGGCCAACATGGTGAAATCCTGTCTCTACTAAAAATACAAAAATTAGGCAGGCATGGTGGCACATACCTGTAATCCCAGCTACTCAGCAGGCTGAGGCAGGAGAATAGCTTGAACCCAGGAGGCAGAGATTGCAGTGAGCTGAGATCATGCCACTGCACTCCAGCCTGGGCAACAGAGCGAGATCCATCCCCCTCCAAAAAAAAAAAAAAAAGCAGAAAGAAAAGAAATAGCAATTGAAGGCCTGGGGGTGGATGAGATTGTTCAGGTAGAAGGTATAAAGAGTAATCAGTGGCTAGGTATATGCCCAAAAGAATTGAAAATAGGGTCTCAAAGACATATTTGCACACCCATGTTTATAACAGCATTATTCACAATGGCTAAAATGTGGAAGTAGTTCAAGTACCTATTGACAGATAAATGGTTAAGCAAAGTGTGATGTAGACACACAATGGGATATTACTCAACCTTAAAAAGGAAGGAAATTCTGACACATGTTACAACATGGATGAACCTTTACATTATGCTAATTGAAAAATAAGCCAATTACAAAAAGACAAATATTGTATGATTCCATTTACATGAGGTATTTAAGAGTAGTCAAAATCATAGACACAGACAGTAGGATGGTACTTGCCAGGGGTTGAAGCAAGGAGGAAATGGGGAGTTATTGTTTAATGGGCACAGAGTTTCAGTTTTATAAAAGAAGAAGAGTCATTAAGATGGATGGTGGTGGCCGGGCGCGGTGGCTCAAGCCTGTAATTCCAGCACTTTGGGAGGCCGAGACGGGTGGATCGCGAGGTCAGGAGATAGAGACCATCCTGGCTAACACGGTGAAATCCCGTCTCTACTAAAAAATACAAAAAATACACACACACACACAAAAACCAGCCGGGCAAGGTGGCGGGCGCCTGTAGTCCCAGCTACTCGGGAGGCTGAGGCAGGAGAATGGCGTAAAACCGGGAGGTGGAGCTTGCAGTGAGCTGAGATCCGGCCACTGCACTCCAGCCTGGGCGACAGAGCAAGACTCCGTCTCAAAAAAAAAAAAAAAAGATGGATGGTGGTGATGATTGCCCAACATTATGAATATTTAATACCGCTGAATTGTATATACTTAAACATAGTAAATTTTGTGTTATGTGTATACTAATGGAATTGAAAAATTGAAGAAAAAGAAAAGAATAATCAGTGTCAAAGGCAGAGCCTGAACAAATATAAAAAGGGAAGAGGATGAGGAGCCTGCAAAGGGGGATGAGCAGAGGCAGGCAGAAAAGTAGTAGGAAAGTCTGTGTGCTGTGGGAATCAGGGAGGAGAACGTTCAATCTACCCAGTGGTGCCAAAAGGGTAACTGAGATAGGGATGGATCACATCGAGGAACATCTGTTAGGAACCTTGACCAGAGCCAAGGCTATGGAGCACTGGAGTAGGTGAAGTATGTCTAAGCAGAAGCATTCATTTTCATCTCTGTTTAATAGATAATAGCAATTTTTCTCAAGTTTATTATGAGCTAGATACTGTATTAAGTACCTGACCTAGTTTATCTTATTTAATCCTCAAAATAACATCATCTCTATGAAGTAGATATTATTAACATCCCAATTTTTCAGATGAAGAACCTGAGGTTGCAAGAGGTTAAGCAGTTACTCAAAGGAACAGAGCTAGTCAGCAGACAGGCTACAGTACAAACTCAAGGAGTCTCACTTCAGAGTGCAAGCTCCTAAATGTTGTACTGCACCCTCCAAATGACCTGCCCAAAATGACTCATCCATTCAGCAAGCCTACTGTGTGCCAGGTGCTGGTAATCTAACAGTGTATAAACCAAACCAAAGCCCCTGACCTCATAAAACTTACTTTCCAGTGGAGGAGATGATAGTAAACAAACAAACAAAAATTCAGGCTAGGAGCCGTGGCTCATGCCTGTAATCATAGCACTTTGGCAGCCAAGGCAGGAAGATGGCTGGAGCCCAAGAGTTCAAGACCCACCTGGGCAATATAGCAAGACCTTGTCTCTACAAAAAATTAAAAATTAGCCAGTCATGGTGGCACATGCCTGTAGTCCCATTTACTGGGGTCAGGGACAGAAGGATCTCTTGCGCACGGTAGGTTGAGGCTGTAATGAGCTGTGATCCTACCACTGCACTCTGGCCTGGGCGACAGAGTAAGATCCTGTCTCAAATTAAATATATATATATGTGTGTATATATATATATGTTTATATATATATGTATATAGTGGCTCATGCCTATAATCCAAGCACTTTGGGAGGCCAAGGAGGGCAGATCACTTGAGGTCAGGAGTTCGAGATCAGCCTTGCCAACAAGATGAAACCTCATCTCTACTAAAAATACAAAAATTAGCCAGGCATGGTGATATGTGCCTGTAGTCCCAGCTACTCAGGAAGCTGAGTCAGGAGAATTGCTTGAACCTGGGAGGCAGAGGTTGCAGTGAGCTGTAATCACGCCACTGCACTCCAGCCTATGAGACAGAGCAAGCCTTCATCTCAAAAGTTAATTAATTAAACATTAAGAAAGCAGGGTAAGTAGCTGGAGAGTGGCTAGCGAAGGAGCTATTTCTGATCATAGGCAAGGCTTTATAAGATGACTTTTCAGCAAAAAGAATGAATTAAGTCACAGTTTGAGCCATGAGAAGATGTATTTGAGGCTGAAGAAGGAGGAAGCGCCACCAACCTGACACAGGAATGAACTGGACTCAGCAAAGGAGAAGGCCTAGGATGGGGACAGAATGAGGGGGAAATTAGCAGGCTACGAAATCAGTAAGGAAGGCAGGGGCTGTTCCATGTGCAGCCTTACAGGTAAGATGTTAGCTATTGTGATAGGTGTGACAGGAAACCCATGGAGGATTTTAAGCAGGCCAGTGACAAACTGTGACTCACAGTATGTTAGCTTGCAATAGAGCCCAGACTTCAGGTTTTGTGACCGTCACCCTTTCTTTTATTCTCTAGAATTGTGCTGTCATGTGGCTACTGAGCATGTGAAATGTGGCCTGTCTGAATTGAGGTTTGCTGGAAGTGTAAAATGCACACTAGATTTCCAAGTACTTAGTACTGTACCCCCTAAATCTAAAAATAAAAGCTGAAAAAAAAAATAAACCCAAAGACTTAGTACAAACAAAAGAATGTAACAGATTTCATGAACAATTGTTTATATTCATTACGGTGAAATGATAATAGTTTAGATGTGGTGAGTTAAATTAAATATAGTATTCATCTTAATTTCATCTGTTGCTTTTTATGTCTTAAAAAAATGTAGCTTTTAAGGCAGCGTATGGTGGCTCATGTCCGTAACTCCAACACTTTGGGAGGCCAAGCAGGAGGATCACTTAAGTCCAGAGTTTGGGACCAGCCAGAGCAACATGGTGAGACTCTGTCTATACAAAAAATACAAAAATTAGCCGGGCATGATGGCACACGCCTGTAGTCCCACCACTTTGGGAGGCAGAGGTGGGAAGGATTGCTTGAGCCCAAGAGGTCAAGGCTACAGTGAGACATGATTACATCAGTGCACTTCAGCCTGGACAGCAGAGGGAAACTGTCTCAAAAAAAAAAGAAAAGTAACTTCTAGAACATGTTAAATTACATGTGTGGCTTGAGTAATATTTCTATTGACTAGCATTGGTCTAGACAACTTCCCTTCTGCTTTTAGCTTCAGAATCTTACAGAGACAATGAAATAACTTGTATAGGGCTCTTTGAGTTTTCTTAAGGAAACACATGGTGTAACTACAAGATAAATTATTGAGGATGACAGTCAGCCAAAAAGTGTGCCAGTTCTCTATAGGCCTAAGATAATGTTACTGACTGGGTCGTGGTTTTGTGTTATTTTTCCTACAGTGGTGATGAGTTTGCACAAAGTCATCTGTAACATTTCTGTCCCCACCCACTCTCCTCCCTCCCTGTATTCCCTCATGACCAAAACAGCATATTTTTGAAATACCTGGCCCAGGTTAAGAATGCAGTTCTCCAGCCATGGAAATTTTTCTCTTTGCAAAGCCCTCAGCTCTGTATAGGTTTGATCCTAGGCCTATTTAACATGATAGCTTAATTATCTGGTCTACTCAAGCAAGCAAATCTCAACTGTCAGTAATTATATCTATAATCATAATCATAGAATACTCTTGGTTCTCATACTTAATTCTAAATGTGGTCAATTAGACTGTACTTATATTGAAAAAATCACACACATGCTCTAACCAAGAAAGTTGTTATTCTTTGTAAATTTATACCTATGGAAAGTTTTATAACATTACCAATTAAGTCATATTTTGATTTACACATGGCAGCATTTAAAATATAATTATAAGACACTGTAATTATTGAGGGTGATATAGCTATATTACTCTATCCTAGGCCTTGGGTAGCAGTAAGAAAATAGAAAATCAGATGGAACCTCACTCATCTTCTTTGCCTGCTCGTGTCTGGTTCGTTTTATTTTATTTTATTTTATTTTATTTTATTTTATTTTATTTTTTGGAGACGAAGTCTTACTCTGTCGCCCAGGCTGGAGTGCAGTGGCGTGATCTCATCTCACTGCAACCCCTGCCTCCCAGTTCAAGAAGTTCTCCTGCCTCAGCCTCCTGAGTAGCTGGGATTACAAGCACACACCACCACACTTAGCTAATTTTTGTATTTTAGTAGAGATGGGGTTTCACCATGTTGGCCAGGCTGTTCTCAAACTCCTGACCTCAGGTGATCTGCCCGCCTTGGCCTCCCAAAGTGCTGGGATTACAGGCATGAGTCACCGTGCCTGGCCTGCTTTTTATTTTTTTGAGACGGGGCTCGCTCTGTGGCCCAGGCTGGAGTGCAGTGATGCGATCATGGCTCACCGCGGTCTCAAACCGCAGTGATCCTCCTGCCTCAGTCTCTTAAATAGCTGGGACTATAGGTGTGCGCCATCTGTAGACCAGGTGGCACACAGATGGTGCATGCCTGTAGCTCCAGCTACTCAGCTATGCCTGGCTAATTTTTAATTTGTTTGTAGAGATGCGGTCTTGTTAATGTTGCCCAGGCTGGTCTTGAACTCCTAGCCTCAAGTTATCCTCCTGTCTGAGCCTCCCAAAGTGCTGGGATTACAGGCATGAGCCACCATGCCCAGCCTCATTTCTGCTTCTACCTTCTTTTTCTCTCCAGTTAGGTGAAGGACAGCCTTCACTCTCAATTTTCAGTCTCAATCTTCGTGCTTTGGACTATTTCCTCCCTTCTCCTCCAAGACCTCACTGCTTTGCTTTACCCTTTTCTCTCCTGCATGTCACTACATCCCACCTTACTAGATCCATCAGCGAACAGACAGCCATAGAATCTCCCATCTTTAAACAAACAAACAAACACACAAACACCTCCTTTGGCCCAGCATTTCCTTCTATTTACAGCTTTTCTACTCCCCCTTCACAGTAAAATCTATCAAAAAAAGTTTTCTAGAGTTCTGTTTCCATTTCTTCACCTCCCATTCATTGTTATTCTTCATTTAAATTATTGTTTATTTATTTTTATTTTATAGACTTTTTGGGTGCTTTAATGATTTTTTAAAAATTTTAGTGTACAGCATGATGTTTTGAAATATGTATATTTTGTGGAATGGCTAAATAAAGTAAATTAACATATGCATTATCTCACTTTTTTTGTGGTGAGAGTACTTACAATCTACTCTTAGCAACGTTCGAGTATGCAGTACATTAACTGTAGTCACCATACTATACAATAGATCTCTTTAACTTATTCTTCGTATATAACTCAGGTTTTGTGTCCTTTGATCAACAACTCCCCAACCTCTCTCCCTCCCCAACCCTCGGTAACCACCATTCTACTCTCTGCTTCCGTAAGTTGAAATTTTCAGATTCTATACATGAGTGAGGTCATACGGCGTTCCTCTCTGTGCCTGTCTTACTGTACTTAACATAATGTTCTCCAGGTTCATCCATGTTGTCATAAATGAGAGGATTTCCTTCTTTATTAAGGCTGAATAGTTTTTCATTGTGTATATATACCACATTTATTTTATCCATTCATTCATTGATGAACACAGGTTGATTCCATATCTTGGCTATTGTGAATAGTGCTGCAGTGATCATGAGAATGCAGATATCTCTTCTACATACTGATTTCATTTCCTTTGTATATGTACCCAGAAGGAATTGCTGGGTCATATGGCAGTTTTATTTATTTATTTATTTATTTATTTATTTTGAGACGGAGTCTCGCTCTGTCGCCCAGGCTGGAGCGCAGTGGCGGGATCTCAGCTCACTGCAAGCTCCGCCTCCCGGGTTTACGCCATTCTCCTGCCTCAGCCTCCCGGGTAGCTGGGACTACAGGCGCCCGCCACCTCGCCTGGCTAGTTTTTTGTATTTTTTTTTAGTAGAGACGGGGTTTCACCGTGTTAGCCAGGATGGTCTCTATCTCCTGACCTCGTGATCCGCCCGTCTCTGCCTCCCAAAGTGCTAGGATTACAGGCTTGAGCCACCGCGCCCGGCCGACAGTTTTATTTTTAAGAGGAACGTCCATGCTGTTTTCCATAATGGCTGTGCTAATTTACATTCCCACAAACAGTGTGCTAGGGTTCTCTTTTCTCCACATCCTCACCAACACTTGTTATCGTTTGTTGTTTTTATAATAGCTATTCTAATAGTTGTGAGGTCATATGTTACTGTGGTTTTCATTTGCATTTCTCTAATGATTAGTGATGTTGAGCTTTTTTTCCCCTATATACCTGTTGACCATTTGTATGTCCTCTTTTGAGAAATGCCTATTCAGGTCCTTTGCCCATTTTTTAAATAGAGGGTTTTTTTTCTTTCTAATAAGTTTTTGAGTTCCTTATGTATTTTGAATATTAACCCCTTAGCTGATGTATGGTTTGAAAATATTTTCTCCCATTACATAGGTTGTCTTTTCATGCTGTTGATTGTTTCCTTTGCTGTGCAAAAGGTTTTTAGTTTGATGTAATCCCATTTGTTCATTTTCACTTTTGTTGCTTGTACTTTGGGGGTCATATCCAAAAAGTAATTGCCCAAACCAATGTCATGGAGCTAACTCCCTATATTTTCTTCTAGCAGTCTTACATTTTCAGGTCTTATGTTTAATCTTCAATCCATTTTGAGTTGATTTTTGTATATGGTGTGAGATAAGGGTCTAATTTTTTTCTTCTGCAATGGATATCAAAATATCCTAAAAGTATTTGTTGATGAGACCGTCCTTTCCCCGTCCCATTCATTCCTCAACTCTTTATGAATATCTTTCTTTCCCCTACTGAAATTGTTCTTGTTAAGGGCAACCTAAGACTTCCATGGGACAAAATGCAAGAGATCTTTCTGTCTTCATTTTACAGTGTTCTTGTTGTGCATATGATGCAATTGGCCACCCCCTGCTTTAAAGTGCTCTTCCCTTGACTTCCATGAGGCTATATTCTAGTTTTCCATCTACCCAACTGGCTATGCATTTTCAATTTCCTTTCTAGCTCCTTTGCTTCTAGTAGACTTCAAAATGTTGGGGATCTTCTGATTACTTGAACCTCTTCTGTTTGTTTACCCTCTCCCTAGAAGCTCTCAATTATTCCTGTGGCTTTAAATGCCATGTAATTGCTGATAATTCCCAAATACATATATCCAAACTAAACATCTCCTTTAAACTCCAGAATCTCTTATCCTTATAGTTGAATCTCAACTATATATCTCAAACTTAACGTGTCTGTACATGAAATATTGATGTACTCTTCTTATACAAAAAAAAGAATAAGGCAAAGAAGAATAAAAGAGGAAGAGAAAGAAAGAAGAAAAAGAGGAAAGAAGGAAGGGTCAAAAACAAAATCACAAGTTTAGTTTAAAGATCTAATTGGCTTTTATTTGTGATTCCAGAATCAGGCAATCCCTACAAAATAGAATCAGTATTCCGAGGAGCTGAGCAGAAGAGATTGACTTTATAGGCTGAAGAAACAGAAACTGAGAACAAAAAGTGGATTGGTCATTTCAAAGTTACTTTCTTTGTAAAGGTTAAAGCAGGATTGACTTCTTTATCATGCTGGCTAAAACTGGCCTGTTTGGGAATTTGGCTATTATCTCTCTTTCCCCTGATTTCTCTGAAGTTCAGATAAACAGCTTAATTTCAGCTTGGTGGCTTGGAACTTCAGCATGAGGAACTCCATTTGGTTTGGTCTGCTGGGTTTAGTACAGGAGTTTAGTCCAAACCAATGGCCTCCTGTATATTTTATTTGCAGAAAGAATAAAGGAAGAAAGGAAGGGAGGGAGGAAATAGTATATGTTTTTGCTCTAGGAAAAAAATTTAGGCACTCATTAGTCAACTGTATTTAATCCATCAGCAAACTGTGTCTAGCCTAGCTCCAAATTATGTCTCAGACCCATTACCCTCTGTGTATGTCCACTGCCACTGCTTTAGACCACTATCTCTTATCTGGGCTACTACAATATTCTCCCAACTGACCTCCCTGTCTCTGCTCTGAAACCTGCCCAGCTCATTTTCAGAACAGCCAAAGGTATCTTTTGAAACCATGTATCAGTTTATGTCACTCTCCTGTTTGATGGTTCAACAACTCCCCATTGCACTTGGAACAAAATCCAAACACCTGATCCCCACTTAAGGCATGGTTCAGCCTTGCCTAAAGCCTTCACCTTGTGCACCACCAACCTATACTCATCCTCACCCTGGGGACTTTGTATCTGCCAGATCTTTCAACCTGGAATGCTCTCCTGTCTCTAATATCCTCCCCCATTTGAATGACAGTTTCCTTTTCATCCTTCGGGCTTCAGTTTAAATGTCCTCTCATAGAGCCTTGCCGGGCTACCTCTTTTAAAACAGCCCTGCCCAGTTATTTTCTCACAAGGCCTTGTTTGTTTCCTTTCTAGTATTTGCCACAATTCTCTTTACATATTTTTGTACATTTGCTTTCTTGACTCTCAGCGCCTGCCTATTCTTATCTCATTCTGGGTAAGAGGATTGACATACTGGCTGAGATAAGACACTGGTACTGTAGCCATGCCCCTCCTTTCTCTCTTCTCTTAAAAGTCAGCCTGTCTATGGAGTCTTCATTTGTTTATGCACCCTTATCATTAGTTTCCCAAGAACAGGCCTGTGCTGGCTCAGTGCTGCCTGTGGCTGGGTGAGAAAGTCCAGCTAGGTCTGAAGTATTAGGAAGCTCACCATGACTACAGCAGCTCCATCAGAAGAATACTCACATTTTGATCTAGATCTCAGTGGCTTTGGAGATGAGGTAGAGAAAAGAAGGGTGCTGTATATTGACCCCCATAAACACCAGTATCTTTCCTGACATGAATCAAGATCTAGGTCTATAGCTTTTCTTTTCTGTTTTCTTTTTAGATCTGTGGCTTTTCATTGTTTTTAAGCAATGGTATGCTTTCGTCAAAACATGTGTCTGTGAATCCCAATATGTGCAGAAAAAAAAAAAAGAGTAAAACTAAATGCAGAGATATTCTGATTACAGTGAGTGACTATATTATTACTTTTTACATAATTTATCATTCTTTCTGCAAGTCACTGAAATCCCATTAAAACTGAAAAACAATAAGGAAATTTCATTGGTTCACATAACAGAGTATTTGGGGACTTATCTGGATCAGATAGAGGTTGATTTGGTCAAATGACCATGACTGGCATGCAGTTTCTTTCTTTCTTGGTCCTGCCAGGAATGCTGAGAAGCTCAAGATGGGAAAAAAAAAAATCGTAGTAGAAACCAATAGCGTTGGATCACTTAGATAATGTAATTGGACTATTTGTAACTAAAAGGATAAATGCTTGAAAGGATGCATACCCCATTCTCCACGATATGCTTGTTTCACATTGTATGCCTATATCAAAACATCTCAAGTATCCTATAAATATATACACCTACTATGTACCCACACAAATTTAAAACAAAAAAAAATTTAAGACACTTTTGCCTTTATGGTTGCAAGATGGCTACCAGAGGCTTCTGGTGCTATATCTCCACATTCATGTCCAGCAGCAAAGAAAACATCTCTGCCAATAACGGATATATGTAATGCTTGTATGCTTTCTTTCTCCACAGAAGCATAAGCATAATCTCTGCGACTGGACTATTTGCTTAATTGAACCAATCAATTCCCATAGCCAGGAGTATGGGATATACTGATTGGCCTAGGTTAACAATCAGGTCTTGTTCATGGAGCTGACATGGGCTCAGTCACAAAAGTCAGATAATTGGGAATGAGCTGGGGGGTACTCTTGCTGAGGGAAGCAAGAAACAGAGGTAACCAGTCAATGTCTGTATACGCGTGGAAAGAGAAAACTGAATCCCCACATGCCTGATATACCATGTGCAGCCCCTCCATACAGAATCAGCCTTTTGTAACTTAAAATCTCCTCTCTATCTTCAAGAGTATTTGTGATCTTTCTTTCTTTCTTTCTTTACTCCTTATGGTCTTTCTTTTTCTTTCTTCTTCATCCTTTCTCTCCTTATTTCTTTCTCTTTTTATTTCTTTTTTAAAATGAATTGGCCAGGATTATAAAACATCTGTGCACAAATGTTGCTGTTTTATTTACAGTGCCCCAAAGAAACTTTATTTTTATTTTATTTTATTTTATTTTATTTTATTTTACTTGATTTCTTGAGACAGGGTCTCACTCTGTTACCCAGGCTGGAGTGCAGTAACATTATCATGGCTTACTGTAGCCTCGACCTCCTGGACTCAAGTGATCATTCCTGCCTCAGCTTCCATCATAGCTGGGACTATAGGCACACATCACCACACAAGGCTAATTAAAGAAGCTTTTGAAAGAGTTGAAAGTTTAAGAAAATTTGTGCTAAAAATGGGAGTAGAAAAAATGTCATTCCACAGGACAATGTAGGAGATCAGCCTCAACATTTATCTACAGTGCCAAGGTGCTATAGCACCAAGTGAGTGAAGCCTACAGATCAGCAGTCTTCAGGCAGCGGAGGGAAGGTATGTAGAGTCTTCTTAAGGGGTAAGTGGGCATGGATTGTTTCAAAGGAATATGTTTTCTGATAAGCTTGTCCTGTGGTCAAGTCATCGGGCTGTTCTCCTTTCCTATCTCCCCTGCCCAATCATCTTGCTTTTATCACTTGATAATATAGAAAGGCATACCTCACACTCATCCCAAGCCTACGAATGCATTTTCTCAGGTGCAAAAACCTCTAGAACACTCAAGAAAGGGGAAAAAATGATTGCAGTAATGGGATAATTAATCCTGTTGCAAGTTAGATGGATTCTAATTATCTGCTTTTCACCAAAGTGAAAGACATCTAATCAAGTCCACAGAGGAGAGATCACTAAAAACCATCTTGATGACAGATTACCATGTAATTTTTGGTATGTAACTGAAGAAGAATTCAAAGAACTGAGCCCCATTGCCATAATGAAACTCTCATTCCCATTTACTTATTTAGTTGAAAAGCTTCTCAGCACCTATAGCAACCAAATCATAGCACTGATGCTATTCCTGGTATATTTACCATGGGTATATGGGGGGAAAATACTACCCATCTCAGTAAGAACTGCAATTCCAATGCAGTCTTACATTTTATGTTTAGTAATTACCAATCAATATTTGTAATATATTTATGTTGTTTTAAGAAATCATGTAGAATTTTCTAACAGAATTGAATAGTCACAGGAAATTTTAAATTATTTCCATTTTTTTACATATTTTTGTTGTAGAGAAGTATGTACTTATGAAATTCTTTAAAGTAGAAAAAATAATAGGAAGTGGAATGGAAATATAATTCCAACGAGTAAATAAACAAAAGAAATGTCCTGCAGGTAAAGAACTTTATGATGTATATTTTAAAAGTATATAATGGATAGCCTGAGGGCTATACTTAATATTATACACTGAGAATTTGTTAAGAGTTGAATTTAGGTGCTCCTATCAGGCACACAACACACATACAAACAAACAGACACACGCGAAAGGTAACTATGGAAGGTGATGGATATGTTAATTTGTTTGACTGTAGTAATCATTTCACTGGATATATGTATGTGCAAACATCATGCTATATACCATAAATATATACAATAAAAAATAAATTGGAGAGCAGGATAAGGCACCAAATTGCTATACTATTTAGATCTCACTGTACAGATATCAACTAATAATGTGACCATTTATGTTTTAAATGTCTTTAGTTATATCAGAAATTATTATGTGTATGTATATACAACTCTTTTACCCATGATAAAAATTTTATACATCAATTTTAAAATATAGTGAAGAGCATATTACTTTTTGAGATATTTTAAGGACTTCTTTAGTCCTTTTTAAGGACTTTTTAAGTTACTTTTTAAGATATTTTAGGACTGCAAGTGTGAAAATATCTGGAGACAATGAACAGAGAAAATTAAACATTAGACAAGAAAACAATCAAAGAAAGAACAGGCCCACTGTTGAAATTGACTGTACAATGTAATATGATGACAAAGGAGCTGTCTACTCACATTTGCTTTTGTGTCCTTTATCAAAGAGAAAGATCAGAATGATTGAATGAACATTGGCAAAAGGGAAGAGAAGTTCAAGACGGAAAAAGAAATTGTAACAGAAATTGTACTTATCTCCCTTGGGAACCAGCAGAGGGAAGTGAGAATAGCAAGGATTTGAGTCAGACAGAATTGACTCAGAATTCTGACACTGCCAGTTAATATCTACGTGCCCCTGGACAAGATGCTTCACTCACCTCATCTGTATTATGGACATAATGTGATTTACTACAGAGGATAAAATTTCCTAATGTATCTAAAGTGCTTTGCATAAGGTCAAGCTCTGCAAAACGTAAATAGTGGTTGTTGTAATTATCATGTAGCTGTAGACTTTGGAGCAATTTAACCTCCTTGAGCTTCACCTTCTTCCTCTATAATGCAGGAATAATAACATCTACCTCCTAGGATTACTGTGAGGATTAAATTGACAATAAATATTTATAACACAAAAAAGGCATTCAATAAATATTAGTTCTGGCCAAGCAAGGTGGCTCATGCCTGTAATCCCAGCACTTTGGGAGGCCAAGGTGGGAGGATCACAAAGTCAGGAGTTTGAGACCAGCCTGGCCAATATGGTGAAACCCTGTCTCTACTAAAAATACAAAAAAATTAGCCAGGCGTGGTGGTGCATGCCTGTAATTCCAGCTACTCAGGAGGCTGAGGCAGGCGACTTGCTTCAACCCAGGAGATGGAGGTTGCAGTGAGCCAAGATCGGGCCACTGCACTCCAGCCTGGGTGACAAAGCAAGACTCCGTCTCAAATAAAAAAATATTAGTTCTTTCCCCAACCCCTTCCTTCTCTATATTCCTATTGATTTGGACAATTCTGTGGTATCCTTGATGGGATATGATGAAAAAGAGACTAATTCCAAATGCCTATTTATAGAATAGTATATTACTTTTATTATGTTTACTAGGAAAAAGACTAAACCCGAAATGATTATTTTTGATGAGACAAGTGGTGAGGGTCTCATACTAAAAGTGAATCTATCCTTGTAGATATGACCTTTCTGCTTTACTAGCAAATCTCATCAATGACAAAATTATTTTCATGAAATTGAGGAAGACAAATATGTTGCTGATCTATGACCATGTGATCATTCCTCTCACAAAGAGGACCTCCTCACACACAAAAAATAATTCTTCCTACATGTTTCTTTTTCTCCTACAAGTGAAAAGATAAAGCATTTATCAATTGGTGGGAATAAATGCTGTTGATTAATGTGATTCACTTACTTTAGAGGGTACCAAGCATCCCTCTTTTTGTAGCTTTGTATACAAAACAAAGCATAGTTTGAGATGAGCTTAGATGCCCAGGAGGAAGTTAGGGAACCAAGCTTCACTGACCAGGCAGGGAATATGTTTAAGGCTACTTCTGCCATTTTAATCTGTGGGTCAATGTTCATCAATTTCTTTTTAGAAACAAGCTGTCAAGTTGCTGCTCCCTGTTGAAGATGGGGGTATGATGAATAGCCAAAACGCATAAGAAGGCCTTCTATCAGCCAAGATCCCAGCAGGAAGCAAATGGCACACTCCAAAGGGGTAAAAGAATTATTGTTGAAGCTAGATACTGGGTACGTGGACGTCCGTTATACTATTCTCTATTTATGTTTGAAATTGTCCGTAATAAAATATATACAAACAAACAGAAGAGTATAAAAGAAAGACTAAAGAAAGAATGACTTACACAAATGTGGACAGAGGTTAAAGGAAAATAACAGGGGAAGGTGAAATCTACTTCCCTTCTCTGGTGACGCCCCCCATGCCCCACCTACCCTCAGGGTAGCACAGTATGGAGGGCTACCAGGAGTAGGCTTGAAGAACAAAGGAAAAAGGGGCAATCCCTGGAGCCCAGGGAGACCTGTAGTTGCAGGACAGGGCCACCCATCAGGAATTGTGGACTTCGGTGGAAGACAGTGTCACTATTAACCAAAGCCCACTACATAATTTGAGCAGCCCAGTGCAAGTTGAAAAAAAGCAAGAAAAAAGTGTGGTAAAGGTACTAAAGTATAAAGTTTTGCTTTCCTTCTGCAGTCTCTTTCTCGTTCCTCAACTTGTCATGTTTCTAAAATTTTGTATCTAACACTATTCTAAATAAAGAAAACATTGAAACTGCTGGCGGAAAAAAATTTTAAAAAAGAGAAAACATTACAATTTTAAATTATTAGCCTGAATTTTACCATTTATCTTGTGCAATGCCAATTTTAAATGCCATTATAAGGGCATTTAACTCTCATAAAGAATCATGAAAATTATACACTTATATTTCATAGTTTGTACATATATACATATTTTGTTCCTACTGGAACAGTGGAAATAGTGCACAAAACTAACTTGAGTGTTTCATTTCACTTTCTTATACTCATACAGTATTCCAATACTCTACTTTCAGCTTACGGATGAGGAAGGAAGGACTGAAAGGAAAAGGAACTATGGCTTGCCCTGTCTTCCCCTTTCCTTCTATGACATCATTTTTAGTGTAAGTGGTTAGGAAGTAACAGAAGTAACATGAGTAAGAAATGATATGATGAGGCTCCTTGGTTGTATGTGTTTCTCAAATTGCATTGCCTTTTGTCTGAATTTTAAGCAAGTTGTGGTTGAAATAGAAAGCATGACATCTCAGGGTTTTGTCAGTTGTACCTTGTACTTGCTTTGAGTCTCCCTGAATTCCTATATGTAGTGTATGGGTACATAGGAATTCTATGATCATGGGGACGCCGTAAATACTATATTCAAGCAGAGCAACTGGAAATTGCAGACACATATATTGCATGTAACCCCTCTGTTCACATATATGCTCCACTTTCCCTTTGATTTCACTTACAAAACACACATTCAAAGATAAAATGACGTACCTCAGCATCACGCAATATACCCTTATAATGAACCTGTATGTGTACCCCCTAAATCTAAAATAACAGTTGAAATTTTTTAAAAAAAATAAAATTAAGAATTTTAAGACAGTGAAAGAAAAGCATTAAACCAAGTACAGGGCCCTTCTTAAGAAGGGGTCCTACTGACTCCACAGTTTGCATACACATGAGGCCCACCCTGCTGCCAATCCATTGTCAGAGAAATCAACACTCTTCTCCAGTCCTCCCATCCCCTGCAGATGATCTCACTGATGGACTCCAAGTGATAGCAAGGGAGCCAGGGAAGCATCCACAGAGAGTAACCACCTGGGCTACAGACCAGGGAGAGAAGGGTGGAGAGTAGGTCTGGAGGGGCAAACAGAATATGCAGCACAGACTGCTAGCCCCCAAATCTTTTTCCAACAAATTATATTTCTTTGTAATCCAGCTAGGATAATAAGGGGCAGGTGGACCTCAGGAGTGGGGCCTGGTGCATATACAGTTACGAGCCACTTCAAAAAAATAAATACATAAATAAATTAAACCACAAATATAAATTAGGCATGAAACTGATTGTTAATTTAGAATGAAAAAAGAAATCAGTAAGTCTCTTTCTTCTGAGGACTCCAGGAAATTTAACAGAAATGCCTATACAGTTCTGTTTTCTAATTGCCTGCTGGCTTCCCCTCCTCACCTGGAATAACTTACAACTCCAAGCAACTGCCACCACTCAAAAAGGCCTGGGGAAGTGAGGAGTCCTGAAGCTGAAATGTTATTAGCTTTATGGTAAATTCCTCTGTGGACCCAAAAACTAAGAACATAAGAACATAGTGTTAAGTAACTGTGGAGAAGCAGGCATTCCCTGACAGGTTATGATGTGCCTCCTTTCTCTACTGTGCATACTAAAGGCAGTGAACCCACATCTCCAGCTCTTCTAACCTAGCATTGTTTCACTGTAGTTAGGAAGTTCCACTGAATTTCAGTACATAGGGAACTGGGAAGGTAATGGATAGTCATGGCCACTCCTTTGCATTCTTGATGTCTTGTCTATTCCCTACATTGTTTGCTGGGTTGGAATCAGGCAAAAGGCAAGCTACCTTAGAAGTCATTGTTCTCATTCACCCTCAAATCCTGGCCAGATTTTGTGCTCTGGCCTAATCAACAGGTTTCTATTTAGACATAAAATACGACTGAGCTTATCTCAGAATAGCTGGGGCACAGTGGAGGCAGTTTAGATTCGGAAAAAAGAAGGAACAGGTCAGTTAGACAGAAGGGCTGCCCTGGATGGAGTTCCATGATAGGTCTTAGGAGCCCCAGACTCCAGAGCCACAGCCCATGAGAGGAGGGAAAATGGTGGACAGAGACAAAAGAAGGGGATGACAGATATGTACAGGGAAATGGAAAGATGTTAAATAAAGACTTCAAACTTTGCCCAAGGCCCTAGTGTTGGTGAACTCACTACTTGCTTTTGATAAATGTGGGAGAGCTGCTGGTATCTGAACTAAGAACATGTCTTAGTCTATTTGGGCTGCTATAACAATACCATAGACTGGGTGGCTAAAACTACAGGCATCTGTTTCTCACAGTTCTAGAGGCTGTGAAGTCCAAGATTAAGATACCAGCAGATCCGGCCAGGCACATGGCTCATGCCTGTAATCCCAGCACTTTGGGAGGCTGAGGCGGAAGGATCACTTGAGACCAGGAGTTTGAGACGAGCCTGAGCAACCTGGTGAAAACACATCTCTACAAAAAATACAAAAATTAGCTGGGCATGGTGGTATGTGCCTGTGGTCCCAGCTACTTGGGAGGCTGAGGTGGGAGGATCACCTGAACCCAGGGAGGTTGAGGCTGCAGTAAGCCGAGATCACACCACTGCACCCAGCTTGGGCAATGGAGTGAGACCCTGGTGTGTGGTGAGGGACCTCTTCTGGTTTGCAGACAGCTGTCTTCTTGCTGTGACCTCATATGGTGGAAGGGGTAAGTGAGTTTTCTAAGGTCTCTTTTATAAGGGCACTAATGCCATACGCTAGGGCTCCACCCTCATGACCTAATCACTTCTCAAAGGCCTCACCTCCATCACCTTGGAGGTTGAGATTTCAACCTATGAATTCTGAAGGGACTCAGATAGAACCTTGCTTAGCACAAGAGCATTAACCTAAGATAGAAGAGGATAGTGCTTAAATGCATGGGTTCAAATCTTGCCCTTATTCCTTAAAAAACACTTTGATCAAGAAACTGATTCTCAGCCAGGCATGGTGACTCACGCCTGTAATCCCAGCACTTTGGGAGAGTGAGGCGGGTGCATCATCTGAGGTTAGGAGTTCAAGACCAGCCTGGCCAACCTGGCGAAACCCTGTCTCTACTAAAAATACAAAAATTAGCTGGGCATGGTGGCGGGCACCTGTAATCCCAGCTACTCGGGAGGCTGAGGCAGGAGAATCACTTGAACCCAGGAGGTGGAGGTTGCAGTGAGCTGAGATCGCACCATTGCACTCCATCCTGGGCAACAGAGTAAGACTCCATCTCAAAAAAACAAAACAAAACAAAAAAAGAAACTAATTCACTCTGTGCCTCAGTTTCCTAATCTATAAGATGGGGGTATGTTATGTCACATCATACCATGTCATACCACATTATGTTATGTTACGTTATGTTATGTTATGTTATGTTATGTTATGTTATGTTATATGGAGTTCACCTCACAGTGTGTGAGATTAAATAAGTTAATACTTACAATTTCTAATAGTTCTCGGAAAACAATGAGTACTCAATAAAAATGAGAAATTATTATGAAAATGACTCCAAATACAGCATTTATACACATTTGGGCAATATACATTTTTTAATTAATTTGTTTTTGTTTTTGTTTTTGAGATGGAGTCTCACTCTTGTAGCCCAGGCTGGAGTGCAGTAGCATGATGTCAGATCACTGCAACCTCTGCCTCCGGGGTTCAGGTGATTCTCCTGCCTCAGCCTCCCAAGTAGCTGGGATTACAGGTGCCTGCCACCATGCCTGGCTAATTTTTATATTTTTAGTAGAGACAGAGTTTTGTCACGTTGACCAGGCTGGTCTCAAACTCCTGACCTCAGGTGATCCACCTGCCTCGGCCTCCCAAAGTGCTGGGATTACAGGCATGAGCCACCATGCATTTGCACAATATTTAAGGCTATAAAATTTTTGCAACAGATGGAAAATCTGATCCTTTTATTTTTACTATGTATAATTTTACAAAAATTATCAATTTTTTTTTTTGAGACAGTATTGCTCTGTCGCCCAGGCTGGAATATGGTAATGCAATCACAGCTCACTGTAATCTTTGCCTCCTGGGTTCAAGCGATTCTCTTGCCTCACCTTCCCAAATATCTGGGATTACAGGAGCATGCCACCATGTCCAGCTAATTTTTGTATTTTTAGCAAAGATGGGATTTCACCATGTTGGCCAGGCTGATCTCGAACTCCTGACCTCAAGTGATCCTCCTGCCTCAGCCTCCTAAAGTTCTGGGATTATAGGCATGGGCCATAACGTGAGGCCAGCAAAAATTATCATAGGATAACTTTTTATGGATTTTTTATATTTGATATTTAGCCAAAGATAAGTATTCCGAAGTTTTCATAAACAAAACACAGTTGTTTCTGAACTTTCCTCACCAAAACAGGGGTACACTTTACCTTTTTATCTCTTACAGACAAATAGACAGACTCCACCATCTCCAGATATTGAGGAAAGGTTTAGTTTTCTTTTTAACCTTGCTCAAATTATATGCTGACATATAGAGATTAGAAAGAATCCCAGACCTCGCTGAGCGAATAGCTAAGTGGGATTCTTTCCTTATTAAAGACAACTTCACATTAGAATCAAGTTTGATTAAAATAGTTTGGAAAAGGTTAGGAGACTGTATTATCAGTCTTGTTTGATCCTAGATGTTTTACCTAGAGGGTAAGATGAAATAAGATGGACTTTCTGGGTTCCTGTGCACCTCTGAGCAAGCACATCAGCTAACCTCCCTGACTTCCATGTCCTCATACACAGAAGAATCATGGGGAAAGGGTTGCCCAGCCCGACTCCCAACGTTCTTGTAAGGATTTAATATCAAATGTCATTTAAATACTGAAAAACAAAAACATTCTATAAATTCAAAAAAAATTTACTCAAATTACTTTCTTCTTACCAAAGTTCTTTTCTGCATGTCATTCAACAACAGGTAGACTGACTTGTCTGTCAGAAGCAACAGCCCTCCCTGAATTAATCCCATTCACATCTTTGAATTGCTGTTACTGGTATCTTTAAGAGAAAAATCATGCTCAATTAACCAGCTAGAGTTCTTTAACGTTGATTTAAAAAAACAACAAAACAGTATCTGGCCAATAGTAGGTAGTCAATAAATGTTTGTTGAATGAATTCGGAAGTGCTATAATTTAAAACATTTGACAAGATTCCACTCCCAGGGCTGTTAAAATCAAAACAATGGCCAAAACAACCTAGTTACTAGGGAGACATAATTTTCACAGGGAAGGAGTTAGGTAACAAGAACCAGTGCCTACTGGTGAATGCTCTTCTGGCAGAATCAACAATTGTGGTAACTGGCATGAATGCTTAATCTAGCACTTTTATATTTTTAAAAGGGTACAAGGCAAAAGTAAGCATTTAAAGATGGCATTAGACTCTTCATTGTAACATAATACATCGTAACATTGAGCAAAAAATGCATGCAATTTCATAAACTCTGCAAGTAAGCATAGTATTTGCAATGTGTACAAGTATAGAACAATGAGTCTTGGAGAGGAGACAAATAATTTGAACAAATAACTCAAGATCTAGAAAAGTGTTAAAGGAATCATTATAGATTCAAGAAATAGGTAAATGCTGGCTATAATTGAGAAAAGCTTGGGAAGAAAAAAGAGGGCTTTTTTTTTCTTTTTCTAAATTTAATTTTGTTTTAAGTTCTGGGCTACATGTGCAGGACGTACAGGTTTATTACACAGGTAAACGTGTGTCATGGTGGTTTGCTGCACCTGTCAACCCATCACCTAGGTATTAAGCCCCACATGCATTAGCTATTGATCCTGATGCTCTCTGTCCTGCCACCCCACTGACAGGCCCCAGTGTGTGTCGTTCCCCTCCCTGTGTCCATGTGTTCTCATTGTTCAGCTCCCACTTATAAGTGGGAACATGCAGTGTTTGGTTTTCTATTCCTGTGTTAGTTTGCTGAGGACAATGGCTTCCAGCTCCATCCATGCCCCTGTAAAGGACATGATCTCATTCCTTTTTGGCTGTATAATATTCCGTGGTGTATATGTACCACATTTTCTTTATACAGTCTATCATTGATGGGCATTGGGTTGATTCCATGTCTTTGCCATTGTGCATAGTGCTGCAGTGAACATAGGCACACATGTGTCTTTATAATAGAAAGATTTATATTCCTTTGGATATATACCCAGTAATGGGATTGCAGGATCAAATGGTATTTCTGGTTCTAGATCATTGTGGAAGACAGTGTGGCAATTCCTCAAAGATCAAGGATTTCTTTTTTTACATCATATTAGCAGAGGCCATCTTCCACCATCCATTTGTCTCTCTTCAACCTGTGTCTCAACATTTTTTAACTATTTGTCAGTAATTTTTTTCATTTTTAAACAGCTTTATTGAGAAGTAATTCACATACCATATAATTCACCCATTTAAAGAGGACAATTTGGCTGGGTGCAGTGGCTCACACCTGTAATCCCAGCACTCTGAGAGGCCAAGGCAGGCGGATCACCTGAGGTCAGGAGTTCAAGACCCACTTGGTCAACATGGGGAAACCTTGTCTTTAATAAAAATACAAAAATTAGCCAGGCATGGTGGCACATAACTGTAATTCCAGCCACTCACAAGGAGGGCTGAAGCAGGAGAACCACTTGAACCTGGGAGGTGGAGGTTACGTGAGCTGAGATTATGCCACTGCACTCCAGCCTGGGCAACAGAGAAAGACTCTGTCTAAATAAATAAATAAATAAAGTGGACAATTCAATGATTTTTATTATATTTACAAGGTGAATTATCATCACTGCTGAACTTGAGAACATTTTCATCACCTCTAAAAGGAGCCCCCACCAAATAGTCATTCCCCATTTTTCTCTTCACCCAGAGCAACCCAGAGCTCAATAAAGCTGTTTAATTTACTTTCTATCTCTACAAATTTGACTATTCTAGACATTTCACATAAATGGTGTAATATAACGTAGTCTTTTGGGCCATTATATTTCTTTCTCTTAGCATGTTTTCAAGGTTCATCCTTGTCGTAGCATGTATCAGTATTTCATTCCTTTTTACTGTCGAGCAATTTTCCATTGTATGAGTATCTCACACCTTATTCTTTCATCAGTTGATAGACATTTGGGTTGTCTGGAGTCTATTATAAATAATGCTGTTATGAACATTCATGTATATAAATTTTTATGTAAATATACAGACATCCCCTGACTTAATGATGGCTTGACTTAATAATTTTATGACTTTACAATGGGTTTATTGGGGTATTATATGCATTTTTGACAGGATATTTTCAACTTTTGATGGGTTTATTGGGATATAACCTCATCATAAGCTGAGGAGCATCTGTACCTAACTTTTTATTTCACTTTTTAAAAGCTGAGATTTAACCATTCATATACCATAAAATTCATCATTTTAAAGTGTACACTTTGCTGGAGTTCAGTATAGTCACAAGGCTACACAACCATCATCATCATCGCATTCCAGAAAATTTTCAGCACCCCAAATACAAACTCTGTGCCCATTAGCCTTGAATTAGTATTGGATCAGTAAGGCTAGAGTCCTCTATTCTTCCTGCCTTGAGAAAATAATTTAAGACATCTTGTCCTTTTTATTCAAAGGGAAATATCATCTGTGTATTTGAAAAATAAGCACGTTGACTTTTTTAAATAGTGGGTTTATTGAGATATAATTCACATACCATAAAATTCACCCTTTTAAAGTGTATAATTTAGTGGTTTTCTAGTACATTCACAAAGTTGTGCAATCATTACCACTGTCTAATTCCAGAACATTTTCATCATGCCAAAAAGGAAACCCTATACCCATTAGCAGTCACTCCCCATTCCCTCCTTCCCACAACCTTTAGCAACCCCAGTCTACTTTCTGCCTTTATGGATTTGCCTATTCTAAACTATGTTTAATCTTTTGAGGAATAAAAAGGAATTTTTTTACTTTGCACAAAGTTAAAGATGGTAACAGGACATTGTCCATTAACCACTTCTTCCAAACATAAATCATTTGGGCACACACACACATACACACACACATACACACATCCCTAATGCTTTTGTCATCACTGACATTTTCACACCTCCATGTCACTTTACCTTCTTCACAGAGAAGCTCAATACCTGTTAAAATACCAAGGGGGGAAAAATACTGGCAGTAAAGCATTGATATTCTTGGTAGAGAGAGAGATTTACCCATCAATAAGAAGTGTCTCACTTCCCTATAATCAAATAATTACAAACTAAAACAAGATAATTTTTTTTTTTTTTCTGAGACAGGGTCTCACTCTGTCACCCAGGCTAGAATGCAGTGGTGTGATCATAGCTCACTGCAGCCTTCTTTGGTTCAAGCGATCCTCCTGCCTCTACCACCGAAAGTGCTGGGATTATAGGTGTGAGCCACCGTGCCCAGCCAACAAGATAATTTTTAATCAAAAAGATTTTTTCTTTTTTTCTTTTTCCTCTTTTTGAGACAGAGTCTTGCTGTGCCACGCAGGGGAGTGCAGTGGTGCTCACTGCAACCTCCACCTCTCGAGTTCAAGCAATTCTCTTGTCTCGGCCTCCCGAGTAGCTGGGATTACAGCCGCATGTGCCACCACGCCCAGCTAACTTTTTTGTATTTTTAATAGACACAGGGTTTCACCATGTTGGCCAGGCTGTTCTCCAACTCCTGACCTCAAATGGTCCACCTCTCTCGGCCTCCCAATATGCTGGGATTGGCATGAACCAATGCGCCCAGCCCAAAAAGATTTTTTTTTTAAAGAGAATTAAACACTCTTCTAATACCCATTGTTGCTGAGGAGGTAAGAAAAGAGGCACTCAGTTGGAATTTTAAGTAGCATAACATCTGTCAAGGTCAATTTGGTCACATGGATCAAAACTTTAAGAATATGTATACTGTTTGGTCCAGAAACTCCACTTCAAGGAATTTACTCTAAATAAATTATCTTGGCCAGGCACGGTGGCTCATGCCTGTAATCCCAGCACTTTGGGAGGCTGAGGTGGGCAGATCACAAGGTCAGGAGATGGAGACCATCCTGGCTAACACGGTGAAACCCCATCTCTACTAAAAATACAAAAAATTAGCTGGGTGTGGTGTGGGCGCCTGTAGTCCCAGTCACTCAGGAGGCTGAGGCAGGAGAATGGCGGGAACCCGGGAGGTGGAGCTTGCAGTGAGCGGAGATCGCGCCACTGCACTCCAGCCTGGGCAACAGAGCGAGACTCTGTCTCAAAAAAGAAAACAAAGAAAAAGAAATTATCTTAAGAGCCCTGGAAGATATATACGTATAGGTTGTTCATTATCTCATTGCTATTCATATAGCAGAAAATAGGAAACAATCTAAATATAGTTAAAACAAAAAAAGGATAAATTAATTAACTTATGAAACAGCCATGTGATCAATTACCATTCTGTTATTAAAAATGATATTGAGGAAGAACATTTGGTTACTTAGGAAAATGTTCACAACTTTTGGCTAAGTGAAAAAAAATTGACTAGAGAACAGTATTAAATATTATCTCAAAGTTATAAAAATTTGGTGTTATGTATAGAAAAGAGAAAAGAGAAAACTTTTGTAAAATTTATTTCTTGGTAAGAAATCTTGAAGTAAAATTTTGTGTAGGTGCCAATCATTTGAGAGTCATAGATCCAAACTATAGAAATATTACTTAATTATGCTAAACTGAGCTCAATTTCTATGAGATCCCATTTTTGACAGTGAAAATAATTATGCCAATTACAGCTAGCTTAGTTACTTTCAGCATAAAATTGAGCTCCTTTTCATGAATATTCAGTCAGAGTTGGCTTACTATTTTATGATTTCAAAGTTTGAACTCTGTCCTCATTTCTCAAAATTTCATCCCTTCCCTCACTTCTTGGGATGTCTGAGGAGGGAGTAGTTTTTAGAACACCATTGGTTGTGGGGCTTTGGCCCCTGGTCCTTGCTTGGGGCTCCTACTGACCCCAGGTGAGGAGGGCTTGTTGGCCCACCTTCACTGCATGTGCTCTTTGAGGGTCTGGAAAGTGACTCTTGGTCACTTGTCTTGGCACACATGGTTAAAGCCCTGTGGTTGTCCTATCTGTCCCCATCCCTGATCCCCCTTCCTGCCCCATCACTCCACCATGCCCTTGACTTGCCTCACCTCAGCCCTCCTAGTGGGGATTGATCTTCCTCTGCCATGGAGCCCTCAGGTCTAGATGACTCTCCCCCAACCACCTCAGTGACTCCTGGCAAACCACTGACTCAATCCTTGGCAGCCCCAATCCCCAGGATATGGAACTTTTGTATCTTCTCTCTGCCTCATGCAGACTTTGAGGTACTGGAGAGTGGGGTATCTTCTCCAGCCTCTGTTTCTGCCTAAAAATGAGACAATAAAACTATACCTAGACTGCCCCATGCTGTCTTGAGGCTCTACATGGCATTCTCCTCCCGGAATTCTGGATGGAAGGGCCCCATGACCCTGCTGTTGACAGATACTGAAAACTCTCTGGAAGTCTGTTCTCAGAAGGGAAGGTGGGGAGTAATCTACAAAAACAGCCAATCTCTCTTTTCTCTCTCCTCTCTTTCTTCTTTCTCTTACATCTTCTTTCCTTTCCTTGCCCTCCCACTGTGTGTGGATGGTGGCTGTGGGTCATCCAGGTGGGTACAAAACTCTGAAGTTTGGGGAAGCAGTCAGGGGTCAAGGTACATATTTGGCAGGTGCTGTGGTTTGAATGTGTCCTCTCAAGTTCATGTGCTGTAAACCTAATCCCCAATCCAACGTTGTTGAGAGATGAGATCTTAAAGAGGTCATTAGGTAATGAGGGCTCTGCCCTCATAAATGGATCGATGTCATTGGAGTGAACTTGTTTTTGTTTTGTTTTGTTTTTTACCTCCCTTCCTCTCCACTCACTCTCTCCTTCTTTGTTTTTCTTTTTTGAATTTGTTATCTCAGGATTGGGATCCTGATTTAAAAACCGAGTTCAGCCCCCTTCTTCTCTGGCATGTATGTGTTCTTTTGCCCTTCTGCCCTCTGCCAGATGACACAGCAAGAAGGCCTTCAACAGATGCCAGCCCCTTGATCTTGAACTTCACAATCTCTAGAACTTTAAGAAATAAATCCCTGTTCTTTGTAAATTACCCAGTCTCAGGTATTCTGCTATACAAAGTGAAAACAGTCTAACACAGAGGCTTCAATATAAAAGTGATAGTTGAAGCCGTGGGGCTTATGAATGAGATCATGATAGGTAGAAAATCTTAGGGGTCATACTTACAATTAAGAAGTTACAGGAATGGCAATGAATTTTCTTCAAAACCTCTGGTCATATTACAAGACAAATAATGTAAATTTTGTGGAAGAGGAAGGACTTCGTCTTTTACTTTGTCAAAAAGTAGTTTCTAACCAAAAACCAGGGCTTTAGGGAGGGAAATGGAGCATAATGAACCCTAATGTACTCTTTCACCATTGAAGTGGCCAAGGAGAGGAGATGAGGAAGACTGTTCATATTTTGAAAATTGGGCCATTATTGTTGTGAAACCTATTCAAGCAACTTTATATGATCTGGAAGGAAAGTCTTTGAATTGGGAATTCCTTCATGAAGAACTTTCTTTTTAATTACCAATAAGAAAGGATCCCTTTCTAAAGATTGTCCTTAGGTGTTAGGCCTTTAGGGATGGAAGGAGCGGTGATCTAAAGTATGAACGGGTTGATGGCTGGCTGAATAGATGGATGGGTAGATGGATGGGTGGGTGAGTAGATAGATGGATGGGTCCATGGAAGGTATTACTGCTGACTACGTGAAAACACAGAATAATCTCTAGAAGCGTTACTCCCTTAAGAATTTACAGTTAATTACTTAATGGAGTTAACAAATACTTATTGAAAGTCAACTCTAGTTATGGTGTTTGGCAAGCTCCCTGAAGTAAATGCTCTTGACCTCACGGAGCTTTCAAACTAGAAAAAGGGACAAAGAACAAATGAACAAATAAATCAAGTTATTGTGCATTTTGAAAAGTACTTTAAAAAGGATTATCATTATCATTCTAATTTTTATTTGTATTTCACTAAATTAGAAACAAGTTAGTGCTGCTAATTCCTTCTCACAAGAGGAGCACTGACCACCACAAATTAGGGAAAATCCAAGATCACATTTTTACTTTTTAATAATATCAAATTTTATTTTAGATTCAGGTAACACATGTGCAGGTTTGTTACATGGCTATATTGTGTGATGCTGAGGTTTGTGGTATGATTGATCCCACCACCCAGATAGTGAGCTTAGTATCCAATAGTCTTTGAACCCTTGTCCCTTCCCTCCCACCTCTAGTAGTCCCCAGTGTCTACTGCTACCATCTTTGCATCCATGTGTACCCAGTGTTTAGCTCCAACTTATAAGTGAGAACATGCAATATTTGGTTTTCTGTTCTGGAATTAATTTGCTTAGGATAATGGCTTCCAGCTGCATCCATGTTGCTGCAGAGGACATGATTTCATTCTTTTTACGGCTGTATAATATTCCATGTGTATATGCAACACATTTTCTTTATCCATTCCATCACTAATGGGCATCTAGATTGATTCCTTGTCTTGCTACTGTAATAATGCTGCAATGAACATAAGAATGCATGTGCCTATCTGGTAGAATGATTTATTTTCCTTTGGATATAGACTCAGTAATGGGTTGAATGGTAGTTCTGTTTTAAGTTCTTCGAGAAATCTCCAAACTGCTTTCCACAGTGGCTGAAATAATTTACATTCCCACCAACAGTGTATAAGCATTCCCCTTTCTCCACAGCCTTGCAAGCATTTGTTGTTTTTTGACTTTTTAATAACTGATTGTGGTGGTTTTGATTTGCATTTTGATTTGCGTTTTGCTGATGATTAATGCTGATGAAAAATGTTGGGCATTTCATATGTTTGTTGGCTGCTTGTATATCTTCTTTTGAGAAGTGTCTATTAATATCTTTTGCCCACTTTTTAATGGGGTTATTTGTTTTTCGCTTGTTGAATTGTGTAAGTTCCTTACACATTATGATTATGGATATTAGGCTTTTGTCAAATGCATAGTTTGCAAATATTTTCTCCCACTCTGTAGGTTGTCTTTTTACTCTGATGATTGTTGGTTTGTTTTTCTATTTTTCTGTGCAGAAGCTCTTTAGTTTAATTAAGTCCCACTTATCAATTTTTGTTGCAATTGCTTTTAAGAACTTGGTCATAAATTATTTCCCAAGGTCAATGTCCAGGATGGTATTTCCTAGGCTTTCTCCTAGGATTCCTATAGTTTGAGGTCTTACAATTAAATCTTTAATCCATCTTGAGTTATTTTTTATAATATAGTGAAAGGTAAGGGTCCAGTTTCGTTTTTCATCATATGGCTAGCCAGCAATCCCAGCACCATATATTGAACAGGGGGATTCTTTCCCCATTGTTTATTTTTGTTGACTTTGTCAAAGATCAGGTGGTTGTAGGTGTGTGGCTTTATCTCTGGATTTTCTATTTTGTTCCACTGGTCTGTGTGTCTGTTTTTATACCAGTGCCATTATGTTTTGGTTATTGTAGCTTTATAGCATAATTTAAAGTTGGGTAGTGTGATGCCACTGGCTTTGTTTCTTTCCCTTAAGATTGCTTTAGATATTCAAGCTCTTTTTTGGTTCACGTGAATTTAAGAATAGTTTTTTCTAATTCTATGAAAAATGACATTTATAGTTTGATAGGAATAGCATTGAACCTATAGATTGCTTTGGGCAGTATGGCCATTTTCATGATACTGATTCTTCCAATCCATGAGCATGGAATGTTTTTCCATTAGTTTGTGTCATCTATGATTTCCTTCAACAATGTTTTGTAGTTCTCTTTGAAGAGATCTTTCACGTCCTTGTTAGATGTATTCCTAGGTATTTTATTTTGTGTGTGTGGCTCTTGTAAATGGGATTGCATTCTTGATTTGGAGCTTAGCTTGAACATTATTGATGTATAGAAATTCTACTGATTTTTGTATGTTGATTTTGTATCCTGGAACTTTACTGAAGTCATTTATCAGTTCTAGGAGCATTTTGGTGGAATCTTTAGGATTTTCTAGGTACAGAATTATATTGTCAGTGAAGAGAGTTAATATGAGTTCTTCTTTTCCTATTTGGATACCTTTTATTTCTTTCTCTTGCCTGATTGCTCTGGCTAGGACTTTCAGCACTATGTTAAATAAGAGTGGTGAGAGGGCAGCCTTGTCTTGTTCCAGTTCACAAGGGGAATGCTTCCAGGTTTTGCCCATCCAATAGAATATTGGCTGTGAGTTTGTCATAGATGGTATGTTTCTTTGATCCCTAGTTTTTTGGGGTATTTTTTCTTTTATAATGAGGGGATATAGGATTTATCAAAAGCTTTTTCCATGTCTATTGAAATAATCATATGGTTTTTTCTTTTTCCTTTTTTTGGGGGGACAGGATCTTGCACCCAGGCTGGAGTGCAATGGTGTAATATTGGCTCACCACAACCTCTGCCTTCCAGGTTCAAATGATCCTCCCACGTCAGCCTCCCAAGTAGCTGGGACCACAGGCATTAACCATCATGCCTGGCTTTTTAAAAAAAATTCAGTAGAGATAGAGTTTTGCCATATTGCCCAGGCTGGTCTCAAACTCCTGAGCTCAGGCAATCTGCCCACCTCGGCCTCCCAAAGGCTGGGATTACAGGCGTGAGCCACTGTACCCAGCCTGGTTTTTGTCTTTAGTTCTGTTTATGTGGTGAATCACATTTATTGATTTGTGAATGTTGAACCAACCTTGAATATCAGGAATGCCTACTTGATCATAGTGAAGTAATTAACTTTTGATGTGCTACTGGATTCAGTTTGCTAGTATTTTGTTGAAGATTTTGTGTCTATGTTCATCAGGGATATGGGCCTATAGTTTTCTTTCTTTCTTGTGTCTTTTCCAAGTTTTGGTTTAGGGTGATGCTGCCTTCATAGAATGAGTCAGGGGGGAGTTCCTTCTCCTCAATTTTTGGGAATAGTTTCAGTAGAATTGGCACCAGCTCTTCTTCATATGACCAGTCGAATTTAGCTGTGAATCCATCTGGTGTGGGGCTTTTTTGTTTCATAGGTTTTTATTGCTAATTCAGTATTGGAACTTGATATTGGTCTGGTCAGGGTTTCAGTTTCTCCCTAATTCAATCTTAGGAGGTTATGTGTTTCCAGGAATGTGTCCATTTCCTCTAGATTTTCTAGTCTGTGTGTATAGAGGTATTCATAATAGTCTCTAAGGATCCAAGATCACATTTTAAAAAATTTAATACTGTGGCTGGGCATGGTGGCTTGTGCCTGTAATCCTAGCACTTCAGGAGGCAGAAGCAGGAGGATCGCTTGAGGCCAGGAGTTCAAGGCCAACCTGGTCAACATAGCAAGACCCTCTCTCTACAATAACTTAAAATAAAATAAAATTTAATTTAATATTAGCCAGGTTGCTTGCCTCCTGGCCAATTTTGCTGCTGCCAAAAAAAAAAAAAAAAAGAGGCAAAATTAAAATATGTATTTACATTTGAAGGCCAACTAAAAAACATGTATTAATACAAATATAAGTATTTTAAGTATTTTATTAAATGTGTCTCTTTTCACTCTCTATCCTCTATATCTATAATACCTAACGTATAATTACTTCAAAATACTATACCTACCATACTGTTTTAAGTATTTCATCACTATTGTATTGAGCTGCCCTCTGGTGGTTTTTAATTTGGTAAAATCTGTAACTACCTACCTTATGTCTGATGTGTATTATGTTTAAGGTATTGTAGATTGTTTAATATCGTATTTTTTCCTACTTTTTATATGTACTTATTTGGTAGGGCCTTGAGATACATTAATTTAATAAGAATGGACATTGGCTAATATTCAAAACAGGGAAAAACAATTAATTCATGCAAGAGGGTTTGTACCTCCAGTGTAATGAATCATCAGTTATGAACATTATTTCTATTAATGTCATTATAGTACAGAACTAATGGATGAGAGCCTCAGTAATAAAGTACAGAATGTAACAACTAAACACACCTGAAAATTAAAATATATTTTTTCTTTTTTCTTTTTTTTTTTTGAGATGAAGTCTCACTCTGTCGCCCAGGCTCACTGGCGCCATCTTGGCTCACTGCAAGCTCTGCCTCCTGGGTTCACGCCATTCTCCTGCCTCAGCCTCCTGAGTTGCTGTGACTACAGGTGCCCGCCACCATGCCCAGCTAATATTTTGTATTTTTAGTAGAGACGGGGTTTCACCGTGTTAGCCAGGATGGTCTCAATCTCCTGACCTCATGATCCGCCTGCCTCAGCCTCCCAAAGTGCTGGGATTACAGGCATGAGCCACCATGCCTGGCCTCTAAAATATACTTTTTAAATGTTTGTCCCTAGTATGTATTAAAAGCTCTTACATCACACAAAACCATGTAATTAACCTTTTCAATAAAAGTATGAAATGTTTGTCACTACTCCAAATAATTTGAAATATAGAACTGTCTTTTTCAACTTTCCTTCAAAGATAGAGAGACCTGTTGAAAATAGATACCTTTCATCAAACCAGTCTCTTGATCTTTTGATAGTAAAATGGTAAAGATTTGATAGTAAAATCTTTTGTTTTATTTTGTCAAACTTTCTCTGGTATATTGGTTGTCATGTATAAAATGACTTGATTATGAGAACAATATTTTTTAACCATAAAAGGTTAAAAGTTAGGGTATTATCGGTCGTTTCCAAGATGGCCAAATAGGAACAGCTCCAGTCTGCAGCTCTCAGTGAGACTGACACAGAAGATGGGTGATTTCTGCATTTCCAACTGAGGTACCTGTTTCATCTCACTGGGAGTGGTTGGATAGTAGGTGCAGCCCATGGAGGATGAGCTGAAGCAGGGCAGAGCATCAACTCACCCAGGAAGTGCAAGGGGTCGGGGGATTTCCCTTTCCCAGCCAAGGGAATCTGAGACAGACTGTACCTGAAGAAACAGTACACTTCTGACTAAATACTGCACTTTTCCCATGGTCTTACCAACTGGCAGACCAGAAAATACCCTCCCTTGCCTGGTTCAGCAGGTCCCACACCCATGGAGCCTTGCTCACTGCTAGCGCAGTAATCTGAGATCAACCTGTGATGCTGCAGCGTGACATGGGGAGGGGCATCTGCCATTGCTGAAGCTTGAATAGCTCAGTGTAAACAAAGTTGTCAGGAAGCTCAAAATGGGCAGAACACACCACAGTTTAAGCAAGGCCTACTGCCTCCCTAGATTCCACCTCTGGGGTTAGGGCATAGCAGAACAAAAGGCAATAAACAGTTTCTGCAGACTTAAACTTCCCTGTCTGATAGCTCTGAAGAGAGCAGTGGTTCTCTCAGCACGGTGTTCAAGCTCTGAGAATGGACAGACTGCCTCCTCAAGCGGGTCCCTAACCCCCATGTAGCCTGACAGGGAGATACCTCCCAGTAAGAGCCAACAGACCCTCAAACAGACGGGCACCCCTCTGGGACGAAGCTTCCACAGGAAGGATCAGGCAGCAGTATTTACTGTTCTGCAACCTCTGCTGGTGATACCCAGGCAAACAGGGTCTGGAGTGGACCTCCAGCAAACTCCAACAGACCTACAGCCAAGGGGCCTGTTAGAAGGAAAACTAACAAACAGAAAGGAATAGCATCAGCATCAACACAAAGGACATCCACATCAAAACCCCATCTGTAGGTCACGAACATCAAAGACCAAAGGTAGATAAAAACACAAAGATGGGGAGAAACCAGAGCAGAAAAGCAGAAAATTCCAAAAACCATAGCTCCTCTTCTCCTCCAAAGGATCACAGCTCCTCACCAGCAAGGGAACAAAACTGGATGGAGAATGAGTTTGATGACTTGACAGAAGTAGGCTTCAGAAGGTCGGTAATAACAAACCTCTCCGAACTAAAGGAGCATGTTCTAATCCATTTCAGGGAAGCTAAGAACCTTGAAAAAAGGTTAGACAAATGGCTAACTAGAATAAACAGTGTAGAGAAGATCTTAAATGATCTGATGGAACTGAAAACCACAGCACAAGAAATTCGTGATGCATACACAAGTTTCAATAGCCAATTCGATCAAGTGGAAGAAAGAATATCAGTGATTGAAGATCAAATTAATGAAATAAAGGGAGAAGACAAGATTAGAGAAAAAAGAGTGAAAAGAAACGAACAAAGTCTCCAAGAATTGTGGGACTATGTGAAAAGACCAAATATAGGTTTGATAGGTGTTCTGGAAAGTGACGGGAAGAATGGAACCAAGTTAGAAAACACGCTTCAGGATATTATCCAGGAGAACTTCCCTAACCTAGCAAGGTAGGCCAACATTCAAATTCAGGAAATACAAGCGGGGAGGGATAGCATTAGGAGATATACCTAATGTAGATGATGAGTTAATGGGTGCAGCACATCAACATGGCACATGTATACATATGTAACAAACCTGCACGTTGTGCACATGTACCCTAGAACTTAAAGTATAATAAAAAAAAATCCAGGAAATACAGAGAATACCACAAAGATTCTCCTCAAGAAGAGTAACCCCAAGACACATAATTGTCAGATTTACCAAGGTTGAAATGAAGGAAAAAATGTTAAGGGCAGCCAGAGAGAAAGGTCGGGTAACCCACAAAGGAAAGCCCATCAGCTAACAGCAGATCTCATTGCAGAAACACTACAAGCCAGAAGAGAGTGAGGGCCAATATTCAACATTCTTAAAGAAAAGGATTTTCAACCCAGAATCTCATATCCAGCCAAACTAAGCTTCATAAGTGAAGAAGAAATAAAATCCTTTAGAGACAAGCAAATGCTGAGAGATTTTATCACCACCAGGCCTGCCTTACAAGAGCTCCTGAAGGAAGAACTAAACATGGAAAGGAACCACTGGTACCAGGTACTGCGAAAACATACCCATTGTAAAGACCATTGATGCTATGAAGAAACTACATCAATTAATGGGCAAAATAACCAGCTAACATTGTAATGACAGGATTAAATTCAAACATAACAATATTAACCTTAAATGTAAATGGGCTAAATGCCCCAATTAAGAGACACAGACTGGCAAATTGGATAAAGAGTAAAGACCTACAGGTGTGCTGTATTCAGGAGAGCCATCCCATGTGCAAAGACTCACATAGGCTCAAAATCAAGGGATGGAGGAAGATCTACTAAGCAAATGAAAAAAAAAAAATGCAGGGGTTCAAATCCTAGTCTCTGATAAAACAGACTTTAAACCAACAAAGATCAAAAAAGACAAAGAAGACCATTACATAATGGTAAAAGAGTCCATTCAACAGGAAGAGCTAACTATCCTAAATATATATGCACCCAGTACAGGAGCCCCCAGATTCATAAAGCAAGTACTTAGAGACCTACAATGAGACTTAGAATCCCACACAATAATAATGGGAGACTTAACACCCCACTGTCAATATTAGACAGATCAATGAGACAGAAGGTTAATAAGGATATCCAGGACTTGAAGTCAGCTCTGGACCAAGCATACCTAATAGACATCTAAAGAACCCTATACCTCAAATCAACAGAATATACATTCTCAGCACAACATTGCACTTATTGTAAAATTGACCACATAATTGGAAGTAAAATACTCCTGAGCAAATATGAAAGAACAGAAATCACAAGAAACTGTCTCTCAGACCACAGTGCAATCAAATTAGAACTCAGGATTCATAAACTCACTCAAAATCGCACAACTATATGAAAACTGAACAACTTGCTCTTGAATGACTACTGGGTAAATAATGAAATGAAGGAAGAAATAAAGATGTTCTTTGAAACCAATGAGAACAAAGACACAATGTATCAGAATCTCTGGGACACATTTAAAGCAGTATGTAGATGGAAATTTATAGCACTAAATGCCCACAAGAGAACGCAGAAAAGATCTAAAATCAACACCCTAACACCACAATTAAAAGAACTAGAGAAACAAGAGCAAACAAATTCAAAGGCTAGCAGAAGGCAAGAAACAACTAAGATCAGAGCAGACCTGAAGGGGATAGAGATACAAAAAACCCTTGAAAAAAAATCCATGAATCCAGGAGCTCGTTTTTTGAAAAGATCCACAAAATAGATAGACCGCTAGCAAGACTAATAAAGAAGAAAAGAGAGAAGAATCTAATACACACAATAAAAAATGATAAAGGGGATATCACCACTGATCCCACAGAAATACAAACTACCATCAGAGAATACTATAAACACCTCTATGCAAATAAACTAGAAAATCTAGAAGAAATGGATAAATTCCTGGACACACACACCCTCACAACACTAAATCAGGAAGAAGTTGAATCTCTCAATAGACCAATAACAGGTTATGAAATTGAGGCAATAATTAACAGCCTACCAAACAAACAAACAAAAAAAAGTTCAGGACCAGACGGATTCACAGCCGAATTCTACCAGAGGTACACAGAAGAGCTGGTATTATTCCTTTTGAAACGATTCCAGTTAATAGAAAAAGAGGGTATCCTCCCTAACTCATTTTATGAGGCCAGCGTCATCCTGATACCAAAGCCTGCAGAGACACAACAAAAAAAGAGGACTTTAGGCCAATATCCCTGATGAAATCAATGTGAAAATCTTCAATACAATATTGGCAAACTGAATCCAGCAGCACATCAAAAAGCTTATCCACCACAATCAAGTTGGCGTCATCCCTGGGATGCAAGGCTGGTTCAACATATGCAAATTAATAAACATAATACATCACATAAACAGAAGCAATGACAAAAACAACATTATTATCTCAATAGATGCAGAAAAGGCCTTTGACAAAATTCAACAGCACTTCATGCTAAAAACTCTCAAGAAACTAGGTATTGATGGAACATATTTCAAAATAATAAGAGCTGTTGATGACAAACCCACAGCCAATATCATACTGAATGGGCAAAAACTGGAAACATTCCCTTTGAAAACCAGCACAAGACAAGGATGCCCTCTCTCACCACTCCTATTCAATGTACTCTTGGAAGTTCTGGCTAGGGCAATCAGGCAAGAGAAAGAAATAAAGTGTATTCAATTAGGAAAAGAGGAAGTCAAATTGTCTCTGTTTGCAGATGACATGATTGTATATTTAGAAAACCCCACCATCTCAGCCCAAAATCTCCTTAAGCTGATAAGCAACTTCAGCAAAGTCTCAGGATACAAAATTAATGTGCAAAAATCACAAGCATTCCTATATATCAATAATAGGCAAACTGAGATCCAAATCATGAGTGAATGCCCATTCGCAATTACTACAAAGAAAATAAAATGCCTAGGAATCCAACTTACAAGGGATGTGAAGGACCTTTTCAAGGAGAACTACAAACCATTGCTCAATGAAATAAAAGGGGACACAAACCAATGGAAGAACATTCCATGCTCATGGATAGGAAGAATCAATATTGTGAAAATGGCCATACTGCCCAAGGTAATTTATAGATTCAATGCTATCCCCATCATGCTACTACTGACTTTCTTAACAGAATTGGAAAAAAACTACTTTAAAGTTCATATAGAACCAAAAAAGAGCCCACATAGCCAAGACAATCCTAAGCAAAAAGAGCAAAGCTGGAGGCATCACATTACCTGACTTCAAACTATACTACAAGCCTACAGTAACAAAAACAGCATGGTACTGGTACCAAAACAGATATATAGAGTAATGGAATAGAACAAAGGCCTGAGAAATAACACCACACATCTACAACCATTTGATTTTTGACAAACCTGACAAAAACAAGAAGTGGGGAAAGGATTCCCTATTTAATAAATGGTGCTGGGAAAACTGGCTGGCCATATATAGAAAGTTGAAACTGCATCCCTTCCTTACACCATACACAAAATTTAACTCAAGATGGATTAAAGACTTAAATGTAAGACCTAACACCATAAAAACTCTAGAAGAAAATCTAGGCAATACCATTCAGGACATAGGCATGGGCAAAGATTTCGTGACTATAACACTAAAAGCAATGGCAACAAAAGCCAAAATAGACAAATGGGATCTAATTAAACTAAACAGCTTCTGCACAGCAAAAGAAATTATCATCAGAGCGAACAGGCAACCTACAGAATGGGAGAAAATTCTTGCAATCTATCCATCTGAGAAAGGCTAATATCCAGAATCTACAAAGAACTTAAACAAATTTACAAGAAAAAAACAACCCCATCAAAAAGTGGGCAAAGGATATGAACAGATACTTCTCAAAAGATGACATTTATGCAGGCAACAGACATATGAAAAAATACTCATCATCACTGGTCATCAGAGAAATGTAAATTAAAGCCACAATGAGATACCATCTCATGCCAGTTAGAATGGCAATCATTAAAAAGTCAAGAAACAACAGATGCTGGAGAGGATGTGGAGAAGTAGGAACACTTTTACACTGTTGGTGGGAGTGTAAATTAGTTCAGTTATTGTGGAAGACAGTGTGGCGATTCCTCAAGGATCTAGAACTAGAAATCCTTGACCCAGCGATCCCATTACTGGGTATATACTCAAAGGACTATAAATCATGCTACTATAAAGACACATGCACACGCATGTCTATTGCAGCATTATTCACAATAGCGAAGACTTGGAATCAACCCAAATGTCCATCAATGATAGACTGGATTAAGAAAATGTGACACATATACACCATGGAACACTATGCAGCCATAAAAAAGGATGAGTTCATATCCTTTTCAGGGACATGGATGAAGCTGGAAACCATCTTTCTCAGCACACTATCACAAGGACAGAAAACCAAACACCACATGTTCTCACTCATAGGTGGGAGTTGAATAATGAGAACACATGGACACAGGGCGGAGAACATCACATGCTGGGGCATGTCAAGGGGTGGGGTACTGGGGGAAGGATAGCATTAGGAGAAATACCTAATGTAAATGATGAGTTGATGGGTGCAGCAAACCAACATGGCACATGTATACCTATGTAACAAACCTGCACATTGTGAACATGTACCCTAGAACTTAAAGTATAGTTTTTTAAAAAAAAGTTAGGGTATTATCCAACTTTTCCAATTATTCTTTTTGGCCAAGGCAAGATCTATTTGGAAAAATTTAAATTATTTATCTTGGCCAAGGCAAGATTTATTTCAAAAAATTTAAATTATTTATCTTATCATGTGTATGCTCTGAGTTCAGGGGAAGGAGATCCACATTATATGAGATTAAACATTTTTGAAATTCAAATATTTATTTAGGCATTCAAATACCTTCTGCGTGCCTAACCCTGTGTGGCTCACACTATAAAAAATATATGATATTTCAGAAAAGAAGCTGCAAATATATTTTCAGCCATTGTATCATGAGAACTAGAGTTTGGAAGAATAAAAGTGCTTCAGTAGTTCAGAAAATAATTTAAAACTGTGTTAGCTATAAGAGAGAATAAAAACTTCATGGAGGAAATGACATCTGAGTTGGGTGGTGATGAATTCATAGAATTGGGTGGCAAGGAGTGAAGTGCTGAAGACATTTTCAGTGGGCCGTTTCACTGTGCTGCAGTATAATTTGTCTGGCCAAATTCACACCATACTTTGGGAGTTTATGAGCATGTGCTGTGCAGACTATCATATCCCCTTCTCTACCATCATAAACAAGGTGACAATTGACATCTCTGTTGGTTATATCAACTATCCTCCTGTATTTGGGTGTGTTGTACCTTTTTAAATCCTGGATTACTTGTTCTTGAACTTCTGACATGAAGTTCATGTATGCAGTAAAAATCACACATGTAGTGTTTTGAATCCAACTTCTTTCACGCAGCACAATGCTTCTGAGATTTATCCTTGTTGGGTATATCAGTAGTTAGTTCCTTTTTATTGCTCAGCTGCATTCCATTGTATGACTATATTGCAGTTTGTTTATCCATTATCCTGGTGATGGATACCTGGGCTGGTTTCAGTGGTGGCTATTAGGAATAAAGCTGCTGTGAATATTTGCATGTAGATCTTTGTGTAGTCATCATTTCATTTGACTCGTGTATATACTTAGGAGTGGAATTTCTGAATTCCACAATTGGGTGGTAAGTGAATGTTTAACTTTACAAGAAACTGCCAAATAATTTTCCAGGGTAGCTAAATTATTTTATAGTTCAATATATGAGAAGTAACATGAAAACTTGGAGTTTTATTCTCCTTAGTTTTAGCCATTCTAGTGGGTTTTGTGGGTTAAAACCCACTCATTGTGGCTTAAAACTGTTTTTATGAGAATTTAACATTGAGTATTTTTCAAATGCTTATTGGCCATTTATGCATCTTTTTTTGTGAGGTGTCTGTTCAAATCTTTTGCCTATTTTTAAAATTGTGTTTATTAAAACATCATTAAGTTGTACGTATTACTTATATATTCCGTGTGCAAGTATTTGGTCAGATATGTGTCTTGCAAACATACTCTTGCAGCCTGTGGCTCATCTTCCTTCTTTTAACTGTGTCTTTTGAAAGTTTTAAATTTTGATGACGTCTATTTTACTAATGTGTGTGTGTGTGGCTGGGAGGGGAGTGTTAGTGCTTGCTGTATTTTCCTTAAGAAATCTTTGCCTACCCCAAGGTTGCAAAGATGTTTGTCTACGATTTATTCTAGAAGCTTTACAGTTTTATGTTTAGGCCTATAATCCATGTCAAATTATTTTTTGTGCATGTTTGAGGTGTAAATTTCAGAGGTTCATTTTTTTCTCATATGAACATCTAGTTGTTCCAGCACCATCTAATTAAATGAATTTGTTCCAGTTTAATTCACCAAACTTATGTCAAGAAACAGAAGATTTTTGAAAGATTGCTGACAAAAAGAAATCAGGAGTTAAAAATTATACTTGATGTGCCTGAATAATTCTTTGTACCCATACAGAAAGCATACACAAGTAACTGTTAGTATTGTTTTTAAATACAGCCATCACATGTATGAACTTCTGACAGCAAGATCTATTGCCTGAATGAGCTAATAAAACTAATTTATATGGAAAAAGTGCTCTATCTGTAGTAGAATTATTTTTGAATAATAATAATAATTAGTATTATTATTTTAACTGAAAAATCATAATTGTATATATTTATGGGGCACAATGCAATGTTTTAATATATGTATACAATGTGGAATCATTAAGTCTAGCTAACTAACATATCCATTACCTCAATCATTATTTTTGTGGTGAGTCCTTTGAAATTTATTCTCTTACCTATTTTGAAATATATAATACATTATTATTGACTGTAGTCACTCTTCAGTTCAATAGATCTCAAAAACGTATTTCTCCTCTCTAACTGAAACTTTGTACCCTTTGATCAAGAACTCTTCATTCCCTCTCTCCCCAGCCCCCCACAAACCCTGCCCACTCCAGCCTCTGGTAGCTACCACTCTACTCTCTATTTCTATGAGTCAGGCTTTTTTTAGATTCCACATATAAGTGAGATGATGTGGTATTTATCTTTCTGTGCCTGGCTTATTTCATTTAGTACAATGTCTCCAGATTCATCCATGTTGTCACAAATGACAGAATTTCCTTCTTCTTTATGGCTGAATTGTAACCCATTTGTGTGTGTGTGTGTGTGTGTGTGTGTGTGTGTGTGTGTGTGTAGAGAGAGAGAAAGAGAGCATCTATACATATATAAAGTGTATATACACACACACATATATATGTACACATACACACTACATTTTTAATCCATTCATCCATTGATGGACACAGGTTGATTCTATATCTTGGCTACTGTGAATATACTGCAGTGAACATAGTAGTGCAGCTATCTCTTCAGCAAATTGATTTCAATTTATATGGCTATACCCAGAAGTGTAATTGCTGGATCCTGCAGTAGAATTCTAACTTTTTTGAAATCTTGAAGCATTTATCTCTTTGACTAAGTGCCTTTGAAGTCAGATAAATCTTTTTTGAGGGGTGAAAGGGTGGTAACTGGAAACTTTTAGTGAACTCTTTTTTTTTTTTTTTTTTTTCCGAGACAGAGTCTTGCTCTGTCACCCAGGCTGCAGCGCAATGGTGCAATCTTGACTCACTGCAACCTCTGCCTCCCGGGTTCAAGCGATTCTTCTGCCTCAGCTTCCTGAGTAGCTGGGTTTACAGGCACGCACCACCATGCCCAGCTAATTTTTTGTATTTTTAGTAGAGACGGGGTTTCACCATGTTGGCCAGGCTGGTCTCGAACTCCTGACTTCATTAGCTGTCCGCTTCAGTCTCCCAAAGTGCTGGGATTACAGGCATAAGCCACTGCGCCCAGCCTAGTGAACTTTTTAAACTATACAAAGATAAAGCCAAAATCTCTTGTAGATTGGAGTGTTTTAAGGACTCCAAGGAATTAAACTGCAAATGATGATACATTGTTGGCTGGGGTAGGCTTCAGACTGGGGCAAGGAGGGAAAACTAGATTTTTCCCAGTCTGGTACTCAGATGAGATAGGGGTTTGTGTTCTGGGTAGGCAGGAGTTTGGAAGAAGGCATAACACGAGGTAGAAGGCAGAGGTCAAGAGCAAGGCAGGTAAGCTGCATCTTAGCAACACATCAAGAAATAGAGAGGTCCGAACATCCTTGGGAAAAGTGTGGCTTATGAACCCGTGAAGCACTCGTATCTACTGGCTGCTTTTTTTGCATGTGTTTCCATTCCATGAACCCCAAGTCTTTGGTAAAGTTATAACCAGGTCCTGCTTTAGGAAAATGAGAGGCTGTGTTTCAGCTTGGAGTAAAATTGAAAAGGTAGGGGGCAATAACCTCAAAAAGGCACCCTATGAAAAGCCTAAAGAACAAATTGAAAAACTTGGCAGGCAGAATACAAACCACTTTTAGTTTAGATGTAGCATTGTAGTTTGTCTTATCTAAAGCACCGTGTATTTGTTGTTGGACTTTATGTGTATTCAAGAAGAAAATTCCAATCCAGAGAAGGATCAGTTGATGAGACAAAGAGTAGGGGCACATACATGATTTAGCTCTTTTGTTTTAAACCAGTTTGAAAGGTAAAAGGTGAGTGACAGCTATAGCATAAAAGCTGTTTTCATGGAATGAATTTGGAATTGAATGACACATAAGGCCATCTGAGTGCTTCTCGAACTCTAGTGTTCATCCAAATAACCTGATGATTTTGTTAAAATGTAGATTCTAATTTGGTAGAACTCATATGAGACCTGAGAGGCTACATTTCTAACAAGTGTAGAGCAGCAATTCTCAAAGTGTGATCAACAGACCAGCAGAGCCAGTACCATCTGGAAACAGGTTAGAATGCAAATTCTCAGGCCATGGTTTGGAATGCAAATTCTCAGACCTCACTTGAAAAATTCTGTATTAAAAACTCTGAAGGAGAAGCCCAGAAATCTGTGGCTTAACAAGCCCTATAGGTCATTCTAATGGAAGGGAAATGGAGACAGTAAATGTGGATAACTTAAGTTTGGCTCTAAAGAGGTGGGGAGAAAAGTAGCAGTAGCTAAAAGAGGAATTAGAATTGAAGATGTCCTTCTTTTAGATAGATTGCCCCTGACCCCCATGTTTAACTACTAATTAGAAGGAATGGGTACAGAGAAGATTTGAAGATGTGGGAAAGAGAGAAGCAGGTGAGAAGGATACAGAGGATAGATGAAGGTTGTATTATTTATGTATTGCTAGAAATTACACAAAAATGTAGCTGCATGAAACAGCAAACATTTATTATTCTCAACAGTTCTCATGGGTTAGAAACCAGGGTTTAGTTTCACTGGGTGCATCTGGCTCAAGGGCTCTCAAGAGGTTGCCATCAGGCTACTTGCTTGGGTTGTGGTCTAATCTGTCGAGACTCACATAGTGGGAGGACCTGCCTCTGAGTTTGCTCACATGGTTGTTGTCAGCATTCAATGCCTCACAGACTGTTGGGTAGTTCCTTGCTGGCTGTCAGCCAGATGCCTCCCGTGGCACACGAAACTCTCTATAGGACAACTCACAATAGAGCTAGCTTCTTCCAGGGTGCATGAGAGAGTGAGAGAGACCTAGAGGATGCCCAAGACAGGAGTCACAATCTTTTGGTAACCTAACTTTGGAAGTGACATTCTATCACTTTTCTGTATTCTATTTATTAAGAGCAAGTCACCATGTCCAACCTTCTTCAAGAGGAGGGGATTACACAAGGGCATGAAGAACTAAGAAGTGGGGAACGCTGGGAACCATCATCTTCCAGGTGTCTACCACAGAGAGGTAAGCTTTAAACAGAACAGGGAGACCTCTATGGTAATAGAAAGAAAGGGGGAAGAGTTGGGTCTGGATTAGAGTAGCTGTGTGTAATTGTGGTAGGAATGGAAGGAATACCTTTCAGATGGCTTCTATTTTCTTTTCTTTTCTTTTTTTTTCTTTCTTTTTTTTTTTTTTTTTTTTTTTTTGAGACGGAGTCTCGCTCTGTCACCCAGGCTGGAGTGCAGTGGCCGGATCTCAGCTCACTGCAAGCTCCGCCTCCCGGGTTTACGCCATTCTCCTGCCTCAGCCTCCCGTGTAGCTGGGACTACAGGCGCCCGCCACCTCGCCTGGCTAGTTTTTTTGTATTTTTTAGTAGAGACGGGGTTTCACCGTGTTAGCCAGGATGGTCTTGATCTCCTGACCTTGTGATCCGCCCGTCTCGGCCTCCCAAAGTGCTGGGATTACAGGCTTGAGCCACCGAACCCGGCCTCAGATGGCTTCTATTTTTTATGCAAAGACAGTCTTTCTAAGAGTGAATAGAGAATTGAAGAAACTGGAGTTTTGATAGTGGAAAAGTGGCAAGGGGTGTGAAAATAATAGGGAAGGTTTGAAAAATTATTGTTGAGAAGAGAAAGAGGTGAGTTGGGAAACAGAGGATGACTGACAGGGAGTGTTGTGGGCCCAGGTGAAGTGAGTATCCATAAGTTTGTAGTGAAAGAAATCTGCTCCACAGGGTGATTTTTTTTCTCCAGAAGTACTTAGTTAATGGGTAAAAGGAAGTTTTCCATGGCTACTTTCTAATGGCTGCCCACTTTCCCTTAGGGGGGCATGGAAAGCATGAAAAATTGCTGAGGCTGATTCCAAAATTCATGGAACCATAAAATTTAACAACGTAGCTGCTGGTTTTGGAATCTAAAAAAGGAACCTGTCACACAGAGAGCTTCATTTGCTACAAAGTTCACAGAAAATTAGGTTAGCACAAAATAGGCCAGGATGCTAAGTTCCTTGCATAAAGTTTTCTATTTAGCTGCCCTCACTAGAGTTCATGTTTGCCAAAGAAATAAAACCCATCAACCACAGGAAAGCACTAGAAGTTTTTCATTGGTTATTGTGGAAAAGATTATCGTATGAAAATTCCCAAAATAAAATTTTCAGAAATAGGTCCACCTGTTTATTCTACCTTCTGACTAAAACCTAATGAAAACTCCACTTTGATGCTTTTATTTCCTGTACATAAAATTTCTCCCTACCCCTAAAAGAATGAGACAGCTTCCCCAGACTGGAGGGAGACCTAGCTAGTACAGTGGGTAGGTGGTACTGTTTTGTTGTTGGCTGTCCACCAAGTGAGCTAATCACTGCCTGGACCACTTGCCCACTGCAGTAAAGGGAGGGGCTTAACAAGTACTCACATATCCAGTACTATCTTCCATCCTTGTGTGTATGTGCTGTTGGATCAGGAGGGTAAAGCTATTCAGGCACTGTAACCTGACTTCACTGAGACTTGCCTATTTAAAGGGCATCCAAAGATTGGAACATTATAAGTTCTTCTAAAGCAAAAGCAGATATAATTTTGCTGCTCCCAAGACAGCTCAAAACCAAGGCACAGACGTGGAGAAGATAGGCAGTTGCATTTCTCCTTAGCTGAGATTTTTCTCAGAGAGGAGGTTCTGAAGGACAGAGAAATAAGTAACTTTAGGAGTTTAGGATTAACGAGGAAGAGCAGCTGACGCATTGGCCATAATAGAATGACATGAAAGCAGGAGAAGCCAAGCAACGTGAAGAGAGCAGAATTGTCAATGGGGGGACTGGGGTCGCAGACCAGAGGTGTTGAGAGTGCCTGGTGCGCTGAGCTAGAAAGGGAGGCAGGTGTGGTCATAAAATAGGGTTTGAATTCATGATCTCTGGAAATTTTACAGTGTCATCATGATTTGTGGGCAAAACTCACTTTGCCTACTAACTGTTATGAATTACATGATTCATACCGTAGGGGAGAATGCTTTCCAGATTCCCATGCTTTTACAAACATTTAATTCCTTACCCTTCTGTAGAAGGGAGACTGCTAGCTAGATCTTGCAAGAGGAACAGAGCAGCAAAAATAGGCCTGGGTAATCACTAGATAAGACAACCAAGAAAGCTTAAGTTACATAACATGTGAAAATCCCTCCTGACACAAGATTGCCCTTCAAGCAACATATCCCTTCCAAATATTTTTTCCTTATAAAAGGAAACTTTTTCATTGTAAAAAATTCAAAAAAATTAATTCATCCATTAATCCATTCATTCAGCAGCATAGAGAGCTTTGGTGACTTTGTTGGAGTCACAGGGGTACAATAATAAATAAGACAAATAAGGTCCCTCCTCTGAGTAGTGGACCCTACTTCCTAGTGAGGGCCATTGCTAAGGAAAAGCATAATTTTAGTTAATGAAGACAAGATGAACAGGGCAATAAGAGGGAGAAAGACTGCTGGGTGGGGTGGGGAACAGAGACACATTAGATGGGGTCTTCAGAGAAAGATCTCTTTGAGGAGGTAACGCTTGAACTCAGATCTGAAAAAAGAGATCTGGGGAACAGCATCTCAACTGACTAACAATGACTGCCAAATCCTTACAATAGGAGAGAGCTTAGCCTATGCTAGGAACCTACCAAAGTCCAGTGGGGCTGGAGCTCAATGAGCCAAGCAAAGAGCTATCTGAGATGCAGTTAGAGCAGCCAACACAGGCAGGACCATGAGGGGCCTTGCAGACAGTGGGAAGGATTTGCACTTTATTCTAGGTGCAGTGAAAAGCCTCGTTGGGATTTTAGCCAAAGGATGCACATTTTTAAAAGATTCGGGTTTTTAAATGATGACTTTGGGAATGGAAGAAGTGTAAAAAGTGTAAGGAAATGTAAAAAGAAAACAAAATCTATGACTATGTTTCCAAAATTGTAATTCTAATGTAGGTAGAATTTTGTGTATACTTACCCTTTTTATATTCTATATTATGAAGACATAACCATATCATTAAAAGTCATTCAAAGTAATTTTTTTAATGAACATGCAAAAAGTCTTCATTTTTTTCTCTCTCTTCTTATTCAGGTAAGAGGAAAAGTCTTGTTTGTGTCTTACCCTAGCCTGTTTCACCTTTCCCCTGTTGTGGAGCTATCAACTTTAGCGTGGTTTTTTGTTTTGTTTTGTTTTGTTTTTTGTTGTTGTTGTTGTTGTTTTGCTCTGGTTGCCCAGGCTGGAGTGCAGTGGTGCGATCTTGGCTTACTGCATCCTCTGCCTCCCAGGTTCAAGCGATTCTCCTGCCTCAACCTCCTGAGTAGCTGGGATTGCAGGCACGCACCACTATGCCTGGCTGATTTTTAGTAGAGGCAAGGTTTCACCATGTTGGCCAGGCTGGTCTCGAACTCCTGACCTCAGGTGATCCACCCACCTCAGCCTCCCAAAGTGCTGGGATTACAGGCATGAGCCACCGTGCCTGACCCTTGCCTGTTTTAACTATGACAGCCATAGTTGTATTTTATTTAATATTTGATGACATTTCCCGCCTCATTATAATCCATTCCTAGACGTGGAATGGAGCGACAGGGCCAAAAATATATGAGTACTGGATTGTACTATTGTCAGTTTGGTTGGGTCTGGAATTTCCCAGAATTTCTTTCCCTACAGGCTAGGAGGCAGAGTTGGCCAAAGGAGGAACTCATGTGTGGTTTGAACAGTGGAAGTTAGGCAGTGGCTTCCTTTTCTCTTTGAAGGTCTTTGTTGTGAGTACACGAAAAGTTCCGGGTAGTCCTTGCTCTTCTCTTGGTGGCTAGCCCTTCTTCCTATTCCTGGCCCTGCTGATGGACAGTGGCCCCAGACCTGCCACCAGATGCCTGGCTGCAGATCTCCAGAGGCAATGGATTCCCAAAGACCCCCTACAAATCCCCTCACTGTCCATGCCAATATCTCAGATTGTTTCCTTAAACACTGGTTCTCCTCCCACCCCAGTTGCTGAGGATTGGTTAATGATTCTTTTTCTGATTCTCAAACTTGCCCTTATCTAGGCTTTCACTTCCCCAGCTTTTCCCACAATTGTGTAAGGTCTATTCATACAACTCATCTTTTATTCTATAATCTTTATAGTAGTCCTTGTTTTCTGACTAATACATCAATATGAGTATTTTGATGGTTCTTATCACATATTGCCAGATTACAATATACCCTCTCAACAGTATTTACATTGTAAACCACTTTCAATTTTATGGTGGAAAAGTTTATATCAAGTTTTAATTTATATTTATTTTATTACTAATGAAGCTGAACTTTTTTGTGTGTATGATACATTTTTTGGTTTTTGTTTTAAGAAAGGTTCTCCTTCTGTTGCCCAGGCTGGAGTGCAATGGTGCAATCTCAGCTCACTGCAACCTCCACATCCCAGGACCAAGTGATCCTCCTGCCTCAGCCACCCGAGTAGCTGGGACTACAGGTGTGTGCTACCACACACTGCTAATTTTTGTATTGTTTGTAGAGGCGGGGTTTCGCTATGTTGCCCAGGCTGGTCTCAAACTTCTGAGCTCAAGCAATCTGCCTGCCTCAGCCTCACAAAATGCTGGGATTACAGGCATGATCCATTGCACCCAGACCTGTGATACTTTTGATATTTTCCTTTATCTTTTCTATTGGGAACAATTACCATATGATTACCATATTTATTAAGATTTTTGAAAAATTCGAGAAAACTTTGTAGCAACTTTATTCAGACTTCCACCTTTTTGTCCATCTTTTGTCTTTTTTTTTTTTTTTTTTTTTTTTGAGACAGAGTCTCGCTCTGTCATCCAGGCTGGCGTGCAGTGGCGCGATCTTGGCTCACTGCAAGCTCCACCTCCCGGGTTCATGCCATTCTCCTGCCTCAGCCTCCTGAGTAGCTGGGACTACAGGTGCCCACCACCACACCTGGATAATTTTTTGTATTTTTAGTAGAGACAGGGTTTCACCGTGTTAGCCAGGATGGTCTCAATCTCCTGACCTCATGATCCGCCCACCTCGGCCTCCCAAAGTGCTGGGATTACAGGCGTGAGCCACCGCGCCCAGCCTGTCCATCTTTTTCCTTGTTGGCAGTTCCTGCTGAAATTTCTTAATCTGTTGTAAGGTTGTTCGGTTTTGTTGTTTATTTTACTTATTTATTTTTAGTTGTAATTTGGTCAGTTTATAAATGAGTAGATAGAAGGTGGAACAGTTAGGGCTTGAGGATTGAAAACAATGGAAACCAAATCTGCTGAATCTAAGGAAAATGGAATTATATAGGAACTGGTGGAATTTATGCAAATCTCTGGAGACTTAGGCATATACTCAACAAGCAGAGTACCAGTTCTGGAATGAGTAAATGCTACCGATGTAAGGTTCTTTTTCACATTATTTAAGATTTAAATTCCCAGGAGTGAACTTTAAATTGAGCTAGCTTACACCAGGTGCCAGCCCTCTAGCTCCATCTGGTTGTTGAGTGGAAGGTTCTGGTGGAAGGAGCCTCCAGAGGCCTCGTTCTCATCCATAGCAGAAATGAAGGCACCTGAATTCACCATTTTACCAAGAGTATTTCCAAGCGGAAGAAGTACTTTCCCAAAGGAAACTGGGATACTGTTAAGAAGAGGGAATGAATGTTGGGTGGTCCAAACATTTGTAAGTCTAATTTGTAGCAGTTTCAGGTGAATTTTCACTGGTTCATTGATTGCAGAGTGAACTGATTTTGGAATATCTTTTTTTAAAAAACTACAATATTTTATGAACCATCATTTAGAAATTTATCTAGGAAATATATAAAATAAATGAATTTCCAGTCTTTAGAAAAGCTCCCTTTTAAACTTTTATGAGTTTATCTCAGCTTTATGGCTTTCATAACCACTAGTAGATCAATACTTTTGACTGGAATGCTTTGCATGTATTTATTACACTATGTAGGAAAACCTTATTGCTAGAAAACTGTGCAGTCCTTGTGGTAGCAATTTCTAATATGTGTACAGCCTCTTCTATGAACACTATGTCTCTAAAAGTACATTTTACACAAAAATATAAGAGATTAACAGGTTTGGCAAACCCTATTAATAACTTTCAGCATCTTTTACACATCATTTCCTTTTTTCATACATTCCTTCTTTTGTGGTTACACAGTTAAAATATCAATGTATACTATTAAGCAACTGTGGAGCTGACTTCTTTCCCAGTTGCAATTATGGCAATTATTTTTCCATAAGAATAAGCAGTAGGACCCAGTTTTCTGAACTGTTGGTTGAAACCAAGTACTTGCTTTGCAGGCAAGGGGGCATTGTAAATAGAAAAGTCACTTTAAAAAGAAATTGAAATCTGAATTTATAAACAATTTAAGATTTTTTAAAAGCAATAAAAAAGTACTGCCATAACATGAGGGATTAGGATCAGGATCTAAAAAGCTTTAGGGAATAAGGCAGCTCCTTTCTTACTTGCTCTCTCTCTGGTCTCTGGTTTCCATTTTTCTGTACATCTCCATCTTTTTCCATCGCTTTTTCTACTCCAGCTATGGTGCTTCTGAAAATAGTCTACTCTGTCTCACTTACTATATAGCAAATAGAAACATTGCCTGTTATGGTCTCTGTCCCCACTAATTGTCCACTAATATCCATTTGCCCTTTTATCTATAGTAAATTTTGATTTATCTAGGCCCATGACTACTTAGCTAAATACTACATTTTTCAGTCTTCCTGGCAGCCAGCTGTACGTGTATGACTCTCTTTTGACCAAAGTGATGTGAACAGAAATAATAGGTGGGACTTCCAGGCCATGCCCTTAAAAGGAACGGGCATTTTCCTTTCCTCCTTCCTGCTGGTTGTGATGTGGAGGAGATGGTGAGAGCCAGAGAAGCTACCCTGGGCCCAGAAAGGAAGCCGGTCGTGGGCTGGCACAGCTGTCCTGCAGGCCTGGGCTGTCTACCTTGGGACTCTCATGTGGGAATGAAGCTTCCACCTATTCTACTCTGTGGTCTCTGTCACAGAGGCTTAAACAGCATTCTGAATAAAATATACTCTTCAAGATTTGAATCTTTATGAAGGTGAGTGAGAGGACCTTTTTATTGCATAGTTGTTCTCAGTCTTTAGAACAGCTCCTATTAGGCACTCAAAATATTGCTTGAATGTTGTTATGGGCTGCACTGTGGCCCCTCAAAATTCATATGCTGAAGTCCCAACTCCCAGTATCTCAAAATGTGACTGTATTTGGAGACAGAGTCTTTAAAGAGCTAATTAAGGTTAAACGAGGTCACTAAGGTGGGCCCTAATCCAGTATGACCGGTGTCCTTGTAGGAGGACATTTGGACACAGACAGGAACAGAGGGGAGACCAGGTGAAGACACAGGGAGAAGATGGCCATCTACGAGCCAAGAAGAGAGGCTTCACAAGAAACCAAACCTGATCACACCTTGTTTTCAGGCTTTCAGCCTCCAGAATTGTGAGAAAATAAATTTCTGTGTTTTAAATCACTACAGTACATGGTCCTTTGTTATGGTAGCCCTAGCAAACTAATACAAATATATAAATGGCAGAGAGGTTTTTATGGATGTTATTTCTTTTTAATAAAAAAAAAAAGACTGACCTGGAAAATTAATCAAGGTTAGAAAAAAACAGGCAGATAGAAAATATTTCTTTTCTTTTACTTGAGGACAAACATCAATGCCTGCTAGAATCATTTAAATATAGAGTAAATAGAGACCACTGAAACCAAGAGGTAAAGTTCAAAATTTTCAAATGTGCTGATGATTTGAGTCATTAAGGACTTCAGCAATTGATTCAAAACCTAATTATTGCTGAGGATTTCAGGGGAAATCTGTACTTTAAAATCCCAAGAACATTGCAAATTGCACCACTTACATTGACTGCTAGTAAAATGACTGCTTTAAATACAACTTTCTTATGTAGCAGAAGAGAAAATTCTTGCTCAAGTGGCAGTAATCACAGAATTTCAGGATATGCCCAGACCAAAAAGAGTCACTCTTAAGGTTTTCTTTAAAGTTTAGTGAGCTAAAAATCCATGACTGTACGCAAGTTAGAAGATAAACTTTTTGAAAGTATGTGTTTTACTTAAGAATTTCCATTTTAATGGAAACAGAAAAAAAAACTCTGTAATTTATTGAAAAGCCATGGTGAGTCTCTTTCCAAATCAATGGGCAGTGGCCCTCAAGAGAGAGGTTGGCACCAGGAACTGGAAAGCAGTCAACATCCTTGCCCACCACCCCTACTTTGTGTGTGTCTTTCTGGGTCCTCTTAATCTCTCATTTCTGTTCCTTTGTTCATCAGCTTTATTCCTGTCCCCTCACCCCCACTTTCTCTCTTCCCCTCTGTGGCCAAAGGTAAAAGGAGTGGTGTCAGGGCATGTTGTATAAACAGAGCAGACATACTCACCATCTACAGGAGCTGGGGAAGTCATTTATTAGAGAACTGGAGATGTCTTCCTTGGGCTAATACTCTGAACATTTATATTATGATTTTCATTTCATTTTATTGTATTTACTTATCTTTGAGACAGTGTCTTAGTCTGTCACCCAGGCTGGAGTGCAGTGGTGTAATCAGGGCTCACTGCAGCCTCGACTTCCTGCACTCAAGTGATCCTCCCACCTCAGCCTACTGAATAGCTGGGACATCAGCCACTACTAGGCCCAGCTAATTTTTTTGATGTTTTGTACTGATGAGGTCTTGCTATGTTGCTCAGGTTGATCTCCAACTCCTGAGCTCAAGCAATCCTCCCCACTCAGTCTCCAAAAGTGTTGGGATTACAGGCGTGAGCCACTGTGCCTGGCCATAATTTTCATTAAAAAAAAAAAAATCCACATGTAGGCTGGGCATGGTGGCTCATGCCTGTAATCCCAGCACTTTGGGAGGCTGAGGCAGGCGGATCATGAGGTCAGGAGATTGAGACCATCCTGGCTAACACGGTGAAACCCCATGTCCACTAAAAACACAAAAAATTAGCCAGGCGTTGTGGCGGGTGCCTGTAGTCCCAGCTACTCAGGAGGCTGAGGCAGGAGAATGGTGTGAACCCAGGAGGTGGAGCTTGCAGTGAGCCGAGATCACGCCACTGCACTCCAGCCTGGGTGACAGAGCGAGACTCCATCTCAAAAAAAAAAAAAGAAAAATCCACATGTATAACTTTTCATCCTCAACACTTTTTTGATTAAAAAGCCACACATTTCATAAGGGTATGATTTCATGGGGAAAATGGTGATATACCAATTGAAATTGGTGATGTATTTTGTTTCCCCCTTTATTATAAAGTAGTGTTCTATGGACCTCAGGAAGTTAATTTCTAGGTTTTAGGGTCTCTGCTAGGGGGCCAGAATTCAAAACTGAACCTTTATTAACTGGCACTAAAACTGCAGTCATTCAAGATGGGGAATAAAAAACAAAATTGTTTATACACACATATACATCTTCTTAAATTTTGAAGGCAACCTGCAAAGGAACATAAGAACCAGTTTTCAAAGTAGGAATATCTCTTTCCTTCACAGTAAAGCCATGTTTGAACTGCCTTTACTGAAGAATCTGGTGATAAAGAATTGATGCTTCCAAGATGATAGAATTCACTGAGTTGTGGAAGTCTTTTCTTTGTGGTTTATCCCATTGTTGCATATTTTAAATCGGCTCAGCATAGCATTACAGTTGGTTTTGTGAATGCTTGGGTGTCTGTGGATTCAACCAGCCACAGATAAAAAATATTTGGGGCCGGGCGCAGTTTCTCATGCCTGTAATCCCAGCACTTTGGGAGGTCAAGGCGGGAGGATCACGAGGTCAGGAGTTTGAGACCAGCTTGGCCAACATAGTGAAACCCCGTCTATACTAAAAATACAAAAAATTAGCTGGGCATGGTAGCAGGTGCCTGTAATCCCAGCTACTTGCTGAGGCAGGAGAATCGCTTGAAGCCAGGAGGCCGAGGTTGCAGTGAGCTGAGATCAGGCCACTGCACTCCAGCCTAGGCGACAGTGTGAGACTCTGTCTCAAAAAAAAAAAAATTTAGGAAAAAAAATTACAATACAATAATAAAAAACAATATGTATTTATAAAACAATATAGAATAACAACTATTTATATAGCATCTACATTGTATTGGGTATTATAGGTAATCTAGAGATGGTTTAAAGTATATGGGAGGGGCTGAGCGTGGTGGCTCACTATAATCCCAGCACTTTGGGAAGCCAAGGCGGGCAGATCATTAGGTCAAGAGATCGAGACCATCCTGGCCAACATGGTGAAATCCCGTCTCTACTAAAAATACAAAAATTAGCTGGGTATGGTGGTACACACCTGTAGTCCCAGCTACTTGAGAGGCTGAGGCAGAAAAATTGCTTGAACCTGGGAGGCAGAGGTTGCAGTGAACCGAGATCACGCCACTGCACTCCAACCTGGTGACAGAGTGAGACTCCATCTCAAAAAAAGAAAAAAAAAAAGTATATGGGAGGATATTTCGGATATATGTAGGTCATGTGGAAATACATCATCTTATATCAAGGTCTTGAGTATCCGAGGATTTTGGTATCTGAGGGGCGTCCTGGAATCAGTTTCTCCATGGATACCTATGGATGACTGTACTTTTCTAAGTGGCTTACTTTTTGGCAGTTGATAGTTTCTTCACCCTGTAAACTAGGAGGGTGCAGCTATGAGGCAGACTGATACTTAGGCAAAATGGGTCTGACAAAGAATAGACTTAGCACCAGACGTACAACCTCCTCCACACCAGGGAATAGGGAAGGGAATTAGGACAACTCTCTCACTTGCAGGGATTAAGGGCAACCCCACTGTTTCAGGAAGCAGAGCAGCCCAGACATGAGTCATTCACACAACACCATGAGAAACCTATCAGACATATTCTTTCAGCCTGCAAATGACAGAAGCCTTACCCTAAATGGGCTTGAACAAAAACCAAATGAATTAGCTTATATAACTGGAAAGTTCAAGGGTAAGCTCAGCTTTAGGTGTGGCTTATGTGGAAACTCATATGATGTAACCATAACCCAGTTCTCACCATTTCTTGGTTTGCCTTGGTCGTCCTCTATTATCTTGGATTTATTCTAACATAGATTCTACCCTCACAATTGAGATGGTTGCCTGAAGCTATGTAACATCTTTAAATCCAGGCAAAAAGGCCCCTCCCCTAGACTCTGCATTATAGAGAGCTCTTCTCCAGGTCAGTCCCTCCCCATGGGACAAAACAGCCTCTGGGGCCAATGGGACATATGCTCCTGGAACCTTCTCACATCCTTTTAGACCATACTCTGGATATCATGGACACAAGGATTCCCTGCCCCAAATCTACAAGCTAGTTCTTGACTTGGAGTAGGTGTAGGTCTCTTCCTCAAGTTCATCCTTTTGAGGATGAGCCAAACTGTCAATGTGTATACCTTTGGGTGCAGGTGTTAGTTGTTTGCAGAGGGTGTAGATGGAATTTGAATGACCAGGCTAGGCTTTCACAAATGATTATGAGTCCTCTTGTTGTGCAGAATTGAGGCAAGAGTGAGAAGGAGATGGGACAATGTGTGAGAAGAATATGTGATCATTCCATCCAGCCATGTTCCAGAGCTGAAATCTAAGGATTCTAAGAACTTGAACCTGACCTTCCAGGTCATTACGAAAGTGTATTGTGTCCACGCAATACACTAGGAGAAAAGAACAGTTGTTTTTAACATTATGCTTGAATTTATAATTTTCACATATGTAGGCATATAGTTCTATGTTTAGAATATAGGGCCTCCATTTCTTCACTTGCTATGTGACCTGCAGTGTCAGGGTCAAAACTGCTTAGTTACAAATTTAACCAAAAGTTAATTTTGTACATCATATGAGTTTCCACATAAGTCACACCTAAAGCTGAGCTTACCTTTGAACTTTCCAGGTTCAAATTTAACCAAAGAAGAGGGAGCAACTACTCCAGAACTCCCAGGAGAAGTCTTAACATTTTCTCTGATGGGATAATTTAAGGTCACATTCCCACTTCTGAACCAATCACTATGGGAATAAGAATATTTTGAGTCCCAAATTTTATTCCCTAGGGTTTAGGATTGTATTACTTTGTTCTTACACTGCTATAAATACCTGAGACTGGGTAATTTATAAAGAAAAGAGGTTTAATTGGCTCATGGTTCCACAGGCTGTGCAGGAAACATGGCAGCATTTTCTCAGCTTCTGGGGAGACCTCAGAGAACTTAAATCATGGCAGAAGGCAAACAAAAAGCCAGCACTTCAGATGGCTGTAACAGGAGGGAGAGAGAGAAATGGCAGGTACCACACACTTTTAAACAACCAGATCTCACAAGAACTCAGCCACTATCACAAGAACAGTACCAAGAGGATGGTACTAAACTATTCATGAGAACCTGTCCCTATGGCTTCATCACTTCTTACCAGGCCCCACCTCCAGCACTGGAGATTACAATTTAACAGGAGATTTGGTGGAGACACAGATCCAAACTATAACAAGGATGGAGGTCCACCTAGCCTACCCAGACTAAAATTGGGGGAAGATCCCAAACATAAGTTGGGACTGCTGCTGGGAGGAAGAGGAGTGGATTTTTAAGCTCGATGGCCAGGCATAGTGCCGATCAATTTTGTCCGGTATTCAGCTCTATGGTATTGATGTCTTGTTTTATGGAATGGCCTGGAAGGACCTGGTTGATCCCAGGAGGAGAGACATTATTATTAGTTAGGAAAATGAGACTACAGATGGGACAACTGAGGCAGACACTGTATGCATAGACATGCCAACTAGGGGAAGAGAAGAAGAGGAGAAAGAACATTATAGCTCAGGAGTGCCCACGTACCCAAGACATACCAGAGATTCCAGGTTTGCCAGAATTAGAGACTCAAGAGAAGAGTCTGGGTGATTCAAGCCATGAATGATGTGTTAAATCTGAAAAGCTTGCAGATAGGCTGAGGAACTTAAGACTAGACAGAAATAGGAGTGGAATTGTGTGTGTGGCTACGGGGCATCCATAGAAAAGACAAAGGCAAAAGAATGAAAATAGGCACTGGCTTTCCCTAACATTACTTCCAAAGAGCAGACTCTGTGTTTGGAGAAGAGCCAGACTCTTGACTGTCATGTTTGCCATGTTAGAAACATTATGATCAAAATAGAGTTTATACACTTTTCAAACTGCATTAGGTGAGAGTATTATTAGTTTTGTTAAAGATTTCCAAATCATGTTTACATTTGCTCTACCATAATTCATAAAATTATAAGCCCCCTGTAAACAAGTGACTTTTATTAATAGTCAAGAGCATTCAATTTACCTCCATTATATAGATCCACTATATCACTTGCTTTTTTTTTGTTGTTTTTTTTAGAGACAGGGTCTTGCTCTGTCACCTTTGGAGGCTGGAGTGCTGTGGCACTTGTGGCTCACTGCAGCCTACTCCTGGCCTCAGGAGATCCTCCTGCCTTGGCCTCCCAAAGCTCTGGGATTACAGGTATAAGCCAACACATCCAGCCTACCACTTGCTTTTGTTTGTCCATGTTTTCTGCATGATGTTTACACTTCTATTAGCTTTCTGGCTGTAACTTTTAAATTTTGTGTGAAATAGAAGCATAGTACTTTGTATATTATAGGGACTCACCAAACATTATATTTTTATGGAAGAAAGTGAAATGGCCTTTACAAGTTTCCCAATTTATATCTTATTAATAGAAATTTGAACCTGGAAGAATATTTGGAGAGCATTGTTGTCCATCTTTTCTCTTCTTCATAGAGGAGAATTCTATCTCAGAGGGTTATTAACTACCTTATATGGGCACCTCAAACACAGAAGCTGGGTTACTGAAGAACCTGAACCTCAGGACACCTGAAAATCATTGCTTCCTATTCTGCCTACACATAAGCCTGGCTTTAGAGATAGACTAAAAAACCACTACCTTTTCTATCAATAATTTTGAAACATTAATAGTTATTTTATTAAATAGAAAAAAAAAAGTTCAGATGTGGTGACTCATGCCTGTAATCCCAGCAGTTTGGGAGGCTGAGACAGGTGGATCACCTGAGGTCAGGAGTTCGAGATCAGCCTGGCCAATATGGTGAAACCCCGTCTCTACTAAAAATACAAAAATTATCCAGGCATGGTAGCGGGCACCTGTAATCCCAGGTATTTGGGAGGCTGAGGCCGGAGAATCACTTGAACTCGGGAGATGGAGGTTGTAGTGAGCCAAGATCGCGTCACTGCACCCCAGCCTGGGTGACAAGAGGGAAACGCCATCTCAATAAATAAATAAATAAATAATCCACTGAGGAAAATGTTTACTTCTGAGGAATTCTCAACAGTGGGATGAGGCCTTGGAGATCATTTAGCTTAAAATCCCACTTGATACAAGAACCAGCCCCCTCCTTTATTGGCTTTGAAAACAAATGTCAGTAAACTATTGAAAAGTTCAGCAATTCTGAAACACCACCAACAAAACCAGACCAAGATAAAATGATTTTAAAACACTGGATATAAGGTAACAGTTAGGTAGCAGCAGCAACACCACTGAAAGCAAAAGAGAATAGTCCCTATTAGCTCCTGGCACAAAGAATAAATTCATTTCATCTCATTTAATCTGAAACTTCAAAATCATAAAGTCAGAGTAGTGTGAAAATCACTAACTTATAACATACCTCAATATGAAGGCATAATGGCCCAAAGAAAAATGAGTGAGGTGAGCTTACCTGGAGTAGCCCATCTCTTCTTTTATATTGTAATAAATATAACAAGAACATTGAGAGTTCCAGCCTAGACTCTGCAGCTCAGCACTTACTCCAGCTTCTTACCAATTATTTTTCACACTATATGAACAGTAAGCTCATATTAGCTTGTGATATTTAGAATGCCTAGAAATCTTTTAACAGCATGGCCTCAGGCAACTTTTAAAACTCATATTCCCAGAAATTACACTGACAAATTCATGTTAAGAGCTCACTGATGTTTGCGTTCTCTGGATTATATATTTTCGCCAAAAAGAAGTATTCAGTAACTTCAGTGAAATGGTTTGTACATTGTGAGAACCATGGAATGATGATAGAGCTGAAGGGTCTTAGATGGATCAAGGAAATAATTTATCCTTCTCATTTCATAGGAAATGTAGGCTCACAACAGTCCTTCAAGGTTACTTGGTTGTCTACTAGCAACTCTAGAATTAGAGAATTTTGTGGTTCAATGACATCATCAAGGACATAGTTTTCAGTTCTGTCCTTAACATATCAGCTTTTCCCATAGACTCACTTATCTCATGATCAGAAAGTAACTACAGCAAATCTGGAAATCACATTCAGACACAATAATGTCCCGCTGAGGAAGAGGAAGGTGTCTTCCTTGTATCTTAAGAGTGGGAGAACGTTTTCTAGAAGCTTCCAGCAGATTTCTCATTTCTGGATGGTCAGAATTGAGTTATGTGTCCTGTCTAGAACAGTGACTGGAAGTAAAGTGAGAGTGCCATAGAACAATTAGGATTTATCTACTGAGAATCAGGCCAGTCTCCCTCAAATATATGGCCACATGGAGAAGGGTAGCTACTTAAACAAAATCAGGGGCATTTTAGCACCTGTGTGTAAAGAAATAGATATTGGGTAGCCAACCAAAAGAACCTTCTACATTGTATAAGGGGCCCAAAGCCTTAAGCAACAGCTGAAGATCACTGGGAATAACATTTCAGAAACCTGCAGAGCATTACTCAGCTGTCTCTTGCTCTACTGTGGCTATCGTTTTCTTTTTCTTCCCTGCCTGCCTTATTACCCTCTCCCTCCCTCTCCTTACGCTAAACTGGCCATGAACTGGAATTAGTCTACACTGCTTTGAAGGTTCACTGCATGCAAAGAACCCTAATAATACAACTTAATATTTGGGGTGGGAATTATTTGAGCCTTATTACTTTAAAATCAATTCATTGTTTTATGTCTATTTCTAAATCAAATTACTATTTAATATCAAAAGCTCATTTGTGTCTTTCTTTTTATTATGGTAATCAATGATCTTCCACAGAGAAAAGATTTTCTGCCGAGTATTGCCACCAAAATACATAAAACTCTCCATTGACGCATGGGTTTTTCTTTGTGTTCACCGTATCTCAAAATACCAATGAATGTATCATTTCCTCCTACTGGTCATTTTATTCTACGGTCAGAATTATATTCTCTCCATTAGTGGGAAGTCTTTTGTTTCCATAAAACACTTCCTATTATAGTTCCTTATCCCAAAGACCGTATCTCCACCATTGCGATAACTGACAAGGATCAGTTGCTTTGTGTCCCAAAACGTGCTGTAATTATGGAAATCAATGTTATTCTTTAACGCAGAAGGAATGTGATGTGAATCGTCAGGAATTATATGAATGTACAGAGGTGATCATAAGGAATAAGGATTTTTTTTTTTTAAGGTAGAGTCTCATTCTGTCATCCAGGCTGGAGTACAGTGGTGCGATCTCAGCTCACTGCAACCTCTGCCTCCAGGGTTGAAGTGATTCTCATGACTCAGCCACCCAAGTAGCTGGGATTACAGGTATGTGCCACCATGCCCCAACTAATTTTTTGTATTTTTAGTAGAGATGGGGTTTTGCCATGTTGGCCAGGCCAGTCTTGAACTCCTGGCCTCAAGTGATCCACCCGCCTTGGCCTCCTAAAGTGCTGGGATTACAGAAGGATGATTGGTTTTTAACATAACAAACCTTTATTAAAGATAGGCCAGTTCTTTCACTGACCTAAGAAACACAGGAAAGTACACTGGTTTTTAAGCAAAAAATTCCCTAGTTGAAGTCTCCACTGACATATTTCCTATTTTTGTGGCTTTTTGAAAGTCATTTCTACATCTTAGTTTTCTTGTTTCTGAAGTTGAAAATGAAAAACAATAGGGTCTCCCTGTAATTTATTGTCTAGTTGGGACATTTTCTGCATATCCCCCTCAGGGAATCTTTTAGACTTTTTGGAGGAGAAAGTTGAGTTGAAGTTAATATATGTATAGAAAAGTGCACATATTTTAAGTGGATGTTTGCAAATCGAGTAAACGATGAAATTAACACCCAGATTTAAAAATCTATTGAACCAGCATTTAGATCAAGAAATAGACTTCTACCAACATTTAAACTGAGATACTTTTGAAAGCGAAAGGTGGCGCTATTTTAACAGCCTGAATGAGACATAAACAACATACAATAAACTGCAAATTTAAGTCACACAGTTTGATGAGTTCTGACATACACCCGTGAAACTGTTGCCACAGTCAAGATGATAAACATATTCACCATCCCTTGTGCCTATTTGTAATCCCTCCTTTCATTCCCTACTTCCTATCTCCAGGCAACCACTGATCTGGTTTCTGTCACTATAGTTTGCCTTATCTAGAATTTTATACAAACAGAATTATACACTATGTCCTTTTTCATTTGACTTCTTTCACACAATTAGAGATTCTTACATGTCATGTGTATCAATAGTTTGGTCCTATTTATTTCTGAGTAGTATTCCTTTGTATAGATATACTATAATTTGTTTATCCATTCTCCTGGTGATGTACATTTGGACTTCCAGTTCTGGGTTATTATAAATAAAGCTTCTATAAACATTCATGGAAAAGTTTTGGTATGGACATATGTAATCATTTTTCTTATGTAAATATCTAGGAGTAGAATGGCTGAGTTACCACTGGTAGCTGTATTTAAGTTTTTGAGAAACTGTCGATTTTGCAAAGTGGTTGCACGATTTTAGGTTCTTTACAGAAATGGGTGAAATTAAAGTTTCTCTACATCTTTGTCAACAACTGGTATGGACAGTTTTATAAATTTTAGCCATTCTAGTGAGTATCTGAACTTGGTTTTATTTTGCATTTTACTGATGACTAACGATGGTACATATGTTTTCACATGTTTACTTGAGGATGTTGTATTTTTAATTACACTACGACAACAGGCATAAATTGAGACATTCTTATGCAACTTGGGGCATATGGTTACCCAAAGAAGAATGAAGGAGGTGAAGGAAGAAGGATATGGAGAAAGAAAAAAGCCTAACTCATTGAATTATAATGTGACAATGCCTTGTTAATATAAAGTTACATAAAATTTTATTCTTTTTATTACATAAGCTAATAATAATAATGTAAGTTTGTTCTTTTATCCTCAAAGGAAAAATATGGTAAAAGTTATATCTTGACTAAGGATCTGAGGGTCAACATTTTAATAGTTAGCAAAATGCTATGTTTATAATTAATATATTCAAAATATACTTATCTTTAAACCAAATGGTATATACTATAAGATATCAGAAAGTATTTACTAAATAGTACAATATAGTAACCATCTTGTAACACTGTACTTAATATGGCTCAATTTTATAAAATATTGTAAATTGTTCTACCATCTAAGTCATTCTAGATTTTCTTTTTTGCCTTAGTGCAACAAATCAGAATGCATGATTATAGAATGCTAAAAGCTCTTTTGGAGATATTTTGCCAGGCATCTTTGAGAAGAAATTTTAGAGAATCAACGACACTCGACTAAGCATTTTTGAACTATAAGTTTTTTCCTCTGCTCTCCTGTGGCAAAAAAAAGTAAAATAAAACAAAAAACCATATTGGCAATTGCAGATGTTTGTAAACATTCCATTAATTTTTTTCTGTTTTAATTATCTTTTAAGATGAAATAATCTCTGTCTATAGGCTAGAGCAGCAAGTCTATGCAAGAGAATATGAAAACATCCTTCCTTCTAGTAGAATATGTATCCATAGTGCATGATGTCCACTGAGGTTTCGTAATATTTTTACATGCAATGTTGCTATTGCAATTATTATCAACAACCTATAATGTTTTGCACACAGTAGGCTTTCAACTGTTGTTAGGATTCAACATGGGACATAAAGCCTAAGAATGGAACCAGATTCCCTAGGGTTTCAGTATTTGATTTCTAGATGACTAGAAGACTGTCCTTAATATAATCGATGTGTTTTGGGATTTTTTTATGGTGATGAACAAAGTAAACATTTGAGCTGGAAATCACTGGAAGTATTCGAACCAAACAAAAGGGTAATAAAAAGTAGACCTATCCTTAACTTTAAAACCAAGCATGGGTTCCTCTGGTTGATGGGTGTGTAGTTGAGAAAGCATTTTTTCTCCAAAACTATTCAGTTTCACTGACAGGGAAGTCTTTTTTGGCACAACAACCAATTATTGAATGATTTTATACATATTCAAAGGAAAAAGTTGAGCTGCTATCTCACAAAGAAGCAGCTTCTTATGAGACAAAAGCTGTGTCTTGAAATCCTATTTCCACTCTGAAAATCATATAATCTTGGGCAGTTTATTTTGCCTTGTTTTAAAATTTTCTTATCTATAAAATAAACGTGCTAGTATCTATCTCAAATGATTCATTTAAAAAATGAGAAAACCACCATTTTCTTGAAGTAACTTGTCACGATCACCAATAACAATGTCAAAGTTGAACTAAGGACACTATGTTGAACTAAGGTCTCCTAAATCTAAAACTCAATCTTCTATTCCAAATATATCACTCAATCACCTGAGGTAAGACATGCTAGCAGCTGTTATTAAATAGGTCATTTTTGATCCCTCACCAGATGGTAGCTTGGGTGTAAACACCACCCAAAATTCTGGTTAGAATGGTGACTATCTCTGAAATTAGGCTCCTTTCTCTTTTCTAAATTTACTTTGTTCCCTCTGTCCAAAGCTCACCTTTTCTGGATTTTCTTGATTCAGCATTATTTATGCAACTGAAGAGTTTCCAGTAACTCAACAAAGCTAAGAAGTGTCTCCCTGGTAAGAACCAAAAAGAATGGTACCTGGTGGGAAGTAAGGTTTTTGGCCAGACTGTTGCTAGGTAGATAGAAGGGCCTTAGGAAGAATTCATCAGAGTCAGCTTTAATTTATATGCTGTTCACTTTAAATCTTAATATGGATATAATGGACTCAGAAGTATAAATGAAAATCACAAAATGGCAGTGCTTCATGGGTTGCCAGTACTTCTAAATGTTTGCTATGCTTTCAAAATAGTCACCATGGAAAGCCCTATGTTTTTTGAACAACTGCTGAAGCCATTTCAGATTTTTCTTTTTAAATTGTTATCATAGTCAGTTTGTCCCCTCCTTTTCCTTGCAGCATTTTCATTTTTCCTCTCCCATGCACACAACTAGTTCTTTATAGCCTAGCTCTGACTTTGACCAAAACTGGGTGCTCTAAAACAATCAATTACCTGTTCATCACATATGGCTCTCAATGCCTTTCTGCTATTTCAAAAACAAATTTTTTGTTTCCATTTCTCAGTCTTCCTTACAGAATGATGAACTGCCACCATGAAGATGTACATCTTTTAAATGTTCTGTAGATTGTTAAGGATATTGCAAAGGAAGAGGTCCAAAGACATTTTAAATAATATTATCAATGCCAAAATAAGTGAATAATGTCCAATAGTGAACACTCTCAAGGGGAAAAATTACTTTTGGTACTTCATTTTAGTATGTTAAAAGATGAGCCAAATTAAATTACAGCTATACTTTATACATGTATAAACCCCATACATGGGTTTGGGTGTATATAATCATAAAATCTCCTGCATATTTTTAAAATGAAAATTAAAACTGAAAGGAAGCAGAAGAAAAATCAGCATGTAAAATGCCATGGAGGGAAACACCTGCTGGGAAAACATAAATGTGAAAAAGATCTAACAGGCTTCCTTCATAATTTTACCCAGAAAAGTGGTAATATTTAGAAATAAAAATGTGAAAATGCAGTAGCATTTCAATGTTTTTAACACATTTATAAAAGGCTCGGCTCCATGGTCAACATATCGAGAATCTAAAAACCTGTAATAAACTTTTGTTTTTTAATACCAATTTCAAAATGCATTTTATTCTATTATTTTGGTTGTTTTATTTTAATTAGTGAAATTTTAGGAATAAATTTTAATGTTATTAACTTTAAATTTTATGTCTTTATGATGTAATACTCCCAAAGATGGCATTTACATTTTAGCCAGATGCTTCGTTTTGTTGCATATCACTGAAAACTCAGAAATCATAAATGTACTAACCTTTTACTCCTAAAACATGCACACAGGCACTCTTTAATAATTCAAGGACCTTTCTATAATGATGAAGTCATACTGATGAACTCAATAGGAAAATACTAATATGGTTAAACAAAGCTTAAATAATTCATTGTAGAAATGAGGCATAATAGAGCAAGAAAAATAAATTCTAGCTGCTCAAAATATTTTACTTCTTACGCCAATGCATATTTCTTAAATCATAGTGACAGTTTTTCCTCTCTTTTGTTGAAGTACATGACAGCTATTCATATACTGGAGCAGGTGCAAAAGATAAACGCTTTCCTATTAAAGTCAAGAATGTCAGCATTCTATATGCAATGATGGGCAGACGTCCATCATTTTTGCATAAGTTATCTCCTGGGAAAGCTATCACTAGACCTTATTACTACACTATCAACTTATTCTCATCTCAAATTATTTTTCTTCAAAGGCAGTCAGCTGATTTGCACTTTACTTTCTTAGATTCACTGATTGATAGGTGATAAAAGACACCCAAAACACACAAAAAAAGTTATTAATAATTTCATTTAACACCACAAAAAATCCAAAATTTAATCATTTGGATATAGTATTGTGCATTTTGTAATTAGGATGTATCAATAATTACTAAATACGGCTATATAAAATAATATTTAAAAACTGGAAAAACTAAATAATTTTTGTAAATAGAATTGTGGTAGATTCTAAAAGGAATTCATTAGAGCCAGTCATGAAGAAATTAATTTAAAAACTTCTATTGTAATGGAAAAAGTTCTTACTGTGGCTTAATGTTTTTCATTTATTTTACTTAAAGATGATTATGCATTTTTCAGATGATTAGAAATTAAAGGCCATACTCAGGTTGTGGAATTGAAGGACGATTTTTTTTCATGATTTATTGAGGGTGACATGATATTCTACAGAGGATAACACAGTCTATCTGAATTGTTTTGAGCCAAGAAACCAAATCAGAATTTCCTACAGTGAAAAGAGAAAAAAAATGAAACTCTCCTCAAACCATCAATTAATGAGATATTTAAAAGTATGTGAAAATGTCTACAAATAGGGAATTAAGAAAAACTAGATATACTTTTAATATTCTAAAAGTTAACATGCTTTTGAGATATTAATCACTCTAATAAAAAATAAGATATACTTAAATCTGGCAACGACCTTTTTTTTTTTTTTTGTATATATATTTTAAGGGGCCTCACTTTGTTGCCCAGGTTGGTCTTAAACTACTGGCCTCAAGCAATCCTCCCACCTGGGCCTCCCAAAGTGCTGAGATTACAGGTGTGAGCCACCATGCCTGGCTGGTAATCTTATGAATAGTCAAAATAAGTACAACCTCCAGTTATTCTTCCTAATTTTTCTACATATTAGCATCCCACCTTTATCTAGAATTAGGAGATTAAAGCTCTAACCTGTGGCAAGTTTAATAAAGTTTGAATGTTGTGGCCTCCATCTGTCTGTTCACCATATCTTAGTGCCAGAACCGTATTTCCAACTGAAGAATGAGACAGACTGGATTTACCCAGCGTGCATAACCCCCAGGAATGCTACTGAAAAAGACTATCACCAAGATAACCATAAAGGCAAACTGATAGTACTATAAGACATCCTCCATTCACAGTGAGGTTCAGCATCCACTCTTAAGTGAGGACAAACTCCCGGAAACAACCAAGGGGAAACTTGAGACAGGAGAAACAAACTTAGTTGTCTAGATGGCCTTACTTAATGGGGGCAAAGACAGAGGAAGTTCTGAGATTCTGGTGGAACAAAAGAGATCACTTATTTCCACATTGCTATTTCAGCTCCTTAACCAAAGTCAAAATTTCTGTCTAGTAGAGAAATCAATCTTTGATCCAATGTAAGATCTGTCTTGCTGGAGTTACAAACTTAGAAAAATTTAGTTTTTCCTAGCTCAAGCAATTCCAGCCTTGATATCTTTAAGGAATACTTTTAATATATATAAAATCCAGCTTCATTCACCACCACTATGAAAGTGGATCACTTTTTTTCTTTCAGTTTTTAATATCACGTGCCCTGTATGCTCAAGATCACCTGAAGCCATGTTTATTTTATATTAAAGTACTGCAAATAGCAAAAATATAAAATATACTTTTAAATTTTCTTCTTCCAAATTTTCCCTAACAGGTGGAAGTTATGAAAAAGAAGTTGGTGAAACAATTATTAATGAATACATCAGAACATTACTGAATTTTAATGAAGAACTATTGATATTGAAACAAGTCTGGCATAGTTTTATTTTATTTTTATTTTTTGTTTCTTTCTTTGAGACGGAGTCTTGCTCTGTCACCCAGGCTGGAGTGCAGCAGTGGGATCTTGGCTCACTGCAACCTCCACTTCCCGAGTTCAAGCGATTCTCCTGCCTCAGCCTCCCAGGTAGCTGGGACTACAGGTACCCACTATCACACCTGGCTAATTTTTGTAGTTTTTAGTAGAGATGGAGTTTCACCATGTTGGCCAGGCTGGTCTTGGACTCCTGACCTCAATTGATCTGCCTGCCTCAGTCTCCCAAACTGCTGAGATTACAGGCGTGAGCCACCATGCCTGGCCTATTTAAAAAATTATCTAATATTCTCCTTAAATTGTAAAGAGTCTTTATTTCTTTTATTTGGAAAATAAAAACATCTATATATTTTAAAAAACGTATTATCAATTCAATCAAGATTTCATCAAAACATTCTAATAATATCAATCATCATCTCAAATGGGAGGCTTTTGAATAGTGGACCGTTTTGTGTAATAATACATGTAAACAAAATTAGAACTGATTTTTTTTTTTTCCGAGATGGAGTCTTGCTCTGTCACCCAGGCTGGAGTGCAGTGGTACAGTCTTGGCTCACTGCAACCTCCGCCTTCCAGGTTTAAGCAATTCTCCTGCCTCAGCTCCCCAAGTAGCTGGGATTACACGCGTGTGCCACCACGCCCAGCTAATTTTTATATTTTTAGTAGAGACGGGGTTTCACAATGTTGGCCAGGCTGGTTTCAAACTCCTGACCATGTGATCTGCCCACCTCAGCCGCCCAAAGTGCTGGGATTACAGGCGTGAGCCACCTCCCCCGGCAGAATTGAAGTATTTATTTACTGTCTGGTAACACTGATGAGAAAATAACAATGTCAGACACTATTACAGGGTGTACCTCCAATCTTCAAACCATATGTAAATTTATATGTCAGATGCCTGAACATTCTATATTTATACCATTTTATGTTCAAAGAGAATCTACATTTGAAGATTGTGAAATGAGCTAGGAAGAATGTTTGAAAAGTCAAAAAAATTTTAACTGTAAAATCTTATTTGAAGATATTTTTCAACCCTTATGATTTCAAATTACTGTGCAAGTCATAATGTAAAAGTAATGAAATACTAAAAAAAATGTTTAATAGAATTTAAAATTTTGACTAGGAAATTTGGAAGTTCAATCATTCTCAAAGAGGCTGTAAGGATGCTTAAAATCCTGAAGGAAGCCTGAAAGAAAAAAGACACATTCATTATTGGAAATATAATACAATGCTAACTCTCAAGTTTCACATTCAGACTAGAAAGCTTAAGTTCAAGGCCATTACACCAATTTTTAGAGAAATGCAATGTTTTCCAACTCCTGATTCATCCCTTGAAAAGCTGTACATGGGTAATGATTATCAACTTAAATTAGTCACATACACCAGAGTTAACTGGAAATGAAAAGCTTCTTCAATTACCCAAACTAACATAAATGATTTATTTCCTTCTGCCAACATGAAAGGGAATGTTCATGAAGGATCTCTTTGACTCACCCTGCACTAAGGTTAGAAAGCTCACTCAGCACAAATATTCCCAGAAAGGGTTCAACTTGGCAGTAAAGAAACCATCTATTCCAAAAGGTCACCACATCAGTTCAACTTTTCATCTGCTAAGAAAAAAGTTCTGTCAAAGTCTGTTACTGTAAAGCAGCAGCTGTTCTGTAGAATAATATCGTCCAAAAGACAACTGTTTCTCTTATTCCCCAGTACAACTCCTCCACTTCAACAATTTCTTGTCTTCCTTGACACCATTATTAGTCACAACCCCATGTCTTTGCTCTTCCATCTCAAATGTCTACTTCCAAATATTTCTCTACATTTTTATAATCTTAAGCTCAGCTGAACATCACACCTCTCAGTCAGTCTATTGCAACCCCAACTCTTTATAATGGCCAATAAATCCTGACATAATCTTATCCCTGCATATTTCTATAGCCACAAAGAACTTCCAGTTTCTCTAACACCCCAAGCTCTGTCTCACCTTAGAGTCTCCACCCAGTTCGTATCTTCTCCCACTCGATTTCTAGCTGACTCCTTATTCTATTTTTGTCTTTGCTGAAACCCTACTCCTTCAATACATAGGACTTTCCTATTTATCACAAGTACATTCTCCACCCTTATTTCCCCTAATTTTAGTCCCTTCTTTTCTTCCCAGTAGTGCTACAATTTTAAATTATTGGCTTTGCGCTTCACTTTTTTTTTTTTTGGATCTACCTGGGAATATAAGCTCCACAAGGGCAGAGACCATTGCCTGTGTTGTACAACTTATATTCCCAATGCCTGGCACAAGGCAAAAGCTCAATAAATGTTTATTTAATCAACTCCATTCTACTTGGAGTTATCTTTTTCTGAGTCCCTTTATTCTTATCTGATCCAGAGAAAAATAATCTTATCAGTTACTCAATGTTATCATTACTATTCAAGTCAACATGTATAACGACCGTATGTTAAGAACTATAAGGTGCTGCTGCTATTGCAGCTGCTATTTACTGAGTGTTTATTGTGTGCAAAGTATCATACAGAGAAGTATTCTGAACGATGCCCAGGCTGAGTGGAAGGAGCACAGTGATCCGTAGCAATATGTTATCTCACTGTATCACCACAACCATGTTAACAACCAATTATTTTTAATCCCTATTTTACAGATGAAGAAACCGAGATATAGAGAGGTTAATAATATGCCCAAGATATCACAAACAGTAAGCGATAGAGCTGGGATTCTATACTCTATTGAGTAAAACACAATTTCCCTCTTAAGATGAGTATGAGGAGAGAGGGAAAAATAAAGTGAGCTGGAAATTTAAGAGGAAAGAGACAACATTTGCTTAAGGAAAACCAGCAAAAATTGTTTGGAGATGGCAGTGGAAATAAGCTTTGAAAAAAAGTTGAGAGTTTTAACTACATTATAAATAAATACCTGGAATTGGTGCAAGAGCCTCTCATCAGAAAGAAAATGGTGAGACCAACCGTACAGAAAAAAGAGATATTAACTGCACAGAAAATAGTAATGGCAGGGTCATTATCCATTGTCCTATCTCTTGAGCCCAAATTGTGAATGTCCTTTCCTATATCACTAAGGAATTTAGCCGTGACTGAAAAAGGAATGAAGATGCAATCAAGATTTAAAAATTACTGTGAAAATTACAGAATATCTGTTATCTAAGTTATTAGTAATACTTCTTTTTTATCTGTTTCTGGTGGCTATCCTCTCAGCAACTAGATTTTAAGCTTTTTGATGGCAGGCACTATATCTTACACTTTCATAAGAGGGGTTATGAAAGTTGACTCTTGAAAATGTCAGTGGACAAGAAGAAGAAAAGTTAGAGGAGACTAAAGAGAGGCCAGACACTATACCAGGTGGTGCCAATGGCACAGTGATTAAAAAAAAAAAAAAATAGTGTCCTTGCCCTCAAGGGGCTTGTATTGTCACAGAGATGATAACTGGTGTAAGTACTCACAACAGAGTGAATAGAAGAAATACAAAAGATTACAGCTCCAATGTCTGCAAAACAAAATTATGGTATTCCAAAGTTAACTCCAATAGATGTTTAATTACAGTGGTATTTTCCAAGTTTTTAAGCACCACATTTTTCAAGACTAAAAACAATAAATTTCTATGATAATGAGTACCCATAAAACAAAAGCTGCTACACAGGCATTTACATAGAACAGTGGAAAGTTTCCTCCAAAACTTTATTGATACGGTTACCATCTCCTTGGTGAATAATTCCACACAGCATTTGCTTTTTTACATTGCCTGCCTGTGGCTTTCTATAATAAAAGTTCTTGAACTGGAGAAACTTAAATAACGTTTTTTCCTCTTTCATTAAGAAGCAATTACCTTCAATTTTCTTCACACATTCCTACCATACTTCCATTAGAATATTTATCCAAAGTCCCAAACAACTAAAGACACACACACAGACACACACACACGCATGCATGCACGTGCGCGCACACACACACACAAATAAAGCTCGTATTAGGAAAGGGCTGAGTTAAAGGTGTATGCATGATTCTCCCTTATTTATCCTATTGAAGGTACATCATTTTTTTTCATTCATTCACTCTAGAGAGCCTGACATTTAGCATTTTATAAATCTAGGCTACTGCAGAGCTGTGCTACCACAAAATTATAAGGAGTTAATTTGCACTTTTTTCTTTTGTTTTTCCTTTTCAGATAATATGTAAATATGTGTGATAAACGAGGCACTGACAATCATAGAAATTTAATTTTAACAGTACCTTGGAAAGCATTTAATTGAGGGAAAGTCAATTTAGGCACAGTGGTCCCCACCCTTCCACCCAGGGCAGATATTCCTACAGATCCCAGTGCTCCTTCCCACTGAGCCTGGGCATTCATTGCTCAGATGACGTCTCCACATGATGTTCCAGGTAGCCACCATCTTGTAAAAGAAAACATTTATGGTATATGATTCTTCTCGTAGTATATAAAATGCATCCTGCAATTCAAGGCACTTTGAAAAGCTACCATCTATTTTCAGCTACCATAGGACCTATTATTTAGTAAAGTGCTTCTTAGTACCTTGAAACATCCTAAGATTTTAAAAGCATTACTATACTTTACAAATGTTAATAGGTTATGCATATGAACAACGTTTGTTTGCACTTGCATTTGGTGCTCCTGACCACCCTTATATGGCACCTCAGCACTGTGTGTCCTAGCCCACTTGCCCTGTGAGTCCCCACCTCCAGCTTCTTGGGGGAAATCACAACTTCTATCCACACTTTATATTAAGGCTATCTTAAAGGGTCCACTCCAAAGTCACTCTCAACCACACCCCTGGCTTCATGTTTGCAGACTGTTTCCTCACTAGGTCTCCAGCCCAAATATCCCCAGCTCCAGATTCACAATTCCAACTTCTGGTTGGAGTTACTACATACATGTCTTGCTATCACTACAAATTCAACATGCAGACTTCATCCTTCTTGCCAAAACTTTCTTGCCCTTCCTCCTGTTTTCCTCCTTTATATTAATAGCATCCCTATCTTCCAGCCACCCACAGTGGAGACTTTGGGGTCTCTTCCAGGTACTCTTTTTCACTCTCTACTTCTAAATGATCACTAGGACTTGCCAATTCTAACTTGAATGTCATTCAAGTCTGTCACTTCTTCCCAGTTTTCAGTGCTACCACCCTTGTTTGGGCTTTCATCTGTGCTCACTTTAATGCCTAGCTTTCCTCCTGACTGGTTTTCCTGCCTGAATCTTTCCTTCTTTAAATCACTCACCCAACCCACCTCCCCATCCCCTCAATAACACCATCAAGGTATGTTTCTTTAAAAATGTGATTATGCTCTTGTCCGCCCCTCCAAAAACAAACAAACAAACAAACAAACAAAAAAAACAAAAAAACCAAACAAAAACAAAAACAAACAAAAAAAAGGCTTCACATTCCTTCAAAATAAAGGCTATATTTCCATGTCACCTTTAAAATAAAGTCCACATCCCTATGTGGAGATTTCAAGGTTCCCCACAAATAAGGCCCAAGTGTCATGATTGAAAGCTCAGCCTCTGAAGTCAGATTGCTAACCTCACCTGTGCGACGTTGAGCGGGGCCACTGCGCACACCTGTCTAGGCTGAGGGTCCCGGCACAAGTCTGGCTGAGGGACGAGTGAGTGTGGAAGCATAGTCTACATACCATTCACCACACTACGTTTCAGCCCAGGGCTTCTACAGGCTCAAAGTCAATGGCACCATTGTCTATCTCACATAAAGGCAATATAAAGGCTTAGTTTCCTTGTCTTAAAGTATGGCTAATATTAGGATTTACCTCAAGGGATTGTTGTAAGGTTTCAATGAGTTAACACATGTAAAGTCCTTAGAACGGTGCCCAGAATATTATAAATGCCCAATAAGTGTCAGCTGTTATGTTCTCACCTTACCTGTTCCTTATACTGTGAGGAAATAGTAGAATTTATTTACTATTGCTCAGGTATAATCTGTGCTTTTTCACCTGCATGTCTATCGTTTATTCTGCTTCCTCCCCTGAAAATGTCCTCCCTGAAAATTTCCTCCCCTAGCAGCTCCAATCTGCCCGTTGATAAATGTCCACTCCTGAGGCTCAGCTGGGAGACCATGATACCTCCATTAAGCCTTACTTGATCTCCATGTACTACATGAGTTCTTTAGGTTTTAACTCAACTCTTAGGTGCCTAACATGGAACTTACTGTAGAAATATTTTTTCTTTTCTTCTTTTTTTTTTTTTTTTTTTTTTTTTGGGACAAGTTTTCACAGTTGCCCAGACTGGAGGCAGTGGCACAATCTCAGCTCACTGCAATCTCTGCTTCTTGTGCTGAAGCAGTCATCCCACCTCAGCCTCCCGAGTCACTGGGACTACAGGCGTGTGCCACCACCATGCCTGGCTAATTTATTTTATTTTTTTGTATTTTTTGATAGAGACAGGGTTTCACCATGTTGTCCAGGCTGATCTTGAACTCCTGAGCTCAGGCTATCCACCTGCCTCAGCCTCCTACAGTACTGGGATTACAGGTGTGAGCTATTGCGCCCAGTCTGATACTTTATAGTATCTAAATGTATACTTATCTGAAGGGCTTGTCTTCCTTGAAAGATCTCAAGTGCCTTATGGTACCCTGTAAAGTTCCTCTTTATGTTCTCACAGTGCCTCTAGAATTACAGTGACATAATAGGCCCATAATAGGTAATAATATAACCATTTATTGAGCATCTACTATGTGTCAGGTACTATAAAAAGTGCTTTATACATAGTATTTAAAATTACATCTCACAGAACTTTTGTAGCATTGTTTCCTTTTATATAGGAATACTTAAGTAATTTAAATAATTTGCTTAGTGTTAAACAGTGAAAAACTGTTGGGGCAGAGATGAGAATCCAAGATATTTCTGGCCCTGAGATTGAGCTCCTTCTACTTCATGGCCCTATCTTACCTGGCTCCTTCCCTTGCCCAAGAGCCAAGAGTCACCATTTAGTGATTATGTATTATATTCTAGGAGTTTTTCCTAAATTATTCCTAAGCTTCATTGAAAAACAGTTATTATTTTTCCTATATTCCAGACGAGGAAATCAAGTCTCAGAGACATTAAACAATTTACCTTAGGTTTTACAGCTAGTAAACTCCAGATGCAACTTTGAGCCTAACTCCAGAAGCCTCCTGCCCACTCCACCCCTACTCCTCAAAAATGCTCTTGTCACATTTTAGAAGTCCCTTGAGAAAAATGTATTGCCTTTACTATTATCAGGGTTTCATTTATGTGGTTTTATTTTATTTAGATAGCTTTTCACAGAAATCATCATTGCATACTCTTACAGAAAAAAATGTTATCCCTATACTGTATTTTGATCACCTTTTGTCTTTATACATGGACTACCTAATTATTATAACTAACTTCGCAAAAAAAAAAAAAAAAAAAAGTGCTGGTCCTCCTAAGAATTTGATGAAGTTTTACATCAAAGTGATCTTGATATTGAAAGAATAAAAATTGTTTATACAAACAATAGGTCAGGAATATATCGAGGGATCCATATTTAGTACTGATCATTGTTAATTTCACCAGACCATTAAGTTTTGACTGAAACTTCTAGAAAATCAGGATAAAACACCACACCAAGAGAAATAAGTAGTTACTGAAACAGAATACCAAAATGAATCTTGAACTTAATGCAATGCACACAAAGCAGAAGGAAAAAGGAAAGATGAAGGATTAGAATTACCCATCAGATTTTAAAATAAAATAAGAAAATAATTTTTTTTCGAGACAGGGTCTCACTCTGTCACCGAGGCTAGAGTGCAGTGGCATAATCATAGCTCGCTGCAGCCTTCATCTCTCTGGCTCAAGCCATCCTTCTGCCTCAGCCTCCCCAGTAGCTAGGACTATAGGGCATGCTACCACATCCGGCTAGTTAAAAAAAATTTTTAGTAGAGACAGGGTCTCATTATGTTGCTCAGACTGGTTTTGAACCTCTGAGCTCAAGTAATCCTCCCTCATCGGCCTCCCAAAGTGCTGGGATCACAGGTGTGAGTCTCCATGCCCAGCTTAAAAATACAGTTTTTAAAAGGGAAAAAATGGGGGGAGAATTAATGGAAATTAATCTGACTTATTTATGAGAAAATAGCACTCAATACCAAACTGGCATGTATGCAGTAACTACCAAGGTAATTAAAATACTTAAGATACAAATATAATTGAAAATTACATGACTTGAATGTCATTATTCCATTTTACCAGTGCTCCCTATTTAATTGGAAAAAATTTTATTGGCTTTCAGTGAAAAAAAAGTGCAAGTGAAAATAGAAAAAAATGTAATAGAACCAAAATCTTCCCAAGCAAAAAAATAACTCCAAAAAAGTATCCCTCATTATGAAAGTGCTAGGGTTTCTAGAGCTCCCAGAGGACTCAGTAAAACTACAGATACTTGCAGTGCGTTATAAGTGTGTAATTACCATTTAAATGAAAGGAGAAAAGCTGGTGAGTGAAATGAGAAACAGGCATTTTCTTACAGCCAAGCAGGAACTGACATTTCAGGCAACAATCATCTAATCTACAGTCTGGTTAACAAAGCTATTGTCATTCTGCCACTCATACTCACTCTTAACTGACACTCTTCCCTACTAGAAGGAAACAGTAGGTTAAGTCTTTGTCTATGATTTTCAGTCACAATTTACTCATTAGGCTCTGGCCTGCCTAATACGTAATTTAACAGCATATGTATACCAAAAGACAGCCAACAGACATAAAGTCTTCTCTTTAATTCTACCTTTTTAATTATTTGGGCATCCAGATTGTAAAAGTAAACAAAATGTCAGAGTAAATTCCTATTGGTTGTACAATCATGATGGTTAAGAATCATTTAATCTCACCTGCAGTCCAACAAAAGCTTCCCTACTAACATCCCTCTTTGTGGATTTGGCTGGGCAGCAAGTTGGATGTAGAAAATATTATTGCCTTTTTCTGAAAAGGCATTGAATACCCTTTTCAAATGTGGTTAGAAGTTATCACATAGATTTCAAAACTAGAAAACTATCAAATGTGTTCTTATTGAATAGGTGCATAATGAAGTATAGAGTGTAAAAGATTTGTCAAAAACACACAAATTAACTGGAGAGACCCCTCTCCCTGCCACATGTGTTTCAGAAGTCAAATCTATTCCTTTTGGGTTGCTGCTAGCATGAGATTAGCCAAGTCTTGTGATGTGTTTGGCAAAACCAGTTGGGGTTTATTGGTGTGGCTTATGTTGGTTGGATTAATTGTTGCTTCTACCAAACAACCAACCAACCCTGAGTATTTCTGAAGTAAGAATATAAATGTCAAGCATGACAAGATTGATAAATCATGAAAAAGAAGACTGCACACATAATCAGCCATCAGACAAAAGTGATGGGGTTGTGGGTTTCATAGGGCTACTTTATTCTAGCTTTCCCTTTATATCTTCTTTTGGCTGTTTTATTTGATATCTTTTGAAAATCTGTTGCAAGTCAGTGAAACAAGTTAGATAGACCCTTCCAAGTCATTCAGTGATCTTTCTGATTATCTAAACTAACAGGTCCACAAACTGTGACTCCCAGACCAAATCTGGCTCTCTGCATGTTTTTGTAAATAAAACTTCATCAAAACACAGCCACATACATTCATTTATATATGGTCTAAAGCTGTTTTCACACCACAACAGCAAAGTTGTTGTAACAGGTATGATAAGGCCCCAAAAGCCTAAAATACTTACTACCTGGACCTTTATAAAGAAAATTTGCCAATCCTTGATTTAAAGTTATCTCTTACTGTTCTAGGTGAAAATTATACTCTCTGATATAACCTTCTACTCTATCCCACTCTGTCCCATTAGACATGCTTCTCCCCGCCCCCCGCCCCCCGAGATGGAGTCTCACTCTGTCGCCCGGGCTGGAGTGCAGTGGTGCCATCTGGGCTCACTGCAACCTCCAGTTCCCAGGTTCAAGCAATTATCTGCCTCAGCCTCCTAAATAGCAGAGATTACAGGTGCCGGCCACCACGCCTGGCTAACTATTTTGTATTTTTAGTAGAGATAGGGTTTCACCATCTTAGCCAGTTGCTCTTGAGCTCCTGACCTCGTGATCCACCTGCCTCAGCCTCCCAAAGTGTTGGTATTACAGGTGTGAGCCACTGTGCCCAGCAGATGTGCTTTTTTTCTACTTCACCAAACCATCCCATTTTTCAATTATAGGCAGGCCTATCTTGTTTTATTGCACTTCATTTTAACGTACCTCACAAATACTGTGCTTTTTACAAATTTAAGGTTTATGGCAGCTTGGTGTCAGGCAAATGTGTTGGCACCATTTTTCCAATAGTATGTGCTCACTTTATGTCTCTGTATCACATTTCGGTAATCCTCACGATATTTCAAAGTTGTTCATTCTTATTATATCTGTTATGATGATCCATGATGGTGATCTTTGATGTTACTATTGTAATTGTCATGGGGGTGCCACACCCATAGGAGACAGTGGACTTAATCACTACATGTTGTATGTGTTCTGACTGCTGCACTGACTGGCCGTTCCCCCATCTTTCTCTTCTCAGGCCTCCCTGTTCAGTGAGACACAACAACATTGAAATGAGGCCAGTTAATAATCTGACAATGACCTCTAAGTGTTCAAGTGAAAGGAAGAGTTGCACATCTCTCACTTTCAATCAAAAGTGAGAAATGATTAAACTTAGTGAGGAAGGCATGCCAAAAGCGAAGAGAGGCTGAAAACTGGGTCTCTGGTGCCAAACAGCCAAATTGTACATGCAAAGGAAAAAATCCTTGAAGGAAATTAAAACTGCTACTCCAGTGAACCCAAAAATGATGAAAGAGCAAAACAGCCTTATTGCTGATATGAAAAAAGTTTTAATAGTTTGGATGGAAGATCAAACCAGCCACAAAATTCCATTAAGTCAAAGTCTAATACAGAGCAAGGCCCTAACTCTCTTTAATTCTATGAAGCCTGAGAGAGGCAAGGAAGGTGCAGAAGAAACGTTGGAATCTAGCAGAGACTGGTTCATGAAGTTGAAGGAAAGAAGCCATCTCCATAAAAAGGGCAAGGTGAAGCAGCAAGTGCTAATGTAGAAGCCATAGCAAGTTATCCAGAAGATCTACCTAAGATCATTGGTGAAGGTGGCTACACTAAAAAATAGATTCCCAATATAGACAAAGCACCCTTCTGTTGGAAAGAGATGCCATCTAGGACTTTCATGGCCAGAGAGGAAAAAGTCAACGCCTGGCTTCAAAACTTCAAAAGGACAGGCTGATTTTCTTGTTAGGGGTTAATGGAACTGGTGACTTTACGTTGAAGCCAATGCTCACTTGCTATTCCAAAAATCTAAGGACACTTAAGAATTATGCTAAATCTACTTGCCCGCACTCTGTAAATGGAATGCCAAAGCCTAGATGACAGCACATCTGTTTATAGAATGGCTTACTGAATATATTAAGCCCACTGTTGAGACTTACTACTCAGAAAAAAGATTCCTTTCAAAATGTTAATGCTCATTGACAATGTGCCTGGTCACTCAAGAGTTCTGATGGAGATGTACACAGAGATTAATAATGTTTTCATGTCTGCTAAGACAACATCCATTCTGCAGCCCGTGGATGAAGAAGTCATTTTCACTTTCAAGTCTTATTTAAGAAACACATTTCTTAAGGCTATAGTTGTCATAAATAGTGATTCCTCTGATGGATCTGGGTAAAATTAATTGAAAACCTTCTGGAAAGAATCCACCATTATAGATGACATTAAAAACATTCATGATTCATGGGAGGATGTCAAAATGTCAACATTAATAGGAGTTTGGAAGAAGTTTATTCCAACTCTAATGGATGACTTTGAAAAGGTTCAAGACTTCTGTGAAGACTGATGTGGTGGCACATGCCTGTAATCCCAGCTACTTGGGAAGCTGTGGTGGGAGGATCACTTGAGGATCATTTGAGGTGGGAGGATCACTTGGAGAGAAGGACTTCAGTGGAAGAAGTCACTGCAGATGTTGTGGAAATAGCAAGATATTAGAATTTAAAGTGGAGCCTGAAGATGTGATAGAATTGCTGCAATCACATGATAAAACTTGAATGGATGAGGAGCTTGTTATGGATGAGCAAAGAAAGTAGTTTCTTGAAATGTAATCTACTTCTGGTGAAGATGCCGTGAACATTGTTGAAATGACTACAAAGGGTTTAGAATATTACATAAATGTAACTGATAAACCAATATCATGGTTTGAATTGATTACAATCTTGAAAGAAGTTTTACTGTGGGTAAAATGCTATCAAACGGCATCACACACTGCAAAGAAATCTTTCATGAAAGGAAGAATGAATCATGTGGCAAACCTCATTGCCACAGCAAACCCAAACTTCAGCAACCACCACCCTGATCAGGCAGCAACCATCAAGACCAAGGGAAGACCCTCACTAGAAAAAATGTTGTGACTTTCTGAATGTTCAGATGATTGTTAGCAGTTTTTAACAATAAAGTTTTGTGGGGGTTTCTTGAGACAAGGTCTCACTCTGATACCCAGGCTGTAGTGCTGTGGAGGATCAGAGCTCATGCAGCCTCAAACTCCTGGACTCAAGTGATCCTCTCACCCCGGCCTCCCAAGTAGCAAGTACCACAGGTGCACACCACCATGTCTGGCTAATTTTTTAAATGTTTCTGTAGAAATGAGGTCTCGCTATGTTGCACAGGCTGGTCTCAAACTCCTGGCCTCAAGTGACCCTTCTGCCTCACTTCCAAAAGTTCTGGGATTACAGGTGTAAACTACTATGTCTAGCCATGTATTTTAATAAAGGTAAGTACATTGTTTTTTAGACATAATACTATTGTACACTTAATAGACTAGAGTATAGTGTAAACAAAATTTTTATATGCACTGGAAAAAAAATGTGTGACTTGTTTTATTGTGATATTTGCTTTATTGTGGCATTCTGGAACCAACCCTGCCTGTATCTCCTTTTTCTAGTAAATATTATGTTTATATATCTTTCCTTTTTCAGTTACTATCACAGTTAATTTCATTCCAAAATTCACTTAACCTGAATTTAAAAGTGGTCATATGTGGCCCAGTCTCTGCTTTGGGTCAATCCAAAGTAAAATCAATTCAAAAACAATGAAAATACATAATTGAAATAAATTTAAGTGTTTACTTAGGGTCTAAAGAAAATGCTAATGAGGTAAAGGAGGAGTATGCTCTTAATGAATAAATGAACATTTCAAAACCCTATCTTCCCAGAATCATTACTCTCAATATTCCCCTAAATCAATGACAGAGGTTGTAGTGAATGCCCTCTTTGGGAATTGCCCTACCCAGTGCAGCCAGCCACCTCACTTGAGGTTAAATCTCATTTTGGAGGACATCCCACATCTAATGTTGGTTGATATTGGGCCATAATTTGGGACAACTCTAAAAGGTGATCCCAGTTCCAGAGTGCCCCATAAGATAGACTGAGGCCTCCCTTGTGACTACATGATACTTTAACTGTTCCTTCTACCCAAGTCTGCTTCTCTCTGTCCCTTACATGTGTTACTCCTGAAGGAATTCCCCAATTAACTCCTGCAGGCAAGTCTCTGCCTTGGAGCCTAGTCCTCAGGGTTCCCAACTTAAGACAGCTGTTCTCTTCAAATTCTTTCTCTCATCCCATTCTCCCCCAATCCCAGTCTTTCTAGCTCTTTATTCCTTCCTCCTCACTGTCTTCTTTCCTCACGTTCCCAAATCAATTCCTTTTCTCACAATAGAGTTAACCATCTATTATTTAAATTTATAATTTGTGCTAGTGTGTTTCAATGCCTTATTTTTTTTTCTATTAAACAGTCTTTATTATAATGATATTAGAGCTCTTTGGCTTCCTAATGATTTTTTGTGAAGAAAAAGTATTTCCAGTCTTTCACACTTTTTTTTTTGTACTGTCTTATATACATATATGTATGCCTATGTCTATCTATCTCTTCATTTATCTATCCATCCATCCTAAAATTAGATAAATGCACAATAGTAATAAGGTTATCTCAAGCTTTCAATTTGAAATACAGTCAATATGCAATGTCTTATATTTCATCTGTTAACAATAAAGGCAACATAGGAATTGACACCATAAAGGTCAACACACAGGCAGTAATATTTTAACCTTTCAAAGTATTCCCTTATAGAAGGTAGTTTTGGATTATCAGGATGAATTGTTTGTTTTGCTTGTTTGTTTTTGAGACAGAGTCTCCCTCTGTCGCCCAGGCTAGAGTGCAGAGGCACAATCTTAGCTTGAACTCCCCAGGTCAGGTGATCCTCCCACCTCAGCCTCTGAGTAGCTGGGACTACAGGCGCACGCCACCAAGTCTGGCTAATTTTTTGACTTTTAGTAGAGATGGGGTTTCACCATGTTGCCCAGGCTAGTCTTGAACTCCTGATCTCAAGTGATCTGCCCCCCTTGGCCTTCCAAAGTGCTGGGATTATAGGCCTGAGCCACTGAACCCAGTGAGGACTAACTGTTTTTAATGTTTTACAGTTTTATTTTTAAAAGAACACTGGCCAGGCACAGTGGCTCTGGCAACAGAGCAAGACTCTGTCTCAAAAAAATAAAAATAAAAATAATAAAATAAAAAAAGAACACTGATCAAAAAGCATTTAAAATTGTACCTTTTTACATTATGCATTTAAAAGTCTTTATATGATTATTATATGGCCAACTGTAGAGTGAATGCTGTTCTGCAGTTACACTGTCCCCATACAATAGCATCTTGATTCAAAATGAAATGTTCTGGTACAAAAGTTGGAAAACAAGGACACATAAGAAGAGAAAAAATTAACAGAGAAAGAAAGAGGAGAAAGGAAACTAAGATGAAACAAAGCAAACAAAACTATAGTAAATCCATGAATTTCCATTGCATGCAGCACCTCTGCAAGCTCTAGACTCATTATCTTTTCCACAGCTAAATGTTTAATTTTGTGAAATTCCTACCATTGGCACAAGTTAAAATAAATAACTCATCTTTATTCTGCTTAAACTTAAAAATTGTTAAAAAGGGTCATGTGCAGTGGCTCATGCCTGTAATCCCAGCACTTTGGAAGGCTGAGGTGAGTGGATTGCTTGAGCCCAGGGGTTCAAGACCAGCCTGGGCAAAATAGTGAAATCCCATCTCTACAAAAATCACAAAAATTAGCCAGGCATGGTAGTGAACATCTGTAGGCTTGGCTGCTTGAGAGGCTTAGGCCAGAGGATCAATTGAGCCCAGGAGGTAGAGGCTACAGTGAGCCATGATCATGCCACTGCACCCCAGCCTGGCTGACAGAGCGAGACCCTGTCTCAAAGAAATGAAAATTTTTTAAAAAATTTAAAAAGGAAACAGAAAGAGTAATATGAGGTGGAGAGAAGTTAAATACCATTACCAGATATTAAAATAGCTTATATATCCTCCATAATTAAAACATTATGGTATTAGGAAACTATTATCTGGATAGACCAATAGCAGTGAACAGATGCACAAAAATATACTCAAATGTGAATGGAAATTTATGAAAAAAGTATCATCTTATATCACTGGTGTAAAAAAGGCTTTCACAATAAACTGTATTGGTGTAGTTTTCATTATATAATGACATTCTTTGTCTCTTTTTATAGTTTTGGACTTAAAGTCTATTTTGTTTGATATGAATATAGCTACCCCTGCTCTATTTTGGTTTCCATTTGTATGGAGTATCTTCTTCCATCTCTTCACTTTCAGTTTATGTGTGTCCTTAAAAATGATGAAGACAGTCTCCTACAGGCAGTATATAGTTGGGTCTTATTTTTTAATCCATGCAGCCCCTTTTTATTCATTGGAGAATTTAGCCTATTTATATTCAAGATGATTATTGATAGGTAAGAACCTACTGCTACTATTTTATGGTTCTAATATAGTAATAAAGGGGTTCATTCATCAAGAGGATATAACAATTATAAATATACATGCACTCAACATTGGAGCACCTAAATATATAAAGTAAATATTAATAGATCTGAAGGAAGAGATAGGCAATAATGCAGTAATACTAGGGGACTTCAATAACCCACTGTCAACAATGGACATAACATCTAGACAAAAAAATCAACAAGGAGACATAAGACTTGAACTACACTTTGGACAAATGGACATAACAGACATATCCATAGGGTTCTATTCAGTGGCAGCAGAATTCTTCTTCTTCTTCTTCTTCCTCCTCCTCCTCCTCCTCCTCCTTCTTCTTCTTCTTTCTTCTTCTTCTTCTTCTTCTTCTTCTTCTTCTTCTTCTGCTTCTGCTTCTTCTTCTTCTTCTTCTTCTTCTTCTGCTCCTCCTCCTCCTCCTCCTTCTTCTTCTCCTTTTTTCTTCTTCTTCTTTCTTCTTTTTCCTCTTCTTTTTTTTAACAGAGTCTTGCTCTGTCACTTAGGCTACAGTACAGCGGTAGGATCATGGCTCACTGCAACCTCAACCTCTTGGGCTCAAGGGATCCTCCTGCCTCACGCTTCCTAGTAGGCTGGCTAACTTTTTAACTTTTATTTTGTAGAGATGAGATCTTGCTCTGTTGACCAGGCTGGTTTCAAACTCCTGGCCTTAAGCAATCCTCCTGCCTTGACATCACAAAGTATTGGGATTACAGATATGAGCCACTGCACCTGACTGACATTCTTCTTCAGCACACATGGAACACTATCTAAGATAGACCATATGTTAGGCCACAAAACAAGTTTTTACAAATGTAAGAAGATTTAAATCATATCAAGTATCTTTTCTCACCATGATGGTATGAAACTAGAAATCAATTAACAAGAAGAAATTTGGAAAATTCACAAAACATGGAAATTAAACAACATTCTCTGAATAACCAAGGTGTCAAAAACAACAACAACAACAACAAATGGAAAGCAAAAAGTATATTGAGAAAAATGAAAATAAAAACACAACATACCAAAATTTATGGGATGCAGCAAAAGTAATTCTTAGAGGGAAGTTAATAACAATCACGCTTACATAAAAAAAGAAAGATCTCAAATTAATAACCTTACGTTACACATCAAAGAACTAGAAAAAGAACAAACTATGCCCAAAGTTAATAAAAGGAAGGAAATAATAAAGATAAGGGCAGAAATAAGATAGACACTAGAAAAACAATAGAAAGAATCAACAAAACTGAAAATTATACTATTATAGTAAGAATAGTTAAAAAATTAAAATTAAAATTAAAAAATTAACAAAACTGATGGTTGGTGTTTTGAAAAGATAAACAAAATGGCCAGCCCTTTAGATAAACTACAAAAGAAGAGAGAGACTTAAATAAAATCAGAAATGAAAGACAAGACATTACAACTGATACCACAGAAATATGAAAGATTACGAGATACTATGAAGAATCATACACCAACAAATGGGATAGCCTAGAAGAAATGAATACATTCCTAGACAAATACAACACACCCAGATTGAATTATTAAGAAATAGAAAATCTGAACAGACAAATAATGAGTAACAAGATTGAATCAGTAATAAATGGTCTCCCATAAAAGAAAACCCCACAATCTCATGGCTTCACTGCTGAATTCTACCATTTAAATAACTAATACCAATCCTTCTCAACTCTTCTGAAAAATTGAAAAGGGAATCCTTCTCAATGCATTTAATGGGGCCAGTACTATCCTGAAACCCAAGCCAGACAAAGACACTATGAGAAAAGAAAATTGTGGGCTAATATCCCTAATGAATATAAGTGCAAAATTCTTCACAAAATACCAGCAAACTGAATTCAGCATCACACTAAAAGGATCATTTATGTCAGTGGGGAAAACCTCTAATAATGGAATTACCAGGTCAAAGAGTACTCCCCCCAACCCCAAATTTTAATAGATACTGAGAGACTGTCTTATAAAAAGTTTGTATAAATGCCCAATCCCAACAACAACAAATAAATGTGCACATTTCCCTTGCAACATTGGGTGTTAACCATCATTTCTTGCTGTTGTTTGCCCAGGGCAGCCTTGGTTTTCACCTGCTCTCCTAGCATAATTCTTAACAGTGGCCCTTTCACTCTTAAAATGGGCCCAGTTTGGAAGATACATGGTCACTCTACTAAACTTTAAAACTGATACATATTGTCTCTTCCCTAGAGATTCTCCAGGAGGCTCTGTAGGCTTCTGGAAGGACTTGCATTCTCTTCCCTCTCTCTCCTATTAACCTGCACTGACTCCTTCAAAAGCCATAGAATTATGGAATGTGCCTCTAGCTAGGGACCTCCTTTCTGTGCAGATGGAAGTAGGAGGTGGCAATGAAAGTATGCCTGTATGTTTAAACTTGCTGAAAGGCAAATGTGCACACACATACATACACACACAAAGCCAAATTTGTAACTATGTTGTAATCCAAAGGATAGTCCCTAGCTGTCCATCATTTGACATGACATAGATGTTGATAAGAGGATTCCAGCACTGGAAGCGGTGTTGGGTAGGATGAACTTTAGGTGCCTTCAGTGTTGAGATTCTGTGATTACAGTAGTAACAATTGACGCTTATTAAGGACTTACTGAGTGTCAGGGTAGTTCTAGAAATTTGAGCTATAAAATCTCATTTTGTCCTCAAAGTTACCAAAACAGTAATTTAGTCACTGTTTTTAGGTAATATTAACAAATTAGGAACTAAGGCACAAACAGATTAAGTTAGTTGTCTAACGTGGCATACTTAGTAAACGGAAAGACCAGATTTCAACAAAGGCAGTCTGACCTGTTATATCTCCACTTTCTGCTGCCTTCCCTTTTCATAGCAGGGGTTGGGCGGGGAGGGGTTGATGGGGGTCTCTTTGTCACCCAGGCTGAAATGCAGCGGCGCAATCATAACTCACTACAACCTCCAACTCTTGAGCTCAAGCAATCCTCCCACCTCAGCCTCCTGGGGAGCTGGGACTACAGACACATGCAACCATGCCCAGCTAATTTTTTTTTATTGTTTGTAGTGATGGGGTCTTGCTGTATTGCCCAGGCTGGTCTTGAAGTTAGCTTAAATGATCTCACCTTGGTCTACCAAGTAGTTAGGACTACAGGTGTGAGGCACCACACTGGCTTACTTTTAAATTTTTTTGTAGACATGGAATCTCGCTATATTGTCCTGGCTAGTCTCGAACTCCTGGCCTCAAGAGATCCTCCCTCCTCCGCCTCCCAGAGTGCTGGGATTACAGAGATCAGCCACTGTGCCTGGCCTTCTGCTGCCTTCTACTTCATGTTTCGGGCACTGAAAATCTGCCTACATTTTGCAGATTTGATTCCCATTTTCTTTCTTAATAATTCTAATGATATTCCTGAAAGTTGCTTAATAGAAGGGAGAAAATGGCATGCAGAAAATTCATGCAATATAATTTGAAACCTTACCATTGAAGAAACTTCCTTCTGCTCTTTCTGGAAGATCTATTTTCAATTATCTATTCAGCATATACTATAAAAGAAAATAAATTTATCTTTTCAAATTCTTTCTAGGAAAAGTAAATAAAAACTTACGTAATTTTCAAAATGTTAAACATGAAACATTCATGAATAATAAAAAGATTTCTGAGATTTTAATATTGTTGCTATTTTAATATTTAGGGCTCAAGTGACTTAAGGTACTATCCACTTGTAATTGACAAAAAGGGAAAGATCAGATGTTTGATGGTGACCACAAGACTAGTTGTCTCCAGTTACCGAAAAACTGTGGATGCTTAATGAATGCTTAATGAATCCCTAATACCAGCAAACCATCTTCTGAATTCATTTTCTAGGAAAGAAGTGTGGACCAAGAAGGGCACTATTACCACCAATCCTGAAAAATAACTGTCTTCACAGGTGAGGAGTATCGCAGTGTACATAACATTTTATAGGCTCCATATTTTCCTATTCCACAGTCAGAAGCCTGCTTATTCTATGTCTTGCATAAATACTCTGAAAACTACCATATGCAAATATATTACCAATCATCTCCTAATGTGTAAGTCCAGAGGACACTCATGAATCTCTCTCCCTCCATCTTCAGACCCCTTTCTCTTGATGTCTATGACACCACAGTCTCCCACTTTTTCATCTTCTTCTCAATTTCTTTTTAGAACCCTGTTTTGCTTACTCAAGCCTTTAATGTAGGCATTCCCACTGGGCTCTCTCATGGGTAAAAAATCATCCTGCCTTGTGAATTTGACTACACTTTATTCCCTACAATGAATCTGACAGTTCTCAATCTGTGAAAAGATAACTGTGTCTACCTAAACTAAATAAATACCTAATCTTGTGCTCTTTTCAGTGTTTTCCCTGGGTCAATGTGCTGTGGAATTTAAAATGGATGGGGAAAAATTGAAATGCAGCATTATTCTCTGCAGCCCCCTGGTTTAATTTCAACCTTCAGAAGAAGCAGCATTTACCCTACACTTTGGCTCCTGTCCTAAAACAGCTTTTTGAAACATTTCATGATCCCGTTATCAACCAAACAATTTCTACATAACAAGGTCTAGGAGTTGACAAAGGAGTGTGTATGTGTTTGCCATTTCATTCTTACCCTAAAAGGTTTACCCTGCTTCCCATCCAGATTTTGCAACCTAAAAGTATGGGTCCCAGGTTTTTCTACATTTCCTATTATTATGCCCCTGCAGCCCAAAGCACTAAAATAATCTGGAGACCCCCACCCCGCAAAGTTATTTTTTAATAGTAATTATAAAGGACTATGCAGTACTCTTTCCTCGGTCATATATTATTATGATGTAAAATTTTTTTTGTAGTCCAATTAAGTGAACAGGGGAATCATGATTTTGACTCCAGTTGGGCTTTCAGGATCCAGACCTGGGTAGAGGATTGGGAGTGCCTGCCCAGGAACTGTGGGTGATCAGCCAAAGGAAGCCGAGATTTGAGTCCTGGATAAGGGAAAGCTTTGTAAGTGAGGGAAAGTTTGGAATCGAGTTGAGGAGAGTGGATAGTAGGCTAGCCAAGGAACTAGGTAAGATGAAGTGAATTAATCTGGGAAAGCCTGCAAGAATTCCTGAAGATAAAGGTCATCTTTTGTTGGGTTGCTTTTGTGGAGTGGGAGTTGGGGTAGCAGGGGAAGCTATGAATATCCCCAGCTGGGCTGGAAAATTTTAGCCCTTCTCTGTCAATATTGTGATTTTACCAATCCCGGTCTAGCTATTGAGGTTACCAAAATGTATCATGGAAATGGGAAAAATGAAATCTGTTGTTATGAGTCCTACCATACTTTGATTTTTTTTGTTGTTGTTTTCAGAGACAGGGTCTTCCTCTGAGCCCAAGCTGGAATGCAATGGTGCAATATGTATGCAATGCAAGGTGTTCATCATAACCTCGAATTTCTAGCCTCAAGCAAATCCTCCCACCTTGGCCTTTCAAAGCATTGAGATTACAGGTGTCAGTCACTGTACCTGGCCCCCACTCATACTTTAATTTTGATGTTTGGAACAAGGGAACAAGCTGTTACTGAAGGAGTCTGGGACGCTCCATCAAAAAATGAAAACACTTGCCAGTAGCACTGTAGTTGGGAACAGGAACTGTTTCTCGTCTTCCATAAAAATAGACACGATTTCTGTTCAAAATGATGGTGAATTTAGAATTAGGCTTATTTTCAGAACAGTAAAAGTTATAGTTGGAACTATTTTTTTCATTAGACTCCTTTTTTTATTTTTTAATTATTTTTGAGACAGAGTCTTGCTCTGTTACCCAGGCTGGAAGTACAGTGGCACGATCTCAGCTCACTGCAACCTCCACCTCCCGGGTTCAAGCAATTCTTGTGCCTCAGCCACGTGAGTAGCTGGGATTACAGGCACTCACCACCACACCCAGCTAATTTTTGTATTTTTAGTAGAGACAGGGTTTTACCATGTTGGCCAGGCTGGTCTTGAACTCCTGGCCTCAAGTGATCCACCCACCTCGGCCTCCCAAAGTGTTAGGATTGCAGGCGTGAGCCACTGCACCTGGTCTTATGCAATATTCTATCATTGCTTTATTAAATTCTGCTTTTATCCCTCCACCAGGAGAATTAAAACATTTAATTAAGAAAAGCAATTAAAATAAATGGAATATCATTTAAAATATCCATAAACTAGCAATAGAATTAACAATTGCTTGTTTACTTGTCTGTGTCCCCTTAGTTATAAGCTCCATGAAGGCAAGGGTTTGATATTTCTTTTTTTTTTTTCTTTTTTTTCGTAGATGGAGTCTCACTATGTCACTTAGGCTGGAGTGCAGTGGTATATGATCTCAGCTCACTGCAACCTCTGCCTCCCGAATTCAAGCGATTCTCCTGCCTCGGCCTCCTGAGTAGCTGGGACCACAGGTGCGTGCCATCATGCCCAGCTAAGTTTTGTATTTTTAGTAGAGATGGGGTTTCACCATGTTGGCCAGGCTGGTCTCAAATTCCTGACCTCAGGTGATCCGCCCACCTTGGTCTCTCAAAGTGCTGGGATTACAGATGTAAGCCAGCACGCCCCGCCTGATCTTTCTTGCTTATTGTTATATCCCTATGACAATGACATTGTTTAGTAGATAATAAATACTCAATAAATATTTGCTAAAAGAATAGATGACAATGAAGGAGGCATCAAGTACATGGACAGTGAAACACTTGTATTCTCTAACATTTGGAACTTTTTAAAGTGCTTTAATTTTTATAAGCATAACTGCTGAATAATAATATTAGATCAAATGTACCTATAAGTATTTTGATATTTCATTGGTCATTCTAGGATATATTTAAACAGAGTCATGTTTCTAAAACCTAACCAGGATCTTTGGTTTATGAAGTGCAGTAAGTCCTTAAGAAGATAAATTCCTCTACAGAATACAGAACTCATTGAATTAACAAGGTCTAGAAGATCTCTTGAAGAAATTCAGAAAGAAGAGATGGTGGATATACAGCAGAGTTAAACCTGAACTGAGTACAGTTGTTGGACCATATTTGCAGAGAGGCTTCAGGGTTTTTCATTTAAAATGTAGATAAAAGAAGCTTCAGTGATGGATATTTGCTCAGGCCCCTACTCTTATGGGCAGAATTTGCCACTTTACTCATAAATACTATATAAAAAAGTGATGACACTTACAAGGAGCCAGGATCCTAAGAAGAAAATATATATTTAAAAAATTATAAAACAGACCCTTGCCACATATGTAATGTGCCCTATTGGTTCTTCTTTCTGATTTGTATGTGTATATGTGTATGCTTGTTTCACAGGGGAAAAATAAGGAATACCTTCCATTCTATCCTACCTTGTCTTTGTATGTTAATAAGGAAAACACCATCTCTAAGCCAGAAAAATACAAAGTTCTTGACCAAGTTGAGGTCCTAAACGAGCAAATGGAACATTGGCCAACGCTTACCTTTTCTTTTTTTTTTTTTTTTTTCTGCAAGCACTATGTTGACTTACCTTATCTTTTTATAAGCACATTTTACTTCCAGATTGACCTATAAATGTGCATTTATCTTATTTTTGGGTCCTGTCTATCTTGTCTACAGTTCCTTCTTATAAAAAGGGTATAATCTGAAGAAAGAAAATAATATCATATTGGGATGAAGGAGAAAAAACTAATTTGTTGATATGTAATGGACTATGCAAATACTCTCCAAACCTTCTGTGAACTCCCTTTGAAAAATTTACTTGAGGAGGTACTCCACCAAAAGGAAAAAATAAACCCTAAAAAGAAGAAGATATGGGACCCCCCAAATTCTCCTAATTCAGTACAGCAGTAAAAAGAAACTAATTTTTGCATGTTAAAGCAGGAAGTCAGAAGACTTTAAGAAGAATATTTATAAGAAGAAAATGAATGTATTTTAGCAAATACAAAGATGAATGATCACAGTGATGAGAATAAAGATACATGTGTTTTTGTTAACGAGAAATAATGAAGATAATTTAAAACTCTAGAAAGTGCAAAAGCTGTATAGGAAAGTCACAATTAAGTAACATGAAGTAAGCTGAAATGTAGCATGATTTTGTGAAATAAAGAGTAAGAAAAGAGAATCTATTTGATCTTGGCACTTGATAATTCTTTTTCAAGCAATATAGGTTAGTGGCATAGAATTATATTTCTTACTCCACTTTGGTTGTTTATTAAACACTATTTATACAATCATGTATAAATATGTGTTATCCTTTTTAGTAGTTAACAAATTTTAGACTCAAATTATAGAGTAAGCATTTCAAGATATAATTATAGCCACAGAACAGAATGTAAATATTACACATTTGACAAGGTCAAATTAATGAGAAAGCTTATAGAATTTTGGAGATAAGAGGGAAGAGAGGATAAATGGAAGGAAGTATAGGGATCCAAATTTTCTTATCTTTAACAGGAGAAGGATTGAGATATAGAAACAAAGAATTAAATTGATTACTCAAAGTCAACAGGAGAAATATTAGTAATATTAAGATCTAATAGCTAAAAATAATGAAAAAGATAGTAACAACCCAAAAATAACACAATGATAATAACTACTAATAGCAAAAAAAAAAAAAATGTGTATAGTGTAAGATAAATTTTTCTGCTTTAATGATTGGGGGTCAATAAATAACATCTAAAATCAATAAATCATGAAAAGAAAACATAACCATCCAAATCAAACATATGGAGGTAACTACAGAAGAACTACAAATAGAACCATACTAAAAGGATTGCTTCTGGGAAGACAGTGTTAGAGGTGGGGTGGGGGATGAGAAAGTAAAACTTTTTTTTTATTTTATTTTACAATTCCGTACTTTTTGGACTTTTTTTCCTTACCATGTGAATGTATTATTTTTATTACATAAAAAAGGCAAAACACTTCCTGATGACTAGCTTAGTATTCTCTTCAATGATATTACCCCAAAGTGCATTCTTAATAAGAATAAAATGAGCATACTCCTGCAGGTAAAAGAGATAGGCGCAGCAGTACCAAATGAATCCTGTAATTAGTATTGCAATGAGTAGAAGCATCATGATTCCAAACATGTCAACTGAAATGTATAAAAAGAAATACATTTTAAGTTAACAAAACATCAGCAATTTCTGCTATTTTCATCTTTTCTAATATCATGCAATGTGATTCTTTAATAAATGATTATTGAAAGTAATGATACAATAACATACATTACATATTCCAATAAAACTACCATTAACACAACAATCACTAACATTTAAAAATAATCTGGGTTGCTAAAGGAGGTAACATTTGATTTACTTATTTTTAAATTGGTGAACTATTAGGCTACTGGCTTAATTTTTCTTTATTTTACCTCTAAACTCATTTCTGGTACTATCTTAATAGATAAAACAACAAATCCCTCAGGCTGTTGTATCTCTAAAGATACATCTAGATAGCAGGGAATGGTTTATTGTTTGAATTTCAGCAGTCCATTACCAAAAAGACAATCAATGCTTGCTGAGAAATCAGATTTCTACCCCTTGTAAACTTTTTTTTCTTACCTCAGTAAGCACAATGTAGTTTATTAGCTTGGTGTGTTATAAAATGAAACTAGAAGGGCAAACATGAAATAGGAGACTAGAGTTTGTGTTCATACCAGTTACACAAAGTGTAACTTCTTTATAAGGCAAAAACATGTGTGATTTAAATATACCTAATAGTACCTGAAAGAAACAGAGATCTGAGGGCAAAATTTATATCTTTTTACTTCAGTGAAGGAAAAAGAAGACAACTGGTTGTTCTAGACTGGATTTTTTCACATAGCTAGGATTTACCTAGAAAGCTTTTTGTTTCCATTCTTTAAGAAAACTTCTTAAATGGTGCTGGTACATTTTCCTGCCTTGGTAAGTATTGTATAACATACCGAAAGTCCAACATTTCAGTATAACTTAAAGATTCTTTGATGATTAATATTTGTTCACTCCTAGTTAATCAATTAACTAGTTAAGCAATTCTCAGTGTAGAATACATTAGCTGAAAAAATATAAGTTATAGCAATGTTTCTAGATACAACATATCCTCAGACCAGGACTAGCTTATTTAAAAAATCCTGGAATTTCTAAAATGACATAAGAATATAAACATCCTTTAAGTGGGTTATGGATATCATACACTGGAGATTTTAGAAATGGAAATTTAAAGTATTCAGCTACTAGTATGGCAAAGCATCCTCCAATCAAAATGAATGTTCACTTAATTTGAATGAATACTTTGCTGCAAACAACCAATAAGCCTATATCAGGAGGAAAGACCAATGAACATCCCTGGACTTGCTATATTTTTATTTTTATTTTACTTAAAGTTCTGGGATACATGTGCAGAACGTGCAGGTTTATTACATAGGTATACATGTGCCATGGTGGTTTGGACTTGCTATATTTTAATATGTAAAGCAAATGTAATAATTTATAATCCTTCAAATGTAGCAAATTACTAGCATTTGAAAGTCAATCGAAATAAAGAATATAAAAATTTAAATAAGGACAACTCACCTGCACAGTTTAACCAATATATAGAACTGAATTTACACCCGAAATATGGAAAACAATATTTTTTGCATGTTTTTTCTTCACTACACCAAATACACTATATTTGGAAAGAGAAAAATAAAAGTGGTGTCCAAGTATAAGAACCACAATCCCAGGAAGTTTTTAGTACTAATTCAATAAGTATTCAATAAATAATAGCCATTATTATTATTTGTAGTAGATGCCTTTGGTAACTTCTTGAGATCTCCTTTGTCAGACCCACGCATCCAAACCTCAGCTGCAAAAAGTTTTGGCTCCCAATGGCTCACAGCTTCTCCTTTTCTTGGATGACGATGGGGACCACCTAACCCATGAGGTTACTATTTCCCCAGGCCAGTGACTGACTGACATAGGGTTCCAAACAGTGGGCATCCTTGCCTCAAGTCAGGGACAACTCTACCTTGTGACTTTTTTTGCCCAAGGGCTGCCCATGATTCAGGCCAAGAGTGAGCTTTAGCCAAGACCTCATCTTTTCTTCGCTCTTCCCCTTATCTTCCCTGAGTCTCTCACTCTATAGGATTTTTGCTGAAGAGCAGTCACTCAAAAATCACATGCACTTGAACCCCTTTCTCAGACTCTACATTTAGGAAACAAAACCAAAGATATTATTTCACAAAGTAGTAATAAGAACTGCGGTAAATGGTTTTTAAAATGTCTCTATCACTCTTTCCATTCCTCTTGCCTGCATCCCCGACTCTTTCCTTTGGGATTGCTCCTCTGTTACATGTGGCCCTGGCGGTGCTGCCAACAAGCCTTACCTCACCCCTCTCCCCACACTGCTCACTGGTGCTCAGATAATCACGCAGAAATAGGAAAATGGAATTCTAAGTCCCTTAAGCAAGGCATAAAGGTGAAAAATATTATGGGAGGTAAAACCAGAATAACCTGGAAAAGTGAAAAAAAAAAAAAAAGACAAAATGGTAAAAACGGCTGTCACTTACATAGGGCCTACCATGTGACAGGTACTACATTCTAAGTCCTTTGTATATATCCACTCACTTCATACTGATGACAACCCGGTGATCTAGCTACTATTATGTCCACTTTATAGATGAGAACAAGAAGGCGCAGAGAAGTTAAATGACTTACATAAGATGGCATACCTAGTAAATAGGGGAGCCTGGGTTCTAACCTAAGTAGCATGGTTCCGTGCTGGTAACCAATCCTGTAAGATTGAACCCAGACACTGCCCGATCACTTCTTGCTGTACATCCTGGGACCAGCAGAGGTAATGATTCACTCCAAAGTAAAGAACCACCCCTTAGACACTGCCTGAATACCAAGGGTGTATCACAGGCCAGCTTTTGTTTCATGCTGGACAAGACTAAAGGTTCAATCAAGCCATTCAGTCAAATCTAAGATTGAAGCCACTTTCACTGAATGAGTCTTGTCCTCCTGGACAGTTGCCAAAAGACTGGAACTGCAAAGATAAGGTCTAGATTCAAAAATTACAGCCCACAGAGACTTCTGGCCTTGGTTATTAGTATTCAGAGTCTCTAGGAATCAAGTCCAAGATCTAGTAGGGTTTTAAGGGAAATGAATTGCCAGAAAAAAACCTGAACCTACAGCTAAGAGCTATGCGCACTTAAGTGCTAAGCTGATTCCCAGGCTCCAGTAACCAAGTCCACCGCAAGCAAGCTCCTAAAGAAGTGCAATCCCTGGAAGAGACAATCTCCCCTATGTCTCTCTCTGGTTGGAGCTCAGAGAATAATGGAAAGTGGACTCCTTCGATAGCAGCTAGACTGATGACCAACAACTCACTGTGCAGCCAGGGAAATTCAACAATGTATTATAGACTTGGAACATATTATAGGACTATTGGCCACTATCCTCCTTCTAAACAGGAGTGTTTACTGTTGTCATCCTACTTTCTCTCTTCTGTTGAATAGTGAGTCTTTGGGAGTTGGTTTAACTGATTATATAGCTAACTTGAAGGAGTGGGTGGAGCTGTATTCAAACACAGTCAAGAGTAATGCACATGTCTCAGAGATTTCAGACTTAGAACTGGGTGCAGTAGCTGATAGTGACCTTGGGTAAGTCCAATTGCAGTTGAGATTTAGTTGTATTATTTTGCCAGGAGCATTTTTAAAAATATGGGGATGGAGAAAATAGAATATATCTGTCCTGAAAGGTCAAGGGGGAAAAATAACAGACTGAGGTCTTTTATTTTAAAAATCTCTCTGCTACTTTGTGTCCCCATTCTTCTTTTTCTGGTAATCACACCCTCTTCTACTGAGGACCTCTTCCCCAAACCCTGTGTGATCCGGGGGCTGCCAATCATTTTCCCTTACCCTATTCCTACTATTGGAGTGGTCTTTTGACCCAGGCAGTAGCCTAGTAACAAATGCTGGACCAGACATAAAACCCCAATAGGGCCAATCAGAATCTTCTTTAAGTTACAACTCTTTGAGTTACAGACGTTGGGTTAGATCTGCTGGCAGCCAGCCCCTTGCCCAGCTGTATGCAGAATGTCCATTTACCACAAGAGAAAATAAAGTCAATTCCCAGAGGGAGGCAGAGCTGAGAGATGGAAGAAAAGAGGAAAATGAGAAGGACCTCTTTTGATTCAGTTGTGCAAGAAGGCAAGGCCACACCTGGTCTTCCCAATATTGTGAGCCAATGAATTCCCCTTTTTATTAAATTAGTTTGAGTTTGGCTGCTGTCCCTTACCACAAAAATATGTGACTAATACCTTAACTTAATCTAGAAAGTTATCAAAGACCAGAACTTCACATTGCCCCCAAGAACACTATAATATAGTCAACATTCCTAAATTGGTAATGTATAATTTAAGGTAAATTACATGATTTTTCTCTTATAGCTAAGGAAAATAACCCATGTAAATATGAAGCCATCAGCCTCTTTGGAGTGTGACAACTGAGGAGCCAGCTAAAAGGCTTTAGAGTGATGGTTATTATGTTCTCATGGCAAAATTATAGTACTCATTTTAGGGTAGAGCTGGTTTATTAAGCTTATATGGACATCGCAATTGCTATTTTAATAACAATATCATTAAAATTAAAACATGCAGAAAGTGGGAAGGTACATAATAATATTTAGTGATTTAAGATTGTATAAAGCAAATGGCTTAATATTATACCAGTGGTTGGGGAATGGGGTGTGTAGAAAATCCAGGATTGTTCCAGGTGAAAGAAAAGAATGGAGAGCAGATGGGGGAAAATAAAGAAAAAAAAAAAGCCAATGATTTCTAAAATTATGGGATAATGGTACCAGAAATAAACAAGTAAAGAACATGAGCTTCTTTGGGGAAGGCAAAATTATAAACTAAGTTAAAGAAATTTTGACCATGATGTGATTAAAAAAAAAAAAAAACTATCCAGAAAGAAATGGCAATCAAGCAGCTGTGAGCATCACTGTTGGTGATCGTTAGATTTAAGGATGTGAATTTGGGATTTCTTTATACGCAGGTTGTGGCAAAGACCAGGACTGTGAAAGACATGGCACAAGGGTGAGGACACAGTGTGAAGAAATGCGCTCATTTAGGAGATGAAGGAATGAACTCCTTTAGGAAAATGAAGAAGAGGAATTGGTAAAGGAAACAAAATGGTGAGGGAAGAAATAGGGCCTGTATAAAGCCAAGATCGCCAAGGAAGGAGCAAGTTTCCAAAAAGAATGAGTGATTAATTTGAAAGGTTGTTGCATTTGGTTATTGAGTCTTTTGTAACCTCTAAATCAGGTTGCTAAGGATTAAATCACACTGTGTGATACGGAAGCAATGGTAGAATAAGCACAGAATAAGTACTTCAGCTTCTAGAAAGAAACAAAGAGAAGATTTGGTTTTGTTTGTTTTTTTCCATTTTATCAGAACTCAGAAGGAAGCCAATGCACAGAAATAGGCTGGATTTGTCATAGAGGGAACAAGGAAATGAGAAAGGCTTTGAGTTTGTGAATGTGCATGCGTTTCTGAGTATGACACATAGATAGAGGTGAGGACTAAGGAATTCACCTCAGAAATGAGAACAGATTTCTCAAGGGGAAAGTTAATGTAAGAGAAAAGATATTGAATTGGTTCTGGTGAAAAATGAGGAAACTTGAACCTGCCAAATGGTCTTAAAATTCTCAAGGAAAGTCAAACCCTGAAAGGAGGATCATGCCAACAGTGGTAAAGGGCTGGGAATAGTTGCCATGGGAAATAATCCATGATACTGGTAGTCCATATATTTTTTCCAACTGAAGGACTCCCAACAGGTGATGTCCACATGTTTACTGGCATATCCAAATTCGGATCCATCACCTTGTCCACTCTCCTCGACTCCATGCCCTACCACACACACACACAAACACACACACACAATTTTTCAGAAAAATAAATATCAAAGTGGGCATCTCTTTGTGAGTTGTAAGGTACAACATTTATAAATGCATTTTACAAGCATGTGAGTAACGGTCCTTTCCTATGAACTGTGAGGCTGTGGGAGATTCAAAAATCCCACTGGGCTTACTATAACTTGACTCCTTTTTGTCTCAACCAACCATCCATATCAGGTCACAATTAGTGAGAAAGATGTGATTATGGAGAAAACTTAGAATCTACTCTGATTTTATTTAAGTCAGTTGGCCACAATCTTATGATGCTCATTAGCAAAAAGCAAAAAAAAAAAAAAATGTAATTATGACAAGTCTCAACATTGTGACACCATGATTGAGAACTTTCGTTCCAAGCATTCAACAGGGATGCATAATGACTCTGAATAGCAATAAAAGCACAGATTACAAGATGCTTCACCTTTTTTAATTAGCCTGATTTTTGAAATTTTATTTCTAATATAAAATATCAACAAAAATATAATATGTTTTTCATATGCTATGTTTATGAGTTGTGTGTGTATCAGGGGGTTGTAAAAGTGATTTTTATGGATGGGTTTTTGGTAAGAATGTTTTCTAACTCTAGGAAGGCTAGTCCTATACTATGAAATCATCAGGAAATGTTTCAGATAGAATCTAAGGAAGATTGCCTTACAGTTAAGAAGAATAAGCATGTCATTTATCATACAAATTGGAATATTTTGGGAAATGAAAAGGAGTTGGTATATATATATTCTCCAGGTCCATGGAGAAGTGGACATAAAGTAGCACAATATACCAACTAAGACATCTGTTCATCCTCCTAATTCTGTGTTGAACATGTGGAATTATCTCTTAGTTCATTCCTATGAGGTACAGGAAATATTTTTAAAATTACACTCAAATTCACATATTCCCAGTATTTCCATAATGAATGATATTTAGAAAAATTTTAAAAATTCTCTACCGTGTTACACTGTAGAGTATACTGAATTAATTTACCCTTCTTTGAATGGCTCAAGAGTTAATTCAATAGTTATTGAATGCTTGCCATGTGTGGGAAATGTGTGAGGTGTTAGAGATACAAAGATGAATAAAACATGAATTGTGTCCTTAAGGAGCTGAGAACAAGGGGAAGGTGAACATAAAAACAATTTAAATGATATGAGTTACAATTCAAAAATGTACATGTTCAAATCCAAAAGAGAGGTATAGGGGAAGTGCAGAAGGTATTCTTCCTCTAAAAGGAGGGATAAGAACAGGTAATGATGGGAAAAATGACAGCAATGTTATCAGTCAGGGAATGAAGTTTATACCTAAGGCCTCAATTTTTCCCATAAAATTGGAGATTAATGCATCTGTTGATATTGATGGGATGGGGGAATTGCTGCTGTGGGAAATTTTAGGCAATATCCCTAACCAAAAGCAAGTGATAGGTGGTATTTGGGCTCAGGTGAGACCAGAAATTGTGACTTTGTAGCTTTATTCATCCAGATGTTGATGAAATATGTTCAAGCAGCAATCAGCTAGTGATGCATAACAAATGAAAATATAAACCAGAGGACCAAATGGAGCTGTGGAATGTGGGTCCAGTGCCATTAAAAATATGAGGGTATATGCCGTTAAAACTAAGAGGGTGTACGCATTGTATGACTGTATCAAAACATCTCATGTTCCCCATAAATAAGTACACCTACTATGTACTCATAAAAAAATAAAATTTAAAATTTAAAAAAAAGAGAGCAAAGCCATTAAAGTAGAAGTAGTTTTTACAACTCCTAGGGAAATAATTGATCTAGGCAAGGACCATTGTTGGTTGCTAATATCATCAAATGCTAGACAATAAATCTTATCTACCTCCTAATGAAGGGCCTCTCAGCATGAAGCATTCCTACCAAAATTTAAACAGAATCTGATAAAGCCTTTATATCTAATTATCAGTTTATAAGAGCAAAAGAACAGGGAAAAGACGAACATGATAAAAGTCCAAAATTAGTCCAAATCCTTTTCGAATTCAGTCCAAAATTAATCCAAATCCTTTTGGGATGTGATCAGCAAAATCCAGACTATGAGAAACCAAATAGGACAATCTAGTTTCTCCAACAAATAAGTTGCAAAAAAGAAAATAAAAAGGGAGAAGGAACATATAGATTAAAAGATACTTAAGGTATATATCAGCCAATTGCAATGTACAAATGTGATTCAAACAAACAAAAAAAAATGACTCAACAAGACAAATTTATTATTTTCTGTGTGCCTGATGATATTAAGATTATATTGTTAACTTTTAGGTATGATCATGGATGAACTTGTAACATTTAAAGTAAAATATCAATTAGAAACATATGCTTAAATATTTTTAAGCAAAATGATATGGTATCCATATCATCATTTGCTTCAAAATAATACATTTAGCGGGGAAGAGCATACATTGAAAAAAGTTGGTCAAGATGGTTCTTTGGGGTATAAAGCTTTATTATATTGCTTTCTTTTCTTTATTGGTATATATGAAATTTTCCATTATAAAACATTTAACAACAAAAACGGGAAGAATATTGCATTCAGGTGAACAGCCATGAGAATTCACAGGAGGGAAGGAAGTCCATTGGAGAGGGCCAATAAACTGAAGGGAAAAGAAGAGCGTTAAGGGACTGGAGGATGTTCTTGTCTTGTTGAGGCTAAAGAGTAGGTACAGTATAAGGGAGTGAGAATGTAAAAGCCAGTGTAGATTGTGCAGGGTTCAGAGATGCCACAGAAGTGATGTCTTACTACACAGGGTTGAGGAAGGCAGGACACTGAGACAGAGTATGTCTGGGTCATCGCTGGCTGTGGAAAGCATGTAAGGCAATGGTAGTACAAACTGGGTGGAGAATGCCATGAGCCAGAAGCCCAGGTCCTCATTAAAGTAGACGAGTGATAGATGTTTATCTTCTTAGGGGAAGATAAGACAGGGCAGAGGGTGTGTATCCAGATCACTATGAGAGACAGCAACTACTAGAGTGTGCCCTTTTCTAAGTAGTGACTTCAAGCTTCTGTTTTTGATGTTGTCAGTTATCCAACACAAGTTAGACTACAGTGGTTTTTATGCAGCTTGCTGCAAACCTGTCTGTGACACAAAGTGGTCATTTCCCTCATAACTTATAGCATTTCTGCTTTCTTCCAAATCTGAAGTGAAGAGCAATGATTTCAGACATTTAATCATCAAAGAAGAGGAATCTAGCTACTTTGTGGTTAAGGAATGGTATGTCATTCTTTCTAGTCTTTAGGAAATAGAAGTGGGAAGGAAATTGTCACCACATCTCAAAAGATATATCTTTTCTTTTACTTGCAAAAATTATTCCAAAATTTCAGTACAATTTTTTCAAGCAAATAATTCTTTTCTTTTTGAAGTATAATTTTCCAGAAGGAAGTACATGTTTGTACTTAATTATCTCCATTGTTTATTTCTAGATCCTCAAAGAATGGTTTGAAATACATAAATAGATCTTAATAACTGTTATGGGTTATTCCTGTTATTAAAAAATTGTGTAAAACAAAGTTTAGCATATCTTTTAAATGACAACTGTAAATTGTGACTTTATAACGTTCCCAGAACAATTTCCTCATAAGAAAGTTAACTTACTTTCTTATCTTTTGTGCACAATTGACAACTCTTCTTTACAGCACATTCTACAAGAAAAAAAAAATTAAGTCCAAAATTAATACAAATCCTTTTTATTGCTCAGTTTTACGTAAAAGTGCATTTCACTTAGTCATTCCTGTTTTAAGCCATATTCATCCATACCCCAGCATTTTACTTCATTATTTTAATGTATTTAGACCCCCACTGGTACTGTATAAATCCTCTTAATCTTAAGTCTTTTCTCCTATTTCTTGGAAACACATGAAATGGCATCATCCAACTTTGATGAGCCAAGTTCTAAAAAACAACCCCCAAAACACTGTAAGGAAAAACAAATTGGCAAGTCCATTGTATTTTAAAATATCAAGTGTTATTCAGGATGGTATTGCCAAGATATTCCTACTTAACTAACCCTTTAAATAGTTAAAAAAAATTAATTCCCCATCTTTTTTTGCCACAAAGCTTTAAAAACTTCTCCCAAATGAGGATTTTCATTCCTCTAGTTTTATGGAAAAACAAACAGTACGATTTACATTTGAAAGTTCTAGAATAAAAACTATGAATTTGGAAAAAAGCATTTCAATGCCTCATTTTATTACTGCAACATCTCCTTAAAGAAAGGGTCTGGAATTAATGTACTAGTTGTTTTGTGATACAGCAACAATAAAGTTGCTCTCTCTATTATTTTGGGGGCAGAGTTCACAGGCTCTGTGGGAAAGGTCAGACCTTTCTATTTAATTTCAAATTGTTTGATTGGATGCAGATCTGATTTGGCTGGGGAAAAAATTTTACAGTTCAGTTTTCAAATTAAGTCCTATTGAATGTTACTTCCTCCTAGCCAAAAGTGTCCTTGAAATACCCATGGGAAAGTTGAGTGAAAGAAAAGGCAAGGTGAATGGTAAAGATTCTGCTGCCTTAGCTATGTGAAGGACAGCTGGCCTCAGGCTCCTTTCAGGAGGCAGAAGCAGGGAAACAGAGGACTCATGACTTGGCCACTGTTCTCAGAGCTCTACGTGTTTCCCACAGCTTTTTTGTAAACGAAAGTTTTTATTTTGGAATAATTTCAGATTTACAGAAAAACTGTGAAGATTCTACAGGGAGTTTCTGTATACCTTTCATCCAGTTTTCCAAATTTTTTTTTTTTTTTTTTGAGACGGAGTCACTCTGTTGCCCAGGCTGGAGTGCAGTGGCATGATCTCCACTCACTGCAAGCTCTACCTCCCAGGTTCACGCCATTCTCCTGACTCAGCCTCCCGAGTAGCTAGTACTACAGGCACCCACCACCATGCCCGGCTAATTTTTAGTAGAGACAGGGTTTCACCGGGTTAGCCAGGATGGTCTTGATCTCCTGACCTGTGATCCGCCAGCCTCGGCCTCCCAAAGTGCTAGGATTACAGGCGTGAGCCACTGCGCTGGCCCTCCTATTGTTAATACCTTACACTACCATGGTACATTAATCGAAACCAAGAAACTAACATTGGCACTTGACTTTTAACTAAACTCCAGGTTTTATCAGGATTTCACCAGTCTTTACACTAATGTCGTTTTTCTTTTCCAAGATCCCATCCAGAATACCACATTGCCTTTAGTCATCATATCTCCTCTGGTCTGTGACAATGTCTCACTCTTGCCTTGTTTCTCATGACATTGACAGTTTTGAGGACTACTATCCTCACTCCTTTCAGATATTTTGTAGAATGCCCCTCAACTAGGATTTGTCTGATGCTTTTCTCCTGATTAGATGGGAAATGAGTTTTGGCGAAGAGCGAAGAGATGAAGTTCCCTCCTCAACACACTATGTCAGTAAATGGCCTGCTCAACCTCCATGGTTGAGGTTTAGATTGAGCATTTGTATAACTAACCAGCCATCTCTTTAATATTCATTTTTGCCCTTATTGGAAAACTAATGAGGGTACAACTGACCTATGTGTTATGTGAATCAGTAGGTTCTTTCTTCTGTTCTAGTCCTAAAGAACAAGGTTCTAGCTATCTCCATGGCATTATCAGGTACCAGATTCTTTCACCCTAAAGGCCTGATGTTTGCATATATGTTTTCTATCTGGTTACTTCTTCGCTCTTGATTACATTTTTCATGATTTCTGTATCATTTCTCCTAGTTCTCTTAGAACATCACTGGCCTTTCTTTTTCAGTTTCTTTGACCGGTTCCACTCCTATCAATGTCTGAAATGTTGCTGTTCCATAAAGTTCCATCCGTGATCCTCTTCTCCCATGAAGAATCATAATTTCAAATGCCTAGACATACCTGGCATCAAAATATATTATGCCAAATATCAAAACAAAATTTTTTATTGGCATTGCAATACATTAATAATACAAAAATAAAGTTTATCTGCAAGGGAAAATTTTTCAAGAGCATCTAAGAGAAAAAAACAATGGGGAGTATACGTAAAATAATAAGATTTTATATATTACATTTCTTCTTATATTTTATTTACCTGTTACATCTATTTTAAAACTATGCTGTTAGGTGAATAAAGGTTTGTCATATGTCATCTTGGTGTGCTGTACTACATGTCAATATGGAATATCACTTTTTCTTTGACTTAATGATTTCTTTTTTTTTTTTTTTTTGAGACGGAGTCTCGCTCTGTCGCCCAGGCTGGAGTGCAGTGGCGCGATGATCTCGGCTCACTGCAAGCTCCGCCTCCCGGGTTCCCACCATTCTCCTGCCTCAGCCTCCCGAGTAGCTGGGACTACAGGCACCCACCACCTCACCCGGCTAGTTTTTTCTATTTTTTAGTAGAGACGGGGTTTCACCGTGTTAGCCAGGATGGTCTCGATCTCCTGACCTTGTGATCCACCCGTCTCGGCCTCCCAAAGTGCTGGGATTACAGGCTTGAGCCACCGCGCCCAGCCGACTTAATGATTTCTTTTACTTGAATTCAGTTTTATATAATATTGCTACACTTGCTTTCTTTTTCAGTAGCATTTGTAAGGTCTATCCTATTCTATCAATTTATTCTTTATTCCTTTATTTTCTCTAGTGGCTTCAAAATACACATTCTATTTCTATTCCTGAGCTGTTATTTTAAAAATTTGGGGAGATATTTTATATGCATCTTTCTATCATCATTTAATCAGGATCTACATTCTCAACCTAGACAAAGATCCTAATATATTTTTACTCTTCTCTTTCTCACCATACCACTTCCCAATTAAATAATTTAACTACTTAATAGCAGTTAAACTTCCATATGATTTCTGTATCATATGGATTTCAGAAATCAAATGGAATTTTAACTACTATTAAAGTTATTAATGATTATTAGACATATTTAAATTGCTGTTGACTTACAATAAATTATTTAGAATTAACTCTTCATTTTACTAGTTTCTTTGCTTACTACTCTTTCTTGAATCCCACATTTTCCCCTTGGATTCATTTTTCATTTTGCTGGATTATATTCTTGAGTATTCTTTTCAGATGTCTGTGAATGATAAACTCTTTGACTCTTCAAGTGTCCAAATGTTTTTATTTTGTATACCTTCTAGAGCACAGCTGGCTTAGTCTGTTAATATGTTCTAGTTTCAACGCCATTTTTTTCAAAACTTTAAAGATATTTTTTCTTCTTCTTCTTTATTATTTTTTTTTGACAGAGTCTCATTCTGTCACCAGGCTGGAGTACAGTAGCGTGATCTCGGCTCACTGCAACCTCCACCTCCTGGGTTCAAACGATTCTTCTGCCTCGGCCTCCCAAGTAGCTGGGACTACAAGTGTGTGCCACCACACCTGGCTCATTTTTATATTTTTAGTAGAGACAGGGTCTCGTCATGTTGGCCATCTCCTGACCTCGTGATCCGCCCGCCTTGGCCCCCCAAAGTGCTGGGATTATAGGCATGAGCCACCATGCCCCGGCCAAAGATTTTTTTTGGATATTTTTCTTTAGTTCCTCTCTTCCATTCCTCTCCTCCTGAAACTCCTATTACATTAATGTTGGCATGAACTCTTGTCTCTTTTTTCTACAGGTTATCTCTTGTTCTTTTGTACTGCATTCTGTAAGAATTCCATGGCTCAATTATTGAGCTTGCTAATTCACTCTTCAACTACGTTTGTGTTTATTATATTTTTAATTTCCAAGATTCGTAATCTTTTCCAGAATAGCCTGTTCATGGATATCTCCATGAGAATACTAATCATAGTGCTGAGAGAGGCATCCATCCTAAACCCTGAGCATCTCTGGATTTCCTAGCTAAGTGTGCCAAACTTCTTGGCCTAATTATCCTCTGACCCTGCACTTATTCTGTATCTGGTAACATAGTCAATTAAATAGGTCAAGGCAACCACAGTGTGACTATAGTCACGATTACTCCCCAGGGACTAGATTTTTTACTGCTTGCCATAAAAGTTCATAAGCTCTTAGTCCTGGGTTCCTTAGCTCCAGTGCAACTGGCTGCATTCGTAAGCACAATCTGGATACACTGCATTGCTCTATGGGACTCGGGGGCAGGAGATTTGGTGCTGCCATACTGACGTTCCTGCTGTTGGCTGTGCTATGAGTAATAAACCGTCTGGCACTGATCCATTGAGTCTCACTGTCTACTTTTAGCGCCTATGGAGTTGTGGCAAGCCAATCTACTTGCTAGCTTAGTCATTTCCTTTGGAATCTTGTTAGTCCTTGCCATTTTCTGTAGGAGAAGTTTCTAATTCCAAGGTGTTTTTTCCCCTCTATTAAATGTGTTTTAATAAATTGGTTCTTTCCTTTATGGGGTTTCATGATTCTTGATTGTGTTAGCACAATCAAGTTAGGAGTTAGGTGTATGTATATAGGCTATTTCCACCTCTGTGGTGTGGGCGAGGATTGGGACATGCTGCCAAGTTCAGTGTGTTGGTAGTATATCTTTTCCTGCCTTTCCAGGCCAATAATTCACATTCATTGTTAACCTGGAGCAGTTGCCTCTGCTGCCTCTGCTGCCTGCTTCTTGAGACAGTTGAGAAGGTGGAGAGGCAACCAGCTATAGTGCTTTAAGATCAGTTCCCAGGAAGCTGCTGCACAACTCCCTCGTGCTCTTTGTATTCACTGCTGCTGAACTTGGAGCAACCCCAGAAACCACTCTTACATTAGTCTTCTCTTATGTGTGTTTTAGGCTGTGGCTTTCTCCATTAGTCTGATCTCAATTGCTTTCTGTTTCTCAGGGATTCTTAACATTTTCCAGCTCTCATCTTGTTTTCCAGCACTGTCATAATATATGTCTCTATCTCTGTATCTAGTCATGTGTTGCATAACATTATCTTGGTCAACAGACTGCATATAGGACGGTGATCCCTTCAGATTATAATACTGTATATTTTTACTATTCCATTTCTATGTTTAGGTAAGTTTAGATACACAAATACTTACCATTGTGTTACAACTGCCTGCAGTATTCAGCATAGTAACATGCTGTATAGGTTTGTACCCTAAGAGCAATAGGCTAATCTAGCCTAGGTGTACAGTAGACTATACTATCGAGGTTTGTGTAAGTACACTCTATGACATTCACACAATGATGAAATTGCCTAAACTATGCATTTCTCAGGATACACCTCTGTCATTAAGCAACACATGACTGCATAATGTTTATTGAAAACTTACCATGTACTAGAAAACGTTCTGAGTGCATAACATAGATTAACTCATTTGATCCTCACAACAACAATTTACGGAAGATACTATTTTATTCTTATTTTACTGATAAGGAAATTGTGACACAGAAAGCATGGGCCTAGTAAGCAACAGAGCTGGGAGGAGAGTCCAGCCAGTGTGAGCTGCTGCCTGTGATAACTGTGTTCTTCTGCCTCTCTGGTGAAACAAGTACTGTCAGAGAGGCACAGCTAAGTATAGGAGCAACTATTCATTCAGATTAGGTGGACTAAAGGAAGGCATCATAGAAGAGGTAGAATTTGATCTAGGCCTATCAATATCAGAATTCAGTTTTACATCACAATTCAGCATAATGTCAAATCCCCCATTTCTGCTAGTGGCAGAAAACCATAAACTTGCAATCTCAGTCAATTAATTCATCCTCCTTTGAATAAACGTTTAGCTAAATGTAGGGTTTGCTCCTTCCCCCTTTACCTTGGGGATGCTATACTTTTCTGGGAGCAAAGGCTATGTGTTGCCCGGGTACTAGGGTGTGACTGGACTGAGTCCCCTCCTCCTTCCTTACTAGCCTCACTGTGTGAATCTCACCTGTCCACTTCTTAGGGAGTGTCATGTCTAGTATCTGTGGTCCTGCTGTGGTCCTGCTGTGGTTTCTAGACATGAGGTCCAGTATTCTCTGGGAAAGACCTTTCCCTCTTCAATTTTGCCAGCTCTTGCAAGAACTGCCTTGCCTGTACCCCACCCACTATATTGGGAATTTTAGGGCTCTCTACTCTTTTCCCTACAAAATTCTTATGTCCAAGGGATTCTGACATGCAGTCCTTGAGTCCATTTGCTAAGATACTTCTTCCTGCTACTATTACCTACTGTTTGGGAGCCATGTTAGCCTCATGTTATCTGTGAGACCAGTGGATTCAGAGTAAACTCTAGAAAGTGAGTCACAAGTTCCTAATGTTTTCAGATTCCCCTTCAACCCATATGACATTTTTATTATCTCACCCTTCCTTTACCTCAGCCAGAAGTGGTATACCAGGTTTCTCTCCTGGTTCCCTATCAGCATTTAAACCTTGTGTCAATGCTCTAATCCTCCTAATACCTGCTTGCTGGTCAAAATCTGAAAGCGCTTTTTGTCTTAAAGATGGCTATATGAAGTTAGGATACAACCAGGAAAACAGAAATCACTTTGTGTATACATAACACTGGGAACTTAGTATCGAGGTTGGGTATGCAGGTGATGAAAGAGGCTGAGAAGTTTGCCAGGGGAAAGAAAGCAAAGTCCCACCTCCTCCCAGATAACAGCACCCCCCAGGCTAGAGGACAGAGGAATGAGGCAGCTACCAGAGACCACTACAGTAAGCTTAGAGTATGTGACAGATATTCTTGGTGTGTTCACCATTA